>NC_047507.1:9773784-10373784 GCF_902827115.2 Pseudochaenichthys georgianus | reverse complement strand
GGTAACATCACAGCAAGCATAACAACAGCCGTGTGTTATGAACACATACGCAAGAATGACATCATCTGTTGCTTAGTGACTTTTTTAACATTTAGTCTTAACACAAACGTGTGAATGTGTAAGGTTTACCATTATATTCAAATGTGAACAAAAATTGACTGTCTTTGTGTACCGGAACACTGGAAAAAATGCATTTGAGACATCTATGGCAGTAAATATGTTGCAGAGGCTGGAACTTGGGAAATAATCAGATAAGAATTCCGGACGAGCGTGCATGCACAGCTGCATTTACATCGTAAATCCTGGACAAATCTCCACTCGTTAGGAGGTTTGTCTCTGATCTTTTTGACAGGAAACACTGGAATCGTTACACGGAATAATGACCCCTTGTTTAAGCAGAGAGGTAAAGACTGGCCATCAACAGCTTCACGTTTCAATGGGTACGGTACGTGAACGTGGACATTAACCCTACGTCATATCTGTGAGCTGCCCAGAGTGAGTATGGCACATCTGAAAGCGCGGCAGGAAGCTCAGAGATATGAGAATTACCTTATCCTCAACCAACAGCAATGTGCGCAGAACGGCTACGTTCGTGCACATTTTCCTTTGATACACGTCACGTGACATAGAGTACATGACATATTCTGTGTGTGTAGGTGTCTAATCAGTGACTGACTCCCAATCTTTAACGATTGGACCCAAATCCCTCCATCTATCAGTGGGGCCCCCTGGCTAGTGAAATGTGTGGACCGCCCCTGGGATTTGACACAGCTGGTTGTGTCTTGTGTGTGTGTGAGTCTAACAGAGATAGTGCTACCCAGCGAATTCCAATACATTTTTAAACATGAGCTCATCATTCACACATTCTAACAGAAAACCTCTCATCATAGCATTTACACGGATCTTTCAACCACGTTAGCAGTACAATGCAAAATGAGAAGTTTCCACACAGCAGGTGGAAAACCACGTTGATCAGTCAAACGCAACAACTCCTGAAAATCAGGATATGTCAGCAGCCCATCGATACACATTCACCAGTTCTTTATCATCAAATGACACTTTTTGAACCATCGTAGGAGATGGCTGTCAGACTTTAAGACCCTCATTTGTGGAAAAATGAGGTCCAAGCCGAACCGGAAAATCAGATCTCTGCCCAGTAAATGTATTGGGCAGACAGATGATAAAATAACTGTTTTTTACTGATGTGGGAAATGGATTACTGTCAACACCGTTATCTCCACCCTGAAGTGGTACAGAAACTTCTCCTTTATAGTTACCCAGCACATGAATAAATCTATCACTACATTTGCATTCAGTGTGGCCCCAGAACCAACCAAAAATGTGTGGGACATTTCTTAATGCAAACATTCACTGTCATATTTCAAATATGTACCCTTTTTAACCACAGACATGTCCTCTAATTCTTCTAATTTCTCAATAGCATGTATGATGCGTGTGTGTGTGTGTCACTTCCCTGGTTAGATGCTGCTTGGCATGGGGTCCGTCTCCCCCGACCGAATTCCTTCCTCCTCCACTCCCTCCCTCGACTGTTAGTTTGAAGAATTGTCTTTGTTGTGGTCCGATTTATCCGATCAAAAGTTCTTTTTCTTCTTCTCGTGTGGGCATTCAGCGAACCGATGACCCGTCTCTCCGCAGTTAAAACAGCGATTGTAGTTATTGCTCCGGCCTCGGAAACCCCCTCCTCTGCCCCGGCCATCACTTTGGGTCCAGGTGGTTGTAATAGCCTGGACCATGGTCAGCTGGCCGGGGAAAGCGGGGCATGTAGTTATTCCTTTTTGGAGGTGTTCTTTTCTGTAGAGTTCAGCTTTCTTCGCGTCTCTTTTCTTTTTCTCTCTCTTGTCATGGATCTTTTTCAGTCCTGCTTCTTCTTCTTCATTTTCTTTTCTCTGTCTCTCTTCGTCTCTGCTCCCTGTCTGTGTGTCTTGCTGCGCAGCTGCTCCAGCGGCGGCTGGTATGTTGACCTCATGGTCCAGCAGCAGCAGCAGCTCCTCCAGCAGCCTCTTCAGCAGGTAGCAGACGGGGGGAGGAAGGGGGGAATGGGGATCCCAGGTGAGGGAGAGGGTCCCGCACGCCTGAAAACAGAGGATAGAGGGAAGCATCATGTGGTTTATATTGTGGAGGAAACACAAAACACTTTTTCTCTTCCTTTGCACTTTTATCCTCAGCCTGTATCTTTTTTATTGCCGCGGCCAATTGCCTTCTTTCACGGCACTCTGCTTCATCCTCCCAGTATTTTAAACACTTTCTATGAGTGTCCAGTTTCTCTAAGTCTTTTACTTTAATTTTACTCTTCTTTCTCATTCCATCTTCACACTCTTGTAATTTATCCCTTAGGTTTTTGATTTTTAATTTACTCAAAGAACCTCCCTTAGGAAATCCGAACATTTCCGTCCATATATTTAATTTAGACAGACTTTCTTCACCATATTTTGCTCGCATGACATCAACTATCGGACCCTCAGGAGGCTGTACATACCCCCTCCCCTGCTTTGCCTCCATAGCAAAGTCTTTTAAAGTGTCACCAAAACACTCCGTGTCACCAAAACACTCCTTAAAGTGTCACCAAAACACTCCGTGTCACCAAAACACTATTTTTCATCCGTCGATGCTAGATATGCCAAATATCTCTGTTTTCGAGCAGTCCCTCTCCTGATGTCATGGAGTTTTAATTACGTTTAACTTTAAACAATTTAGACTTTGCACATCTCACCGAGTATTGAAAGCCCTTTGAGTTCGTTGGATCTCGTGAAGTCAATCGGTTCCACCCCTCACGCTGGTCCCCTCGTCCCGTACGTTTTATGTCGGGGTAGAGGAGGATCCAAGATCCCGGAGCTAGCAGCCACCAGCGTCCAGAGGTTTCCCCGATCAAACATACAGAGATCCTGCCGACAACGCCATTTGTTATGGAAATCTAGGGCCCAATCACGGCTGGAGAGTACAAGTCAAATGATCAAAACAAATAAATGGTGAATCAAGCAAAGCTGTCTTTTGGTTATTTATTTGAAGCTTCAAATACACGACATAATAATATATTGTCACGGGTCGGACAGAGTATGGAAAGTCTGCCCGAGAGTGCGCAGAACAATGGGAAAGCAAAGGTTATATAAGGAAATGAGTGGGAAAGAGAGAGATCTGGATTCACACAGTCAGATTGTTATTAGACACCTGGCCTTCAAAGGGAGATAGCATAACGGTTCTCAGAGCAGGGAAGTTCGTGTGTGTCTGTGTGAGTCTCTTAGTAGCCAAAGCATCTCTTTGGCCTTGAAGGAGAGGAAGAAGAGATATATAATAATGGTAAGAATATATCAGGAAATAAGAAGCATTTGGTTTAAACATATGAAAGATATAATAAGGATAATAATAAGGATGATAATAATAAAAATGTCCACTACAATGTCAGTATTGTTTATGAAGCGGGGTATAGAAAGTACATTATTGAAATGCTATTTTTACTATTTATTTATTTTTACAAACCGTGAGCAGAGCAGCTGCAGCATGTGTATTGCAGGACATGTGTAAGCGTGCAAGCGTCTTTGAGTTGTAGAAAAGCGCTAGGCCTATAGGCTATAAATATAATGTATTATTATTATTATTAGGCCTATGTGTTGGACATGTGTGGTTGGAATCTGTCTCACAGGCAGGTTGCAGTGTAACATCAGAGGAGACTGGGCCAATTGTACATTCTCAAACTGCACTACTTAGAACTAAACAATGCAGAGATTATTTTTATATAATTGTATTCAATAACCGTAAGAAATTCAACAGTATGAAGTGATTTGTAAATAGGAATACAGATTTGACTTTCATAAATATATTTTTCTCCCAGTTTGTCATGGGACTGATTTACTCTCTCAAAGAACCGGAATCGAGAACCGAAAATAACCGGAATCGAAAAGCAGAACCGGAATCGTTAAAATCCGAACGATACCCAACCCTATGTGTGATGCAGTAAAATCTTACCGCTCACTTACATTAGCGGTATCGTAAAAACCGTGGGAAAATGTAAAATACGATGGCGAAGAAGAAGATTCCAGTGGCCCCAATTTTTGTCCATTCTGGACAAGTGAAAAATGTATTCGGACAAGTAAATTGCCAAACTCACTTGTCCATGGACAAGTACTCTCTAAAAACTTTTTCTCACACTGAACTAGTTTAGGTAGTTTGAGAGGTAATTAAAATAGCTACGTGTGATATTCTAACCTGAAGTGTGTGTTTTGTTCCGCTCATCGCTGCATGTGGTTATGCAGAGCTGTGTGTCGAGTCTCGACTCGTCAGCAGCAGCTGATCTCTCTCTCCCGTCAGATTAGACTTTACTCGCGTTTATGTCCATATCGATCAGATCCAGCTAGTTCTAGCTACTGATATGACTACCTGCTTATTAAAAGACAACTACACAATGTGTCGCTATGCAACTGGATGAGGCCACAAAGTATAGCGCAGCATTATGCATTTGTTTACATGCCCACCGGAACCCCGGGGCATTACCAACAGAT
Source organism: Pseudochaenichthys georgianus (assembly GCF_902827115.2). NCBI lineage: Eukaryota > Metazoa > Chordata > Actinopteri > Perciformes > Channichthyidae > Pseudochaenichthys > Pseudochaenichthys georgianus. Next base: position 10,369,270 of record NC_047507.1, on the reverse strand, counting down.
CAACGCACAATCAACCCACACAGGACATCTCTTTCTCCACATTAAGTGTTAGACATTAGAGTTGACTATTCTTGTCTGTCACATACTCTTCTTGTCTGTCACATAAGTGGCGCAACTGAAGCGGTATTGCTCTAAAGGGAAATTATTTTGACCGAAGATATTTAGATTTGCCGGCTAACGGGAACTCTGACGTGTGCTTCGCGGATGCGCTCGGCTCCTCTCGACTGCTGCTCGGGTCTGCTCGGTCAGCTTCCGGATGAGGAGGCATTCGTTCGACCAACTTACAGTAGTTAACATTACAAACATTTTTAACAGGGGCCATAATAGTGTAAATAATGTTTGTTTTGGCAGTTATAACTGAATGTAATGTATTCTACTTTTTTCCATCTGGGAAGGCATTTGCCTTCATCAGATGGAAAGTGTTTTGACCAACAACTTAAGTATTTCTTATAGCTATGCAGGGCATGCAAGCGAGCAAACACAAACAAGAACAAACAAACAAGTGAAATGAAGAATAAAATTGAAATTGTACAATATAATATTGTGGTGGTTCATCTTATAATTCAGTCTAGAGAATGCACCAGACAGTATCTAAGACCTGCAAAAATCAAAATTTTCTAGGGGGACGGAGGCCCCCCAAACCCTTCGTGCCATTTCGTCCGCGTGCATTTTTCAGGGCAATCTCTATTGGGCTCAGGGCCATCTGTAAATTAGCTTAGATGGCCCACAGGGCCATCTCCCAAAATCCTTAATGTCATGCACTTGGACTGTAGACCACTTGGAGTAAAATCCATGTGAAAATTGCTTCTCACTGTTCTCAGGTCAAATATGTATATTTGATTAAAAATGCGATTAATTTCGATTAATTAATTACAAAGCCTCTAATTAATTAGATTAATTTTTTTAATCGAGTCCCGGCTCTAATAAAAATATTTTATCATAATATTTTTTTTAGTGTGTTTAATGTTCGCACCTATAGCCTACCAGACATATTATTTCATCCAGTAGCCTAGTTAATCTTTCACCAGATAACCGTTGAAAATGGCTTTTATGATGTTCCGAGGGATTCGGCGGCTGGTCTCAGCCTCTTGTGGGCACAATTGCAGACTGTTATGTTTATGTGGGAAAATGGCAGTGCATACATTATTTGAGATATATTTCAAACTCGGACTTCATTTTAAGGACATGTCGGCCAGGGGTGGAGAGCTATATGTTTATTTTATTAGCTTTTCTTTTTAATGACTGATTTTAAATGCCATTTTCTTAATGTCTTTCATTTTTTTGTAAAGCACTTTCAATTGCCTTGTGTTGAAAAGTGCTATATAAATAAACTTGCCTTGCCTTGCCTTTGTTTAAGCACCGGATTGGCAAAACAGGAGAGTAAACCAGTCTGCCTTGATCTATGAATTCATGTCCGGGACTCTCACGGTATCTGCTGCCCGCAGCTGTTTTATAGAAGGAACACCTCCTTCACTTCCAGTGGCGAGTCGTCAGGGCCCTCTAGGCCCTCTGTGAGGGCCTAAGATATTCTAAAAAATAATATTTGAAAACATTAAAAAAAAAACAATATAATATAAATATTATTTTTTATATTTTGTTGTTGTTACATTTTTCATTAATTTTACCAAAATAACTTGATTTAATTGTATTTAAAATAATATTTCCAAAGAAATAAATCCTTCGAATCTGCCTGTTCGGTTTCTGTTGGAATGTGAAGGGTTAAATGCCGTCTCTGCGAGTTACTGTGAAGAAGGGAGAGCTTGGTCCCTCTCTACATTCACAGAGGGCCCAGCTATAGTAACTCAACGAGAGAGTAATGTCAAATGACAGTACAATTGACCAATCATATCTTCCCTCTAAATGGGCGGGCTTTATTTTCGCGGATTTTATGACAGGTTCCGCCCGCTGTGAGTTCTATGCAAGTGGTGCAGTGACGCGTCCTAAAACCCGGAAGTAAGCTTCGCTCGGATTCCCTCGACAGAAAGCAATGGAATTTCTCCATAGGATTTTGGAAAATAGCTCGAAATAAGGTCTGTGGAAAACTAACCTGTTAGATAAATGCACGTTGTGTTCAGCCGGATAATATCCACATGTCTATCCTACTTTTTTTTATTCATACATCTAATCGATAGATTTATGATCGATAGATTTATGATTAGCATAAGTTCGTTCATGATGGCTCATGTCAGTGATAGTGATGACATCGTTGCGAAATTATTAACCGAGTCATTTTCAAGATTGAGTTACAATGATAAACTGGAGTGGCAAAGGATCAGCTGAATGACCCGCAAGTGCTTCATCCAAAAGGACAGGAGGATGGACTTTGTGTTTCAGTGATTTGATCATCAAAGGTAGGCCAAGTCATTTTCAATGCGGGCCGCCGTGCCGACTTAATTCATTTGTAATTGCTACTTGGCTGTGGGTGCCCTGTCATGATAGGTGTTTATATAAATGGTGTTGTTTTGTGTGGTAGAGGGTCGCTGTCATTGATGCGTTTTGCACCCCGGACCACTGTTTTGATAATCCGCTGAAGTATACGTTGAGACGTAATATCCTTTTTTTTCGAGGGAAGGGGGGGTCAGAGGGCCTAGGTATAAAAGTCAGCGGGACGTGTAACTCCGCGCCGAGAGCTGTGCCTTTTTACGCACCGCCTTCGCTGTGTTTACCTTCATCAGAACAGCGAGTGACTGCAGGCTGCTACGTGTTAACCACACACACACACACACACACACACACACACACACACACACATCTCTACACACATCGAACTGCCCGATTACTGCCCCTTTTATTAGTTTTATGAAGGAGATGTCCAGTCACCAAGGCGCATGAAATGTCTGCTCTGCTCTTTGTTTGTGTCTGTCCGACACTGGCATTTGTTTTCAAATGACCATGAACAGTAATTTACACACATCTGGCTAACTTCATAGGTAGCCTATATGCGGGTGTTCCCAAAATAAATGTGTTTAATCCTAATCTCGATGTAGTGCTGAATGCTGTCGGACGTGCACCGGAACTAACGTCACTATCATAATATCTTATGAAAACAAATGACACACACACACACACACACACACACACACACACACACACACACACACACACACACACACACACACACACACACACACACACACACACACACACACACACACACACACCCTTCATAACGCGCCTTCACGTTGTTTTCCCATCACTGGATTATCCGTAAATCATACAAACAAAACCAAAACGTTGATTTATCTGTTTTCCCGTTTTGGTTTAAAAACCGAATAACGTCGGTTTTTTTGGTTTTCCGTTTTTCCGAAAAACCAAAAAACGACACCGGTTGTTTTTAAACGTTGTTAATATGTTTTGGATGCATTGTTCTATTATTTGTTCAGGCTTTTACATAGGCTAACAATTAGCCTATGTTGCTACCTGCTGGTGAGTAAATATTAAAATCAGTTAAAATTGACAACCGGTCCACGATTTTTTTTTAATATAGCCTATCTGCCGGTCCTTGGCACAATAAAGGTTGGGAACCCCTAATCTATCACATTCGCTAACCTATTTGTCTTTAAATTCTTTAAACAGCTCTGGATGCCGGTCGGCGGGTGCTTAGCCAAGTCTGATGTGTTGGCTCCCTTGGTTTGCAGGGATCTAAAACATTTCTCACAGACAGGCCTCGTGGTGTCCGTAGGCTTGCCCTCACTGTCAGAGATATAGCTCAAATACTTCCAAATTTCGCTTCTGGCGTCTTTTTTGTCAACAAGCCGAGGCGCAGCGGCAGTTGCACTCCCACTTGCAGCCATGCTTCTCGTTTTCTCACATGCTCTGGCAGCTAGAGCGTGAGATGGGTCTGGCTGCAGACCGCAGCAAGGAGGCGGATCGTATAGGGGCGTTTCCTAACTTTTTTTATCCAATAGCAACTTAAGGGATTCCAGCTGCTTTTATAAATCCTCGCAGAAGAAGTCATTCGTTCTAGTGATGGGAATTCCGGCTCTTCTTGGTGAGCCGGATCATTTGGCTCATCAAGAAGAGCCGGCTCTTTCGGCTCCCAAAGGGCTCTTCAGTTTACCACATATTATACCTTTTAATTAAATCAAATGTAGCCCTGTTTTGACTAATGATTTATATGTGTACACATATATCACTTAAATTATTCAATACATCCTTTGTACTGAAGTATTCAAAAGTAAAAATTACATGTTTAATATAAATTATTTGCTGTGGCCAATTGTTTTCATTGCATTTACAGACCCGTGTAACTCTCTGATACCACCCAATGAATGCATTGACTTGCTTGTAGAACCACGCTACACAAAACAGATAGCAACACCCAGAGCCATATAATAGAAGAGTTACGACAACGGAAGTCCAAAAACGGTTATCGTCACGTGGTTCATGTAGACGAGGATCGTTCCCCGGAAGTTCATGGCGGGCAATGTGAATGCATTGATAACAGGAGATAGAACTACGATTTTTGGTAATCATTAGTGAATAAAGGTTTTGATTTGCAATATTTATACAACAAATCGATATGTGTATGTATTTACATCAATATCTTTTAAAAAATAAAATAGAATTTGCTAATATTAAGTGATAATATTAGGATTAGTGTGAACAACTAGTTTACAAGTTACTAACAGTGCCTTGTTTAAAGAGCCTGTTGCTGTTTATTTATAGCTTTGAATTCTTTCAAACCAATATTATCTTCTTAAACTTGTATGGTAGTCAGGAGCATCACTTTCTAATGTTTATTGATACATTTAGACGGAGGGGATCTAAAGTAATGCTTTAAAATTCAGATTAGATTCATTTCTACCATTTTCTTAAATTCATGGTAGTTTCAGTAATCCCATGGTAACTGAGGACACAAGTTATCTCAATGACTAATGTCATCTTTATGGCTTTCAGAAAGGACAGGAGACCGACAGGTGACTATCAAAGGACTAGCAGCAGCAGCAGCAGCAGCAGCATGATGATGATGATGATGTTAAATGTGTTGTTTTAGGAACATCCATTGCAAATACATGGAGTTCAATAAACATTGAATAGCATATCATGCAGTTTGTCGGTGCCTTTTCCTCCGTGTTGTCCTGGTTTGCTGTGCTGCCTCCTAGTCGCCACCATGGTTTGCTGTGCTGCCTGGGGATGCTCCAATCGCTCAGAGAAAGGAGTACGAATGTACGGCTTCCCCACTGACACAGAGCGGAGGAAAAAATGGCTGGCTCAAGTCAGCAGGAGCAATTTCACGACCAACAGCAAAAAAATATGTGATGTAATTATATACAAACACTGCATTTGCACTTTTTCACCAAACGAAAACCACACCATTGGGAAAGCTTAATGTTTTGTTTAATACAAAAAAACAGGGAAAGGCTTGAAAAACACAGAGTTGAGACTCAGGGTACAGGGTGAGGGTCTCAGTGCAGGTATTCAGGCTCCATTGAATCCCCCTCTGGTTCTTGTGCTGAAAGAGGGAGTAACAGACAGGAGAAAGGGTTATACACACCTATATAGCACACCTGTTGGATGGGAAATTGCCTTGGGGAGATAAGGTGTGGTCTTTGTTCCCAACTGAAGTTATGGAACTTTATTATTTGTGAGTTTAACAAAGTATGCCAAATGGCATCAGTAACAGATGTGATATGAATTTCTATAAAGTTGTCTCACATTCTTGGTCATATTTTATATACAGTATGTAATGAGTATAACATGTCCAGTGAGTATAAAGTGTGTCCTAATACTGTGTATTCAACCACTATGGAATATGTATGTGGGCAGACAAAACTGAGTTGTTCTGTGTGTGAAGTAACCTCAAGTCACTCCGCAGGCACATGTTGATGCAGACCAGTTTGTCAAGAGAAAAAAGGGCAAGACTAGGCTGAGAGCAGAGGCTATACCCACCATCTTCGTGCATCGCCCTGTGGTCAAAAAGAGAAGGGCCCCTGCACCACGATTCACCCCGGGACCTGTATCTACAAAGCCCATAGCTCATGATCACAGCTGTAGGAGCCAATTAACTGTGGGTATAAAGGTAGGAACCTATGTGTGTTGGGGAGAGGTTCCGCCAGAAGGCCCATACAGTTTTTGAACACACACACAAGGAGCACACACGGAACACACACACAAGGAGCACACACACGGAGAACACACACGGAGAACACACACACAAACACGGGATTACAAGCAAAACAAAGGTATTGTGTAAACCGTAATATCGTGTGGTGAATATGGAAAGAAGCAAGTAAATGGAAACCAGTAAAATGGAAATAAATGGACTGTTTCAAACTGGAAACTTTGTTTCTGACCTTTATTCGGCAGAAAACTTGTGTGCGTCAATTACACACACCAAGCGGATCCTCAGAGGCTTAAAGCGTTGGCTTAGCCTCTACAACAGCTATAGTGTGAACGGTGACACAGGTATAATAAGTATGAACTCTTAGTAACAAAAGTAATATTTCTTATTTTTAAGTGGTATAATATTTTAAATGTTCGAAAATCTACAGTGCCATGTCTTCTACTTACATTAGTCTCAAAGATTGAGGGAAGAAGGGAAGGGATCACTGCCCTCCACCTGCCAGCACCCAGCCAGAGGCAGTAGGGCCTGGCTCATTTCGTGGCATCTGCAGGCAGTGGCAAGTCCTTCCGGCATATGCCACAGAGGCCGCTACTCTGTGGTAGCTGTGGCAAGTACTTCCGGCATATGCCACAGGTGCCACAACTTGCCGAGGCATCTGCCGCTGCTCAACGGGAGTTGCCACAAGATGCCAGAGTAAGAGAACGTTTACGGTAGCTGCCACTCGCCTTCCGTGGCAAATGCAGCTATTTAAACCCGTATTTATCGTGTAAAATGTCGCTGTTTTGGCATGACTTTATCGAACTGATCTGTACACAGGACTGATGATCTGTACACAGGGTTGGGTTGTAACGGAATACATGTAACGGCGTTACGTAATCAGAATACAAATACCAAGTAGCCTAACTGGATTCAGCTCGCGTTACATTTGAAAAACAACTAATCCGAATACAGTTACTTTCGTAAACCTGAATTGAATACATTTTGGAATACTTATTGGAATTATTGGTGGAAAAGTTTCCTCACAAGATGTATCCTAATATTCATTACCGGCAGAACTGTGTGCACAGCGCAGCAGCATGTCTGTGAGGCCCCGCCCCCGCACGCAGATGAGAGAGAGATCTCTTTTTAAATATTGAAAGTTAGAAACGGAGATGGTTCGATAAAACATGCAAGATAACGTTTATGTAGCATTTCTTTATTGTCGAAATGATGACATTTCATAACTGGATCAAATCAAAGTGAATGGCCTGCTGCTGCTGAAGGCATGGGGCAAATATAAGTCCTTTGCCTAATGGAAATATATCAAGGACCTCCTTCATACTCCTTCATACTAACCTTAGCATCTCACTAGCAGTGGCAACTGCAATCAGTTACAGCTGCCCTAAGTCTGGAGCCAAGTCTAATAACACCAGTGTACAAGTTGCTGTGTCCATACAGATATTTATTTGTTAATTATTTGTCTTTACTAGTCATATACCTGGTTTATCGTAGCAAGCAGTGGAAACTCTCCTCAAGAAGCGACAATTGCCAAGGGCGTTGCAACCCTCACTCGCCAATATTTCATCATAAATATGGCACGTTTGTTTATTTTAGCAAACCATGCTTCAAGTAAAATTGAATAGAAATGATGAAAATCTTTTTGAAAAATAGAGATCGCACATCAGTCCTGTGTACAGATCAGTTCGATAAAGTCATGCCTAAACAGCGACATTTTACACGATAAATACGGGTTTAAATAGCTGCATTTTCCACGGAAGGTGAGTGGCAGCTACAGTAAACCTTCTCTTACTCTGGCATCTTGTGGCAACTCCCGTTGAGCAGCGGCAGATGCCTCGGCAAGTTGTGGCATCTGTGGCATATGCCGGAAGGACTTACCACAGCTACCACAGAGTAGCGGCCTCTGTGGCATATGCCGGAAGGACTTGCCACTGCCTGCAGATGCCACGAAATGCGCTTGCTGTCTCTCGCCAGAGGAGCGCAAACAACAAAAACAAGCAAGGTGTCCTGTCATGTATCTGGAAGTTTGGGTTGGCAAAATGGAGTAAGAGAGGGACTTGAAAAACCTTGGTGGCTCTCTACTCATGTTGTTACAGTTGTCTTGGTTACAGCTCTCAAGTTTTATTTTTTTGCCATTTCCACATCTTTAGAAAATATGAAATAAAAAATTGAAGTGAAATCAACCTCTTCTCTGGAGAACAAACTTTGATTTCTCTGTCTTGTGAGTTTGCAGTCTTGCTCCTCCACCTGTAACATCACTGTCCCTCCACCTGCCATACAGTAGGTTACTAACAAGATTACTTATATAATACAGTGATATAATACATGTTTAGTATGCTTACTTATATAAAACAGTAGTATTAAACTTACCTTGTGTTTTCACTCTCACTTAAGTCCCTCTCCCTTTGCCATCAATCCAAAATCAGCTGAGCTGCAACATTATACAGACAGGTAATAATCAACAGAATCACAAGGACACAATATGGCTCTGCTAAAAACACTCACTCTTACACGCACCAAAGTTATATTTATCTAATATTTAACTCCCTCCACCCCCACATACAATCCCGTTTGGAAGCCCCTCTTCTCTAATTCAACAATGTTGAACGAAATGACATTAAGAGAACGGAATTTACAATTAAAAGGCTGTTCAACGTGTGTTGCTAACTTGCTTCGGTATGCTAGCTTAATCTGTTATCTGTAAAGGTTCCCTAAATCTACTAATTTAGGGATAATCCACTGACATTCTTTAATACACATGTTAATTTGAATCAGATATACTGATAATATCCGCAATATAAATCTTTAAACTTCTTCTTACCTTTAAAAGTCCGTCACGAACGGTCTATTGTGCTGCAACTCCACAGCTCTGCTAGCCTTGGCGCTAACTTCCGGGGAACGATTGAGAGGCTCCACGATCCGCCATTGCTGTAAAAAAGTGGTCCATTGGAGTGAACGGAGATGTCCTAACTCTCAGTCTATATGGCGCTGGCAACACCTATAAAAACTATTTTAAAAAAGGGGCTACTGTATCAACCTATATAAAGTATATAAATATAGTTTTTCTCCCTGCAGGAGAGGGGAGCGTGCTTTGAGATCAGCTGCTAGGCTGCAGCGGGGAGAAGAGGGGGACAAAAAGAGATCTCCGTCATCCGTGTTTTATTCTTATATAAGTAAGAAGAGAAGTAATGGGGCAGAAACCCTCCTTTTTACACAGCGGTCCAGACATAGACATCATAGCTACGGCGACACATATTCAGTTGCCAGTTACTTTTGGCATTAGGGCAGGGATATCTTTCAAGGTTTGACATAATGAATTGTGCTACTTTTAAAGCAAGCAACGATGTTTTCAAATCTGTAATCAAAAAGCTCCTCAAAAACACTATAGAAGCAGTTCCTGCCGTTGTTACGTTAGTTCAAACAGTAACAACGGACTACTTTTCTTAGCGGATGCATGTCAATTTAAATCAATACATAAAACATAATACATTTTTTAAATCAATAAAAATCTTTTTCTAAATCCATAAAAGCATTTCAATTATTATTGGGAGTCATGTCGTTACTTTGTTGAGAATGTGGCCATGTGTAATAAGCGGGATAATGTCCACATTGCACATTGCATAATGTGCCTTCATGCCGATCTAGATCCCTCCGCAAAAACAAAACAAAAAACGGCTCGTTCGCGGCGAGAGCCGGCTCCCGTCGTTCACTATAGAAAACGCCCCTATAGGATCCGCCCCTATACGATCCGCCCCTATACGATCCGCCTCCTTGCTGCGGTCTGCAGCCAGACTCTATTGTAGAGCGTGGCCGAGTGCACGAGAGAGGGGAGGGACTTAGAACGTGCTTGAGAGGGGCGGGACTGCAGGCACGGCTGCAGTGCAGGGAATGTAAGCAGAGCTCTGAACACACACGGCTCTTATTAAAACGGCGCTTTCTCACCGGAGTACTTTTCCCCGTCATTCTTAAAGTACCGATACTAATGAAACGGAGGGATCATACCGTTTTTAACGGCAGGGTATCGCGGTACCTTTCAAGTATCGGTACACCGTGACCGTGGTCCGTGCAACACTATAACTATCCTTCTTTACCCATCAGATGCTCAGTGCTCCACAAAGAGTAAGTACAAAGTACAAGTCCTCTCCTCCAGTAAAGTAACTATTCAAGAAGGCTCGTCCTTGCTGCTCATTGGAGACTTTTTCCACTGCTGTGATAACAGCTGTTTCGATCCTCTTTCGCTGAGTTTTTGTAATTGTAACTTTCTCAATGTGACACAGCAGATAGATTATGTTTTCTCTTTGGAGACAGACTGGATCGTCTTTCACTTAACCCTATCAGACTTCTCAGCAACTGTCAGGGCATGCTGAAGAAAAAGGAGTAAGACAGAAGAAATGTGTGTCATTGGGGTTAGTTCACATTTGACCTCAGTCACTGCTTTAGTTAAACAATTCTTCAAAGGTAGCAGTGCTATCTTGGTAAAACAAGAAGGGCTTTTATACCTGAAAATCTGAGTTTTGTCTGTGAACACTTCTTTACAGCATTCACGTTTCTCTTGCAAGCTCAGAAGGGAAGAAGACCTTTAGATTTTATACAACTTCTGCATTTTTATGTCGACTTTCCAGTATGTCTGACTCTTAATATTGATATAACCACAAGGTGGCAGACTCGGGCTTATAATTTGCTATTTATTTGCTCCATAGTGGACTGTGTTGTGGCTTAAATATTCAAACAGCCAAGGTCCTGAAGATAAATAGGTCATTTCTTCCTGTTGGATAGCTGTTTTTACTGTTGAATTTGGCTTCTGGGTTATTCCTAAACGTATCACCAAGTTGTGACAATTCTGTGCATGTGTATGTATGTGTGTGTCAGCAAATATAGTCTTTTCCTCTTCAACAGATGGTTCACTCAGAGGTTTCCCTAATAAGTTCCACTTCCCCCTCTTCGTTGTGAAACATGTCTTTTCTGTATGAGCTAATGATCATTCTCCCTTTAGGTTGCTGAAACGTTAGAATGGACGAACGGCAGAAGGATCAGCCGGCAGCAGACCAGAACATGAAGGACTCTGGGAAGAACTCTGAACAGGTGAGTGACTCACTACTAGGATAACTCAATCATATAATACAACATATAATCATACAATGAGCCACCAAACAACAACACCTTTTGTATAAGTTCACTGGCTGAATGGTTTTGTCATCAGTAGCGTGGCATGAGAAAAAAATTAGGGGAAGCCAATAATACGTCCTTTCTTTTGGGTCGGGGGTGTGGTGGTCAATGTAATAACGTAACCAGATGAGTGATTACAGCACCCGGTATCATTTCACACACATTTGTATCATACAGATGCAGGACTTGCACACGCCTGCTATCTAACCGACAGGTCCGCACGCACTCTCCAGCTGAAACTCTAATAAGCATTCATTCACAAACTAAATCAGGAGACCTTTAACGTTTTACGTCCGATTCGCTCCTTTGTTCCTCGCTGTACACAGCTCCAGTTTGGGCATTGGCCTGTCATCAGATTTTATCTGTTGTTGCTGCTGTAGTACAATTGTTTTTGATTAAATACTCCAAATCTACACTTGCACTTGCTTCAGTTGCTTGTTACTTTCTAACGGCGGTGACGCTATCTATCTTCTATCGATTCGATTTATGATTCAAATATTATAAAAGTAGGCTATAGACATGTGGATATTATCCGACTGAACAAAACGTGCATTTATCTAACAGGTTCGTTTTCCACTGACCATATTTGGAGCTATTTTCCAAAATCCTATGGAGAAATCCCATTGCTTTTTTGTCGAGGGAAACCGAGCGCAGCTTACTTCCGGGTTTTAGGACGCGTCACTGAAACACTAAATTGATGCGATTTGATTGGATTGTGAGGCAAGGGAAGCCAGAGGCGGCTGGCTTCCCTGGGCCCTTCTCACTTCGGTTAAATGGATTCCTTACGCAAGGAAACCACGAGAAGCAGGGAAATGAGTTTTAAGAGCAATGGGACGTCCTTTCCTCCGGAGCGTCACGTGAAGCGACGTACGTTTGTGACGCTGCACAGCTGTTCGTCTGACAGCAGCACCGTCCCATGCTCTGTCCCCGTTATTTCCATACACACCCCCGCCACACCAAGCCCCCAGGAAGTGCGCCGGACTCAGATGAAAATATTCGTGGTGGCCAAACGGCGGTACTGCACATCCGTTTGGTTGCCAGGCCCGGAAACACTTTTTCCCATTGACTTACATTGGGAAAGAGTGGTCTGTAACTCGTTGGATAATTTTTAAAACTAAATAAACTACCCAGTATGAATACTTGTATAGCCCTTATTAAAAACATTCGTTCCTCCAGTTGTAAAAATGTGCTAATAAAGTTATTCTGAGAGTTATTTCCCTCTGCATTATGAATGCGCATCTAACCCACGGGACCGCGCCGCCCGGCACGTTCATGTTACGTGTTCAGCACTACATGCGTTTATCTTTACCCATGGGTGCACAATAACAACGGACCCATATCGCCTTACTGCCATCCCACGGAGCTGTAATAATGGATATATTGTACATGTTTGCTGTAATTCATCATTTGTAAAATATTATACTACATGGGCTGTATGATTAGATCTTGTACCGTAAATGTTGTATTAAATAAAGTTAATATTACAGACGTTAAATTAACGTCCCCGTAGCTTCTTATTGCACTAAGAAGCTTATTGCACTGTGTGTGTGTATATATATATACAGTGCAATAATTATTTCATGCTAAATGAAGCTCTGTTGCTTGGATATCACTCGATCCTGTTACAACGTAATATAAGTACATAACGATTGATGTGTACATTAGCATCACTACTAGCTAGCTGCTAACTGCCGCCTCGTTAATATCAAATCCATGATAACAACAAACCATTACCATGCTGTCATGAACGCGCGGTGCTGTTACGTGTACGCACATTGACGTGCTTGATGTGAACGAGCATTTTGGTTAAAGCTGCGCATGCGCTATGAGCGCACATACGGGTACTTCTCAGGCATGCCGGGTAATCTGTGACGTTTCTCTCTCTCAAAAGTTGGGCCATTTTATCATCATGCGCTAATGAGCAACTCTCATAGGAATGAATGAGGCCCCGCCTCCCACGCTGTATCCAGTTCTTATTATCCATCCATGCGCCACACACTAGGCTTGTTTGAGAGAAGCGAGACCTGCGCAGTTGCGATCAACGTCTTGCTAGTGCGTTGCATGATGGTTAGTCATTTTGTCCGACTTGCTCTGGAGGCTCGCCTACATGAGACGTTGAAATCTCGCGGGACAAAGACGCCCGCAGCCTTGAGAGCGAGGCGCGGCGCGGCGAGGCGCGGCGAGGCGCGGCGCGGTTCCTCTCCACAGGCCTGCGGAAGCGAAATGCTTGATGGGAAACGACTCGCTGGTATCTTGAGCTGAGCGCTCATTGGTGGTTTTTACCACGTGCTGCTGATGAAACTCTCCAATTGGCTGGCAAAAGTTTGTTGTTGTTTTGTGTCAGTTTTACGTCGCCACATCCATTCCCATTTTTCATCATTGTTCCACAATGTTTATCATCATGAAATTAATATCTATATATTTTATACTATACTTGCACTGCTTACCGTTTTCATACTTGATATTCTTAGCATATTCATACACACTGTTCATACTGCTCACAGGCTGATATCTAGTGTATTCATACCTCACTGTTTATTCATCATTCAATTCATTCTATATGTTATTCTGTACAGAGCAAGTCGGACAAAATGACTAACCATCATGCAACGCACTAGCAAGACGTTGATCGCAACTGCAACTTGCTTGTCTCAAACAAGCCTATTTTCTTCACTCCGCTGGGAAACTGCTCTCATGTCAAGAAGCATGAGATCAGTGCATGCACTGCATCGTCCAATCAGTGAGCGATACACAGTAAGGGGGCGGGGCGAGTGTCTGAGGATTTCATCGGAGGATGGTCTGGTGGTTCCTCGGTTATCGCTCCTCCATTATCGCTCCTCGCTCCTCGGTCCTCCGGCAGAAATAAGGCCATTGGGACGCTACTCAAGATGGCGCAGACAAATCAACTTCCGGTGAGACAGAGACTGAGGAGCGAGGAAATGAAAAATAAGAGAAGTGAGAAGGGCTCCCTGACTAATCACAGGTTGGAATGGGCATCACGTGGACCTCATCTGATTGGTCAATCCCTCAATTTTTTTCACCAAGGGAAGCCTTGGCTAGCCTCCTCTTGCAACAGAGAGTGCAATCTACTGTTTCACCATAACATCTAGAGGGGCGCTGTTTCACTCTTTGTAAAATACTCAATGAGAATGGGGGAGAGACGGGCCGGCAGCAACACACAACAAAGAATTTCCGAAACTAAACGAAGTGTTTTTATTTATTTATTAAAATGATAACTACAATCCGAAAAAACAGGGGAAGCCTGGCTTCCCTTGGCCTCCAGGAGAAAACGCCACTGTTTGTCACCCTGTTAGACATGCTTTTGTTATTTGGGTGTTATGTCATACCACATCCCTCATCCTGTTCCAGTCCCGCCTCAAAACCCACCTCTTCAATTCTGTATATCCATAAGCCCCCCCCCTCTCAACCAACTTCCTCCTGACTGCTTTTCTGTTTTGTTTTGTTTTGTTTCTTTTTTGTATTGTTTTGTTTGTCTACCCTCCCTCCCAAATGTAAAGCGTCTTTGGGTTCAAGAAAAGCGCTATAGAAATATAATTTATTATTATACTTTAACCCAAATATGTTATTAGACATGCAGGATGTCATTGTGAGGAAGCGACAGCTGACTACATTGTTATGGTCAAACACAGACGTCTGTGCTGTTATCCAAAATCCTATTTGAGCTTTTTACCTGCCGCTCAAATAGAGGCAATATTTACTCTGCTAAAATTTCTTATTCATGTTTTAAGAAAGAAAAACTAAATGTAAGATAACATTTGCCAGGTTTATAACAATTATTGAGTGATGTTAAGTGATACAAATGAAATAGAACAGTAGGGACTCAGTTCGGGAAAGTTATAGTACTACAAAGTGAAACCAATTAAAATAAAGACAAACAAAAGTCTTTGATCATTAACTTTAATTACATTTTTACACATGCCTATATCCTGGTGATCATAAATCATTATTTATTCAGAATTCCCTGCTTGTGTCCACATTGTGTTAATACGATTTATTACAAATATTTTCACACAGAAACATCAATAGAGGAAAATCACTTTGCGTAGTCGATTTGTTACACAGTGAATTAAAGACCGATTTGAAAAATTTAAATTCCAAAATAGATCGAGAAAATAGCCTTGTTACAAAAAATCAGGCCATTTGCACCAACACAACCAAAGTTATTGCAAAATGAAAAGTGAAAAATGACCCATATGGACAAAAACGTCCACAGTGATACCGGAGGGTTAAGAAACATGTTTATTAGGTTCTATTTATGTGTTACAGATAACTTTTCTGATAATATGAACTGTACATCACTCACTTGATCTCCTTTCCTCTCTACCGCTGGCTACATAAACATTAGAGCTATCACTTTGATCACGCTGCCAGGGCAATGTCAGTTTTATCAACAGCCTACTAGTGACCAGCAATAAACCTCACCTCAAAGATAACACATTTCCTGATTTCCAAAGTACGATCCTCCAGGATGAAGTTCTTAACGAAGTATGAAAATGTATCCAGTTACTGCCATCTTAAGAATCAGACAGACGCAGCAACACTATTGAATTACAGTAGGTGTTGTGGACTAATGAACTGTCTGCATTTAAACCAGTTTAACTATTGTGCAGAAGGTTTCAGTTAGTAACTACATTCATATATGTCAAAGTCAACTTTAATGTCAATCTTTCAGTTTGTGTGTACAGACAGAGAGATCGAAATGACGCTTCCAACAATCCCGAATACAAAAATAAAATGATACAATATACAGATATGTATATCCTATATACACAATGAACAGACACATTTACACATACTGTATGCACACATTAAGATGCAAAACACAACAATCAATATATACAAAATAACAGTCACTTCAATATCAATGTCATGCATAGTTATTCAAGTTATACAAGGTGTAGTTAGTTATACTAATTATCGGCCATGCCATATGCAGCCGCTCGGGGTTAAGTGCCCAAGGATACATCGACATGTTGACAGTAGAAGCTGGAATCGAACTATCAACTTTCTAATTGTGCGACGACCGCTCCACCTCACAGCCGCAGTCACCCAAGGTTATACTTGAGTTCAACTTTTTTCAGTCCAAAGCTATGTTGCACCATCAATCAGTTACGCCATCTCATCAAATCCAGATGTTTAGCTTCTCTTCACGCATCAACCTCACTGCTGGCGTTTAGACAGCTGCACCTCCACCTTAAGATCCCCAATATCACCATGGAGTGAAATCTTTAAAGATTTTCAATGTCTTGTATCTCGTGCACACGTCAATTCATGTTTTTTAAGCCAAAATAAGTCTCTCCTGATTGAAATATTTTGGTTTGACAACTTTGGACTCAATCAAAGGTATACAAATGATCTGTCTTCACATATCAGTTTCTGGCTGTGAAACTCCCTAAAGCTACTAGATATCTGAACTACCACTCTAAACCTAATCACACACCTAAAGGCTATTCTCTGTGATCTTCTTTTGAAATGTATATTTATTCTCTAGCGTCCTTTGAGCATCCCCTGAAAAAGTTATGAGGCCCGGATAAGATTATCTAAATATGACCCGTTTGTGTATGGCTGGCTTTGAGTTACAATACTTTGAGGGCAATATGTGGGTGTATTGTGGCAAATCTTTTGTGCATACAGTATATGATTACAATTAATTGTTTTGTGTCTAATTTAGAGTCTGCTCGATTATGAACAGATGAAAGGGTTCAGTTTACCAATTTGTTTCATATCAATCAGTGAGTACAGATTTCAAACACTGGCAAATACTGAGCCAGCGCCTCTTACATGTATCCATAATGAGCTCAGTCCTACAAAGCAAAAGCATTTATTTCATCACTTCATACACCTTTCAAATTGATGCATTTTGAATAGCCTAAAAATGCCATAGACTTGCTCCAACCTCCTTTTTCTGTAAGATCACGCTTCAATACAACTTATTCTGGAATCAATTATTATGCAAAACGTGTGTGGAGATATTTAGTTGAATATGCCTCCTTTGATGGGACCCGAGGAAAAAAGTGTCTTCCAATTTCCTTTTTTGTGTGATTTCGTACCTATTTAGGGTTAAAAAAACATCTTGCAATTTAGACTTTTTTTATTTTATTTTATTTTATTTTAAAATGTTACAGTATGTCCACTGTAGAGGACGTCGGGACCATATTAGTTTGAAAAGACAGACACAATTAACAGATGGACTATAATACATTCACCTTTATTTAAAACATGAATAAGTAATTGATCTGAACATTGCTGTTTATTTGGTCACTATAAAACTAGTTTGGTTTTTGGTGAATCTTTCCAGATCTTCAAAGACTTTGTAGTCAAAGTAGTGGGAAAAGTACCTCATTGACTCCAGTCAGCACGGGCTGTAGGGTCATCTTGACTAATTTTATGGATGTGGTCTCCATTTGACCTGCTCATAGAAACAAAGCTGCATTCCTGAGGCAATTCAAATTTTTCATGGCTCCACTTAAAATAAAAACAACAATAAGACATACGTGCTACTCTTGGCCCACAGGGGGCCATGTCTTTCCAGCTCGTCCCTATCTGTCTCTATGTATCCATCTGTGCGCTCATGGAGCCTCCTGCATCTTTCCCCACCTTCTTCTTGACCCTCTTCTATCCCAGGTGTGAAAGCCTCATCTCTCTCATCATCTGAGAGCTCAAAATCTTAATCTCCCTGAACTTTCTGGTACAGAAAATGTCTGCTTCAGTTCCGTCTCCTGCAACAATATTGAGTCATAAAGTCCATGAAGATAGTCCTGACGTCCACTAGAATGGACATTTATAAAAGGGCTGTTATTTGAAAACTTGAATTATTGAATTGCTTTCAGAACTAATTGTATAGTTCCTCACATGTTAATAAACAAGGACATATATGATTTTCATGGTAAAAATGACAATTATTCAACAATATTTGACTTCTCCTGCTTCTATACAATTTAGTTTTTCGTATGCCAACCATTTTGGATGAAAAGAAAGAGGAACTTTCCAGCATGCAATTTTAACCAATGACATATCACTGTAAAGACCAGGATGTCCTCTGTATAGTACATCAGGGATTGATAGAGTAGCTCAAAAGAGTAAAAGGAGATGCATGTTAACAAAATGTCCACGACAGTGGACATTTTCAATGGGCTGGGTCCCAGGAGGATATGCAAATAGGAAAGGAGGACTATACTGGGGAAGAACTCTGCTGAGACACGAGTGCATATTGCAAGCATAATATTATAAGTGAGTTATGTAACACACGGTCTACATGTGTTTTGTAGACTTGGAGAAGGCGTATGACCGAGTTCCCAGGGAGTTACTGTGGGAGGTGCTGCGGGAGTATGGGGTGAGCGGTTCTCTACTCAGGGCCATCCAATCTCTGTACTCCCAAAGCGAGAGCTGTGTCCGGGTCCTCGGCAGTAAGTCGGACCCATTTCCGGTGAGGGTTGGCCTCCGCCTGGGCTGCGCTTTGTCACCAATCCTGTTTGTAATATACATGGATAGGATTTCGAGGCGTAGTCGTGGGGGAGGGGGTCTACAGTTCGGTGGACTAAGGATTGCACCACTGCTTTTTGCAGATGATGTGGTTCTGATGGCTTCATCGGTCTGCGACCTTCAGCACTCACTGGATCGGTTCGCAACCGAGTGTGAAGCGGCTGGGATGAGGATCAGCACCTCCAAATCTGAGGCCATGGTTCTCAGCAGGAAACCGATGGACTGTCCACTTCAAGTAGGGAATGAGTCCTTACCCCAAGTGAAGGAGTTCAAGTATCTCGGTACTGCAGTCGCTTTACCGCACCGTTGTGATGAAAAGGGAGCTGAGCCAGAAGGCAAAGCTCTCTGTCTACCGGGCCATTTTCGTTAACCCTCACCTATGGTCATGAAGGATGGGTCATGACCGAAAGAACGAAATCGTGGATACAAGCGGCCGAGATGGGTTTCCTCCGCCGGGTGGCTGGTGTCTCCCTTAGAGATAAGGTGAGAAGTTCAGTCATCCGGGAGGGACTCGGAGTTGAACCGCTCCTCCTTCGCGTCGAAAGGAGCCAGTTGAGGTGGTTCGGGCACCTAGTTAGGATGCCACCTGGGCGCCTCCCTAGGGAGGTGTTCCAGGCACGTCCAGCTGGGAAGAGACCAAGGGGTAGACCTAGGACCAGGTGGAGGGATTATATCTCTTCGCTGGCCTGGGAGCGCCTTGGGATCCCCCAGTCAGAGCTGGTTGATGTCGCCAGGGAAAAGAAAGTTTGGGGCTCTCTGCTGGAACTGCTACCCCCGCGACCCGACCACGGATAAGCGGGAGAAGAAGGATGGATGGATGGACCTTCTCTGTAGCACTACTCTCAAGGCACTAACTTTGAATGTGTCTTCCAAGTTACTCACTGTTATGATTAGTACAGACACCCTGCAAAAATAAGTTTTACGAAGTTACAGGCTGAACACCTCTGTTTGGCCTTGGAGCCACTACATGCTATTTTTACTCAGATGTTTCCTTTTACCTTGATTATTCATTTAACAGATATACAATCACATTTTTTTTAAAGTTACATGGAGTAAAGGCCACTAGCTAAACTGGCATGCTTACATAGCCTTTAATGACTTATTTAGTAATTTACAACATTATATTTAATGACTTAATGCTGATGGAAATATCATCCGATCATAAATTTGAATAAGTGGACAGGGAGACACTTTCAATTAACTGTACTTTCTTCGACTTTGCTACACAACATTAAAGCAGATAACATATTGTGCGCATCACTGTGTGCTCTAATCCTTAACCTTGAAACCTTTAGAAGTGATGGGCTGACATTGCCATCCCCATAAAAAGGCAAGGAGTGGTAGAAGGCTGTCAATAAAACTGAAAAATTAGTAATCTGTGAAAAGAGAATTAAAAACCTAGTTTTCTTTAACATCCAGCAGAGGGCGACTCTACTGATGGCAAAAATAAATCTGATTGTATAGAAGTCTATGAGAAAATGACCCGACATTATTCACTTTAATTCTTACCTTAGAAACATTTTCCCAATTAGTTTTTTGGCTTCTTTACTCAGTTTCAAGTCTTCTTCAATACAGCATAGTAATCTCTTTGTAAGTTTTGCCATCATGAGTCCCATCCCTCCCCTCTCTCTCCTGCCCCCACTGGACTATAACTCCCCACACACACTCAGACACTCAATCCAGCACAATAACTTTTTTTTACACTGCTATGGACAATCTGCAATAAATGCACATTCTATGGACAATCTTGCACCAAAGATATTGATATTGAAGCGAATGCTACTGTTATTTTGTATACTATTTTGTATATATTGATTGTTGTGTTTTATATCTTAATGTGTGCATAATGTGTAAATGTGTCTGTTGATTGTTTATATAATGATATACATATCTGTATATTGTATCATTTTATATTCGGAATTGTTGGAAACGTCATTTCGATCTCTCTCTCTGTACACACAAACTGAAAGATTGACATTAAAGTTGACTTTGTGAAAGTTACAACATTTGGTCACCTAAACATTTCTTTCAGCGTTAAGTTTGACTTGGTGCCAACCTTTTGTGTCACTTATGATTCCAAAAAAACAAGATGGCTCTGGCTAAATGCAAACTCAAGGCTGTTTCGACAAAACAATGGGTCATGAAAACGGACTCTATACTGTCCATGCCCAGCACTTGGGTCATCAGCAAAATGCAAAAGTACAATGACCGAATTGATCTATAATTTGGAGATCATACTCCCCAGAGGACGATTCCCATTGTTTCTGGTCAGCTGTTAACGTGAAGTTTGTAATATCAGGCAAAGCTTTCAAACTCTACAAGACACATTTATATTGAATGGAAAAATGAGCATGAAAATCACAACGCATCCAATCTTCCCAACGTACAGTATGACCCTATTACATTAATTCTCCGCACTATCTTCTGGCCTAAATGTCAACATGCTCATGGGCTCTCATGATCTAATTGTCACAGTTCCATTACATGTTCATCCTCTCAAAGGATAAGGCTTGAATTTCATGACATTGAGGCCTTTTCTCGTTTCCGTGAGCCTTTATGGGTTTAGCTAAACAAGTAATGACGTTCCTCGAGTAGCAACATTTCCCTTATTATTTTTGCTCTGTCTTGCTCTTATGTACAATAGGTTTTAATTACCGCTTGTGGGCCTTAACACTTTTTCAGTCCTGCTATGATTAATTTTGTATACCTGCACTACCACAGCATAATTTAAATCTAATATTAGGCCTATGACTTGTTCACTCTCATTCATTTTTTATGCAGCACGTGCAGTTCATTTCTCACTCAATTACAGGGCTCATATAACCGCTGCATTTTCATTCAATGGTCTTTCTTTGCTCAGCCAATGTCAATCCTTGCACACATGTTGTTAAAGCAGTGGCATTCTCAAGGGAATATCTCAGTTTATTCTGGACTGGATACCAAGGCCTTTTCGAAGCGTCCTCTGCTGGATTCCCTTGTTTTTGTTCCGAACTTGACATTTATCAAAAACAATGTGTCTGACATGGCCTCTTACATGTTCATGTTTGTATTCTCAGTGTGTTTTGTGTGCTCTCTCTCCAGCAGCCAGTCACAGCGTGTCTGTTCAGCGCAGCCTTCTTCGGGGCCCTGGGGTCATCTTTCATTTACGGCTACAACCTCTCCGTGGTCAACGCTCCTGCTTTGGTGAGTCAAACTGTTGCCTGCTTGCTTAGAAGCAACATGGTTTCACTCCCTTTGTTTGTACTAGTAGATGTGGGGGAAAATTCTGAAGCAATTGGAGTCAGGACTCAGAGAGAGACACAAGGAGAGCTGGAGCTTTGATGGCAAACACTGACGTTTTTTTTGGAGCTTCGGCAGGAGAATTCACAAGACATGTCACGGGCCACAAGTTGAACACACAGTTGAGATGCCACAATCAATTCTGAAGAACCCTCCTGTAGCTCGAGGTTTTAACTAGTTCAGAGTGTAATAATCAACATTCTTCAATAGATAGACTAAACAGCTGAGGACACTGAATCACATTTGTTGTCGCTTATGGCTCAGGGTCATCTGCACCCCGAGAAGGATGTGTTCCATCTTCCAGGTGTCCCATAACAATATCTCTAACCGGGAATTGCTCGGTCATAAACTGGTAACAACAACAAAATGCTAGGGCAGCCCCTCCTTAAAGGAGATAACGGCTGCTCAAGGCTGGGCCTCTGCGTCAGAGGGCGAAGGAGGACATGCAGGGCAAATTATTCCCCAACTGTAGAAATCAATGAACATTTATTTTGTTGATAGTTATCTTGTTTATGGTTGCACCATCTCTCACAGTTTTTCAAACACACATTAAACAAAAACCAATAAGACCAAAGGCATCAGTTTTATTACAGGGGCCTTATTATGCTTTTTTTGGGTTTTCTCCTTTTTGCAGTGTGTTTCCCTGCCTGAAACACCTCGATTTTACTCCTTTGTTTACTTCCGTAACATAATGCAATCATAATGTAACACTCGCACTTCTATTGGATAGTGCTCCAACACGCTTTATGTTATAGGGTCAGAAAAATAAATATAGACAGGCATGGAGACAATTAGCACAAATAACATTGCTTGTACTACACTACAAACATTTTTCATAGACCGTAAAAACTGAAACTACTTTTCTTTAATAGCTTCAATATACGTGACCAGTGAAGCATGGCCACGAAATTACTTGTTATGAGGACATCGGAAGCCAACCAGGTATATTAAACCTCTTAAACCCCACGGACCCGCCGAAGGGGCCAACATCACAACATCTGCAAGCAAAAGTGTCTGAGGGCTTCTTAAGATTTAATAAACTATGAATGTTTCATATCTATGTAACGGGAAGAAACTCAGCTAACTGATTTTTTTTTTTTAAGTAATATTAAGGTCGTTAGCACAGAACTCTAGCTATACCGATCGATATACTTATTGGATCTGCACAAACAAGATTAGATAACATCCTGAGATTCCACAGATTATAGAAATATAAGGATCATCACTGAGCGATCAGAACTCGTGACAGGGGAAGCAAATACAGACAACACACAAGTAGCTTTAGGTAGCAAAACACGGAGATATGCTCACCTTAGCTGTTATTCTGATCAAAAGCAGGGTTGCCAACTCTCACGCATCTGGCGTGTGAGGTGTGACCGGTGTGACACACGCTTTCACTCTCAATCTCACGCTCTCACGCTGCCCAAACTATTCTCACGCCAAAAACAGGATGAACCGGTGATCGTTTTTGGTTGGTTATTTACAATGTTGAGTTGACAGCTGCTCAAGCTGTCGATCCGCTCCCTCCCAGCCCCCACCACTCTTAACAACGTTAACAGACAGCAAAGCAGTGGGAGCCAGTTGGTCAATCCCCGACCCGTATTGCGCATGCGCAGATCTAAGATCCAGTAGGTTTACAAAAAAGTAAAAGTCTGCTGCTTATTGTTCTACTAGGCCAAAATAGAGTCAAAGAGTATATGAGAGTGAGAGTTTGTTAATTAATATATTTGGCAGTTTGGAGTAAGTCTGTAGATTTGTTTGTGTGCGTGTGTTTCATCCTCTCACGATAATTAATTTAGTTTGATACATTTTCCCGGAAATTATTGCGATAAACGATAATATTGTCAGCACCGTTGTATGACCATTTTAGACCACTGACATAATAATAATTCAAGTACATCCTTTCAAACTACTAGTCACATCCTCATAAAAGTGGATGGCAATTTATCGAGTTCATTTTTATTTATCGTACGATAAGTCAATGAATTGCTTATTGCGACAGGCACACAATAAAACAGTGGAAACAAACATGTTTGACTTTCATTAGTGAATGAAACGTTGTGCCCTTTATAGTCGGTGTCCAATATTGTGTATTTGTATATATTGTATATATGCTAAGGTTCCGCTGCTGACACGATAGCAGTCATTTAGTGCGCATATGTGTAATTAAACCCATGATATCAAAATCTCACTCCAGCCAGGTACCCAAAGTTGGCAACCCTGTCAAAAATCGTGTTCAATGGTATTAAAACGAGAAAAAACGCGGCTGAAGGTTAATCCATAGGTTATAGCAATGTGTCTGTCACTTTGAAAAAAGTATTAGTTAGTCCATAATTCCATTTTTATGCAAAATTCGGAGAAGAAAAATTAGCTGCTAATGGTAGCCACCAGAGGCTAGCGCAGTTTCCGGGTTTTCTACGCGTCACTATCACTCCTTATTTGGTAACCTGTGTGTGTGTATGGGGAACTTTCCATCGATTCCATTGGCTCTGACGGTTAGAAAGAGATGTCAATCATCAAAATCGACCAAGGGGGGCCAGAGATATGGAAAATCCACCCAAATTATCCCAGAAGTGTTTTTTTGTTGCTAAATCTCTCTAAAAAGGTAAAATGTCACTTGTTTTGCATCAATCTTGATACAGGGCACTTATTATATGTTGCACTATGGATTCCTAAAGCTTTTAGTCTACTAACCCATCATCCAAGGGTAGTTTTCATGATAAGTAAAACATCTTTTTTGGACGGACACTATAATTTACAGTTTTTTCCTATGTTCAATCCAGAGGTTGCATGATCAAATGCAAAGCTTCCAAATATGCTACATTTTTATAGAAATGTTGTTTTTAAGACTGCCTGTATTTTTTATTTAATTTAAATCGAGATAATACACCCGAAAAAAAAGCTTTTTATTGATACAAAACTCGACCCAAAGCCGTCTGAATTTCTGACATGTCATTCCCAGCAGCCTCCGCGCGCGTGACGTAATTTTGTACAAACAGTCTCTGGGCCAAATATCCCGACTCGGCAGTCTCGTGCGCTGTTCACATGTCAGCGGTGTTTTTCGCTCATGACTGGTGCAGAAAACTCTGAATTATATCCGCGAAATCACGCAAAACATAGGTTATTGTTGTGCTTTCGGATATACGAACGGTGCGGGATCTGGGAGAATTTTTCATTCATTTCCCCAAGACAAAATCATCCGCCGAAACTGGATTATCTTAGTGAATCGTGTTGGCTGGCAGCCGACAAAATGGAGCAAGTTGTACTCTGACCACTTCGCGTCTGATGCATACGATGTTGATCCAGCAGACTTGACGTCTGTTGGTGGAGAAGCATTTAATGTACATCGGAGGCTGAAACCCGGAGCCGTCCCCTCCATATTTGAGCACAAAAAACAACCGAAAGAACGAAAGAGCTGGGCAATGCAGAAATGCCAAAGAATTGAGGTAAACAAATTTTGATTTGATTTGATTTCAAAGCGCACGGAGCACAGAGCGGACAGCAGATAGCGGAATTGCAGTTTTATTGCTTATAGATTATCAGAACATTTCAAAGGGGACACAGCCCCATTGGATATTAACCTATGGATTAACTACATCATCGTTTTTATTGTTTTAATGCCATTGAAGACCAGTTTACACCAGACAAAGAGGTAAGCCATGTTAGCCTAGCGCATTTTAGTACCTAGCGCCACTTGTTTTGATGTACGTTTTTGTTGATAACCTCGCGAGTTTGTATCTTTCAGTGTTGAGGTGGGCACCGTTAGATTCTGTGTCTTTACGATCATAAACAATGTGTTGGATGTGGAGCTAGGATAAGTAATAAGGGAGCTAGGAGTGATTTTCGGTGCAGTAATAGGTTAGCATTTTTCGCTCGGGGCTAATTCAGAGGCTCACTGTTAGCATTGTGTGTTTTTTTTTTCACAACAGTTGTATTTGGATGGAATGAATACCTATAGTGATAATTCAAAGTAATAAAATGATTTTTACAGTGAAAAAGTTCAAATGGAACTGATGGAGGGATAAGCCAGGTGGAAATATGTTTGTACACTCTGACGTCACGCGCAGCGCCATCTTGCAGAGACGAGCGGCTGAGAAATAAATCGTCGGACTTGGTGTTGAGGGTTGAACAAAATAAATATTACGCATTGCCAGACGCATTTTATCTCCGATTTTAATACTGCAATATCTTAGATAGTGTTGTAGCTATATGATTTAGATTTACTGGCAATTATAAAAAAATCTTTGCATTTGATCTTTAACCGAATATTTTCCGTCGATGACGGAATTTTTTTAACAATGACGGAAAAATCTGAAAGCCGTCCGTCATTTTGACAGATTAGTACAAACTCAGAACAGCGCCAAAGTATCCCTGCAGCGGGGCTCCGTTATTATGCTGTGTTATGCATGCCCACCCGAAAGGAAATTATATCGTTTCCAAACCTAATTTTGCCGAATAGATCAACAAAAGTATCAATCAATCAATCAATCAATGTTTATTTATATAGCCCAATATCACAAATGTTACATTTGTCTCAGTGGTCTTCACAGTGTGTACAGAATATCAGTATGACAATACGACACCCTCTGTCCTTAGACCCTCACATCGTACAAGGAAAAACTTCCAAAGAAAACCCAGTTTAAAGGGAAAGATGGGAGAAACCTCAGGGAGAGCAACAGAGGAGGGATCCCTCTCCCAGGACGGACAGACGTGCAATAGATGCCGTGTGTAAATTGAAAAGATAATACATTTGCAACATAGGTAGTCCAAATGTTTGGAAATGCATGTGTGTATAATAGGAAGATGAATCCACGAGGACATCCATCCAGGACCTATGATCCAGGACCACAGCCACGACTCAAGATCCAGCGCTCGCGATCCAGGACACAGGACCGCAGGATCATCCATGTCTCCGGATCCCAGCGTATATAGACACCAAAAAGAAAGACATTTGGGGAAGCTGGGTTAATCGGAACATGAGTGTACACGGGTATAGACAGAGAGAAGGAAGAAGTAAGATGTCCCCCGACAAACTAAGCCTATATCAGCAAAACTAGGGGCTGAATCTAATCAGCCCTAACAATAAGCTTTATCAAAAAGGAAGGTCTTAAGCGCACTCTTAAAAACGGATAGGGTGTCTGCCGCCCGAACACAAACTGGAAGCTGATTCCACAAATGTGGAGCTTGATAAGAAAAGGCTCTGGCTCCCATTGTACTTTTAAAGATTCTAGGAACAACCAACAACCCTGCATTCTTGGAACGCAATGCCCTAGTAGGACAGTAGGGTATAATGAGTTCTTTAAGGTAAGATGGCGCCTGCCCATTAAGGGCTTTGTAGGCGAGAAGAAGAATTTTAAATTCTATCCTGTGTTCTATAGGGAGCCAGTGTAAGGCAGCCAGAACAGGAGTAATGTGGTCCCTTTTCCTAACTCTGGTTAGTACACGAGCCGCAGCATTTTGAATCAGCTGAAGCGACTTGATTGACTTCTTGGTACTCCCTGATAATAAAGAGTTACAATAATCCAGCCTAGAAGTAACAAATGCATGGACTAGTTTCTCTGCATCGTTTTGAGGCAAGATATGCCTGATTTTTGCAATGTTACGTAGATGGAAGTAGGCGGTCCTTGAAATTGATTTTATGTGGGCGTTAAAGGATAAATCCTGATCAAATATAACACCAAGATTCCTTACAGTCTCACTGGAGGCCAAATTAATGCCATCCATAGTTAGTATGTCTTTAGATAATTTGTTTCGTAGATTCTTCGGGCCAAGTACAATAACTTCAGTTTTGGTCGTGTTTAACATCAAAAAGTTTAAGGTCATCCACGTTTTTAAGTCCTTAAGGCAGTCTTGAATTTTATTTAGATGATTAATTTCATCAGGCTTGATTGATAAATATAGTTGAGTATCATCCGCATAACAATGAAAGTTTACAGAATGATTCCTTATAATATTGCCTAACGGAAGCATATATAATGTGAACAAAATAGGTCCGAGCACTGAGCCCTGTGGCACTCCATGGCTAACTTTGGTTTGCGTGGAAGATTCATCGTTAACACGTACAAACTGAGAGCGTTCAGATAGATAGGACCTAAACCAGCCTAAAGCAGTTCCCTGTATGCCAACTAAGTGCTCTAGTCTTTGCAATAGGATATCATGGTCGATAGTATCAAATGCAGCACTAAGATCGAGCAAAACAAGAATAGAGACAAGTCCCTTGTCTGAGGCTATTAGAATATCATTTGTGACTTTAACCAGAGCTGTCTCTGTGCTATGATGTGTTCTAAAGCCAGACTGAAAATCTTCAAATAAATCATTGTTTTTTAAGTAATCACACAACTGTTTTGCGACCGCTTTCTCAAGAATTTTTGAGAGGAACGGAAGATTAGAAATAGGTCTATAGTTGGCTAAAACCTCTGGATCGAGGTTGTGCTTTTTAAGAAGCGGTTTTATCACTGCTACTTTGAATGATTGTGGAACATAGCCTGATAATAAAGACATATTCATAATATTTAATAAAGAAGTGCTAATTAATGGAAAAACTTCCTTCAACAGCTTAGTTGGAATTGGGTCTAACATACACGTTGATGGTTTAGAAGAGAGAATCATTGAATGTAATTGTTCAAGGTTAATGGCTGAAAAGCATTCTAGTTTACTATCTAGTGTAATATTAGAACTTACGATTCCGGGAGCTGTTGATAACACTATACTGGTCGAAGGCAAGAGGTCATTAATTTTGTTTCTAAGAGTAACAATTTTATCGTTAAAAAAGCACATAAAATCATTACTACTGAGTGCTAAGGGAATAGAAGGCTCAATCGAGCTGTGGCTCTCTGTCAGCCTGGCTACAGTGCTGAAAAGAAATCTTGCATTATTCTTATTCTCATCTATTAATGAAGAGTAGTAGGCTGCTCTCGCTTTACGCAGTGCTTTCTTATATTCATTGAGAGTAATATGCCAAATTAAACGAGATTCTTCAAGTTTAGTGGAACGCCATATCCTTTCAAGTTGTCTAGACTTTTGCTTTATTTTGCGGGTTTCGGCATTATGCCATGGAGCTAATCTATGTTGTTTTATTTTCTTCTTTTTCAAAGGAGCAACAGAATCTAATTTTATTCGCAGCGCATCTATAGCACTATCAACAACATGATCAATTTGGGGTGGTGTACATTTTGTATAAGTTTCCTCCCCTACATGCAGACATGCTATCGAGTTAAGTATTGGTTGAATCTCTTCCTTAAATGTGGCTATAGCACTAACAGATAGGTTTCTGCTGCAAGAGCTTTTGACTAATGCTTTGTAGTCTAGTAACAGTACTTCAAAAGTTACTAAGAAATGGTCGGATAAAGCAGGATTATGCGGTTCGACTAATAGTTGCTCAATTTCAATACCATAAGTCAGAACAAGGTCGAGAGTGTGATTATAACAGTGGGTTGGTTTATTTACACTCTGACAGAAACCAACAGAATCTAATATAGAGTTAAATGCAACAGTAAGGCTATTTTTATCATCGTCAACATGAATATTAAAGTCACCTACGATAATTACTTTGTCTGTTTTAAGAACCAAAGTTGATAAAAACTCAGAGAATTCTGATAAGAATTCTGAATAAGGACCTGGTGCACGATACACTGTAACAAATAAGATTGGCTGCAAAGTTTTCCAGGTCGGATGCGTAAGACTAAAAACGAGGCTTTCAAAAGAGGTATAATTACATTTTGGTTTAGTATTGATAAGTAAACTTGAGTCAAAGATTGCTGCAACTCCACCTCCTCGGCCCGTGCCTCGAGCAATATGAGTGTTGACATGGCTGGGTGGAGTGGCCTCATTTATGCTGACATATTCTTCATGTCTCAACCAAGTTTCAGTGAGACAGCATATATCAATATTATAATCTGATATTAAATCATTTACCAATATTGCTTTAGATGCTAGAGATCTTATGTTTAAGAGACCACATTTAATCTTCCTGTTTTGTTGCACTGTAGTAGTTGTTACATTTACTTTTATTAGGTTATTATGTATGACACCTCTATTAGGTTTTACCTTAAATTGTCCTTGGGCAGACACACACACCGCTAATATTGGGCAAAAGTATTTGCTTTACGCTGTGCACTCTCTCGCGAGGTGCTGTGGGCATGCATAACACGGCGTTGACAGTTCACGAGCGTGCTCTCTCCGCCCCCCGGCAGAGTTGTGTACAGGCCGACGGGTGATAATGGATTTTGACGAAAAGGTTCGGATCCTGTCCGTCAAAATGACAGGCAGCGAAAAAGTCTAGCGCAACCTCTGGTTCAATCTGAATTTTCTTTAAAATAAAAAACATCTATATTGATTCTGACTGTTCTTCATCCAACTCACAGGTTTATCATTACTTTGAGAAAAAAGATTATTAATTTTCCCCTTTTTAGAAGTGTAGTTAAGGTAATTTGTTCTGGAAATGTCATTTTCGAGCCTGAGTCCTGAAAAACAGGCTTGGGGTCTAACAGGATAAGTATTATAACCCAAACAACCCTCAGCTCTGGTACTTTAAATGTTGCACCAAATACAGAAAACACATTTAATCTGAAAACCTGTATGTTTCCTGTCTAAAGTCCTGATGATTCAGTGGTTTTGAGAGTAAATATGAACAGTCCGGCCTTGATAATGATACATGCAAACAAAATAAAACAGAGGAAAAGTTCAGGGTATGTTTTCTGAAAACATTCAGGAACATTAGGCACGTCGTAATTTATCATATTATATGGAATTTGGAAATTGAAAGCCTTAAAGCCACTAATACCAGTTTATATGATAATAATAATAATAATAATATGTTAGGAGTCTCATATTAATGAGCACGCCACATGGAGAATTATCTGCTTAATCTGAGAGATTCAAGAAACTGATTGAGAAACATTTCCTCTTTTCAAATTTTCATTTGTTTTTTCTTTGTTGGCATATTGCCAATTGGACATTCTCCAAGTGACTAAAAGAGTGAAGGGTTGGTTTTAAATTATGTTCCTAACCCTGAAATGAATGCAACATTGTAGATATGTTTCTTAGGCTGCGGCCCCACGAGGACGAAAATGGCTAAACGCATAGGATTAACGCAAACGCAATCGCAAACGGCTTCCGTCCACATGCAATAATTATCCGGATAGTGTCTGCCCACACGAGACCGCTCCGTTTAGCTCCAACCGCTGGAGAAGCTGCAGTACATATGCAGGAGCCTCTACGTGGCGCTGTAACTTCCTCCACAAAAGCAGCGAAGAAGCATGGTTGTCATGGTTGCCCTTCTGTTTATTCTCCGCGGTGGGGGCCGAGGGAACCGGGCAGAGTTTTTCGCCAGTCAGCGTGTATTAAAGTTGAAATCTTCCGGACAAAATTATAAAAGTGCCGGTCAAAGGTCTTCTTTGTTATTTATTGAGCTTTAAAACAAATGAATAACGACTCTATATAATATAATGATAAAATACACGGAGCCTCTCTTTTTCCTCCCTCTCTTCAGACAGCGTCAGTGTCTGTCTCATGCAGCAGCTCATCCAGTAATCAGTGACCCGGCCGACTGTAAAAATAAACATATTTATAACTAGTTTAGGGAGTTTGAGAGGTAATTAAAATAGCTAAGGGTGATGATCTGACTTGAAGTGTGTGTTTTGCTGCAGAGGGAGGAGCTGCAGGTGAGCAGAGCTGCGTGTCTCCGTCCTGTCAGATTAGACTTCACTCGCGAGAGAAAGATAAATAATCTGAATTCAGGGTGCAGTTTACTTTGACGCGGGGGTGAGCAGCAGAGGTGGGGAGAGGTGGGGCTATTGCCTCATCATTATTGCTGTAGATGTTGCACAAACAACTGTAGCATGGTCAATAGCGTCCGGAGCACGATAGCAACTCTGCGATCCGCCATTGTTGTTGTTGTTGTTGGTGGCGAAACACTTCAGCACTGGCGCGGGGTAAGAGGTGGGGAGAGGCGGGGCTATTGCGCAATCACTATCAGTGATCTGAAAATGTCCGTATAGGGCGCACACACGGAGCCGTTTGACCCCCCAGAGAGTGGCGTATGCATTTCTATCCACCTTGGGACCCGTTGTCGTTTCCTCAGTCGTTTAGTGCCGTATTCGGTCGTCCTCGTGTGGCCGAACGGTCTATATGACACTAAACAGTAACGCAAACGACAGAATTCGTCCTCGTGGGGCCGCAGCCTTAGACCACTCCTCCTGTATGGCTCAACATATTGTAACCTCATTTGAATAGAAAAGAAAGTAGAAAGGTCTCTAAGGGCTCTTTTTAAAAACGATATAAGAGGTTAAGGGAAAACATGCTTATGTTGTGCCATGAATTTTCCTAAATACGTAACGCTGGAGGTTTTTTAATTTATTAATTCATTTACTGTGTTATCCCACAGTAACACCAAATGTTCCAAGGGATAATTATGTAAAAGGCTTACATCTAGCTTGAACCCCGCTGCTTTAATATGCTGACAACAGTGGCACAAAGGTTCAAAGAGGAAACCTTTACCATTTGCTGATCCCAGAACAACAGGGTTCCTGTTTAATTAGGTGCTCTATCTACCATAGACTGCTATTTACACAAGCATAGCTGTGATTGGTCTTCAGTAACGCTGTGCTTCACAGTTTACAGATCAAATGTAGAGGACCATTACAATTAAAATGATTGTGATGCCCATTGTCGGGCTGACTCCTATCAACAGATGAACGTCAGAAAAATATCACAAGAAAGGTCTATAAATAAAAGTCGGCCATCACCATACGGACACACCAAATCCCTCCTGCCCTCACAAGTGTCCCTTTCCCATATTTTGGCTCGAAAACCCTTTATTATTCCTACAAGGGGCAACTGTTAATTAGCATCTGTTGCAGCAGTAAATTGTTTAACAATTTGCATGAATGAATTATGGATAGTTACATTTTCACAAAGCTAATGCATTAATAACTCAGAGTCCACTGGGCTTTCTTAAATGTTTTACAAAGCTTTAATATACTTTAAATCAGGGGTTCCCAACCTTTATTGTGCCAAGGACGCATAAAAAATAAATCGCGGACCGGTTGTCAATTTTAACTGATTTTAATGTTTACTCACCACCAGCAGGTAGCAACAGAGGCTAATTGTATGTAACAGCCTGAACAAATACTACAATATGCATCCAAAACATATTAACAATGTTTAAAAAAGAACCGGTGTCGTTTTCCGGAGAAACGGAAAACCAAAAAACGACGTTATTCACTTTTTAAACCAAAACGGGAAAACCATGGGCGTCGCAGCCATTAGATGAGGGTGGGACAAGTCCCCCCCACTTTTTCAAATGATTAGTTTAGACCCCCCCACTTTTATCATGTGGAAAGTCCGTGAATCGATCTCTCCACTCGCCGCACTTTGTAGAGCGCTGTGTCAGTGCTTCACTATCAAATCCATTCCACTTGCTTATTGAGAGAATGCCCAAATCAATGAAACTCCGTACCATGTTTTCACTGCTACTTTGTACCAAGGCAAATTCTCACATAGCGCGCGCATGTTCAAGGAGTGTTGTCATAGTTGGACAGCTCCGATTTGTTGTATGAAGCGATGCCGGTAGAGGAGGTAAGGCACACACACCAAATGTTCAGGAAATGGTTAATACAGCGAAAATCAAAGCTGACGATCTCTTGGTTTGATATGTTTTCTCCCCCAGACAACATGGACATAAGAACATTTTTTTCAAAGAAGAGGAAAGTAAGTCCTCAGCTGGTAGCAGTTAATCAGTTAACAGTGAAGGCGGCAAAAGCGTCTCACTTCTGGAGAGGAGTTTCGTCTTTATGTCATGATAGAGAGATACAAATACTGAACAGTTTAGATGAGAAAAGGCATCGAAATACCAGGTTACTAACTTACTAGTATTTATCATGTAAACAGGGAACACGAATACCCCGATCTCTCTGTGCTCATGAAAACACCATGATGTCCATGTAGAGACGCAGTCAGTGTGTTTTACTGGAGCCTCAGTTCGATAAGAGATTATTTTCTGAGTTCTTTAACTTAGGTACTCTCTCTCAAAATGGTAATGTGCATTATGTTTTAATTATACTTCTTATCATTCAGAAGCTGTTTGTGTGTGTTTATGTTTTACTGAGTGCTTATAGGCAATTTCCATCCCAGTATTCAGTTAACTATTTATTTTCTGTGCACATTACATAGACTAGCTAATATTCTACCTACTGCTTGGGACTTTGAGTCTTCAAAATGTCCAATGTCACAGACTGGGACTTACTTTAGGCCCCGGCCACACAAGGACGAAAACGGTCATTTGCGTTACTGTTTAGTGTCATATAGACCGTTCAGCCACACGAGGACGGCCGAATACGGCACTAAACGACTGCGGAAACGATAACGGGTCCCAAGGTGGATAGAACGGCATACGCAACGCTCTGGGGGTCCAACGGCTCCGTGTGGCTTTCTCTCGATATGGACATAAACGCGAGTGAAGTCTCATCTGACAGGACGGAGACACCACTCAAACTAGTTATAAATATGTTTATTTTTACTGTCGGCCGGGTCACTCATTACTGGATCAGCTGCTGCATGAGACAGACACTGGTGCTGTCCAAAGAGAGGGAGGAAAAAGAGAGGCTCCATGTATTTTATTATTATATTATATAGAGTCGTTATTCATTTGTTTTAAAGCTCAATAAATAACAAAGAAGACCGGCACTTTTATAATTTTGTCGGAAGATTTAAACTTTAATACACGTTGACTGGCGAAAAACTCTGCCCGGTTCCCTCGGCCCCCACCGTGGAGAATAAACGACTGCGCTGTGTGGAGGAAACTTCTGTGTAGCAATGCAGTGGGAGTCACGGACTCATGAAGGAGACACGGGATGAGCAGGAGCTTTGATGTCAAACACGGATGGTTTATTTGGAGTTTCGGCCGGAGAGTTGACAAGACAGGTGGTGTGTCACGAGTTGACACAGCGGTTGCCAAACCAATTCTCAAGAACTCTTCTGCAGCTCGAGGTTTTAACTAGTTCGGAGTGTAATAATCAACATTCTTCATCAGTGAGACTAAACAAATATGGACCCTAACTAGAGCTCTCGTCCATAGAAAATAATGTGCGCCTGGGAACCTTTGTCCCTGAACAGTTAACTACCTCATGGCGGCTTGTGCTCTGTCATAGACTGGCAACAACAATGCGCCCAAGCTGCTCCTCCTTAAGAGAGATAGCAGCAATACCCAAGGCCGTAGACATATGCCATGGGAAAGGAGACAGTGAGAGGAGAAAATGATTAACTGTGTCGAAGGTTGAACACCTAAGCAAATTATTTCCCTAACAGTTAGAAGAGCAACATTTATTTGAACAGTTAAGTCAATGATACCATTCCAGGTGAACTTAACATCTGTATGGAGTCAGATCAGTCTCAATATTAATAAATGCTCACAGAAGGATTCACAAATGTATTTTGCGATTTATATATAAATGACTCTCCACAACAATATATCTCAATGCACTCACACATACTTATTGTTGTATATAAATGTACAAAAAGGTAATTTCCTCATATTCCAAAAAATGGAGGGAAAATTCATTATAGCGGTAGTGAATGACCCGGTGCTGTATGATCAGTCTATTTATCTACTGGGATACAAACCGGAGGAGCGAGGCATGGAGGGAGGTGGCAGAGACAGTGGGTGAAACTGGTAGGTTTTCGCTTGTTTGGGGATTTTATATCCAGTTTACTTCGTTTTAACATTGCTATTGCTTTGTATGTCGGGGGCGGGAGATTCATGTGATTGGTTGTTGGTCGCGTTGCTCGCAAAAAATCTCCAAGCTTCAGACACGCCCAGCGCCAAGCGTCAACGCACGCTGCTGTGTGGACGCTCTGTGAGAGCGAGGCGCGTTCCTCTCCACGGGCTGCGGAAGCGAAATGCTTGATGGGAAACGACTCGCTGGTATCTCGAGCTGAGTGCTCATTGGTGGTTTTTACCACGTGCTGCTGATGAAACTCTCCAATTGGCTCGGCAAAAGTTTGTTGTTGTTTTGTGTCAGTTTTACGTCGCCGCATCCATTCACATTTTCATCATTGTTCAACAATGTTTATCATCATGAAATTAATATCTATATATTTTATACTATACTTAAACTGCTTACCGTTTTCATACTTGATATATCTTAGCATATTCATACACACTGTTCATACTGCTCACAGGCTGCTGTGTATATTCATACCCCTCACTGTTTATTCATCATTCAATTCATTCTATATTTTATTCTGTCTATTGTGTACATTACTTTCCACTTCACTGCTTGTTGCACCTGGTTAGAAGCTAAACTGCATTTTGTTGTCTCAGTACCTGTAATATGTGCAATAACAATAAAGTTGAATCTAATCTTGAGCAGGAACAAATGTATTTACTTAGTACATATGTTATAAAAAGGTTCGATGAAAAAACTAGGAATTAAATAAGATGGCTAGAGTCACCAAAAATGTATCCTTAGGTGCTTTTATTAACACCAACGTGCTGAAAAAACACAAAGTAACAAGGATTGTACAGGAAGAAATCAAAACCCTCCTATATACATACAGGTCGAGGACATATAACTGGTACCTCTCTGCTCTACAGCCACAGTCAGACTCCCCATCAAAACACTTGTGGCCAGGGTTTTATACATGTTAAGCCCCTCCCCATAGGATAATCCACTATTTATACCCCTAACCAATGTCATTCTAATCTACAAACACATTCACAATGCAAGACAAATTACCCAAACACACCACATCAAAATAGGTCAACATATTATCTCTTTGACCACAGAAGCCCCAAACAATAACATTTTTATACTTGCAAGAAAAGTGCCACCCGCGCCCATGCACTACATGGTATGCTCCAATTGCGCACAGGTGTTCCCACTGATTGAGCCTCTACTTAAGGCTGCTTCTTTCTGTGGCTCTGTTTGGCCTTCACAACCTTGAAGGAGAGGGTAAGCAGGTTACTTGCAAAAAGACTTCCAATAAATTAGGTTTGAACAAACAATGACTTGGGTTTTATTTGATCAAATGTGTGTTACCCTCAGTGTGCCTTTTACCATGCCCCTATGCCAACTGTGATGAAGGCTTCTTCTTCACATTACCACCCTCCTCTCCTACATCAACGATGTTTGGCAGCCTTGACAGGTAGTCTGCGGTGACGTTTTCCTTGCCTGCTTTGTGCCACACACAGAACTTGAATGGTTGTAGTTCAAGATACCATCTAGTCACCCTGGCGTTCCGGTCCTTCATGGTCTGAATCCACGTCAAGGCTCTATGGTCCGTCTGTAGGTCGAATTCCCTCCCGAGTAGGTAGTACCTTAGGCTGTCCAATGCCCACTTGATTGCCAGACACTCCTTCTCGATGGTGGAGTACCGGGTTTCACGGGGCAGAAGTTTCCTGCTGAGATACAACACTGGACGTTCCTCTCCTGGTTCTCCCTGAGCCAGCACTGCACCGATGCCCACTCCAGAGGCATCCACCTGAACCAGGAAGCGTCTTTGGAAGTCAGGACTCTGCAGTACCGGAGACGAGCACAGTTTTTTCTTCAACTCCTGGAAAGCCCTTTCACACTCTTCATTCCATTCCACAGGATTCCGAGCAGCCTTGCATGTGAGGTTGGTCAATGGAACTGCTAGAGTGGCAAACTGAGGAATGAAACGTCGATACCATCCAACCAGGCCAAGAAAGGACCGTACTTGTTTCTTGGTACGAGGTCTCGGACTGTTCAGGACGGCCTCAACTTTGTCCACCTGTGGCCTGACTTCACCGTTCCCCAGCTGATACCCAAGGTAACGAGTCTCCTGCTTAGCCCACTCACATTTCTGTAGATTGAGTGTGAGTCCTGCGGCATGGATTGCACCTAGGACCCGACGAAGGTGATCGAGATGTTCCTCCCAGGTCCTGCTGTAAATGACCACGTCATCCAGGTAGGCAGCACTGCAGTCCTCGCACCCCAGAAGAACTTTGTCCATTAACCTCTGGAAGGTTGCTGGGGCACCATGTAGACCAAACGGCATCACAGTAAACTGGAAGAGGCCTAGTGGGCTTCTGAACGCGGTGAGGTGCCGGGACTGGCTTTCCAAGGGGACCTGCCAATACCCCTTGCAGAGGTCCAAGGTAGTGATGTAGTTGGCTCGACCAATCCTCTCCAGCAGGTCCTCAATCCGGGGCATTGGGTAGGCATCAAAGAAGGAGATGGCATTCAGCTTCCTGAAGTCAATGCAAATGCGGAGAGAGCCATCCTTCTTGGGTACAATGACAATAGGGCTACTACACTCACTGGTTGATGGTTCAATTACTCCCAGCTCGAGCATCAAGCGGATTTCTTCCTTCAATGCCTCCACTAAACGTTCCGGTACTCTGTAGCATGCCTGCCGAACTGTGTTCTGCCCCGGTTTTACTCGGATTACATGCTGCAACACACCTGTCCGGCCTGGTTTCTGTGTGAACAAGTGGGGAAGGGTATCGAAAATAACTTGCAAGTCAACTGGCTTCTTACCATCCAGGTGGGAGAGATCGACCTTCGCTGGCTGCTGATTCCAGGCACCAACTACCCCTTCGGAGTCATCCTCTTCAACCACCCTGCGGGCCAGTAGTGAGGTGATGGGAGGAGGGCTGCTTCTTTCCTCCCATGCTTTAAGGAGATTGACATGATAAGTCTGCTTATAGATCTCATAAGTTGTAGGCCCCATCTTCCTTAACACTTCAAACGGTCCCTGCCATTTGGCCAGTAGCTTGCTAGAGGAAGAAGGCAAGAGTAACAAAACCTTTTGACCTGGTTTGAACTCACGGTTGCGTGCTTGCTGGTCGTACCATCGTTTTTGAGTCTTCTGGGCATCCATTAGATTGAGCCTGGCCTCCTCTCGGTACTGATCCAACCTGTCCCTGATCTGGAGGACATACTGCAAAATACCCTGCCCTTCTGCCTTCTTGTCTGTTACCTTTTCCTCCCAGTTACGTTTCAACAGATCCAAGGGCCCTTGGACTGGCCAGCCGTAGAGTAGCTCGAACGGGGAAAATCCGGTGGACGCTTGAGGCACTTCCCTGTAGGCAAAGAGTAGAAAGGGTAACCACTTATCCCAGTCTTTTCCAGTATCAGATACGAACTTCTTTAGCATCCTCTTGAGGGTTTGGTTAAACCTTTCAACAAGTCCGTCAGTCTCTGGGTGGTAAGGAGTCGTCTTGATAGCTTTTATCCCCAACTCCTTATGCAGTTGACCCATCAGGCGTGATGTGAAGTTGGTTCCCTGGTCCGTCAGAATTTCCTCAGGGATTCCTACACGAGAAAACAGCTGAACAAGAGCACTGATCAACTTTGGGGTGGTTATAGACCAGAGAGGAAAAGCTTCAGGAAACCGAGTAGCATAGTCACATACCACAAGAATGTACTGGTATCCTGTTGAGCTTTTTTCCAGGGGCCCCAGAATGTCCATGGCAATCCGCCTGAATGGGGTTGTTATCACCGGCATGGTTTGGAGGGGTGCTCGGTTTGATTTGCGGAGAGGACAAGTTTTCTGACACTCTGGGCATGTTTTACAATATTTCTGCACATCAGTGTACATTGAAGGCCAAAAGAACCTAGAGGCAAGTCTGAGATACGTCTTATAGTGACCTAGATGTCCTGCCCATGGAAGTGTGTGTGCAAGGTGTAGTACTAGGGATCTACAGCTACCTGGCACAACTAATCTCCTGCCGTCTTGCTCTTCCCCCTCATAAAGCAGGTCATTGTGGAGAAAGTATGCTGCACCACCTACTAGAGCGGTTTGATTGGCTGAGTTTAACACCTTGGTTAGCAAAGACTTTAACAAGGGATCAGACTGTTGCAATATGGTCATATTCTCTGGTATTTCCCACTTTACATTTGACAAGGCATTGCCAGGCATTTCACCAGGTACAGGTGACCAAGCGTGTTTCTCTAAACGCTGTTGCCGACGTATTTTCCTTGGTGCTTTTGTTCCAGCACTGCACAGACTACCACATAAGTCTGGCAGAGGCTGGACACCAGGATTTGCTTGGGCTTTTGCCTGTGACCGTGTCACTACGAAACAAGAAACATGCATGTTCTGTCCTGACAAGGGTTCACAGACATGTTTAGTACTGCTAAGGAGATCATATAGAATAGGCAAATCCCTCCCCAACAGCATCTCAACAGGTAAACTTTCAATTACCCCCACGTTTAACAGATACCTTTGGCCTTCTACATCAACTGTAAGCTCTACCTGTGGTTCTGGCTTGCAATCACCATGTACACATAACACATCTGTCTGCTGGTTGTAGTCAATAGCACAAGGCACACAACTTTTCCTAATGAATGACATGGAGCTTCCAGATTCAAGGAGAGCAGTTATCATTTTACCATTAACTTTTACCGGGATCACTTTACACCCTCCTTCCCTGTCTTGACAGTCAATCTCCTCACCCTTTCTGGGCACATAACACAGTCCTGTCAGTTTTGGCTTCTTCAGGGGGCAATCTGACGCTTTGTGTCCCTGCTGCTGACAATGATAACATACAAAAGGTTTAGTCCCTGACTGAGCAGAGGGTCCCCTGTCATATGCCCCCCGGTTACCTTGACCAGTCTTTGGAAAGTTGTCCCTTTGGTTTCAACACTAATTGATAGTCCTTCTTCCTCTGACGTCACAGCTGTGTCCCATTCCTCATCCCGCGTTGGTCGTGATGTCGCCCCCTTTCTGGCGTTCAGGAACTGCATGGCCAACTTGGATGCTATAAGACCATCCTCCGGTTCATGTTCTTTTACCCACGTACGAGTATCTGGAGGAAGCACCTGCAGCAGCTGCTCCAGGATGATAGTCTCCCCCATCTGTTCTTTACTCTTCTGCTCCGGTCGCATCCAGCGACGATAGAGCCCTTTCAACCGGTGGTATGATTCTGTCGGTGTCTCCCCCGGTGGCGATGAGGTGGCCCGGAACCGCTGACGATAGGTCTCTGGAGAGATGTCAAATTTGACCAACAGCGCCTCCCTCAGATCTGGGTAGCAGTTGGACATGTCTTCATCCATCGCGGTGTAGGCTTCCAGGGCTTTGCCAGTTAGCAAAGGGACAAGTCGACAGGCCCATTCCTCCCTTGGCCACTGCCATGTCTTTGCCATGCGTTCGAAGCATAGAAGGTAATTTTCAATGTCTTCACCATTTTGATATACTGGCATCTTTGGCTCCTTACGATGAACTGCCGCTACACCCCCAGAAGGATTACCAAATCTGTCAGGAGAAGACATCAATGAAGGCCCAACGTCAACGTGTGGACCCCCCCGGTAGCGATGTACAGGCTGCTGGGAGGCCTCAACTGAGACCCGCAGGCCCCTGAGCTCCTCCTGTAGGATATCATCTCTCCTCTGCTGAGCCGCTATGAAGTCCCTGACAATATTTACAATGTCACCGGTTGAGGGACCCGCTCCTGGAGATGGCCCAGGTTGCCGCTGCTGGATTTTCGGTGTAGGAATCCCTGAGCAACATATCTGACATTAACGATTAAACACATGTGTGCATTCTATATAAATGCAAACCGAGTCAAGCCGACTCCGGAGGTGGCGGTATGCACCTTAAAGTTGTTTGCAATCCGCCAAAAAAACGAGTGAAGAAGACGAAGCCTACTCCGAGCTGTCCGACTTCAGGTGAGCTTTTTGAGACCTCCCCCGGCTGCGATCGGCTATTCTCGTCTACTTTCGAGGCGAGCCGCAACACGTGTCAAACAAGCCCACTATGATAGTGACGTTCGTTCCGGTGCACGGTCGACAGTACTTCAGCACTACATCGAGATTAAGATTAAACAAATTTATTTTGGGAACACCCGCATCAGGGTTTCCGCTAGGATTTTTTCTCGCCGGTCAAATGTCCGGGCAGAATTTATTTTACCGGACAAATTTGAAACTTACCGGTCATATTTCAATAATAATAATAAGAGTTGTGTAGCAGAGTTTCCGTTAGCAGGTAATTACCGGACTATGAGCAGATATGCTCATAAATGTTTAAAACTCAGTTCACGGGGCTCATTTTTATATTGCTTCAGTTTATAATCGTAACAGATCGAAAAATTCAGATTCATTTTTCAATAAATTATTCCACAAACAACAAACAACATAATTATTACATTCAAACAAACTACTTGTAGTAGATAACGTACATTATTCAGAAGTTTACATTACATTTGAATAATAACACGGGAGAAACGGATCCTCTCTTTTCCTCTCTCCCTCCCTCTCTCTCCTGACAGCCCGTCAGTTTCTCATGCAGCTCCTGCAGCCCGCTAAACAGAGGGCGGGGCTTCAGGTGATTATGCAGAGCCTGTCTCGGTCAGACTCAGCAGCTGATCTGATCTCTCTCTCGCGTCCGGTTATACTTCACTCGCGTTTGTCCATATCGATCAGATCCAGCTCTCCTGATCGGCCTTTATAGAGAGCACCGATCAAACTATTAAGAGTGAATATCGGCCGATAATGACCGGCGGCCGATCGATCGGAGCCTCCCTAATTATTACCAGACATTTTGACCGGCAGGTTTTGAATTTACCGGTTTTTAATACATTTTACCAGCTAAAAACCGGTAATTACCGGCTAACGGAAACCCTGACCCGCATATAGGCTACCTATGGAGTTAGCCAGATTTGTGTACATTACTGTTCATGGTCATTTGAAAACAAATGCCGGTGTCAGACAGACAAAAACACGCTGAGCTGAGCAGAGCACATACGCGCCTTGGTGACCGGACATCTCCTTCATAAAACTAATAAAAGGGGGAGTAATCGGGCAGTCCGATGTGTGTAGAGATGTGTGGAGAGGTGTGTGTGGTTAACACGTAGCAGCCTGCCCTGCAGTCACTCTTAAGCTGTTCTTATTAAGGTAAACACAGCGAAGGCGGTGCGTAAAAAGGCACAGCTCTCGGCGCACTGGTGCTGCACTTCTCAGAGGCGGAGTACACGTCAATCAATCAATGTTTATTTATATAGCCCAATATCACAAATGTTACATTTGTCTCAGTGGTCTTCACAGTGTGTACAGAATATCAGTATGACAATACGACACGCTCCGTCCTTAGACCCTCACATCGTACAAGGAAAAACTTCCGAAGAAAACCCACAGTTTAAAGGGAAAAATGGGAGAAACCTCAGGGAGAGCAACAGAGGAGGGATCCCTCTCCCAGGACGGACAGACATGCAATAGATGCCGTGTGTAAATTGAAAAGATAATACATTTGCAACATAGGTAGTCCAAATGTTTGGAAATGCATGTGTGTATAATAGGCAGATGAATCCACGAGGATATCCATCCTCGTCCTGCTGCCTCCTGATGCTGCCTCAAGGCTCCATCTTGGGGCCTCTTCTCTTTTAACATCTACATGCTACCACTGGCTCAGATAATGAAGAACAACAAAATAAGTAGCTATGCAGATGACACACAAATGTACGTAACAATTTCCCCAGGAGACTATGCTCCAATTCAAACACTGAGTAAGTGCATTGAACAAATCAATGACTGGATGTGTCAGAACTTTCTCCAATTAAACAAAGATAAAACTGAGGTAATGGTTTTTGGAGCCAAGGCAGAACGTTTAAAAGTTAGCGCTGAGCTTCAGTCTGCAATGTTCAAATCAACAGATAAAGCCAGAAATCTAGGTGTAGTCATGGACTCTGTGTCACGATCACAGGTACAGATCAGAACCCAATAGCACGACTCAGATACAACCAGTATAGTAATGTTCAGTTTATTCCAGGTCAAGGACAGGCAGGGTCAAAACCAGTAAATCCGTCAGACAGGCAGGCAGGAATCCAAAACTGGGCAGGACAAAACTCACTTGAGAGCTTGGCGGAAACGACAAGACAATCTGGCAAAGGACAACTGATAATGAGGTGGTATAAATACTGTGGAGTGATGAGGGAATGAGTAACAGGTGAGGGGTAGGGCTGAGGAGACCAGGTGAGGGAAATGAGCTGATTACAAGGGCCTGGAGGAAAGCGGGATCTGAAATGACAG
This sequence comes from Pseudochaenichthys georgianus, assembly GCF_902827115.2. Lineage (NCBI taxonomy): Eukaryota > Metazoa > Chordata > Actinopteri > Perciformes > Channichthyidae > Pseudochaenichthys > Pseudochaenichthys georgianus. The sequence continues at coordinate 10,325,272 of NC_047507.1, read as the reverse complement.
GAGAGTTTAGATGAGGCATCAAACAAACAATAATAAAAGTGTCTAACTTGTGACAGAACCCCCCCCTCTATGGACGGCTCCTGACGTCCTACGAGGTTGATCGGGATGGGCCTGGTGAAAGTCAGTAATGAGAGATGGGTCATAGATACTGCGAGCAGGCACCCATGACCGCTCTTCAGGACCATAACCCTCCCAGTGTACCAGGTACTGCAACGCTCTACCACGTCGCCTGGACTTGATGAGGCGACGGACAGTGTAAACAGTCTCCCCGTCGATAGTCCGGGGTGGTGGTGGGGGTGTAGAGGGGGGCTGAAGAGGGCTCACATTAACTGGTTTGATCTTGGACACGTGGAAGGTAGGATGAATCCTCATAGAAGGGGGCAGACGCAGGCAGACAGCTGCAGGATTGATACTCCTAGCTATGGGAAATGGCCCTACAAAACGGGGAGACAGCTTCTTTGACTCAACTCTGAGAGGGAGATCCCGTGTGGAGAGCCAGACACGTTGCCCTGGGGAGTACTGTGGAGCTGGCTTGCGACGGCGATTGGCGGTCCGTTGATAACGGTTGGAAGAGCGCAGGAGCGGGCCTTTAACCACATGCGTCGACATCGGCTTACAAACGCCTGTGCAGATGGGACGCTGGCCTCCCGTTCCTGTGCCGGGAAAAGGGGCGGCTGGTATCCGCGGGAGCATTGGAATGGAGAAAGACCAGTAGCAGAACTAGGAAGGGTGTTGTGGCCATACTCAACCCATAGAAGCTGCCTCGACCAGGAGGAGGGAGTGGAGGAAGCTAGACAGCGTAAGGCAGTCTCCATCTCCTGGTTCATTCGCTCTGCTTGACCATTGGACTGGGGATGAAATCCGGACGAGAGACTGACACTGGCTCCCAGCAGCCTGCAAAACTCGGACCAAAAACGAGAAGTAAATTGTGGTCCCCGATCAGACACAACGTCACTGGGGAGACCATGCAGCCTGAACACATGTTGTAGCATGATTTCAGCTGTTTCCTTGGCAGTAGGTAATTTGGTTAATGGAATAAGCCGGGCAGACTTGGAAAACCGGTCTATGACTGTGAGTATGACTGTGTTACCGTCTGAGGGTGGTAGTCCGGTGACAAAATCCAAGGCGATGTGGGACCAGGGACGATGAGGGATAGGCAAGGGATGAAGAAGACCGGAGGGTGCTTGGTGTGAGGTCTTATTTTGGGAGCAGACTAGGCAAGCAGCAATGAATTCTTTGGCATCCTTCTCCATGGAAGACCACCAAAATCGCTGTCGAATCAGGGCTAGGGACCGTCTCACTCCTGAGTGACAAGCCAGGCGGGAGTTATGACCCCACTGGAGAACCTGGGTACGGAGAGTGGCAGGAACAAACAGACGGTTAACAGGACAGGCACTTGGGGCTGGGTGTTCAGCATGAGAGCGCTTGACCTTATCCTCCACCTCCCAGGTCACCAGACCAATGACACATGTAGAAGCGATGATATTCTCAGAATGAGATGGAGAGCTCTCTGGCTGGAACTGGCGAGACAGGGTGTCAGGTTTGATGTTCTTAGAACCAGGTCTGTATGAAAGAGAAAAATCAAAGCGTGTGAAAAACAGAGCCCACCTGGCTTGACGAGAGTTCAGCCGCTTAGCTGAACGGATGTACTCCAAATGTTTGTGATCCGTCCAGACCACAAAAGGCTGCTCTGCTCCCTCCAACCAGTGTCTCCATTCTTCCAGGGCAAGTTTCACTGCCAACAGTTCTCGATTTCCAATATCGTAATTTCTTTCTGCTGGAGACAGCTTCTGGGAGAAGAAGGCACACGGGTGCATCTTCTAATCCTTGGCCGACCGTTGAGAAAGAACTGCCCCAACTCCAGTGTCCGACGCATCTACCTCTACAGTAAACTGCCGAGTAGAGTCTGGAAAAATCAAAATGGGAGCAGAGGTGAAGCGTGACTTTAACTCACCAAAAGCCCCTTCGGCCACCGAGGACCACCGGAAGGGAATGTTCTGAGAGGTGAGAGCTGTGAGAGGGGTTGCCACCAAACTGTAGTTTCGAATAAACCTCCGGTAGAAGTTGGCAAAACCCAGAAAGCGTTGGAGCTCCTTGCGTGTTGAAGGGCGTGGCCAGTCAGTGACCGCCTTGGTCTTTTCAGGATCCATCTTGATGTTTCCGGTGGAGACCACAAATCCCAGGAAAGGGACTTCTGTGGTGTGGAACACACACTTCTCTGCCTTGACAAAGAGGTGGTTCTCCAAGAGCCTCTGGAGGACTAGGCGAACATGGACCACATGCTCCTGTTTAGACTTGGAAAAAATCAAAATGTCATCCAGGTATACAAAAACAGATATTGAGAAGATCCCTCAGAACATCATTCACCAACCCCTGGAAAACTGCAGGTGCATTGGTGAGTCCAAAAGGCATGACTAAATACTCATAATGTCCACTAGGAGTGTTAAATCCCGTCTTCCACTCGTCCCCCGCCCTGATTCTCACCAAATGGTACGCATTACGTAGGTCCAGCTTGGTAAAAATAGTAGCGCCTTGTAACAGTTCAAATGCAGAGGAAACAAGTGGAAGGGGGTACCTGTTCTTGACAGTGATGTTATTGAGTCCTCTGTAGTCAATGCATGGGCGCAGAGTCTTATCCTTCTTACCCACGAAGAAAAAACCTGCACCAGCAGGAGATGATGAAGGCCGGATAAGCCCTGCATCCAAAGAGTCATTGATATACTTCTCCATTGACTTAGTTTCAGGAGCCGATAAAGAAAAAAGTCGACCTCTAGGAGGAGAAGTACCAGGTAACAGGTCAATAGGACAGTCATTAGCACGATGAGGCGGGAGTGAGGTGACCCGAACTTTGTTAAAGGCCTCTTTAAGATCCCAGTAATCCTTGGGAACACCGGAAAGGTCTTCACACTCAGAGATACTCGGCTGACTGGAATCAATTGAGGAACTAGATCTTAAGCAGACAGCATGACAATGAGCACTCCACTCTCTAATAGTCCCTGAAGCCCAATCTATATGAGGATTATGCCTCCTTAACCAAGGAAACCCCAAAATGACAGGCTGATGTGGTGCATGGATAAGGTGAAAAGAGAGTGTTTCGCTGTGATTACCTGACATGCTCATTTGAACTGGAGTTGAACGGTGTGTTACTCTGCAGAGAAGACGACCATCTAGAGCTGTAGCATTGATGGGCTTCTCCAAAGCCTCCTGACCAAGTCCCATTTGAAAGGCCAGTGTTATGTCCAAAAGACTGGCATCAGCACCAGAGTCAATAAGAACTGCCACAGTGTGCATTTTCCCCAAGCAGCTCAGCATGGGTTAGGGGTCGAGAGGGCATTTCTAAATTCATCATACGGCTCACCAGCGCCCTCTGGATGACTGGTGAGCCCTGTCTTTTACAGGACAAGAGAAGGCAAGATGACCCTGCTGGCCGCAGTAAAGACAGCAGTTGTCCCGCAGTTGTCCCGCAGGCGGCGCTGTCGTTCTGCCTCGGAGAGCCGGGTCCGCCCCAGCTGCATTGGTTCAGACGAGTTAGAAAATCCTCCTCTCACCTGTTCAGTAGCATGCGCTGACGGGAGAGGCGGAGCCTGAGGGGCGACGGAGAAAACCCTCTCTCTCCTCCGCTCCCGCAGACGGCAGTCAATGCGGATGGAGAGAGCCACCAGCTCATCTAAATCAGCAGGAAGGTCCCTAGCTGCCAGCTCGTCTTTAAGGCGATCCGAGAGACCGTTGTAGAAGGCATCGAGAAGTGAAGAAGCATTCCAGTTACTCTCGGCGGCTATGGTACGAAACTCGATGGAGTAATCGGACACAGATCTCCCTCCTTGCACCAGGTTAAACAGTCCCCGAGCTACCTCTCTTCCGGGTGTAGCGTGATCAAAAACTTTACGCAGTTCATCGGAGAATACGCTTATAGACGAGCAGGCAGAGGATTGTCTTTCCCATTCGGCGGTACCCCAGTCTTTAGCTTTGCCCGTGAGAAGAGAGACAATATACGCCACCCGGGATCTTTCTGTTGGGAAGGCGGAAGGCTGAAGCTCGAAGGCGAGGGAACATTGGACCAGGAATGGTCTGCACGAACCTGGAGCTCCAGAGTAGCGTTCCGGAGGAGGCAGGCGTGCATCCGATGCCGGAGGACTCTGGATTCCAACAGCGGAAGCTGGAGTTAGTTCCGGGCCGTTCATGGACCGTTGCAGGACGGGTCTGAAGATGATCACGGAGATTCACAAAGGTCCGTTCGTAGCGAGCGGCCATCTCCTGCATCGCTTCAGCCATGAAGGTAAGCTGCTGCTCGTGGCGTTGTAACACGATATCGTGCGAAGGCGGTTCTGTCGCTGAGTCGGCTGGATTCATGTTTGGCCAGATTGTACTGTCACGATCACAGGTACAGATCAGAACCCAATAGCACGACTCAGATACAACCAGTATAGTAATGTTCAGTTAATTCCAGGTCAAGGACAGGCAGGGTCAAAACCAATAAATCCGTCAGACAGGCAGGCAGGAATCCAAAACTGGGCAGGACAAAACTCACTTGAGAGCTTGGCGGAAACGACAAGACAATCTGGCAAAGGACAACTGATAATGAGGTGGTATAAATACTGTGGAGTGATGAGGGAATGAGTAACAGGTGAGGGGAAGGGCTGAGGAGACCAGGTGAGGGAAATGAGCTGATTACAAGGGCCTGGAGGAAAGCGGGATCTGAAATGACAGGAGAGTTTAGATGAGGCATCAAACAAACAATAATAAAAGTGTCTAACTTGTGACACTCTGACCTGAGTTTCAACAGTCACATTACTAAATCAGCCTACTATCACCTAAAGAACATATCTAGGATTAAAAGACTAATGTCACAGCAGGATCTGGAAAAACTTGTCCATGCCTTTATCTTCAGTAGACTCGACTACTGCAATGGTGTCTTCACAGGTCTCACTAAAAAATCTATTAGAAAGCTGCAGCTGATTCAGAACGCCGCTGCTCGAGTCCTCACTAACACTAAGAAAGTGGATCACATCACTCCAGTTCTTAAGTCTTTACACTGGCTTCCTGTGTGTCAAATAATAGATTTCAAAATACTGCTGCTGGTTTATAAAGCACTGAATGGTTTAGGCCCAAAATACATTACTGACCTCCTGCTAAATTATGAACCATCCAGATCTCTCAGGTCTTCAGGGACTGGTCAGCTTTCTGTCCCCAGAGTCAGAACTAAACATGGTAAAGCAGCGTTCAGTTATTATGCTCCAAATATCTGGAACAAACTCCCAGAAACCTGCAGGTCCGCTGCAACTCTTACTACTTTTAAATCCAGGCTGAAGACTTTTCTTTTTGTCGCTGCTTTTAATTGAACTATTCATATCTTAAACTGCACTGTAACTTTTATCCATGTACTTTTTCTTTTAATGTTTAATTGAACTATTCATATTTTAGACTGCACTGTAACTTTTATCCATGTATTTTTCCTTTTAATGTTTATTTTATTAGCTTTTCTTTTTTAATGCTTAATGTCTTTCATTTTTTGTAAAGCACTTTGAATTGCCTTGTGTTGAAAAGTGCTATATAAATAAACTTGCCTTGCCTTGTCTTGCAGCCATTTCATGAAGTGAAAGAAGTTTTCCTTCTATAAAACAGCTGCGGGCAGCAGATACCGTGAGAGTCCCAGACATGAATTCATAGATCAAGGCAGACTAGTTTACTCTCCTGTTTTGTCAATCCGGTGCTTAAACAAATAGCTCTACACCCCTGGCTGACATGTCCTTAAAATGAAGTCCGAGTTTGAAATATATCTCAAATAATGTATGCACTGCCATTTCCCCACATAAACATAACAGTCTGCAATTAAACGGTTGTCTCCTGTGTGCTCCTCTTCCTACTTGGTGCACCTGTAACTTTATCGAGACCTTATAGGCTGAGCTGCCGAATCCCTCGGAACATCATAAAAGCCATTTTCAACGGTTTTCTGGTGAAAAATTAACTAGGCTACTGGATGATATAATATGACTGGTATAGGTGCGAAAATGAAAAACTTTTTGAAAAAAATATTATGATAAAATATGTTTACATATTTATAATTCTGCAAATATTACGATAAACTCACAGCTACCCACACACACACACACACACACACACACACACACACACACACACACACACACACACACACACACACACACACACACACACACACACACACACACACACACACACACACACACACACACACACACACACACACACACACACACACACACACACACACACACACACACACACACACACACACACACCTGAGCTTCCCCCAGACCAGTAATCCAAACGAAAATATCTTCCCTCCGTAGTATTATGATCATTTGCTCCGGGGGTTGGGAACCCCTGCTTTAAATGTCTCAGCTCTTTCTATTCTTAACTCTTCACAGGAGGGCTTTATTAGACACTGAATCAGACGGCTTGAATTCACACCTGAAGGGCTGACTCTCACACTCCTCCATCACACAGCTTCACTTCTCTTTCTGCTCTTACAATAGCCTGATCCCTCAAAACCTGGGCCTCATTTCTGCCTCCATAAACGTCTTACAGATAATGTCAGCAGCTCCTTCAAACCTTCAGATTAAGAAGTGTTTCCCCAAAAGAATTGTATCTCAATTTGATGTGTAACAATGGATCATTTTCATTTATCAATACACTGTCAAATGTACAGATTTGTATTTAGTTAAAAAAACAGTATATACTCAAATTAATGAGTATATAGATATATAGATCTAGATAGCCATTTAAGTTGGAACCAGCCTCTTCTTGCCTGAGAATTTGCTCTGTCTTGGCTGAAATAGATAGATAGATAGATTCAACTTATTGTCATTACATAGTACAGGTACCATGTAACGAAACGGTTTCTCTGCATTTGACCCATCCTAGTGTTAGGAGCAGTGTGGGCTGCCATTATGTACGGCGCCCGGGGAGCAGTGTAGGGAACGGTGCCTTGCTCAGGGACACCTCGGTAGCACTTGGTCTGCCACCTTTCTGATGGTATCTTTTCAGGTAGCTTCTTATTCATTGTATTCATGTTGTTTGTACGATGGCTGACAGGTGCAAACACATTACGACAGCCCAAAACACTTCCATTAGGAGAAAAGTGCTGCAGCTTTAGTATGTTTGCCATACATCAGGTTTGATATGGAAGGACATTCACAATAGATGGCATGCTTTTTTTCGTAAAACTAGAAACCTCCACTGTTGTCTGTACGTGCTAATTTGATCAAGTTGATCTTTGTTTAATCAGTAGTTCCTGTCAATAATCTGCTTCTGTTAATGCACCAATTCTCCAGTTGATATGATGAGCTGTTGCTTTTATTGTATTCTCTTTGTAGCTTCTTCTCACCTCGAGCACCTGCTGATCACTAAGATAGCGTTGGCTCTTATCCAAAATGTCTCCCTCTGTCTTTATAAATGTGATAGATAAATCAACTGGCAATATCCTCTCTTCTACTGTTCGTTTGGCAAACACATTGAAATGAAAAGAACCGACTGTACGCTCTCAAACCTTTTTTCTGAAAAAGACTGGCTCACCGAAATGACATGATTATTCCAAAAAAGATAAGTTCTGCAAATTTGCCTGAAAGTTATAACTATCCACTAAAATCACTATAGCAAATCCACACGATGCAGGTCAACCAACATTTAGTTTTCCCCAGGCACAGCAGTAGGTGTGCCTCCAGGGAGCCACTAACATGTTGAGCAGCTCAGACGGAAATGGTACGAAAACATGTAATTACAGTAATTTATTATCTACTCCCCTGGCCGTTTGGGAAATCAGCCAAAATGAAAAGTTATGGGAGATCCCCAAAGACGACATCATGCTTGTCCAGAGTACTGAATTTGGTTGCTAATTAATTTAACTAGATATTCAGTGTTCCCTGTTGTTATTCTCTGCAGATTTGATATAAAAACCTTGATCACTGTCAAGCTCTGATATTATTTCTTTATATTACAAAAACTAAACTCAATGAATGTGTGTGTGTGTGTGTGTGTGTTTGTGTGGCCTTGCATTACTATACTTGAGGGGACCTAAATCTGTTTACACAGTCATGTGTGGGGACTTGCCTCCCTTATGGGGACAAATTGGAGGTCCCCATGAGGGGAATCATTACTTTTAGGGTGAAGACTTGGTAAGGGTAGGTTAGGGTTAAGCATGTGTTGGTTATGGTTAGGATAAGTCTCCAGGAAATGCATGTAAGTCAATGTAATGTCCCCTGAAGTGATGTATACATGGTGCGTGTGTGTGTGTGTTCACAAAAGTAGACTTTTATTCTGTCTAACCTTTGATGGTTTCCCTCTTCATGTCCCTTTCTTGGTACAAAGGAATATTAGATGGATTGTTAAAAAATGCATGGACATTCAATTCTAATTAACTCGTAGTCTCTCGCACATCAAATATGTGATCAGACGGTGAACTCTGTGTGATTTGTGAGTGAGTAGAAGCATGATTTCTGCCCTCTTACAAAAAAAAAAACATATTCATATCCTCCTCATTTTTAAATCCAATGCATTTCAGTGGGAAGTTGATGGAAATCGAGGCACAAGGTTCACAAGTCCATACTGTTGGTGAACATGGACCTGACGAAACAGGGAAAGTATTAACGTGACAGCAGAGGAAAGGGAACACAGTTTAGGAGTTACTAGTTTAGGCAAGGCAAGTTTATATAGCACCTTTCAACACAAGGCAATTCAAGGTGCTTTACAAAAATGAAAGACATTCAGACAAAGGCATTTAAAAACAGTCATTAATTAAAAACAGTCATACCGTTTAGGAAACTATACATCATATTTAAAGTTATGTCAGTAATTATTAGTAATTGAATTCAATGAAAAACACATGTTAAAAGGATGTGCAACATATTATACACTTTGAGGAACTCCTGAACCCGACAACTCCACCCTCTATGTTAGAGGCAGAGCTGGAGTATGACGGGGGATCAACACCAATCTCCCGGGGGGAGGTCATTGAGGTCGTCAAACAACTCCACAGTGGCAAAGCCCCGGGGGTGGATGAGATCCGCCCGGAAATGCTGAAGGCTCTGGGTGTTGAGGGACTGTCATGGTTGAGACGTCTCATCAACGTTGCGTGGAAGTCGGAAACAGTATCAAAGGAGTGGCAGACCGGGGTGGTGGTTCCCCTTTTCAAAAAGGGGGATCAGAGGGTGTGTGCCAATTACAGAGGCATCACACTACTCAACCTCCCCGGGAATGTTTACTCTAAGGTACTCGAAAGGAGGGTCAGGCCGATTGTCGAACCTCAGATTGAGGAGGAACAATGCGGATTCCGTCCTGGTCGTGGAACGACGGATCAGCTTTATACACTCGCAAGGATCCTGGGGGGGGGGCCTGGGAGTACGCTTATCCGGTCTACATGTGTTTTGTAGACTTGGAGAAGGCGTATGACCGAGTTCCCAGGGAGTTACTGTGGGAGTTACTGTGGTGGTGCAGGAGTATGGGGTGAGGGGGTCTCTACTCAGGGCCATCCAATCTCTGTACTCCCAAAGCGAGAGCTGTGTCCGGGTCCTCTGCAGTAAGTCGGACCCATTTCCGGTGAGGGTTGGCCTCCGCCAGCAAGGCCGCCTTAATGCACGGGCTGACCTGGGCTGAAGCCCAGGGGCCTACGGAGATCGGGGGCCTATCATGAGCCAATTAAAAAAAAACAAAAATGTTTTTTTTTCGGATGTTTTTTAAAAAATGTAAATAAACAAAGTCCTGGATTTCAGAATATGAAACTTTTATTTCCAAAATCACACGATAAATATATATTTTGAAGCTTGTAAAGGGAAGAAGACAGCTCTCCCTCCACACTGCTGTTCCTCAGAGCCGCCCCCCTCCCTCCGCTGACATTATGAATGTAAGGTGGATAGTAATCATAAGCAGTGTTGTGCTAGTTACTGAAAACCAGTAACTAGTTACCATTACTAGTTACTTCATTTCAAAAGTAACTCAGTTACTTTACTGATTACTTACACGAAAAAGTAAGGCGTTACTGTGAAAAGTAACTTTTTAGTTACTTAAAAAAGGGCTCCCATTATATTAATGCCCTTATAGCCTTCATTTCAGTACTGTTATTGCATTGGAGAATAATACAATCTGTTGATCAACTTGACATGCATTATATGCAATCTGGATTGCATCGATATTAGCTGGCTTTACATTTTTGTATATTCTTTCTCCAGGTAGTTGGAAAAAGTTTTCCGTTTCATATGCTGTGTGCCGCCCGGACATGCTATCATGCTAACTAGCTCCCTGAAAGCGGGTGACTCCACGGTAGCAATAGCCTGCATGTGCATCTGCAGGCTAGCAGTCCCTTGGTTAAAATCCAGCCGCTGTTGCTTAGGTGCAGGTGGAGGTGGAGTGGCGTCGGCTGAGTCTCTGTGGTCTTAGCTACTAGCTTCGTCCCAGCATGTTGTTTTTGCAGATGTTTTAAGAGATTTGAATGACTGGTTTGGGCAGTAGATAGGCTCTTTGACCCGCCAGGACACAACTTACATTTAACAGAAACGTTCTTTTCTTTGTGCTCGACAAAAGTGAAATAGTGAGAATATCTCCAGGTGGAGAAACTAGACTTGAGCTCCGCCGCCGCCGCCATGATAGTCTTGTTAGTAAACAACACAAACACGCCCACAGCGCGTCTCCGCATGTGACACAGGACGTATTTAAGTACATTTACTCAAGTGCTGTACTTAAGTACAGTTCTCATCTCTGTTCGCCTGGCTGACTATATAAAAAAACTAACGCAGTAACGGAGTAACGCACCATGTAGTAACGGTAACTGAGTTACTGAATTTAAAAAGTAATGCGTTAGAGTACTAGTTACTGCCAAAAATAACGGCGTTACAGTAACGCTTTAGTCCCAACACTGATCATAAGTAACACGGCAGGGTCCGTTACAGTTTGTTTTCATCTGGTTTCAAATAAACAAAGTCTTGGCTTTCAGAATATTAAACTTGTTTCGGCAAATTCAGATGATAAATACAACTTTGAAGCTTTTAACGGCATAATTACAAGCAGAGAACGGAGTAACTTGACGTCACAGCAAGCATAACAACAGCCGGTAATTCTCGTGAGTGTTTCCCCCGGGGAACACACACACACACACACACACACACACACACACACACACACACACACACACACACACACACACACACACACACACACACACACACACACACACACACACACACACACACACACACACACACACACACACACACACACACACACACACACACACACACACACACACACACACACACACACACACACACACACACACACACACACACACACACACACACACACACACACACACACACACACACACACACCTGAGCTTCCCCCAGACCAGTAATCCAAACGAAAATATCTTCCCTCCGTAGTATTATGATCATTTGCTCCGCTAATCAATCAGATCGATGGATTCCAGAGATGTTTCTCAAACACTCCGTAACAGTCAGCGGGCACCACTTCACAGCCAATCAGAATGAGAATATGTTTCACATGTGACTTATTCAAATTGCGAGTGATTGAGTGACAGATGAAGGTTGTTTAGGAGAAAATGTGGGAGAAGAAAAAGTTTGAGAGTGGAAATTGTTGAGGGAAAAGGAGTTTCGAGACAAGCAGCTATTACAAAAATGCCGAAGCCTACAGGTTATTTTATCTACAGGATGAGGAGGAAGGACAGATGAGTTCTGTACCGAGCGGCAGCGGTGCCGGCCTCGGAGCCAAGTTGGCCGTCTGGTTCTGATAGCGATGGAGTAGCGGGAGAGGAAAAACAGACAGGAGGGACGTTATCTGTTGGAGGAGATGGGAGGAGGACGAAGACTTGCAACGTGGAGGAGAGCCAACGGCAAGCGGACAAATACATGAGGGAGGCCTGATACGTCACTCATCTGGAGGAGAGGACCAGGCGCGTAGAGCAGAGTGGAGAAGTGCGATCACAGAGCCTGCCGAGGCTATAAATGACTTTGATTTGTTGTCCTTCGCGTTGAAATGAGCCAGTTGAGGTGGTTCGGGCACCTAGTAAGGAAGACACCTGGGCCAGGCACATCCAGCTGGGAAGAGACCAAGGGGTAGACCTAGGACCAGGTGGAGGGATTATATCTCTTCGCTGGCCTGGGAGCGCCTTAGGATCCCCCAGTCAGAGCTGGTTGATGAGGGGAAAGGAACGCTTGGGGCTTTCTGCTGGAACTGCTACCCCGAGACTCGACCACGGATAAGCGGGAGAAGATGGATGGATTTAGTTATTAAAGTAAAAACCTAGATTGCCATTTTGACATGTTGTACAAACATGGCATGGTTATTGCTGTAAAATAGGGAATGAGAATGAACTCAGCCGCCAAGTCAGAAGCTCGTTAATTATGAAAGGGTTTCATGTGTCAAGTCGGCAGCCTGAAGTTTAATGAACATAATGTACCAGAGAGATTAAAAGATCTAAAATGTAGCCCTTTCTTTATATCTCAATAAAAGAAAGGATAATGGTGCTTTCAGAAGTCATATCAAAATATATGTGTATTCTGAAAAAGCTAGTAACTCGTTGTGAGAGTTGTTCTGCCTGAAGTTTGCAAGGACAGCCTATGGAAGAGAAATTAACATTGTCACCTATTTTTGTTTTATAACCATTATCTGGCAGCAAACACAATGGCTCTTTCAAATGTGAAATGCGGGATGAAATAAAAACACAAGGTTTTTTGTTCCGTCTGCTTTTGTGCTGACAGTGTCTTGAAGCACCCTTCGGTGAAAGCCCCCATGTCTTTCACTCAGTGTAGCTTTACTTCGATGTTCTCATTAAATGCAGTCCTTGAGTACATGACATGTGATGTATTAGTTGTCAAACTATTCAATTCATTGCATTCACAGTTTTAAATACAAGGACAAGCATAAGATATAATGGAAGTATGTGAAATGGGACAACCAAATAAGCTACCCAAACTTTAGAATAGGGACCCAGAGACTAATCAGGAAGTATACATTATGTTATATATATTAACATATCTGTCATTTAAGAGAGTTGTTGTATTAAACAGAAATATTACCAGCTTAAAAAACATGAAACACAAACTGCCCTGAAAACTTCAAAAATGAAAGTGTGCAAATAAATATGTATGGTAGGGGAGTTGAGTTGGTATAAAGTGACAGTATGTCGTTGAGCATAATAACTACATTATACATTGAAAGGCATTGTGGAATATATATTACATTCATTCTGCTTTTGTTCTAATTTGAATTGTGGGTTTTACCTTTTATCTTTAATGAAACATTAGAAGGTGTAATCATTTTTGTTTAAAATGAACAATGGACTTGACACATGTCTGCTTCCCATGTGTCTCTTGTATTGCAGTACATTAAAGCTTTCTACAACAGGACATGGATGGAGAGGTATGGGGAGCCCCTCAGAGCGGAGACCACCACCCTCCTCTGGTCCGTCACTGTTTCTATATTTTCTATCGGAGGCCTCGTCGGAGCCGTGTCTGTCACCATGATCCTCAAAATACTGGGAAGGTGAGTTGACTCACTGCCACTCCTATTGATTCAGGATTCATTTGTTATAAGGATTCTGACCTAAGAATGACTTTCATTAAAGAGGCCCTATTATGGCTTTTTGTTTTTCCTTTCCTGTCGTGTGTTATATAGGTTTCTGTGCATGTAAATGGTCTGCAAAAGCTAAAATCCAAAATGTCCCCCTCCTGCCTGAAACGCCTCCTTTGATTACTTCGGTAACATATAGTGACATCAATATGTAACATTTGCGCTTCTATTGGTTAGCACTCCAACACTTTGTACGTGATGGGCTAAGGGGCAGGACATCTCTAAGCGGTTGACCAATCACAACAGAGCCGGCCAGCTAACCAATCAGCGCAGACTGGGCTCTGGTTTCAGACAGAGGGTGAAAAGAGGTGCTGCAGCACAGGCAGTATGAGAACAATAAAGAGCCTTTTGAACATTAAAGCATGTAAACATGTCACAGTAGAGGAACGAAATACAAATATTAACCTGAGAATGAGTATAATATGTCCTTAATATGTATTAAAATATATTTTAGTTTTGATCATGCACTAATTGGTTTTCCTCACAATTGTCACCTGAAGCTTGACCAGTCATCAGCAGCCTCCTTGAAGATTACACATAAGGCGCGTTCACACCGGTGTACTTTTCCCGTTTAGTTCCGTTAGTACCCCTTATGTCGTGTTCACACCAAAAAGTGTACTTAGTGCCGGGAACTTTTACCCCCATTTTTAGTGCCTGCTAGAGGTGGTACCAACAAAGGACCAAAGAAGTACCAATTTCTATTGGCTGGGCGAATTGCAAACCACGCCCCGTAAAACTCTGAAAAGCTTTTTTGAAGCCGCTGGCATTAGCATTAGCCCCACGCACCAACGGAGAGAGACTAACTTATGGCGACACAAAAAAAAACATGGGAGCTGTGGAGATGAGGAGGTGTCGGCATTCTGGCGATTTACTCAGAAGGCTTCAGTAGAAGCTGCTGGGAGTCCCAGCAGCTTCTACTGAAGCCAGTCCTCCGGGGACTTGCGGCCGGGGACCTCCGGCCAGGGACTGCGGCCTGCCAGTAAACCCAAAGCAGAAGAAGACGAAGTGACGTCAGTGGCTCATTTGTATAATCTTCCCTCAGGGAAAAGTACTCCGGTGTGAACGCGATTGGTACTTAGTGCCCTGGGGTACTAAGTGCTGGCACTAAGTACGGCAAAGTACTTGGTGTGAAAGCGGCTAATGATTTCTTTCTTTCTTCTTTGCTGGCTATAAAGAGTAATAGGCCTACGCCTCTTTAAACTCTTCTCCTTATCATCTTCAAGATCAAATGGTTTTTGATTCCAGCACCATGTTCAAATGTCCCTTCCTTAGAACTTTTTTTATAGGAACGTTGTCAAGAAAATGTAATAATGTCTCTGGGTTTAGTTTTTCCAATCTTGCAAAGCTACAGTTTATCTTGGTGTTTTCTAATCATTAAGTTATTATTTTGTATTGCATTGCTATATTAAGAAAGCATATTTATTATTAATACTATTATTTTTTAAATCAACTTTTCAGGATGTAGACAAGCTAGCTGTGGTTCTGCTTTTTAAATAAGTTATATCACAAGTAATTAATTTGCACATTTCTACAATTAAACTGAAATGAATACAACATAAATGTGCAGATATTAGGATTTATGAAACATTTATGTAGGATCATTTTATCCTCTGCCTGAATGTGATTTTTCTCTCTTTTTAAAACCCCATTCTGCTCTGGCTTCAGAAAGGGAACCTTGCTGCTGAATAACATCTTCGCTCTAATAGCTGTGCTGCTGCTGTCCCTGGGTGAAAGTGCCAAATCTTTTGAGATGCTCATCATTGGTCGGTTCATTATCGGGGTGGACTCTGGTAAGTGTTCACTGGGCTGGAAAAGTATGGCTTCTACTCACAACTCGGGCAGTTTACAAAAGCCAGTGTAGAGCAAATTACTGCAGGGAGGATTAGAAGTTTACTTCTGGTTTGTTTGTCAGCCGGATTCCAGAAAAATCCTGACCTAATTTTCAGGACACTTGGTTCAAGGATAATCCATCACATTTTGGATTCAAATCACAAGGAGGATTCACAATTTTAAAGGTCACCTATTATGCAAAATCCACGTTTTCACGTCTTTTATTCATAACCATGTGTCCCCTCCGTGCAAAGAGGTTCTGAAAGTTTCAGGAAAAAGGTTTCGCTCACTTTTTGGCCTGATCCATTTATATAAAAACCTGACTGAAAATGAGCTGATCAGATGTTGGCCTCATTATGATGACATAATGATTATTTGGCTTGTGTAACCATTAGCCAATCACCAACCAAGGTAACCCCCCCCCCCACACTTTATCACCTGAATCTGTGGAAGCCGTAGTACTGTAAAAAGCACGACCAATCATGGAAGTCTGAAGGAAGTGGTAGATTTTTTCCGGCTGTGTATTTTCAAATTCTAGCGCACTCGAGCTGGTTTCTCCAAAATTACCTACCCCACCTTTAATGTTTTGTGTTTCTATACCTAACCCATTTTCCCATTGTTCATCAAAGATACAGTATGTGTATCCATTTTGCACTTGAATAATACTCCCCACAAACCTCTTATCTCATCTTACCATTAAACAAGTGGAACCCATCAAGCGAGTTTGAGACCTTAGTGGCCTCAGGAACAATTTCCTACTCAGCACTCTCACTTGAATAAATATCCTTGTTATATGCAGATACCCACATTGTTAATGCATAGGCCATCCACATAAGTACCCATAACATTGCCACACGATTGAGGAAAGTTCAGCATTTCTCCAACAATTGCTTCCTACTGTCAAAGTGGAGTTGAAGTAGTTGGCAATGTCTTTGTATTTCTGTGTTAACACATAACAGATTCAGAAACAATTTGAACATATTCTCAAGATTAAAGGAACAATAAGTAGGGATATTTGTTCCTACAGCTCTACCTATTCATAGCAGCCACTTTGCACTCGAGGAGCGGTATCACGTAAGGTGTGATGTTCCCTCTATAATTTGATCGGTATCATATTAAACATAGGTCTTGATCTTTTGAAAACAATATCTTATTGTTTTCTCAACAGGTATAGCTCTCTGCGCCCTCCCAATGTACCTGGGAGAAATTACGCCGAGACATATCCGAGGATCCATTGGCCAGTTCAACGCCATCCTGATCTGCTTCGGCGTTTTCACGGCACAGGTGCTGGGGCTGCCCGAGCTGCTGGGACAGGTCAGTGACGTCAGAGAGTAGACTGTAGGAACAAATGGGAGAAATATTTGGGAGTTTATTTGTATACTTGTGTGTGTTAAAGCTGGATTTAAACTAATCTTTCAGTAATAGTCGGAAAACGACAGTGGCTGAAAAAGTATTCTTTCCTCAAATTAAAGTACTAACACTACACTGTAAAAATACTCCATTGAGAAGAACAGCATTGAGAATGGACCTTAACGTCAAGTATTTAAGCATGACCATGACCAAAATGAAAGGTGACCGTGCCTTTTTGTTGGCTCCAACACTAGGAACTCTCTCCCTATTGACATCCGCTCTGCAGACTCTGTAGAAGCTTTTAAAAAACTATTGAAGACCTATCTTTTTACATTGGCTTTTGTTTATACTTGAGATGTGTGTGATGTGTTCTGTTCTTATTTTTGATCCTTTTGGGACTCTACGTGGTCTGTGTTTTGTTTTTATGTTAACCTTTCATTTCTGCCTCATGTTGTTATTGTATTCATGTTTCTGTGGTCTTCATTTTAACTTTAGTTCTTTCCTGTGAAGCACTTTGTGAATTATATTTATGTGAAAGGTGCTATATTAAATACACGTATTATTGATATTATTATTTATTATGTGTGCTTAAAATATTTGGACTAAAAGTAATAAAAAAAACCTATGTTATGAAAATGCAATGGAAATATATATATATATATATATATATATATGTAAATATATATATAAAAACAGCATATCTTCACATTTGAGATGCTGAAACACCATCCCTTGAAAACAACAATAGGACAACAAAATGGAGCTTCATGAGGATGGAAGATGTATGGATGTGTACATCATGACATACTTTAGTTCAGGGGTGTCAAACTCAATTTCATCGCGGGCCACATTCGCATATAGGTTGCACTCAAAGGGCCGGTTGTAACTATATAAATATATATTATATATATATATATAAAATAATGTATTACATTATTTCCTCTGAATTGGATTATTATCGGATAGGATAATAACTTAGTAATTAACTACGTCTGAAAACAGAAGTCCAGGGCAAATAATTGCAAGTCTCTTCAGTGCGCATGTCACAAAACGAGATGCATTGTGGGACATGTAGTTTATGGGCAAACCTGCTTCTGTAAGGTGGCATGTAACCGTATAATAAACGTATTATATTCTTTGCAAGCTCTTGCGGGGCCGCAGAAAATGGAGTCGCGGGCCGGATTTGGCCCCCGGGCCTTGAGTTTGAGACCCCTGCTTTAGTTTCTTACCTTACAAAGTAGAATCAAAACATAGTCATTGATTAACTTTTGTGGCATGGAAAAGTTTGAGGATGTTTTTTCTAAGTAACATTCTTCTGATAGCCTTGCAACTTCATTTGTGCCTATAATACATCTTCTTCAACTAAAGGACTGAGTGTATTTTCTCTTGAAAATATGAGTTTGCTTTGAAGCGAGCATCAACTTTAACCTTGGAGCTGCATTCGTGTTCTGCCTCAGGTGTTCAGCCATTGTCAAGGATGTTGTATTGATTTCAGAACTTTCTTTAAATCACACTGAATGGTAGAATGAAAAGCGCCAAACACAAATGGCAAACTTTTGAAATCCCAAAGGCATGGGAAAAACCGGGCATGTGGGGAAGGATGGGGATACATAGTGAATACTATCAGTTAAAACTGGCTCAAGTAAACAGTTTGTTTATTTGGGGAATTTGAAGTCTGTGCTGTCCTTATTTTGCTGGTTTTTCTCCCCGTCTTGTGCTGCCAACGAACGCTGCTTCCAACTAAAGCTTCAGTTTACACGCATTTTTCCGAAACAGCGTGAAAAGGCCAACACGTCCTTCATCTCTAATCAGCTACCAACAATGCCATTCGTAAATGCCCTCATATTTTAATTTGCATCTTAAGACTTGTAATTCTTGTGACATATACGTCTCGAGTTTGACAACCTCAGGGACGCTCATGTGATATCAAGTAGTGGTTGAAATGCCAATCACCTTTCTATCCATCAGTAGAGACGGGGGGGCCTCATGGAGAGTGACAGACCTCTTCCGTGTAGCACATCGTTTCATTTAGTCTTGACACCCAAGTGTGAGATCGTACTGGAGGGAAAAAAAGACAAACGTCTCCTCATGCGCTTAATGATTTCCCCTCACTTTTCTTCTGAGCAGATCTATAGCATGTCGTCTCAAGCCACTTGGGTAATAAAGTCACGTTTTACCCTGCACAGCATTTGATTGACTCTATCTGTCCCGTGTTTCACTAGGATAGCAGCAGGAATTCTCAATCACACCTTGTTTACCCTAGACGGAATGTCTTCCACTTACCCTCCCTTCTCACCTCACTGCCCACAGCTGACTCGGCCTACTGCTGAGACACTTCCATGACAGGGATCCAGTCGTGCTTGATACACCTTATAATTCATTTGATATCCAGTTTATCTTCAAGGTTTTAAAAGAGACATTAGCCTCAGGCACTTGTGCTTTGAAAGCCACATTTTTATTTTTTTATTTATTCTACTAAAATCATACAAAAACAAAAACGTATAATTCATACACACAAATGAACAAAATTAGTAGAAGCGGGAGGGCTGAAGCATAGCTTATGGGGAGTAGCCCTCCCGTGCATCATCATTAGCATCAATATAGTAATGGCACATATTTCGTCAAAAACGTATAGAAATTAAGGAGTACAAAAAAATAAAGAAAACTAACGAAAACTGGAAAAAAAATAAAAAAAATAAAATAACAGTTAGGGCAAGAAAAAAGTAAATGCATATATAAGCAACACTGGGAATATCAAATACTTGTTAGCTGGAGTAATCTGCAAATATAATTGTTTTTACTTTAGTTTTGAATTGTTGATGACTAGTAATACTTGAAAGGTCTGAGTGAAGTCCATTCCACGTTCTAACTCCGATTATGGATAAGCTGTGTGATTTGATGGTTGTTCTACAGGGCTTGCTATACAACCAGTTAGGATGCCTGGTTGGGTATTTCCTAACTGTGGTTTGGAACTGCTTTTGAATGTTAGTAGGCATTTTGTTATGGTAAATGTTGTGCATAATCAGTACTGTTTTAAGTTTTACTATATCAACAAATTTGAATAGATTGAGTTTTTTGAATATGGGAGTTGTGTGTTCATATTTACCAACGCCACAGACTATTCGTAATACTTTTTTTTGGGATGTTATTATTTTTTGTAGATTTGTTGCGTACGTGTTTCCCCATATTTCGGAGCAGTAATAAAGGTAAGGGAGAAATAGACTGTTATAAAGAGTTCTGAGTATTTTTTCCTCGAGAATGTTCTTAGTACGATACAAAATACCTATTATTTTTGACAGTTTAGTTTGTACATAATTTATATGATGCTTCCAGTTGAGTTTTTCATCAACAAAGTCCTAAAAATGTACATGCACCAACTTTCTCTATCTCAGTATTGCAAATCCGTATAATACAGTCAATTCTACTCTCAGACTTTGTATTGAATAACATGTAATTTGTTTTGGCCACATTAAGGGATACTTTATTAACTGCAAACCAGTTACATAGTATTTCCAATTCTGCATTAACAATTTTAACAAGATCACCAAGATTATGATGGGAGCAGAGAATGGTGGTATCATCGGCAAACAAAATGAATTTTAACATGTCTGAGGTGTTGATAATGTCATTAATATAAATCAGGAACAGTTTTGGACCTAAGATTGATCCTTGAGGGACTCCACATGTTATAGGAAGATTGTTTGATTTCGCCTCGTCTATGTCCACATATTGTAGCCTATTTATCAGATAACTCTTGACCCATTCATTGGCTTGACCCCTTATGCCATAATGTTCTAATTTGTGAAGCAGTATGGTATGGTTCACAGTATCAAAAGCCTTTTTAAGGTCAATGAATATACCAGCTGTAATCATTTTTTTTTCAATGTTGTTGGTAATTTCTTCAACCAATTCAATTACTGCTGAAGAAGTAGAGTGATTTTTCTGAAATCCATATTGGCTGGGGCATAGTATATTAAATTTGCTGAGGAATGACTCCAGACGGTTGTTAAAGAGTTTTTCCAGGATTTTTGAGAATTGTGGTAGTAAAGAAATCGGTCTATAATTATTAAAACTAGATTTATCACCAGATTTGAAAACCGGAATTACTTTCGCGATTTTCATTTCATTGGGAAAAATACCTTGTTGAAACGATTTATTGCATATATTTACTAGGGGGGCTACAATATTTGGTGCAACTTGTTTAACAATATTCATACTAAGTCCTAAATAATCTTTGGACTGTTTACTATGTTGAGTATTAATAATATCAAGCAGTTCATTTTCTGTGATTGGGTTCAGGAACATACTCTGTTGGTTGCAGTTTTTCAGAAAATCATCCACTTTAGATGAAGTTGGGCTGATTTTACTCGCCAGGTTGCGGCCAATTTCAGTAAAGAACTCATTAAAGCTATTTGCAACATCCGTTGGGGTTTTTCCTTCAGTTTGGAATTTCTTGAATTTGTTTCTGTTGTCAGTTCTTTTCTTCTTAATTATGCTATTTATTACCTTCCAAGTGGTTTTCATATCTCCTATGGCATTTTCTAATTTTTCAGAGAAGTATCGTTTTTCACAGTTTCTAAGGATTGTAGTCAATTTATTTTTATACAATTTATAACGGCTTTCATCTTCAGTGCTTTTACTTTTCAAAAAAGTCCTATATAGTGCATTTTTCTTACAGCAAGCGTTTTTCAGTCCACAAGTGAACCAGGGTTTTGAGTCATTATTATTCCTGTTGCCAATCTTAATTTTAATATATGGACAACATTCATTCATGTTTTGCATGAAAATCCTTACAAACTCATTATAGGATTTGTTTACATCTTTAATCTCAAATACTTCTTGCCATTTTTCATTTTTTAAGTTAATATTTAATTTATTTAGAGAACTGTCATTTAATGTCCGTTTAGTTATGTATGTCTTTTGTTCTTTATTATTTACAGGTTCTCTTCCGCAAATTGTGAATATTGGCAGGTGATCACTGACATCAGTGATGAGGGCCCCACTATGATGTTCCGTTTCAAGGACGTTAGTGAAAATGTTATCAATTAACGTTTCAGTAGTGCTAGTTAACCTGGTTGGTTTGGTTATTAGAGGGAGAAGCCCGAGAGAAGAAAACATATCCATAAAGTGTCTCGCCTGTTGGAGCGAGTTGTATTTTAATAAATTAACGTTGAAATCTCCACACACATAAAGGTTTTTAATTCTATGAGGTCTGAGCATTGTTTCTACTTGTTCATTAAATTCCTCAAGATTGCTTCCAGGCTTTCTATACATGCATGAGACGAGTATATGTTTGTTCTGTTTTAGCTCAATGTCTACGGTGACAGATTCAAGGAGGTTGTTGCAACAGAGGGAAAGACTCTCTACCAATCTCGCAGAGAGTGTGTTTTTAACAAACAGTGAAACCCCTCCACCTCTTTGGAGCTTGCGATTCATATGAAAAGCCACATAATCGGGTAAACAATTGTCAACAGTGTTTGAGTCTGTTTGCCAGGTCTCTGAGATTGCAATGATGTCAAAAGATCTATTTATGAGTTGAAGATATAATTTGATTTTGTCACTATTTGCATTAAGGCTACGGGCATTAAAGTGTATTAATGAAAAACCATTAATAGCTTTAAGTTCTAAGTTAAAAAGTGTTTCACTATAGTAGCAGCAGTTGTTGGTAAGATTCCTGAAGAAATTAGAGTCTGGGTCAATGTGGGAGTCGAAACAGTTCTGTCTTATTAGATTTTCATCAAAGAGATTTAAATCCTTAGAGTTCACTCCGGTCACTGTGGTCACTGGGACTGGGTGATTTGAGTCCATGGTGCATACACGGAGGTAAGTTCATGACTGATCATACAATACAGAGGATTTATATTAACACACAGGACAAAATACAAAACTGAATATAACGGATTATTATCGAGTGGTCGATGTAACTTTTGACTCACGCTTAATGAATGAAGTAAGGGAAAATAGCGCATAGATATAATTGCATTATTTGTCAATACTTTACCAATAGCGGGAGTAATATTCTTATCCTCAGAGTTCATTAAAATATAGATAAATCCACACTGTCCTTCACAATCGATACTTTTCCTTCGTTTGTTTTAATGAATATTTTACAGTCCCTGATCCAGGTAGCTTCGATTTTGTTCCTCTTCCTCAGGTCTCTCGCAGTTCTTGCGATATCCGCGTTCCTTTTCGTGAGGTGCTCGTTAATGTAGATTCCGGTCCCTTTCAGTTTCTTGGCATTTATCATCATACGAACTTTTGTCTTTCTGCTCACAAGTTTTATGATCACCCTTTGGAATCCACTTTCCGACGGCTTCCCAAGTGTGTGGCAGATCTCAATCTCCTCAGACTTCAGGTACACGCCACGATCGTTAAGTGCCTCGAGCACCTGTGTTTCGACCGAATCATGTCCGTCTTTGTCTGTAGAAGGCGCAGAATCTCCTTTCACTACCTGGGAATATGGTTTTATGATTTTTAATCCGGTCACGATAACATCCTCTTTTCGGGTGTGTTGTTCAAGCTCCTCGATCCTTCTCTCCAGCGTGACAATCTTCTCGTCTTTTTCCTTCATTATCCTCTCCATGCTTCCGATCGTTTCCAGCAGTTTTTTAATTGTTATGCTGTCATCCTTCCGGGTCTTATTTAAGTCACTTATATCCTTGGTAATACTGGATAAAGCGTCCTTAATTTCTAGGAGATCAGCGTTCGCTGCGTTCGCAGCATTCGCTCGTGTCGCCATCGTGTCACGATCAAGGCTTAACATTCATTTGTTAACAGAAGGACCATAATATCCATTCCTGGCATTGTCTGTTCTCACAAGCTCACTGCCTACTCATGTCTGAGTATTAAACAATTAATGGCTCAATGTATTTACGTCCTTTAGTACAAAAAAAATGGCAGTTCGATCCTTGGCTGCTTCTGATTGTGTGATGAACTGTCAATAAGCTAGACACTGAACCCGAGGTTTCACCCAAAGGGCAAGCCAGAGCTCTGACACAATTCACAATCATATTTTTAGCCATAACCATTTTGTGATGGTTAAAATGACATGACTTTTATTGTTGTACTGGCTAATATGGCTACACAACATTCAGTCATTGTGCCAGTTAACATAACGCTCAACATCACATCGATTGGTTTGCTGGAGGTCTTTCATTACTTGCTTCTGCTGTATAAAGTCTCAAATCCCCTCAGTTAGATTGGTAAAACTGCCTTTTGAGATTTGTGTATACACAATGACAGACTTTTAATTACCCCATTTTGTTTGAGAAGAGTGAATGCCACTGTAGTCACGATTCTTGACTGAATTATGCAAATGTTTTTTACATTAACCACAGCAACAATGAGGCAAGATGGCATGGTATTGAACAGCTTCTGTGTTTGTCCATGAAATCATGGCTTTGAAGCATGTTATCAAATGCAAACAGCCTGCATCCACATCCTGTTTTGTTTGGGGCTTATACTTTGTACCGTAACATATGTGCGTAACACAGGCATCCAGCGGTTTGCTCATTACAGTTGTATGAGTTTGAGTCACGTGAGACAGACACAGGACAACTGATTAGAGAGGAGCAAAGGAATCAAAATCGATGAGAATATTAAGCAGCTTTTTATCTTTTCTTTATTTGTTTTAAGCCAACATGCTCAAATGATGTCAGTCAAGCTTACTTGATATTATCAGATGTAAAACCCCTCTGTGCTGTGGGCCATTGATTTCCTTAAGGGAAAGCTTGGTAACATGCCTCCTTCCCCAAATTGGCTCCTTCTGCATCTCCTCCCTCAATTGACAATTTATGGATAGACAAATGCAGGCCCTGAGCTTTCTTTAAAGAACAAACAAGTTTACTGACTGACTGACGGACAGACGGACGGACGGACCAACAGTTTTCAATCCAACACAGATTATTTAAGAGCAGCACACATATTTCTAAACCAGTGAATTTTGGATCAAGCTGCTTTTGAATAGTTTCTATAGGCACATCCGTACTGCATGAAGGCTTGAGTAGTGATGTGAAAAATCTGTTTTCTGTCAGCTTCCTCACTTCTATTCCATGATTTTGGATTAAACACGATTGCCATTTTCTGCATCGAAACTTGAAAGTAATTGAATTTATTCCTCCCTTAATCAATGTATATTTGCAACGCAATCCTTGCCCTCTTAAGCTTTAAATCCCCTCGTTCAGCTATAGTTGTATTCTTTTCAAAGGTCAGATCCTTTGATCTGGTCAAATCAGAGAGGATTTGACCAAATTCTCCACTCCTATTTTTTTTATTTGTCACTTTTTGCTGACATTTGCACAAAGGCATATTGCCCGAGCTTACAGCAAAGCCGGTACTCATTCTTTATTTATGAGTATTGGTTCGTCCTATATCCATCATTCCGACCTGCAGACCACCTTTATAAATATCATATGGAGTCTTCACGCCGCCTCTGTTATGTATTCTTGTCACCTCTGCCACAACCTTCAGGACCATGAGCATCTCGGACATAAACGACTACAATGGCACCTTGAAATGTGCTAGTCTTTGGTTATGAGACTCAAACACTTTTCTCTCTGTGGAGGCTTCTGTTAATGGGGGCCGTTCTAAGATGACACTCTTTGTGGGGTGCAAAGCTTTGACAAATGATAATTATTCTAACCTTCATGCTTAGCCACCGACCTTCTCCCAGTATAGGGAAACATGTTTATTCCAGGCAGCCTTACATCAAGAACAGGCTTAGAGCCGGTCTGTCACCGGACTCCCCCTGAGACACTGACTGCATCCACATGAAATGGATGCAGCTTACTCAAGAAACATTGCTCAATGGCCATAATGTGCCTTTAACTATACTCTAAATCATCCATCAGACCAGCCTTGGCTTCAGAGGACTGTGTTAATGGGCAGAAGAAGAAAAAATCGATGGTTCTTATATGTGAGGTCCATGTAGTGCAATTAATTTGAGATGGTTTTCAGGCTATTACTGGAGTGATATGGTATTTTTTGTTACCATATATATTACAGTAACTACTGTGTGTGTACTGCATGTGAATCTTTTCAATTCCTCAACAATAAAGTACACAGTATTATGTACATGCACTGACAGGAAAGGAATAACAGTAGCCAAGCATTCAGTGTTTTAAAACTCTCTATTGAAAAAGTACTTTGCAAGGCCTGTGTTTGGGAATTTTGACGACAAGCTCATTGACTTTATTTCAGTCAAATCTGATAAACATTATGGTATTGTTAAAATGTCATTTGGAAAATAGGGAAAATCTATGTCATAGTGTATGTTCTGTGTAGTCACATTATATGAAAGGTTAAGTTCAATAGGGTTAGGGTATTCACTTTCTTGGCAAGAGTTAGCTATAACGATTAATACCAAACGCTGTAAATGTAAATTTAGAGCGAGTAGCTTACCAAATAACTTGAATCAGGGTGCTGTAGTGGGTACAGCGTGCATGATTCAGTACATTTTCAGAAAAAAGTCAGTTATTTGTGGGCTGACTCAGTCATTAAAACAGAGTCTACAAGCTATTTAGATGTGGCTTTCCTTCTTATGTCAAATGTATGCAGACCAGAGTCCTGCATCCCCGGGTACCCGATGGGTGACCCGCAAAAAAAGTGATTCGCGGGTGGTATTTTTTCAAACGCTTTTTTCCGGGTTCGTTTCTGGGTAAAACAAAGATGATGCGGGTCGGGTCGCGGGTGTTGCATAATAAATATATTAAAATTATAATCATTTAGTTTAATGTTTAAATCCTCAGACCTCTCCCCCGCGGGACCGCGCATAATCATAACAGCAGCGCATCAATCTGCTGCTGAGCGCGCCACATTCAAAATGGCTGAGGTGAAGCTCTCTAGCGGAGAATACAGCATTTTCAATAACACTTCCTCAAGAGCGAAATCCAACATCTAGCAGGCTTTTGGTGTCATCCTAGATGGAGAAAATAACCGACATCCCATGCTTTTTGAGACAAATAACAATAATTGCACGTTTTCACTGCTCATATATAGGCTATGCGGGTTCGGGTCGGGTTGCGGAACTAATTGGCAATATGTGCGGGTAGCGGGGCGGGTTCGGTATTGCATGTCGCGGGTGCGGGCGGGAGTGGGTCTTGAAAATCAGACCCGTGCAGGACTCTGATGCAGACCCTGAGTATTTCTCGCTTAAGTCAAATAAGATAAGCCTTTTGAAAGAAAGGGGCTTAAAGAGACAGGCACTGAAACTGAGCATTTTAGAGAGTATAATACACAGGTATATTCAGACAGACGGTATGAAAAAAACACATCCTTTTTCCACAGTATGGCATGTTAACATGTTCTAGTAGGAACCCCAACGTAGATGTATGAACCTGAAAATGAGTATGATATCTTCCCTTTAATATTCTCAGATTAGGATAGCACACAACTGCAGGGGCCAGGTTTCAGTTTGCTCTTCGGGACAGACCAGGAAAATAGGCTTAAGGCACGGATATACCAGGCCGATTATCTGCGTCGATGGGCGTCAGGCCGACGATGAGCGTCGACACGCCCTACTCAGATTGGTGTGTCCCGCACCGTCAGGTCTTTTCAGCTGTGCCGATGCCTTTTCGGCCGAAAACCGGCAGTCGGCCAAAGGCAGTCGGCAAAAGAATCACTCTGATTGGCTGTTCAGCTAGCGAATCAGTGCATGAGAAGCGAAACGGAAGTGAGGGACCCAAACAAACTATTAAGAAGGCAAATGAATCGACATCTGACCAATCACGGCTTTGATACGGCCACTAGTGCAGGTGAAGAGATGTCGGTGAAAAGACCGTTTCAGTCCGGCACAAGCAAGACGGGAAAAAAAACTAAAACATGAAGAAACTAGAACATCACTCGAAGGTGGGTTATTGTATGAGCCAAATGTACAACTTGCGAATGTTGTACAAGTCAAATTGCCAATTGCCATATTAAAACATCAGCTGCAATTCACGACATGAAGAAGGCAGTCTCTGCAGAGCATATAGGCTAATGGAGATGCAGTTATTTCCAGCATTCTTTATTTAACATTCATTCAAGTATGTTATGCCTTTTATCTGCTAATGTACAGGAGGAAGAGTGATGTCTGTCTGTCTAGTTGGATCATATATCAGTTAAAGTTTACAGCCTAAAAAACATGGAGCATTTTTACCCTTTTATTCATTTTTATGTCAATTTGAACATTTCATGGTGATGCTCAGCCTCTCCCCTTAACTCCTGCAGTCATCATGTCAACCACAACACAGAGAAATACTGATAGAAATGCATGTGTAGTTGTTGATACATTGCTGACAGAGGGAACTACATTTGAATACAGATTTAAGAAATATCAGTTTTTGAGCATGTCATAAGCATGTTTTGTATTACAACTATATTATAATAAAATAATTTATATTATTGATTATTATTATTAGTAGAAGTAGTTTATTTGCATTAATTATATTGTAATCTTTTTGAGGCTAGTATTTGGCAGAAAATGCAGACGTATTCACCTGTAAACGCATACTGAACGACATACATGCACATTTACCATTTATCTCACTGTATAAAAAAGTAACTGTGTTGATAATAATAATAAACAGGAATTATATTTGCAAAGTACTTTGTTTCCAAAAATAAATGTTTCACTCCTGTCGGTTGGGAGGGGGGGGCCTCATCTCACAATGTCGCTTGGGGCCCCAAGTTGGCCCGGGGCGGCCCTGGCCAAGACGCAGAGACGCGAGGCGACGCAACAGTCAGGGTCCATCTGTGTCAGTTCTTTGTTGTCAGATTGGTGTGTCCGGGCCTTTAGAGAGGAGCTGGCATTCATTACAGCTAAAGCCAGAGCTCTTCTTCAGATCCTGGCAGATCTACAGATCTACACCTATGTCGTATAGCCTGAGATTCTGGTGACCTAAGGTTTTTTACGAACACGATTTTGATTTATTGAGAATGTAATGTGGCAGGGTTGTTGTGTTTTTCTTTTTAACGGCAGGAAAATATGTAGCCTCACATAATTGGCAGAATACTGAGCCCAAATATTTAAAAGGAAAGCAGAATGTGGAGATGCCATTTTTATATTTTTTATTTCCAGTTGGAGTAGGAAGAAGAAAATAAGTTTTATATATATAAACTGCCTTCACCACTTAATTGCTCTTCCAGAATAAGAGAACATAAATATTAGTTGATCCCTTTTTTGCTGTAATGCACCTTGTAATCCATCACACATTAGTATCCAACTAGTTTACAGTCTGTTTCAGCCACAAACACAGCCTGGCCACAACATCCTGGCCCAGTTAGAAAACAGCTATTGGTGCACACACTGGTGCGTTATCTAAACCTCCCTTGGTAAAGACTCTTTCTATTGTATGCGTTTGTGAGAAGAAAACACTGCCAGCAGCCAGTGATAATGTGCTGTATATCATTCATACCACACAATTTGAAGTAAAACATTGATTTCTTACGAGATGCGTATAGTATAGATGCTGTTGATGCTGATGCAAGCATTGATCTCAGAAAACTCAATTATTTGTCACAGCAGCCACAGAGAAACGCCCACTCTCATCTCCAGCTGGGATAAGACGACCCACAGATCAGTTCAGCGTGCTTACATTTACTCAGCTCAGCAAGGATTTAGTGCAGAGAGGATCATAGAGAAGTTGGACTGTTACCAGTGTAGACAAAGTCATTATCAGGCAGAGGCAAAAATGCCAACTGCTTACATTTTCTCATATTCCAAGAAATATCTCTAAAGTTGCAACTTCAAAATAAATATTTGAAGATTCGCCAACTAACTATAGTTCATCTAATTAATTTGTCTAATTTTTAATAGTTAATCCTATCTTGAAAGTATTTTTTAAGACCTTTTTATTTTTTAAAGATCAACATGGAGGTCTAATTAATTTAATAATTAATTGTTGGATATGTTACTTAGGACCTATCCTTCGTTTTACTGGATGTACACTTCATGTGAACATACAGCACATATTTCGTCATTAATGATATATTTGAAAATACATGTTGTGTTTCTCAGGGCCCCAGCAGAGGGAAATGCACCCCCAACTGTGCTGCCACCACCGGACAAATAGTGCTCATTGTTCATGTCTATTTGAACAACATATTTAAATGAGGTAACGTAATTACATTTGGTGCAAAATGCAAATGTGCCTCACTGCAAAGGCATTTCAATTCACAAAGATCAGCGCTAATAGCCGCACACAGTTACAAACAGGGTTTCTGTGTCACATTTATATTCATTTCCTGACGCAATATTGTCATCAAAAGCGTTTTTTTCTCCAGGCTGTAAACATGTTAATTTATGCTCTAAAGTTAGGCAATTTAACTTGGGGGTCCAAGGGGATTGACTCTTTGTGGAGCCATCCTCAGGTGGCAATTTAAGAAACTTCAGTTTTACCTTTTCAATGTTGGCTTCGCTTGCTGGAAATCTAAATATTTCCCTTTGGATATGGTGGAGACTGAAAACTGAGGTAAACAAATAATTAATATGGAACACGAGTCAGAAAGAGGACTACTGAAATAATGTTGGCCGGATGTCTACATAAGCAACTGTTGACGTTTGCCATATCATCTTTACACCAATGTTTACAGTTTTTCTGTTGCCCTGAATTGACCAACATATTCTTACAGTACTCACGTTTTTCAAGTTTGCAAGGCTTTTATTGTGTGCATAGCTACGTTGTGGATATGACAATGAACATCTTAGGTCACACGCTCCTCCAACAGTGCAACACAATAAACAGATAAAATAGTACAAGTAAATAAAATAAAATAGAATATAATATAAACAGAATATGATAGAAACTGAGCAGAATAGTCTATATTCAAATACAGTCATTTGAATATTAGTATATATGATATATGTAAATTGCAAACAGATTAATGTTATGTTGTGTTATTTTAAATCTGTTGGGCATTTAACTTTTTGTTTTTGGAAGTTGCATTGTACCGTATAGTATAGCACATGGGTTGGCAACAGGCGGCCCGCGGGCCATTGTTGGCCCGCCAGCAATAATATTTGGCCCGTAATTTTGAGAATCTAAAATAAAAAATGTTTACAATATAGGACCAGAGAGTCGCACATCAGGGTTTCCGTTAGCCGGTAATTACCGGTTTTTATCTAGTAAAATTAATTCAAAACCGGTAGATTCAAAACCTGTTGGTCAAAATTAGGGATGCTCCGATCGATCGGCCGCCGGTCATTATCAGCCGATATTCACTCTTAATAGTTTGATCGGTGCTCTCTATAAAGGCCGATCAGGAGAGCTGGATCTGATCGATATGGACATAAACGCGAGTGAAGTATAACCGGACCCGAGAGAGCGATCAGATCAGCTGCTGCATAATCACCTGAAGCCCCGCCCACTGTTTAGCACGCTGCATGATAAACTGACGGGCTGTCAGGAGAGAGAGAGAGGGAGAGGGGAAAAGAGAGGATCCGTTTCTCCCGTGTTATTATCCAAAGTTAATGTAAACTTTTGAATAATGTACTTCATCTACTACAAGTAGTTTGTTTGAATGTAATAATTATGTTGTTTGGTGTTTGTGGAATCAGATTCGGCGGTTAATCTGTAACGATTATAAACTGAAGCAATATAAAAATTACTCCCATTAACTGAGTTTTAAACATCAGCATATCCTGTCATAGTCCGGTGATTACCTGCTAACGGAAACTCTGCTACACCATTCTTATTATTATTATTGAAACATGACCGGTAAGTTTCAAATTTGTCCGGTAAAATAAATTCTGTCCCGACATATCCGCTTACATTCATAATGTCAGCGGAGGGAGGGGAAGCGGCGCTGTGGAAGAGCAGAGTGGCGAGGGAGAGCTGTCATCTTCCCTTTACAAGCTTCAAACATGTATTTATGGTGTGATTTTGGAAATAAAAGTTCTATATTCTGAAAGCCAATACTTTGTTTATTTAAAATCAAACAAAACACCCGAAAAACTAGTTTTTTACGCAAATCCACGTTTATTTTTTAAATGAGCCGTTGCGACTTCCGACTGATTTCGATAGAGCGGGTCACATATGGCAAATGTGTGGTTGTGGGGAACCAGGTCAATTAAAGTACTTATTTAACTAATAAATACATTGAGTTTGAGTAAAATACTTGGTTACTGATTAATTTAGGTTATAATATATTAAATAGATTTATTTTGTCCTTTGATATTTTTTAAAGGTTTTCAACCTGAAAGAATCCTAATGTGTCCTTGAAAAGTTGAAATAAAGAAAAGGAAAAAGGATTCCAGTTGTCCATGCGTCCTCTGTTGCCCCTCAAGCCTCTCAAATGTGGGCAAACACTCAAATAAATGCCAAAAACCCAGATAACTTGACAATACTTATCAGAATATGTTAAATAACACTGCTACCTATAATAACTCTACTTTACTCAGTGGAGTCTCGTCCATTGAGGAAAGGGAGGACCATCCTCCCTAACATTTCAGAGAAAAATAAACTTTGAAGAGAACAATAAATACACCTCAATTTAAAAGATAAGTCTGTTAAAATACAGATAATAGCCCTGGCTTTGGGACTGAAATGGGGCTAGAGAGGACGAGCCTCCCTTTGGGCGGGTCGAGCCAGAGGCTCTGGATTGGGCGCCTATATCATCAGTGAACCAATCAGCGGATCTGACTGCGCATCAGAGTGTTGATGGGGACGGTTATCAGCGATATCAGCGTTCTTTCTGAACCTGGGGAACAGGGGCGCTGCGCCCTCTTACCAAAATCAATTCCTTGAATTAGGCTTTGATTATGTTCTGGCCCGCCATCTTGTGGCTCAGCAAAAAATTGGCCCAAGGCCAAACTTACTTGCCTACCCCTAGTATAGCACATACTTTACTCCCTAAACTGAATTGATATTATACATTGTGAGTGTAGGGTTAATTTGCAGCCCTGGCTGAATTGAGAAGTTTATTACCGTTTTCATTTTAAAGTTTTACAGACTGACCTTTTCAGTTTTGTTTTCACCTAGCAAATGTTGGGCAATTTGTTCATCATCAGACTTAATAGGAGTTGAGTTTTTCTCCCTAAAAGGGCACCTCTTGACCAAATTCTCTCCATAACTACAAACATCTTTGTCTTGTTTGCTCAAGTGAGTTCATGAAGACTAGATCTGCCCAGTACATAAAGCTGTGCATCCTGTCCTATTTCCTGAGTGCAATGCTGTATCCACAAAGTCTGTTTGTTTTTGCAGTACATGAGTCAGAGATCCATTATGGTGCATGATTGGTGCAACTAGATTTTTCCAGAAGGGATGATTTAAAGACCAAGGTCATCTCAAATTGATCAAGTGCTCTTTGCTGTTGTTGGTCCTTGAGACGATTCAGCGAAAATACCGTGTTTGATAACAGCTACCATACAATTAGCAGGCTTTGATAAATATTAAACCTCAGAGGCCTTCTGTGAATGAAACTGAGACAGTATATGAGTAAGTGCATCCCTACAAATGCATTTATGTTCTCTGCATCTGTGTAGTCTCCATGACTGATTATTCAGTTATTATTCATGGGGACATTTCACATATTCACCATTTGTCTACGGAGCCTAACATACTGTTATTGCTTATTTAATGCAGCCTCTCATTCATACAAACATTCAAATCTTTCTTGCTTTAAAGAAACATGAATTGCATCACTTTCATACCGTAAGTCTTATACTATGCTTTCACATTTAGAGGATTACCTTAAGCCTAAGCATTTTTCCTACTGAAATGGTAACTCATTGTAATGATGCATTTAACCTTATAATAATGACTGCTTGCATACATTCTTAACGAGAGTATCATCTGCATTAACTTTTCCCACAGATTAATTTTATCTCACGTCTTTGTATAGTATGGCATTAAAAGATTGAAGCTTTGATGTAGTTCTTTTGTTGTTGTTTTTTTACTGCAGGAAACTAGATGGAGCTACCTGTTTACCTTCCTCGCATTCCCGGCGGTTCTGCAGCTGTGTGTGATGCCCTTCCTGCCCGAGAGTCCTCGCTACCTGCTGATAGAGAGGAGGGATGAAGCCGGAGCAGAACAAGGTATTGCATGTGTACAGAAACAGATGTGCCTCCCTCTCTTCCTATCTGCAGAATGCATAAAAGCTGCCACATAAGGATTCAAATACATTGTTCTTGTAAAGGTTTTAATCTGGTCTATATACCAAACACATCCACACTCTTCTCAGGCTTAAAACATGATTCTAGAGGGAAAGAGAAGTCAAGGCACAATTGCACAAATTACTATAGCATATCTGCAGGGGATTGATAGAGTTGTTTACAAGGACCACAGCCTCATTTCCCATTTCTGGGACTTATGGCTTTAACAGTATTTCACAATTGTTTTTGCTCGGTTTTCAAAAAATGGTTTCGCTGTGCAAACCCATAAAGGATAAGGGTTAAGTCTTTCTTGTGGTAAATCACATTTAAATCCATATTCCTGTTCATATTAGACATTGCCCTGTAGCTTTCATGAACTGCTAACAGAGCACTTATATACTAATAAAGGACTGGCTTATCTATAGCCAGTTGAGTAGCACTTGAAATGTTTGGCTCTAGGAAACCTGATGTACTTATATGATTCTGTTTTCTTCAAGGTTGTGTCTTCCTGGTTGAATGTACTTATTGTAAGTCTCTTTGGATAAAAGCGTCAGGTAAATACAATGTAATGTAATGTCATGTCATGAGCAGATATTATAGGATCAATCGGTTCTACATGTTTTATCACATTACATTTAATGCAATGTACTTGTTACGTCTGTGAAATAATGTAGTTACATGAAATCTATATGCCGGATCTTGACAAACCAACACTTTCAAACTTCAGACACTTCATGGGAGTAACTATCATGGGAGTTTGTTAAATGTTAAAATGTCATGAGACGGCACAGCAGGGGGTAGAGCAGAGCTCAAACTGCATGTGTTTAAGAAGCATGAAGACAAATGTGATGTCAGATATGACTTTGATCTGTTTTGTCTCTGGGGTGGTTTATTCCCACACATCACATATGGGGGCTTTGTGAATATGTGGTTGCTTGTGTTACTCGTAATGCTAAACCTAAATAAACATCTGTACCAGTTATTGAGACACAAGGTCAATGAATGCAACTGATCTCATAAGATTAAAGAAAACGTAAAGGGGGCATTGGTGAGAAGGAGATGTGCAACCTGGCACAAAGATCAGAGCACTGTGGCACAACGTACCCCGAGGCTTGCATGTGCAACATATCACTATAGTCAAGTCATGTAAGGCATCAACATTTAAACAAGAATTTTAAAGGAAATAAAATATCTTATTACATCTGATTTGAAACTAATAAGATATGCCCTCAAAAGTAACAATGTTAGGAAGATAAGCTGCTATCTTCATGGCATATACAAGTAATCAATTTTGTTTCTTAAGTTTCAAAGGACAACACCATTGTTCTAAAGCAGGGGTGGGGAACCTTTTTCCTCTCAAGGGCCATTTCAATTGTTTCAACATCCTCCGAGGGCCGTACAAAGGATTGACCTCTGCATAAAAATACTAAAATCACAGGCCATTCATTTCGCCTTTCTTTCATGTTGTGCAAAGAAAAGGCAACCTCTTAATCCAGATATCTTACCATGACTCGCACATGCATGCACGTGCACGGTTGTGGCATGACCACCAAAACAGGAAGATATGGACACAAGATGTGTGCAATTTAGTTTCCTATCCATGTGAACATGATTTAAGTGGGGGGGGACCTAACCTCCTCAAGGGGGGTCCGGGGGCATGCTCCCCCGGGAAGGTTTTTTTTATTAAATGTTGAAGTTAAAAGCATCAACCTGGTGCACTTTGAGAGCAACATTAGGAGATCTATGGATACATCTCTCAACACCCATAAACAGAACTGTAAGCAGATTTATTTTTCTTTATGGATATTTTACAAATCACTCCCCTTTCAAACTGTATTCTTGTTTATTAACAACTTTTTTTAATGTCATATAGTATTTTATACCTGTTTACTTTCTTCTCTTATTTTTTTATAACTATAATGATCATATAAAGATGTGCCTTTACCTCACTGATTGTAGAAAAAGCTTCTTATATTCGTTAGCATAGCTAGCTAACCAGAGGCTAATAACAACAAAGTTATTGACTGTATGATCAGTATGACTGATGAACAGATCGCCACTGGGCTTTCAACTAAAGACACAGACACGCAGAAACTGCGGCATGTGTACGGCTCCTTATCTGAAGTGCCGGAGCCGCGTTCTGGTGCTCTCCGTCAGAACTGCACCCCATATACCATGTGATGGACCCTGACCTTGGCCAGGAAAAATAGGCACTCGCTTGTTTAATTCTTTTGCGTGTGTTTATATATTACCTCAAGGGCCGTATCAAATGGTCTCGCGGGCCGTATACGACCCGGGGGCCGGAGGTTCCCCACCCCTGTTCTAAAGTATGAGATGCAGATTGGAGATGAATCAGGATTGAACAAGGATGGCACCACAGCAGTAAATGATAGTATCATCGGCGTAGAAATTGAACTGTGCATTGGGAACATGTTACCCAGGTTGTTACCAGAGACAGTCAACTAAAATGGGGCCCAAAGCAGAGCCTTGGGGGACCCCTGATGCAACATCTAGTCCACTGGATGAAAAGGCAGCTAACCCTAATCCTGAACCGTGCAATTTACAAGACATAAACAAATATATATAAACAACAACAATACAAATAAAGATAGTGCAAACTCCGGTGTTAAATAATCTTAAGGCCTGTGGGATGAAACTGTCTCTGAGTCAGGTGGTTTTTGGCCTGATGCTGCGGTACCGCCTGCCAGACGGCAGCAGACAGAACAGTTTGTGGCTGGGGTGATGGGGGTCTTTGATAATCCTGTGGTCTTTCTTCCTGAGCCGCTGGGAGTAGAGATCCTCCATGGATGGCAGCTCCGTCCTGGTGATGTGCTGTGCAGTTTTAACCACCCTCTGTAAAGTCTTACGGTTGAGGGCGGTGCAGCTGCCATAACAGGCAGTGATGCAGCCCATCAGGATTCTCTCTATGGTGCACCTGTAGGAGGTCAGGATGCTCTATATGGTGCACCTGTAGAAGTTGCAGAGTAACCTGGAGTCCATGTTGAACCTCCTCAGCCTGCGGAGGAAGAAGAGCCGCTGTCGAGCTTTCTTGGCTACCGTAGTCCCATTGATGGCGATGGGGGGCGTGTCCCTCTCTCTGCTGCTTCCTGTAATCCACAATCAGCTCCTTGGTTTTGCTGACTTTGAAATGGAGGTCATCACAGTTTAATGATATACCTTATGCTTTGAAGCATTGCAGTATAACTGTAGAATACTCATTTTTAGACAATTAAAGGCTTTGCACACCCACACAGGTTTGACTGATTAGACCTCCGCTCAGGTTGAAGGTAGGTGGATTAATGCTGAGATTTATGGTCACTAGAACCCACGCACCAATAAGTGTGATAAAGGCTTAATCTTTCCTTTTTCAAGCTGTGCATCAAATATGAGAAACTTAATTAGTACAGTCCAGAGAGGAGGTCTAATCAGCCAGAATCATACATTAACACTCATCAGAGTGGGTTTATCAGTGTACTTTTGAACTTACAAATGTTTAAAATATCTAAGGTGAACTAGATCTGAATTTTTAGCTTTTTTATTGGGAATTTGCACCATTTAAATTATGCCAACTTTGGCCATTAGCCGTTCACAGTTGCAATGTTCCCAAAATTACAGGTGTTTGAAATGTTGGTACCACACACGTCACTTTTTATTGAATTGATTTGTCCAATGTCCTACATAAGGGAAATATGTTTATATTTAACAACACTTTATTTTCTTATACCCTAATTCATATGCCACACAAATATGACCACAACTGAATATGTTGAATACTGTAGCTACCTACTTTAAATCTTAAATACTTTAAACTGAAGCTATCATAACCAGATATTGAGGAAAGAAAACTTAATCAAAAAAAGGGAAGTTTTGAAACATAATAATTTGTCTTATCTTCAAGACATGATGACAGGAAGGAACAGCATGGGGTAAAGGCATGTTTCAAACGGCATCAACAAGGTCGTACAAAAAAAAAGGGATTTCAGATATGTCTTTGATATGTTTTGTCGGACACGTTTTTTTGCTAGCTTTTTTTTGTATTCACTTGAATTCATAATCAGATATCAGTTTAAAGAGGTTAGCCATAAACGTTCTCTCTCAAATCCTTTATCGCATCTAAATTGGCCAATTGGGCAGTACAAATGACCGGCAAAATGGCAGATAAATAGTTAGAGAGCGATGCAGCTTATCACAAAACTTGATTTCTTTTATTTAAACTTTAAATTCAAGGACGGTGCTTTCACTTCTCTTGATGGAGTAGTTCTATTTTTAGCTCACTGTCGATTTGCCATCTGTCTTTGTAACTGGTTGCTCTCACCAAATAAATAATTCCAACCGTGAGTCTGTTCAACAAATTGCAATCAGGAAATGTGCTACTTCTCTTTTGAACCTACACAACAAACAAAAGGTGAAGTGAGCAATAAGAGAACTTGCAGTTTCAGACAAATCAATAAAATGTTCTTACCAAAGCTCTTCACTAAGCCACAACATAATACATCTTATTGGTAATTACAATGAAAATGGTAATGATCAATAACCCTATCAGTTTATTTTCGAGTCAATCCCAATAAGTCCATCCGGGTGCCCTTAACAGAAGAAATATAGAGCAGCCTTGAAAAAATTCAACCAAAAATGCCTCCAAATCAACCCTATTTTCAATCCTGTTCAGAAACTCTTTAAATATTTAACATCTGTGTCAATGTTAGTTTTATGCCAGAGCAATGTTGTCATTTTTCAAAAGGTCTATCTGTCAGACTGGTGTGCACGCTGCTAGTGATCACCACACCAATCATAGGGAGCGGAGCCCAACTCTCCTGCAGGGAAAATGAAAGAGACTTCTATCCGTGGGAACAAAGGCACTGTCACACGTCCCATCTCCAAACATCAATATTTCATTTCATTTTGTCCCACTCATGGTACGCAAAACCCAATGTATAATAATTGCCAACAAAACAGGTCTCTACAAACACACCATTGACACCATATCATGTCAAGCAGCTGACAGCACAGTATGATCCTGGATTGGAGCAGGTTGCCATAGTTTCTATCAGCAGGGAGAAGCAATTGAACACTAATTTCCATATACTCATCCCGGCGATAATTACATTGAGATAAGATGTCATGGTGGGAAACGTATTCTGGAGACAGAAGGTTATTTTCAGCATGGTGGGATCTGCACTCAACTGAATACACTTTTCTCGTTGCCTTGTGTTTAATACATGAGATAAAATACATTGTCTTTATTTAAAATGAAGATGTACCTTTTTACATCACTGTAGTTGTTTTTTAAAATAGGGTTTTTTAGATATTTACCATTTTCACAACTGAAAAATTGTAAGACGGTTATTTTTATGGATGCTGCCCTTTTACAGAAATGAACTCTAAATACTTGTAACACAGTAAAACATGGTTACAAAGATGAGTCCTGCTTTCTCTGAACTCAACACCTTTGAGGACTTATATGTTACAGTATGTGACACATGCAACTCTTTAGTATTGTTTCTGTCCTTCCCCTGGGTGCAGATTGTACATAACATCTGTTGAATATCAATTAGGTACATTATGGTGAAGCAAACCTTTTGGCTTGACGCTTTTTCTCCAACACATACACTTTCGAATTCCTGCCTTGTGCACTGCACCACGAACAGCTGTATTTGCAACCACAGACACACACATCCTTCATGCCACCCTGGAGACCCGGACATATCTTCCTGCCCACTTGGTGGTCCCTGTTCACACTGTTCGCCCCTCTCCACCACATCCTAATGATCTGCTTTTAGTCCTGCTCGGTGTACTGTATATGGATTTGCTATTCTAGGTTGTGTCCTTAGCCTGCCCTGTACCCACCTCGAATTCCCATAACCCCAGGGATAGTTAAAGGGATTAAAGTGAGTAAAGAGGTTGCTTTAGACCAACATATTGCCTCCAGTCCATCACCTTCAAGTTCAAACAACCTTCAACTGGTGAAGTTGAAAATGATTGCTAGAAACCCGTTCAGCTATGCACATACAAATATTGAATATCGATGTATTTCTGTTTTTTGTCCGCCTTTTGACTGATAGAAAAACATAATTAATGACAATTTTGTAATGTTTATAATTTTCATTACATAACATTACATTTAATTCAGCTGACGCTTTTATCCAAAGCGACTTACAATCAGTGCATTCAACCAAGAAAAAACAAACTCAAAAGCAAGAATCCTGCCGGTACATTTAGCGATCTATAGTCCAAACCAATTTAAGTGCTATTGCAATTAAAGCCAAACCTTTAAAATGCTACGTACATAAAAGAGTATGTTTTTTTTTCTTTTTCTTTTATTGGCCAAGATGCAGTCAAAACAGGTGGGTTTCAGACTGCGACGGAAGATATGTAGGCTTTCTGCTGTCCCGATATCAATCGTTCCACCATTAACGAACCAGGAAAACAAACAGCCTTTTTTATAAAGGGTCCCACTCATAGTGAGGGGGCTGCAAGCTGATTGGCCGATGCTGAGTAAAGTGCATGCTTGAATTTTTTGATCAACATTAGCAGAGCGTTTAATAAAATAAGTTGTTTCATCATAGAAATGGATTTGAATTATAGATGGAACAATAGAGCATATTTGAACATTCACTTCCTTCAATTACTGTGGCTAGCAGATAGAGAGAGGGCTGCAATAAAATGTAATATAGTGTTGATGAATTATGTATCTGAGAGGAAGCATTTCAATTGACGACATGGCGGGACCACAATGCAGCCTCAGGGTTTGTCACAAATCCCTCTGACTACAATTGGAGGACTCCTGTGAAGTTTCCTAACTAGCAATGAGTTGTGTTTATTTTAATTGTTCTCATCAACATGTATTATATGTATTCCTGAGGCCTAATTTATGTGTTGAATGCAATCCCAATTGGAAAGACAATCCCTCTTTAAAAAAAAACACTGCTTGGATCCACTCATTATGTATTTTCTCAGTGCCACCAGGTCAGTGACTCCACTTACAACCTTGAGTACAAAGTAGCTAATT
The DNA here is from genome assembly GCF_902827115.2 of Pseudochaenichthys georgianus. Classification (NCBI taxonomy): domain Eukaryota; kingdom Metazoa; phylum Chordata; class Actinopteri; order Perciformes; family Channichthyidae; genus Pseudochaenichthys; species Pseudochaenichthys georgianus. The sequence continues at coordinate 10,284,401 of NC_047507.1, read as the reverse complement.
GACATATTTCCCTTTTTTTACTGTGAAAACATTAAAAGGTGAGATTAAAAACTGAAAATATTGAAGTAATTAGCATTGTCACAGGACTACACTTTGAAAGCATAAACAAAGCCATGCATTACAATAACTAAGTTGGCTGATTCTGTTTTGTACCGATCACGCAGCCTGTCACCTGGGAACCGAGGGCCTGCATTACCCAAATTACCCACTTTAAGGAGGCCAGATTAAGGAACACAAGTCACAGCGCATCTTAAACTGCTGGCTAAAGATAAACGTAAATACAGTAGGATTGTTATTCACGTCGGTGGTAATGATGTTCGTTTACGCCAATCAGAATGCACAAAACTTAATGTGGAGTCGGTGTAGTTATGCTAAAACAATGTCGGACACCGTAATCTTCTCTGGTCCCCTCCCCAATCTGATCAATGATGACATGTATAGCCGCATGTCATCATTTCAGCGCTGGTTGTCTTGGTGGTGCCCAGCAAACAATGTGGGCTTCGTAAATAATTGGACAGCCTTCTGGGGAAAACCTGGTCTGATTAAGAGAGACGGCATTCACCCTACTTTGAAAGGTGCAGATCTCATTTCGGCAAACATTTCAGGGCTTTGTGGACGTAATCCATGACAAACTGGAGTTGAGACCAGGAGGCAGAGTCGCAGTCTTACACGCTTCTCTGCGCTCTCTCCTAGGCAGTCACCCATAGGAATCCCGAACCCAATAAAATACCCAATATTAGCGGTGTGTGTGTCTGCCCAAGGACAATTTAAGGTAAAACCTAATAGAGGTGTCATACATAATAACCTAATAAAAGTAAATATAACAACTACTACAGTGCAACAAAACAGGAAGATTAAATGTGGTCTCTTAAACATAAGATCTCTAGCATCTAAAGCAATATTGGTAAATGATTTAATATCAGATTATAATATTGATATATGCTGTCTCACTGAAACTTGGTTGAGACATGAAGAATATGTCAGCATAAATGAGGCCACTCCACCCAGCCATGTCAACACTCATATTGCTCGAGGCACGGGCCGAGGAGGTGGAGTTGCAGCAATCTTTGACTCAAGTTTACTTATCAATACTAAACCAAAATGTAATTATACCTCTTTTGAAAGCCTCGTTTTTAGTCTTACGCATCCGACCTGGAAAACTTTGCAGCCAATCTTATTTGTTACAGTGTATCGTGCACCAGGTCCTTATTCAGAATTCTTATCAGAATTCTCTGAGTTTTTATCAACTTTGGTTCTTAAAACAGACAAAGTAATTATCGTAGGTGACTTTAATATTCATGTTGACGATGATAAAAATAGCCTTACTGTTGCATTTAACTCTATATTAGATTCTGTTGGTTTCTGTCAGAGTGTAAATAAACCAACCCACTGTTATAATCACACTCTCGACCTTGTTCTGACTTATGGTATTGAAATTGAGCAACTATTAGTCGAACCGCATAATCCTGCTTTATCCGACCATTTCTTAGTAACTTTTGAAGTACTGTTACTAGACTACAAAGCATTAGTCAAAAGCTCTTGCAGCAGAAACCTATCTGTTAGTGCTATAGCCACATTTAAGGAAGAGATTCAACCAATACTTAACTCGATAGCATGTCTGCATGTAGGGGAGGAAACTTATACAAAATGTACACCACCCCAAATTGATCATGTTGTTGATAGTGCTATAGATGCGCTGCGAATAAAATTAGACTCTGTTGCTCCTTTGAAAAAGAAGAAAATAAAACAACATAGATTAGCTCCATGGCATAATGCCGAAACCCGCAAAATAAAGCAAAAGTCTAGACAACTTGAAAGGATATGGCGTTCCACTAAACTTGAAGAATCTCGTTTAATTTGGCATATTACTCTCAATGAATATAAGAAAGCACTGCGTAAAGCGAGAGCAGCCTACTACTCTTCATTAATAGATGAGAATAAGAATAATGCAAGATTTCTTTTCAGCACTGTAGCCAGGCTGACAGAGAGCCACAGCTCGATTGAGCCTTCTATTCCCATAGCACTCAGTAGTAATGATTTTATGTGCTTTTTTAACGATAAAATTGTTACTCTTAGAAACAAAATTAATGACCTCTTGCCTTCGACCAGTATAGTGTTATCAACAGCTCCCGGAATCGTAAGTTCTAATATTACACTAGATAGTAAACTAGAATGCTTTTCAGCCATTAACCTTGAACAATTACATTCAATGATTCTCTCTTCTAAACCATCCACGTGCATGTTAGACCCAATTCCAACTAAGCTGTTGAAGGAAGCTTTTCCATTAATTAGCACTTCTTTATTAAATATTATGAATATGTCTTTATTATCAGGCTATGTTCCACAATCATTCAAAGTAGCAGTGATACAACCGCTTCTTAAAAAGCACAACCTCGATCCAGAGGTTGTAGCCAACTATAGACCTATTTCTAATCTTCCGTTCCTCTCAAAAATTCTTGAGAAAGCGGTCGCAAAACAGTTGTGTGATTACTTAAAAAACAATGATTTATTTGAAGATTTTCAGTCTGGCTTTAGAACACATCATAGCACAGAGACAGCTCTGGTTAAAGTCACAAATGATATTCTAATAGCCTCAGACAAGGGACTTGTCTCTATTCTTGTTTTGCTCGATCTTAGTGCTGCATTTGATACTATCGACCATGATATCCTATTGCAAAGACTAGAGCACTTAGTTGGCATACAGGGAACTGCTTTAGGCTGGTTTAGGTCCTATCTATCTGAACGCTCTCAGTTTGTACGTGTTAACGATGAATCTTCCACGCAAACCAAAGTTAGCCATGGAGTGCCACAGGGCTCAGTGCTCGGACCTATTTTGTTCACATTATATATGCTTCCGTTAGGCAATATTATAAGGAATCATTCTGTAAACTTTCATTGTTATGCGGATGATACTCAACTATATTTATCAATCAAGCCTGATGAAATTAATCATCTAAATAAAATTCAAGACTGCCTTAAGGACTTAAAAACGTGGATGACCTTAAACTTTTTGATGTTAAACACGACCAAAACTGAAGTTATTGTACTTGGCCCGAAGAATCTACGAAACAAATTATCTAAGACATACTAACTATGGATGGCATTAATTTGGCCTCCAGTGAGACTGTAAGGAATCTTGGTGTTATATTTGATCAGGATTTATCCTTTAACGCCCACATAAAATCAATTTCAAGGACCGCCTACTTCCATCTACGTAACATTGCAAAAATCAGGCATATCTTGCCTCAAAACGATGCAGAGAAACTAGTCCATGCATTTGTTACTTCTAGGCTGGATTATTGTAACTCTCTATTATCAGGGAGTACTAAGAAGTCAATCAAATCGCTTCAGCTGATTCAAAATGCTGCGGCTCGTGTACTAACCAGAGTTAGGAAAAGGGACCACATTACTCCTGTTCTGGCTGCCTTACACTGGCTCCCTATAGAACACAGGATAGAATTTAAAATTCTTCTTCTCGCCTACAAAGCCCTTAATGGGCAGGCGCCATCTTACCTTAAAGAACTCATTATACCCTACTGTCCTACTAGGGCATTGCGTTCCAAGAATGCAGGGTTGTTGGTTGTTCCTAGAATCTTTAAAAGTACAATGGGAGCCAGAGCCTTTTCTTATCAAGCTCCACATTTGTGGAATCAGCTTCCAGTTTGTGTTCGGGCGGCAGACACCCTATCCGTTTTTAAGAGTGCGCTTAAGACCTTCCTTTTTGATAAAGCTTATAGTTAGGGCTGATTAGATTCAGCCCCTAGTTTTGCTGATATAGGCTTAGTTTGTCGGGGGACATCTTACTTCTTCCTTCTCTCTGTCTATACCCGTGTACACTCATGTTCCGATTAACCCAGCTTCCCCAAATGTCTTTCTTTTGGTGTCTATATACGCTGGGATCCGGAGTCATGGATGATCCTGCGGTCCTGTGTCCTGGATCGCGAGCGCTGGATCTTGAGTCGTGGCTGTGGTCCTGGATCATAGGTCCTGGATGGATATCCTCGTGGATTCATCTTCCTATTATACACACATGCATTTCCAAACATTTGGACTACCTATGTTGCAAATGTATTATCTTTTCAATTTACACACGGCATCTATTGCACGTCTGTCCGTCCTGGGAGAGGGATCCCTCCTCTGTTGCTCTCCCTGAGGTTTCTCCCATTTTTCCCTTTAAACTGGGTTTTCTTTGGAAGTTTTTCCTTGTACGATGTGAGGGTCTAAGGACAGAGGGTGTCGTATTGTCATACTGATATTCTGTACACACTGTGAAGACCACTGAGACAAATGTAACATTTGTGATATTGGGCTATATAAATAAACATTGATTGATTGATTGATTGATTGACAGTTAGGATACACATTACACATCACAAATATGCAGCGTCTTATACTCATTCAATAAGACAAGTGTAATACAAATTACAATTTAGTAAATTGTACAACAATTTAGTTTACTGATTTTAATTTAGTCTTATTTAGTGTTCAGTTTTGAACTAATTGATCCATTTCCAAGGATAAATCTTAATCTCCTTTGGATAAATACTCATCCTCTTTGATCTCAGCATGATGTTTGCTTTTATCTTTGGATAATTTTAACACTGTTTCTGTGTCAGCTTTCCGGAGGTTGTTGGGGAAGAAAGACGTGTCTCAGGAGCTGGAGGAGGTCCATGCGGAGTCTCGTGCGCAGGACAACGTGCACACCGCCTCTGTGCTGCAGCTGCTGCGGAGCCAGGCTGTTCGCTGGCAGCTCATCACCATCATCGTCAGCATGGCCTGCTATCAGCTCTGCGGCCTGAACGCTGTGAGACCCTGTTATTATCTCACTTTACTCAGAGAGTCAATGAAATCCTGTTCTTTAGAATGCATTATTACTTTATTGTATTTTTGAAAATCAGAAATGTCTTTGCTATTTATTTTTGATCATTTAAAAATGTTTTAAGCATTATATAAGAATCAATATTGCAGAATTCAGTTAAGAAAATAGACAACCTTCTTTTAAAATATTTACGTGACAAACATGCTGCAATTAGACTTTCTTAAAGATGCTCTGTCACACCCCTCCAAGCAAACATTTTAAATCTGTTTGATAGGACAGAACAGAAATCAGTTCTGCATGCCCAGAGTCCTTTTAGTGACAAAATGGCCGCTTGTCAGTGGATCAGGTGTAGCAGCAAATTGCAGTGCACAGGTGTGACCCAGTAATTGTTGACTCTTTAAAAAGAAAAAAAAAGAAATAGGGTTATTTAGTTGTTTTTATTCAATAAGGCTATGCGGTAAAATAATTTAAGTCGTTATTTTCTAAGATAGATTGTATCTTTCCAAATGTTCCCAGCACTCCTCTGTTTAAGTACCTGTGGGCATGCAGGTCACTTTAGGTCACCCAGTCATGCACGTTGTTGAGGGAAGAGATGTGGAGCCATCCTTCACCTGAGGTGTTTATGTATTCTCTTCTCAAACTTTTTTCATCTAACTTTTCTTATCTCCTACTTTCCTTAAAGCCCTTCTAGGGACTGTTGCAAACTACCATCTGCCAAACATACCGATGCTGAAATGAAACTTCTGTTTGCAGTCTGTCTATGTTTATGTTATCTGTTCCTATGAAATGATCAATAATTAAATAAGGATCGACGAGCAGGAAGGATGCAACCAAAGCCGGTCTTTTTGACACTTACATTTTTAAAATAAGACTCTTGATCCTTGACTGACATATTTAAAATTCATGCAAATGGTATACGTAAGCTTGCTCCAAAACCATGTTCAGAATAATTATCAGCTCAATTTTTTCATTATCAAATATTCCAATATGATAGGTTGACGGTCCTCTTGGTAATACTGTAATGCGAAAAGCTAGAAATCCCAAAGCTCCTTCTCGATTATCATAGATATGGGCAAGACTTCATTTGCATACACTTTCCTTCCATGAAGCCAGGCATTTCATTTGGAGATTTAACTTTGGAGGTCTTTATTTTGATCATCAGACCTGTCAAATGACTCCAGTGAATACTATAGTCAGAGAGAGACTCGGTGCTGTTGCAGAAGCTTATTGTGTAGCAATGAAACTGATTCTGAAGGTGACAGCTGAGACATTTTGCAATGAAAGCATCGTCACAGGATCAGTTCTTCAGCTTATTAAAAATCTTTAAAACAAATAGATTTGTATATATATTTAACTATATATAAATGTTCGTAGATCTGGTACTACACCAATGGGATCCTTCGGGACGCAGGCTTTGCCGACAACATTATCCCCTACATCACCCTGACCACCGGGGCCATAGAGACTTTAGCAGCCATCATCTCGGTGAGTATTCCCATTTTAAATCAACTGAATCTGTCTGAAACTGGGCATCAGACTGCTCTCTGAATGAAAAGGAAATAACACAAGTGTATGATGTTTGGTTTCAGGGGTAATAGTCTTTAACTTTTATCTAATTTTCGTGCGATTTGAACTTCTGTTGTTTCTTCTTTTACTATTTAAATACCTACATTTTCAAAGGTTTGATATTAACATGGTTTGCCATTATATGTACATATAATTACTCTCACCGGAGGGAGACAAAAGATTCGCCCTGTAGCTTAAAACGAAACGTCTCTTCTTATAATATGAATACGAAGTTAGGCAAATACAGTTATCTGAATAAAATGGCAACCCCGAAGTGAATGCATATACATCACTGGGAGCACATACCAAATATTTGTCTTACTTCACTTTTGCTTTATTAGTAATGCTGATGTCTTCCGATTCGTCTCTGAAAACAGTTCTTAAAAGGGTCAAATGAAAAGCAAAGAGTTGCAAAAATAATTAGCAGTAGTTTTCTTCTCTGTATGATTATCATCTAGACTCAGGAAACAACTACATATGGGCAACAGTTGACATTAAAATATCATCATTGGTCATTGTGGTGCATTGACATGATCTCCATACAGTAAGAGAAAGATGAGATCCTTATTCCCATTTCACTTTTCCCAAACCAATATTGTATCATAATTCTAATGCTGTTCTTGCTTGAAGTGGAGGAACCTCCCTGCTGCTCAGCTACTTAAACACCCTCAGCCCACTTGACGTAAAAAGGCACTTGTATGTTCCGCTCTGGTAGGAGATCTGTCACTAAATGACGGAGCAGAGAGCCGACTGCATCAAACAGCTGAGTGGGTTGATTAGCTATTAATTGAGTTGGAGTGTCTCTGTTGGCAGCTTGTTACGCAGATAATGTAGCTTTCCACTCTAGAGCAGTAATTCCTATGCACAACACATTATAAATATAAAACATGAAAGACATCAATGATAAAAAATCCTAATCAAAAAACACTAATAAAGCTGATTTTCTGATATTTATGTTCAAACCTCACAAACATGTATGGCAGTAGCAAGAGATAAGTAGCATTGTAGTCTTATCTCCATCATATTCCTAAGCAACAAACTACTTTGGCACAAGGCATCCACTCGAGAGCTCAGGAGTCGATAGTCTGCTGCATCCAATTTTAATCCAGTTAACCGCTGCTGTAGGAATACTAACATACTGATAACAGAGAGCTATTGATTCAGAATACACTGCATGATTTGGAACCACCTTGAGGGAAGGCTGAATTACTCACGACTAAAAACCTTATTTCGACCACATAAATACATAATGTTCAGGATCCTTTCTTGCAACTCCGGTAAAAGAATATATAGTTTTTAAGTTCCTGTGCTAAAGTTCGCTTGACAGTTGCAACAACTTTCAGAGCGTTGATCTACACGTCAATGTTAGGGTAAGGCTGGGCATATCCTTTAATGTCATTGATGTTTAATTTAAATCATGTTGCTGACACCCTAAGGCTTTATGCCTTTTCATCATAGGAAGCCCAGAGTTTCAAGTCAGCACATCATACAAAGTTTCCTTTTCACATGTAGGATATTGTATGAGGCACACGCATCGTCAGTGACTGGAAATCCTGTGTTCATGGATAGCTCATTCAGGAGGGACGATATTACCCAGATTCTTCCAGCCATCACAGAGTTGGCTTGTAATTTGGTCCTAACACTGAATTTTGCTGTGCGTTGAAGTTGTCTTCCGATTTCAGCATGGGCCCTTTCTGGCATGAATTCATAAATCCGGTTGTATACCAGTAAAACATTTTTCTTGGTGTTTTCATTAGAATAACTCCTTCACCAACAGATGTTTATTTTTTGAAGGTTTTGCACCAACGCCAGGAAACAATATACACATGCACAGTGACTCACTGTAAAAACTCCAGAGAAGGAGCAGATGTATTCACACATGGACCAATCAGATATTTCTCAGGAGCTAAAATTGAGGGATCCATTTATTGTCCGTTAAGACTGATTCGAACATTTGTATTTTTACATACAGCTCCTCCGGATAATGTCTAGATAATTTCTGGGTTACAACCTGACAAATGTAAGTGCAATAGTGCATCATTCACTCTCTCTTAAGACGATGCAGAGCTCTGAAAATTATTTGCAGATCATTTTCTACGTCTTTCTTACTGCAAGCCATCCATTTCAAACCATACATTGTCATTTGACCCATTGTTAATATCAATATATTGATTAAATGAGCTTAAACTTCATCTGCTCATGTAGTGCAATATAAATATACCAAGAAGAACAGCCAATAGGTTTTCACTTTGCAGTTTAATTTCCCATGTCATAGTCAACTGAGAGTAAATAAACTGTGAATCTGTCACTGTTACATGTTTTATTGGTCTAAATTGCCTACTCTTCTGTGCTCTTGAGATGTGATGTGAATGCATAAAGAACTAGCTGCAGCATATTTCACTCCAGAACCCAAAAACCAAACTTTAGTATCTGGAATTTTTGCATAAATGCTACTTTACTCATGAGATGCAGTCGATCTCATCCGTCTTCATGTAATTAGTGTAAAACCCCTGTGTGTGCTTCTATCAAATGATGTGGTTCCTCTGAGCAGAAGCACATTAAAGTTTCTTTTATCCACGGCATGGAGAGGACCCGACTGAGCTGCAGAGTGACTCACTTCAAACAACAGTGTGCACTCTTCAGATATCAGTTTTTTCTTCGGCCCTGCAGCATCACCCTATCAAGTCACCCCCCATCACCTTTTGAAGACCAAACGTATATACTGCTGATCATTATGAGCCATTGCTATCTGGCATACACATATAAGTTGAACAAAGTATAATGACATTTGCATATCCATCGGTTGTGGAACTGATTGAATTAATCAATCCAACAAATGACTTACTAATTATAAAAACAATAAGTCACTTTTGCTTTATTCATTTGTATATAAAGCACTTAACAAGCTATATGGACTTTACAATCTCAACCCCTGTCAAACTAAGACAGACAAAACTTCCTCAGTGTAAAAGCAGAGTACTTGACATCTTCCTTTTAGAGGGCAACCTCAAGAGTTTTATAGACATACATTAATATTGAATTGCTATTGAACGGACACCATTGGTATGAGCGTCATGTTCCTAATCCCTTTAACATCCGTTGAGAAAGATTCATTTGATTTGTGGTTTAAGGAGCCTCAAACATTTATGATATTTAGATCAAAATCTACACTTGGCTTTAAAATGTGACTTTTCATTTAGATGGCAACATTTTAAAGGTGAGTTTTAATCCCCAAAACCTGAGGTCTTGATGCACAACGATGTGCTTTAAGTTGTAGCTCCAGGTTCAGTTATTTACAAAAGCCTTTTTAAACCACACAAAGCTGGCAACTCACAGGCAAACGTTTCTGATAAGCCCTTTCAAAAGAAACTTAACATGTATTCAGGGACCTAAATATTAGGAAAGATTTATACTTGTGTTTTTTTATTTTGTTCTTAAGTGTTTATGAATTTCGGGAGGACTCATCGATTGCACCAAAATGACACAATGTTACCTTGTATTGCTCTAAAGGGAAATTAAGACCCATTATGCAGAAAAGCCTATTCTAGTATAATATTGCGTTACTGGATTATAATTGTTGTTTTCATCACTTTAATGTTGCAGTTGTTAAAGGGTTGATCTAATTTTATACCGTTTTCATTTGCTTAAAGGTGGGGTAGGTAAGTTTCAGAAACCGGCTCGAGATACACTTTTTGTTATATTCCATGGAATGCTCTTAACATCCCGATAGCAATGAATATCTTAAGTGCTTTGACAAAAAATCCATAAAAAAATGTCATCTGTAGAAGCCGTAATACTGTAAAAAGTACGACCAATCCGTTTAGCCGGGCTGGCTAAACGGATTGGATGGCCTACCTGCCTGTCAGCCTTCCATCGGGGCACAAACTTATCTCGTGCCCTCATTGGTCATGTGCGCGTTCGTGTGTGTTGGAGGAGGGGCTCTATAAGGAAGTGGCAGATTTTCTCCGGTTGTGTATTTTCAAATTCTAGCGATCTCGAGCCGGTTTCTCAAACTTACCTACCTCACCTTTAACCATAAATAATAATAATGTATGAGTGGGTTTATCTGTTGTGTTAATAACCAACACCCGCAAAATGTATTAAATGAATGTAGGTTTGGAAACATATCAATATTTCCCTCTGAGATGAAGTGGAGTAAAATATAAAGTGTCATACAATTGAAATTCTCCACTTTCCACTACAGGTCATAGATACTAGAGAATAGACTAGAGAATGTAATTTCTTCAAGAATTTCTAGTGGGAATGCTTTATGCTGAAAAGCTGAAGCTAAACTGCTATGCTGAAATGTAATGCATTTAGATTGAAATGATACATGAACACTGGGGGCTTGAATGTGTGATGAGAGAAGAAAATAAAGTAAAAAGGCTTGGAAAAGCAGCAGAATATTTGAACTGCAAACTTTTGAACTAACTTAATGGCGAATGATCTGTCGCCATGGCAACGGTATTTGATGACACCCCATAATACGCTTAGATATGTTGATGGCTGCATTGTTACCAAACCTGTGAAGTTTTGGGCCGTTTAGAGCGTTTTCACTGAAGTTATGAGAAAACTGTGTTCCATGGCGAGCATTGTGTTGCCATGGCAACAGCATTTGAAGAAATCTCAAAACTGTCCCGTAGAGGTCTTCACGGCTGGACTGATAGCACACATGTGAAGTTTTAGCACTTTTTGAAAATGGTCATAGGAGTTATAGCAATATCGTGTTTTATTGCAAGGGATGCGTTGCCATGGCAACAGCTTTTGAGGAAAACTCACTAATGGCACATAGACATGTTGAGGGCTGGACCATTAACTGTCATCTGAAGTCTGGTGGTGTTTTGACCATTTTCATATCAGTTACGACAACATCGTGTTTTTTGGCGAGGGATGCGTTTCCATGGAAACAGCCTATGGTGAGATCTCAGATTTGGCGTAGAGCTGTTGAGGCATGAGCCGGTGATATACAAGCGAAGTTTGGGGGACGATCGGACCGTGTCCATTGGAGTTACACCAACATCGTGTTTTATGGCGAGGGATGCGTTTCCATGGAAACAGCATATGGTGACACCCCATCATTGACGTAGAGCTGTTGAGGGCAGGACCATTAACCATTATCTGAAGTCTGCTGCTGTTTTATGGCGAGGGATGTGTTGCCATAGTAACACCACATTACGTAACATCAGATTTGATGTAGAGCTGTGTTAACCATTATCTGAAGTCTGTTGCTCTGAGCATGTCAGTTGGAATTATGACATTGTGTTCCATAACACAGGTGTTTATATTTGAGCTAACGACGTTACCATAACACCTGTGCTTGAGCCCAGAGATCAAAGGTTTCCATGATGATGTGCAGTAATCAGTGAGAGGAGAGCGTTTGCACTGTTCTGAATGAGAGATAAACCTCTTACATGTGAAAGTTTTGTTGAAGAACCGTAACAGATATCGGTGACATTTCAACATGTGAAGCATCTCAAGAACTCTGAGCATCTGAAGTGTGCTTTTTGTGTACTTTCGGGTTCATAATGTGGCCTTTTTGGCAGATTAACTAAAGGTGTGCGGCTGCTGTGGTGGGGAAAGATGAGGCTGAATTTACAATGGGGTTTAATGGAGACATGTTGAAAGATTTTGTCACCCTCAAGAGGCATTTTGTTTAATTATTTGTGCTTAATTTTGGGATTTGGGAATTATGGCAGGTTTAAAAAAAATATATGAAGGCGAATTTCAATCTGTCCTCCACTCTAGCTTTGAGATCACACACTCTAGCTTTAACGAGCTGCGCAATACTTAGCGAGAAAGTCTAACACTAGTGATGACTGGCTTATTTTTCGTGTCCTCAGAAATAAATGTTCAGCCCTTATTAAAAAAGCTAAAGTTGATAACTATCTGACCTTAACCACCGATTGTTTTAATGACCATTCTAAGTTCTGGAAAACAATTAAATCACTTCAGAACAAGAAGGTTTCTAGTTTCCCTCAAACACTGAAGGTCAGTGATTCTTTTATTTCAGATTCAGATGGTATGTCTAATTTCATTTCATTTCAAACCTTTATTTAACCAGATTGGTCCCATTGAGATCATAGATCTCTTTTTCAAGGGAGACCTGCAGACCTAATGCTTTCAATGCTCACTTCAAAAAGGCTGGTCACATTTTTGATGAGCAAAGACTCTCTAAATGGTCGTACTCACAGCCAAGAGATGAACTCCCCTGTTTTTGATTTAGCTTCTTTCTCGGTCTCTGAAGTCTTACAGGGTTTGCCCTCAATTGATCCTAAAAAGTCTGCCGGGCCTGGCGGCCTCGACCCGTTCTTTTTAAAAATTGCAGCTCAGATTATAGCACAACCAGTAACTGATATTTGTAATCTCTCCCTGTCCACTCACACACTGCCAGCTGTGTGGAAGCAAGCTATCGCCCCTCTTGAAATCTGGTGATCTCACGGAGTTGAATAACTATCGTCCTATCTCAAATCTTTCTGTGTTATCAAAGATTCTTGAGTCCCTAGTTTCTACTCAGCTAAAACTTTTTCTAAATTCACACAACATCCTTAACCCTATGCAATCTGGATTCAGATCAAAGCACAGTACTGTGACTGCCAGTCTGAGAGTCTTAGACAATATTAAGGCTGCTTTGGATAAAAAATCAGTTTGTGTTGCTTTGTTTATTGACTTAGCCAAAGCATTTGACACTGTAGATCACCACATTATGTCTAATGTTATGTTAGTGTCTCGTTTCGGTCATAACGCCATTTTCTGGTTTCAGAGTAATCTAACCGACCGTACTCAATGCGTCAGGTTGGGTAGTACTGTCTCTGACCCTGTCACCTTGGAGAAGGGAGTTCCACAGGGCTCTATTTTGGGGCCCATGCTCTTTTTATTATATGTAAATACTATTTGTAATCAGATGCCATTTTCTACCTATCATATGTATGCTGATGACACTATTGTATACTTGTTCTGCCCTCCAGGCAGCTTATCTTGTGTTTTGTGTTGTTTAGCACCCCCTATGTTGAAACGTGGTAGTGCACAGTAGGCCAGTATTTCAAAGTATATCAGGCCACATGTTCAGTTATATGTGAGAGCCCAGCAGAGCCACATGGTGTTCTCTATCTAGTGCAATCCTTTGATTTGAGTCATCGTACGCATTGCTTGTGAGTAATTATTTGTTTAAAACTATATCTTCTAGTTTTAAAGCTTATTTGAGTTGTTTGGATGTTTTAGCATGGCATCCGTTCTGTGTAACTAATTCAATGTATATGTCTGTTTTATTTTTGTTTTACTCCTTTGCTGTAACGGCATGTCCATTGAGTCCATAGTAAAGCTGGAGCTTAACGCTATATCCTGACTCTCGTGTCCATTATTTGGGAGTTTGGCTGGCTGCCTACTTTTGATTAGAAACATCATCAGGAGGACAGTACAATACTCATGTGCTCCTTCTCTGGATATGGCCGTTTCCAATTTAAAATCTGATGTTATCACGCTGCAGCATGCGCTTCTTGATTCTAAACTGCTATTGAACAGTAAGAAAACCAAAGCAATGCTTTTTGCTCCCAAGTCAGTGTCCTCTTGCCTCTCCATTGACACCCTTGATGGCTTCTCTGTTGAGTTTGTCGATACCTACACATATCTGGGCTTTTGGTTGGACAGTAATCTGAACTTTAAACATCACATTGAAGTTCTAACAAAGAAATTGAAATTCATTCTTGGCTTCCTTTTCAGACTTAAATGTTGTTTTTCAATTTCATCCCGTAAAAGGTTGGTCTCTGGCTTATTCCTGTCCCAGCTGGACTACGGTGATACTATTTATAGATTTGCCTGTCTGTTACGTACTCCCCCCCCCTTTTGTTGTCCTCTTTGTTCTCTCTGCTGTGCAGGAACACCTGGCTCCGCCTTCCTCAGGTGTTCCTAGTTGATACTCAGCCGAGCTCGGCGCAGGTGTTCCCAGTTGCCAATCATCCCACGCATAAAAGAGGAGACTGAAGGAGAAGGAGGCGGCCGATCACTACTCCGGATGTCTCTGCTGTGTCAGAGCTCTTTTGCCTTTTTGTTGTGTTTCCTGGAGGACGTGTTAGTATTAGGTTTTCGCGGCTTTATTTCTCCCGTTAGGTTCTGTTGGATTTTGGGTAGCGGAGGAAGGCTCTGGATCCTACGGCCTGTGGTGTGGTTGGCCCAAGTCCCCTCAGTCTTTTTGTTTGTTTTACCTGTCCTCCAGTGTATGTTTTATGATTGTGGCAATAAATGTACGATCGCAGTTTAGTGCCTACGTGTTGTGTACTTTTGTTTTATGTTGCGGACTGCCTCACGAGCCACTACTATTGAGTAGGGAGGCGGGTCGTAACATATGGGGGCTCGTCCAAAGGCTGTCTCGGGCAGGTGCCGGTGTGGTGAGTAGTATTACTTTCTAAAAGGCCCTTGACAGCATTTTGTTGTTTGTTTGGCTGTATAGCGTAGAGTGGCAGTGATGGATTTCGACTTGGAGGGGTTTGTGGGTGATCCGACTCGGGGGAAGTTGGATGCATGTAGCAAACAGCAGCTTGGTCTGATCGCAGGCAAATTTGACATTGTAGTCAATAAGCAGAACAGGAAACAAATCATTAAGGGACAGCTGTTGGCTGCACTTATAGAGCAGGAGGTATTGTCAGAGGAGGAAGTAGACGTTCCCATGGACGACGGGACAGAGGTCTCTCAGAAAGTGAGCGACCTTCAACTTCAGCTAGAGCTGCGCAAGCTGATGGTTAGAGAGAAGGAGAG
Organism: Pseudochaenichthys georgianus; assembly: GCF_902827115.2. Taxonomy (NCBI): domain Eukaryota; kingdom Metazoa; phylum Chordata; class Actinopteri; order Perciformes; family Channichthyidae; genus Pseudochaenichthys; species Pseudochaenichthys georgianus. The sequence goes on along the minus strand of NC_047507.1, from coordinate 10,269,268 downwards.
TGATAACAGACTGAGAGAGAAGGAGATCGCCTGTAATCTGGAATTGAGGAAGTATGAGGCGGAGTTACAATTGAGGGAGCTGGAGCTGACGTCTCACCAGACTCAGCAGTTGGGGTCTGCGCAACCTCATGATTTTGACGTCGGCAAGTATACTCGGTTTATCCCAGTGTTTAACGAAAAAGACGTTGATAGCTATTTTGTGCTGTTTGAGCGTGTAGCAACAACGTTTAAATGGCCTGGGAACATGTGGACTGTTATGCTGCAGTGCGTTCTCGCGGGTAAAGCGCAGGAGGTGTATACTGCGTTATCTGAGGAGGTTAGCCGGGATTATGAACAGGTGAAAGCTGCAATTCTGCGAGCTTATGAGCTGGTGCCTGAGGCAAACCGTCAAAAGTTTCGTGGTTTGAAAAGACAAGATTGTCAAGCGTATGTGGAATTCGCCCGTGAGAAAGAGGTTCTGTTTGAGCGATGGTGCTCATCGACGGGGACAAAGTCTCTAGAGGACCTAAAAACATTAGTGCTCATGGAAGAATTTAAAAACTGTTTGCCTTACACAGTAGCCACATACCTCAATGAGCAAAAACCGGTGAAACTGTTTGATGCTGCGGTTTTGGCTGACGAATATGCGCTTACTCACAAGACTGTCTACAGTGAGAGGACTAGGGCACAGGCCGGGTTTGTGGACAATAATATCAGAGAAACCCATGTCTTCACTAAAGTGCCATGGCAGTCCAGCAGGCCAAGAGTTGCTGAGGAAAAACCGTGAGAGGTGAATTGGGGATCTACGGATAGGCCAGTGTGTCATTACTGCAAGAAAAGAGGTCATATTGCTGCAAATTGTTATTCTTTGCGGGATGAGGAGAAGCCTGTAAAGACGGTCGCTTTGGTGAGTACTTCAAAGCCAGGGTCTCTCAAATCAGAACTGGACGTTTTTGCTCTGTTTCTCATGGTGGGAATGGTGTCTTTACCGGGGAAGAACAACAGGGTTCCAGTGACCATTTTGAGAGATACAGCAGCTTCGCAAACCTTTATGATGAGGGGTGTGTTGCCCCACACTGAGGAGTCTGCTGTGGGTTCGGGTGTTCTTGTGAGGGGGTTTGGTATGCAGTGTGTGGGTTCGCCATTGCATAATATTCATCTTGAGTCAGATCTGGTCACAGGTCCGGTAACTGTCGGGGTTCGGCCATGTTTTCCCATTGAAGGGGTAGATTTGGTCTTGGGGAATGATTTAGCTGGTGGCAGAGTGCTCGTTAAACCGGGGGTGAATACGGTTGCAGTCACCCGCGCAAAGAGTGGAGTTGACGTTAGTGATGGTGATCTGTCTGACTGTTTTACGGCTACGGAGTTGGACGGACCGATCAGGGACCCGCCATTATGGCGTGAGGGTGGGAAAACGGGTACGATAAGCCCCAGGGCTGTTCGTAAATCTGTCGCTGCCGGTGTGGTGGCGCGGTCCAGTGCTGAAAGTGACCTCCCTGTCACCTCGGAGGCCCCGATCGCTGCAGAGACTCTGGTGAAGGTTGAGTCTCATTTGGCACACTTGCCTGACGCGCAGCGGGCAGATGTACTGGAGCTGATCGTGAGGTGGAGCGCTCTGTGTCGTACCGCTCCGGGAGATTTGATCGACACCAGCGTGTGTATTCCACCATCGAAAAAGAGGCACTGGCTATGGTATGGTAGTATTGTGTGTTGTTAACCGGGTGTGTGGAATGAGTGGTGGTGAGCACGTCTGTCAACTAAGGTTGATTGTTGTGATTGTTTTGTTTTAAAAAAAATCACTAACTCATGGCGGGGGTTGAAAGAAATTGAAATTCATTCTTGGCTTCCTTTTCAGACTTAAATGTTGTTTTTCAATTTCATCCCGTAAAAGGTTGGTCTCTGGCTTATTCCTGTCCCAGCTGGACTACGGTGATACTATTTATAGATTTGCCTGTCTGTTACGTACCCCCCCCCCCTTTTGTTGTCCTCTTTGTTCTCTCTGCTGTGCAAGAACACCTGGCTCCGCCTTCCTCAGGTGTTCCCAGTTGATACTCAGCCGAGCTCGGCGCAGGTGTTCCCAGTTGCCAATCAGCCCACTCATAAAAGAGGAGACTGAAGGAGAAGGAGGGGGCCGATCACTACTCCGGATGTCTCTGCTGTGTCAGAGCTCTTTTGCCTTTTTGTTGTGTTTCCTGGAGGACGTGTTAGTATTAGGTTTTCGCGGCTTTATTTCTCCCGTTAGGTTCTGTTGGATTTTGGGTAGCGGAGGAAGGCTCTGGATCCTACTGCCCGTGGTGTGGTTGGCCCAAGTCCCCTCCGTCTGTTTGTTTGTTTTACCTGTCCTCCAGTGTATGTTTTATGATTGTGGCAATAAATGTACGATCGCAGTTTAGTGCCTACGTGTTGTGTACTTTTGTTTTATGTTGCGGACTGCCTCACGAGCCACTTCTATTGAGTAGGGAGGCGGGTCATAACACTGTCCCACTGTTTTGGTCAAACTTGACCCACTCTACCATGCTGCACTGCGTTATATATCAACAACACACTCTCACTCCCTAAGCGTCCAATAGCGACGTTTGGTCAGTGTCCGTGACGCTCCTAGGCTCCTTCAGCGTCATAAAGGGACGCAAATAGCTTTCAACTGATTGCAATGTATTCCCATCTGCGTCGGGATTTGACGCTCATGGAAGCACGGCATTCGTTTATGCCGGCTGCCCTTAAAGGCAATGTGAGCATCCATTCCCATTGGATAACGGAGAATTTTAGTACTCCTCTTACTGTCGATTGATTTTACAGTGATATCTGCACTACTCATCGACTAAAAAACACCAGATTATCCTTGTTAATTACACAACATTGATTGGTTTAAATTGTGTGCAATGCTTTTGTATTTTTCCCCTTCGATTCGGAGAAACAAATATGTTTTCTGAGTAAAGGATGGCATAAGACACTACACTACCCAGAATCCCCAGCTATCGTTTGGCCTACACCAGGGGTGCCCACACTTTTTGGGCCGGTGGGCTACTTTTGAAATGACCAGCTCACCGAGGTCTACCAACCAAAAATAAAATCCCAAATTGCAAGGAGCTGAATAACACGTGTTATGTATACATGGGATAACTACAACAACTCTATTTGGGTTCTTGAACAGAAACAAATACATGAATACATAAAACTAAAATGGCATGTTAACCTCTCTCTATTTCTCTCTCTCTGTCAAGAAACACATAACAAGCAGGCTAAGAAACCACTCTCCATGTCCTGAAATCTTAAACATAAAACACAAATATAAGTACAAGGAATACAATAAACGAGTAGAACAGTCAACTTAGACACCAGACTCAAATGGGTCCTATGAACAGTCTCTCAAAGTTATAATGAAATAGGCATATTTTTTTTCTCTCTCTCTCTCTCTCTCTCTCTCTCTCTCTCTCTCTCTCTCTCTCTCTCTCTCTCTCTCTCTCGTGAACGACGGGAGCCGGCTCTCGCCCGCGAACGAGCCGTTTTTTTGTTTTGTTTTTGCGGAGGGATCTAGATCGGCATGAAGGCACATTATGCAATGTGGACATTATCCCGCTTATTACACATGGCCACATTCTCAACAAAGTAACGACATGACTCCCAATATTAATTGAAATGCTTTTATGGATTTAGAAAATGATTTTATTGATTTAAAAAATAGTTTTATGTATTGATTTAAATTGACATGCATCCGCTAAGAAAAGTAGTCCGTTGCGCTGGAAAGAGCAAATGGAGCGAAATGAGGCATGGCATTTGATTTAATTATAAAAGGTATAATATGTGGTAAACTGAAGAGCCCTTTGGGAGCCGAAAGAGCCGGCTCTTCTTGGTGAGCCGAGCCAAATGATCCGGCTCACCAAGAAGAGCCGGAATTCCCATCACTACCCGGCACTTGACTGATGTTATATCGCTTTGCATTCTGGGTTAACAGACTGGAAAGCGATAGGTCGCTTTTTCTGTCAATCAAGTAAACTCCTGAATAAAGGGAGGAGGGATCAAAACCTGTTTTGTCTATTTTAACGGAGCTTGATTTTTTTTATTTTAATGAATGACTCGCGGTCTACCAGCGGTCGACATACTGGGCACCTCTGGCCCAGAGCTATTTAATAGAAGAGTTACGACACCGGAAGTCCAAAAACGGTTATCGTCACGTGGTTCATGTAGACGAGGGATCGTTCCCCGGAAGTTCATGGCGGGCAATGTGAATGCATTGATAACAGGAGATAGAACTACGATTTTTGGTAATTATTAGTGAATAAAGGTTTAGATTCGAAATATTTATACAACAAATCGATATGTGTATGTATTTACATCAATATGCTTTCAAAAATAAAATCGAATTTGCTAATATTAAGTGATAATATTAGGATTAGTGTGAACAACTAGTTTACATGTTACTAACAGTGCCTTGGTTAAAGAGCCTGTTGCTGTTTATTTATAGCTTTGAATTCTTTCAAATCAATATTATCTTCTTAAACTTGTATGGTAGTCAGGAGGATCACTTTCTAATGTTTATTGATACATTTAGAGGGAGGGGATCTAAAGTAATGCTTTAAAATTCAGATTGGATTCATTTCTACCATTTTATTAAATTCATGGTAGTTTCAGTAATCCCCTGGTAATTGAGGACACAAGTTATCTAAATGACTAATGTCGTCTTTATGGCTTTCAGAAAGGACAGGAGACCGACAGGATATGATGATGATGATGTTAAATGTGTTGCTTTAGGAACATCCATTGCAAATACATGGAATTCAATAAACATAGAAGAGCATATCATGCAGTTTGTCGGTGCCTTTTCCTCCGTGTTGTCCTGGTTTGCTGTGCTGCCTCCTAGTCGCCACCATGGTTTGATGTGCTGCCTGGGAATGCTCAAATCGCTCAGAGAAAGGAGTACGAATGTACGGCTTCCCCACTGACACAGAGCGGAGGAAAAAATGGCTGGCTCAAGTCAGCAGGAGCAATTTCACGACCAACAGCAACAAAATATGTGATTTATATACAAACACTGCATTTGCACTTTTTCACAAAACGAAAATCACACCATTGGGAAAGCTTAATGTTTTGTTTAATACAAAAAAACAGGGAAAGGCTTGAAAAACACTGAGAGTTGAGACTCAGGGTGCAGGGTGAGGGTCTCAGTGCAGGTATTCAGGCTCCATTGAACCCCCCTCTGGTTCTTGTGCTGAGAGAGGGAGCAACAGACAGGAGAAAGGGTTATACACACCTATATAGCACACCTATTGCCTTGGGGAGATAACGTGTTTACTTATATAAAACAGTAGTATTAAACGTACCTTGTGTTTTCACTCTCACTTAAGTCCCTATCCCTTTGCCATCAATCCGGAATCAGCTGGGCTGCAACATTATACAGACGGGTAATAATCAACAGAATCACAAGGACACAATATGGCTCTGCTAAAAACACTCACTCTTACACGCACCAAAGTTATATTTATATATATATAGGGATAATCCACTGACATCCTTTAATACACATGTTCATTTGAATCAGATGTACTGATAATATCCGCAATATACATCTTTAAACTTCTTCTTACCTTTAAAAGTCCGTCACGAACGGTGTATTATGCTGCAACTCCACAGCTCTGATAGCCTTGGCGCTAACTTCCGCGGAACGATTGAGAGGCTCCACGATCCGCCATTGCTGTAAAAAAGTGGTCCATTGGAGTGAACGTAGATGTCGTAACTCTTCTATTAAATGGCTCTGCTCTGGCCTACACCATGTGCTCTGTTTGACAAACCCCGTTTTTTTCACCATTCATTCCGATGGCTGGCGTCTATGTCACATGATCTTCAAATTTCTACCTGCAGAAAAAGAAAACATGGCCGAAATTCGTTTTATTCTCGGTAGAAAATGCCTATTTTAAAGTTAGTTTGGCCATTAAAATGCGTTTTGATGTCATTTGATGCGAGAAATATGAGTTGTTATTTCAGATTATGTGTGCAGTGGATGTACATGATCTTTAGTTTGCTAGTTATTACGAAGATTACTTCAGGAAATCGCGACGTTTTCATTGTTACCAAGGTGGTTGCTAGGGACGCTGCTATCGATATTATTTCTGTTATGTTGTGTAACTGTTTAATGGTGTTATCTTTATTGCTACCCCCTTCGCCGTCAATGTATAGTGTTGGTCCACAGCCTAAACATATTAGTTTAACAAAATCCGCATCTAAAGATAGCCTACGTTATTTCCCCCCTGTGCAATTCCAGTCTCACATCTCAGAGCACATCGTCATTAACAAATACCGGAAACAGACCAAAATAATAATAATACCTCATTCCGAGTGTGCTTGCTTTTCTCTTTGAAAGTCATCACATAACGGCATTGTAATACACTGTTCGGCTGCATTACATATTACATATCTGCCGTAGTTCTGTATTTATAGAGCCCTGATGAGAAGACAAACATGAGGAACTGAAAACGTGACGTGGATCATAAATATATCAGCCATTAAACAACATCTTACATTTCTTTTCACACAATACGTCTCCTTGCAGTATCAACACTAATTCGGCTCACTTTTATATTTGATCCAATTGGTAGATAGGCTGTATTTACACCATAAAGGTGCACAGCTGATATAAAGGGACACCTGGTGGTTAAAGCATGTTATTGAATTTCAATATTTTAATATAATATATAGATATTAATACGATCCCTATAAAGTATATTCATTACTCGTTATTCTCTACTAATAGTTAATTAAAGACTGTATGTAATGACTATTTTGCACATCCCTTTCAAGATTTCAAGATTTTCTAAGGTTTATTGACATATCATATAGGCCTACACAACTGTGGTGTAGTTCTGCACTGAATGAAAAACTTGGGTTGCAGGTTCCTCAATAGTGCATTACAAGACATCTATCAATATTTGTGCATACCTCCAGCAATGTTAACTATGTTGAAGCACTTATTTTAACTGATATTATACATAATGTATTATACTCTTATAAGATGTATGTAGATATTTCATCTCCGGCCTTGTCAGGTATTGAACAATCAATAAATAAAGAACACAGAATTGTTGAATATAAAACACAGAATGTATGTGATTATACTAAATGATTTTCAAATAAACACAACTGCATATTTAACTGTTACACATGCTGATGTAACGCAAATGTTCCAACTTGGGATCAATAAAGTATATCTTATCTTAAGCTGATCGATGGCTACTGCCATATTTGCAAAATGTGCCTCTGAACCTTGACAAGTGCATGTTTCAGGCTTATCAATTAATGTAATGTAATGTTATCACAGGGGTCACACACATAAGACCAGCTGTTAAATAAAGCTCTTCTGACCTTAGCTGGCATGTGGGTATATATATTAATACTTCCCAATAATGGGCACAAGCAATTTTCACCCATTTATTAATTATATGTTTTAAATGTGAGTGTTTCCTGTCCCCTAAACCTCCAGGGATGTACACAGTTTAATACTGGCAACTTCTTATTATGGGAAATACGAAAATGTCTTTTAAAACTACAACTCGCAACATAGAGAACAACTCGCAACATAGAGAACATGTTGCGAAACAGAATAGCCAGCATGTGTAGTTCTGGGGACGGGGTGGGGGAGGGGGGACGCGGTGGACCCGTTCAAATCCAGTTTTGGACAGTCTGCCGTGGTTCCATCCCATTTCAAGTGCTGTTCGAGAATCGGCTTAAGCCTCGGAGCACACTCTCCAATCACAGAGCATGAGGACTATCACGGGGTTTGTCAAGAGCACATGGTGTAGTACAAACGATAGCTGGGGATTCTGGGTAGTGTAGTGTCTTCTGCCATCCTTTACTCCTGGGAATGGACGCTCACATTACCTTTAAGGGCAGCCGACATAAACGAATGCCGTGCTTCCATGAGCGTCAAATCCCGACGCAGATGGGAATACATTGCAATCAGTTGAAAGCTATTTGCGTCCCTTTATGACGCTGAAGGAGCCTAGGAGCGTCACAATTGGACGCCACGGACACTGACCAAACGTCGCTATTGGACGCTTAGGGAGTGAGAGTGTGTTGATATCAAATGCACCCTATAGGACTCATCATTGCAAACTGTATAGCCTAACTGAATGGTCCTCACTGACTGCGTAGGATGCACAGGTCAGCATTGAAGATGAGATTGTATCTCAATGCTTTTATCTGGTTAAATAAAGGTTAAATAAAAGAAAAATACACACTAATGTTAAAATCTGAAGAAGGCCTCTTTACCAAGGTCTGAACAATGTTTAATATTTCTAAAAGTATGAATCTGATTTAAAAGTTGTTTAATATGAATAATGTCAGAAAGATGTGTAACATGTTAAAGTTGTAATGAAGTTTCTGAGTGAAAGTATGAAGGAACAGTTAGCAGTTGAAGTCGCATGAAGATTATTCAAGTCTGAAGAGTTTCTCCATTGATTTCAATGTTAAACATTTGATGAATTATGGGATATATCTCGGGAATTATGAAAGTTATGAATGAGAAAAGTAATAGTGATCGATTCCCGACCGAGCTGAACGTTTTGAACGGAGTTTCTGCGATGTGGAATGTGGGAGAAGAAGAGCAGCAAAATAACCCGTCAGAATAATAATAAAGAATTGTGTGCGTGGTAGTTGCTGTATCAGCATTCCCACTAAATAATAGAAAGCACATTCAGTGCCTACATAGCAGTTTAAGCAAACCCCATCATGTTAGTCAGAAAATGCCATTTGATTGATTACATCAATATGGGTGTGTTTTGGTGACTACCTGGAATTGACTGTGCATGAACCAACGTAATTTAATGTAATTTATTAAAATGATTTCCCATTATTTGTGTTACAAAAAGGTTAAAGTGCACACCTTTCATTGAATCCGTGTAAAGGATGCTATCCAGCTCTGTCACTCATCACTATGCGCCATCACAGAAAACAACATTAAACCGGATATCGGACATAAACAGGCTGTAATGCAACAAAAAATGTCCTTCAGAAGACTTTGCAATAATTGGTGTATGTGGTAATTGATCGAAATGAAAGCCTAAATTCAATAACCACCTCCCTGGATTGTAATGTCATTAAACTGTGCATACCAGGACAAGCAGATATTTGATCTTTTCCCAATCTTATTTCACACCTTTTGTCTAATCTTATTTGCTCGCAGCAATTTTGGACCTCCAATACAAGGACAAAATATTTATTTTGCAGGTATGATGTAACCGTTCCACTTCTTGTAAACTTTAAATGTGTTTGATTACTGTATTTGCATATTCCCTGTCACACACAAGCATGCTTTTTCAGTCTAACAATGCATGCTGATGGAATAACATATGTGGGTGTGGAAAATATAAATGGAGGGAACGAAGAGTCCGTCCGCCTTTTAATTGATTTATTGTATTTTTCAGCAAGGTCACTGACAAAATGTATCATGTAAATTGTCATTGTATAATATTCGTTGTTGGAAGCTGCCCTTTTAGACTTCGAGAAATCAAGTTTTGGTCATGAATATACAGAACAAACGTCCAGCCCCAGTTTTCTCTCTTATTATCCTCCATGCTTTCTCCTTTTGTTCTCCCCATCTCTGTCATTAACAGTGACGTCATTAAACACGTAGTAACAATGGATTTCATGTCGGATCTGAGAGGCTTTACATTTTCACCACAATTCGAGCCCCCTGGAGAGAAATTGTATCTATTCTACATCTATTCTTTCCAATGGCCATTTAGAAATGTCTGCTGCCTTTGAATTTCGCAACACATTTGAATGCATCATTAAGCATCAACCAAGCACTTGTTTATCATCGCTTCACAAAGCTGAAAATGTCTGTTTCCTTTCCTGTTCCTATTGTTTTCTCCTGAAACAGCTATGATAGCATCTTTGTGGAACACACGATGGAAAAACAAAAAACAGGCACAATGTACGAGTACTTAATGCAAAATGCTACCCACTGACCTCCTGCCTTCCAGTACCCTACTGGGCCGTCACCCTTTCACTCCGGCACACTTGTCACTATATGGCTGGCTAACGCACAAGAACTGTGGAGTGTGTGCCTTATTAAATCTCATACGTCACACTCTGAATCCCTTTAGCAAGTATAAACACAAACAAATTATCACAGAAAATGTACCTTATGGTCGCAAGGAAATAAAAAAAATACTCAGTGACAAAGCGAAATAAATTCTTTATGTTTATTGTTATGGATTTTGAAGCATTACTCATTGTGCCTGTGGAAGTTATTCCATGCCGTACTAATGAGATAATCGGCAAATTACATTGTGTGTAAGCAGAAACACAAACCATTATCTTCAGCTATGCTCAGACGGCAGAGCCTCTAACAGGATTGGAACAATCTTAGAAACCCTTAATATTATTTACCTGCAAGGTTATGTGTCACCAGTGTGTAAAGAAATATAAAAAATATCATTGTCTTACTTCTGTAGTGATCTGTGGGATGATGGTGTATTATCGTCACTTATTCTATTTTCATAGAGTAGTTCAGTGTCATTTATAAGAGGGCTGCATGAGTTAAAAATAATAACTATTATATATGCGACTATTTAAACTGATACTGCTATTGCGAAACGATTTGCGATATTAGAGGCAATAAAAAATGTTCTAACATTATTTAGGGTTAGGGTTAGGGTGCTGTAGCTTCATCTACAGCACCCTAACGGGTAAGGATTACAATACAAGGTGATGTGTTCACATATTTCGCATTTAACAATTATAGCACTGCGATTTCGAAATAGTTCTATATTGCGATTTCGATAGAATTTCGATTAATTGTGCATTCATTTTATTTGTGCTCGAAATATGAAACACCTGGGTAGGTGCACATGCACACAAAGCTAATCAATGACATGAATCGGTACAGAGCACTGGATGGGAGAATAGAGGACTTGAACAATAGCACTCTGCTCTTAATGGAAATAACACACATTCCTAGGCACTTCACTTCTGTCCCCACTCTTAATCATTGATCATTAATTAATCATTCTCACACACACACACACACACACACACACACACACACACACACACACACACACACACACACACACACACACACACACACACACACACACACACACATTCAGTCTCTTATAGAGTCCTTAACGAGCTGCAGCTTTGCGGGAGGTTGGTGTATGTGTGTGTGCTTCTGTCTGTGTGTGGCATACCCAATGTCTTCAAGGACCGCACACACACACGCACACGCACACACTCACACACACGGAGGGAATTTCAATGCATTTGAAGGCAAATACTAAAGCAGACACATAACCTGCTGCCAACGTAAACTTAGACCTGTGGAAAAGTCTTGATCCTGTTTTCTTAGGAACAGGGAAGAAAGCACCTCTCCTACACCGCACATAAATCACATTGTAAAAACATCTCAAGTTATTTTCTTCCTCCCTGTTACACTCAGAAGCCCCTCGGTGCAGGTCTGCATACTGATCATATACCAGTAACCTTTATCCACAACCTGGTACAATGCCACTGGTTAGGCTAGTTTGAGGGCAAACTCATGAATACTATAATGTTCTGGAGCCACAATGGAAAAGGGGGAAGAAACTTTTTTTTCCGGGCTCGCTATCTTTTCCCCCAATGAATCCATGACCAAAGAAGAAAGACCTCCTGGAAGAGTCTGTATAATTATTGATGAGACACATGCAGTATTGTGTGTGTGAGTAAATCTCTACTTTACAATGTATAGGGGGTTCTCCACCTTCAGCAGTGGTTTGACAGTTTCAGCAGATACATGTGATGTTCTCCATTCAGCAAGTCTTTGTTCTAAAATAAGTTGTTATTTTGTTGTCCTTGACTGTCATTTCCAAGATTGTTTTCATACAGTGCAAGACGAAGCTGAGAAAATGCACAAAATAGATTGTAACATGTTGATCAGAAATCAGAAAGAGACAACTTCTTTAAATCAACTTGTTAGCATTCTAACATTTTAGAATGTTCTCTTGCGGTCTCTTAGTAGTGAATTGTCCATTCACTACTATTTGATCAGAGACCAATGTCGAAACATTGACCTCATGATGGCATGAGATGAAGAATTGAGCAGCACAGTTATTAAGATTCATCCTCTGGGCATCATTAACATCTGTACTAAATGTCAAGGCAATCCATCAAAGGTTTTTTTCAAGATAACAATCGAAATGTTGTGAAGATAAAAAACGAAAAGGCCAATCTTATGGTGGCACTACAGGTTACAGTCACCTTAATTAGTAAGATTAATCCTCTGGGGAATATAAATGTCTGTACTCCATTTGATCAGAAACCAGATATTGAGACGTTTCAGTGCTGTTACATAAACTGACATTGGCATCCCTAGTGTGACTCTGCTTCCAATATGTTCAGGATCACAGTCATTGTAAAGAAAAACATATAAATGATTTAAAAACTGTTACATTAAATCTCTTCCCAGGGTTTAGTGATAGAGCGAATCGGGAGGAAGCCCCTGCTCATCTTTGGTTTCATTTCCATGGCTGTATTCTTCAGCCTACTAACAGTGTTCCTTCATTTCCAGGTAAGCCACTCTTCCTCTTCTTCACTGACCTCATTTATAACATACTCTAAATTACAAGGTGTCTCTGTACTGCGCTTGTCTTCACACACTAATGTATTGATGATATTTTCCTGGATGTATTGGATGATGTTGGCTGTTGAACAAAAACAAAATACACATAGGATGCGGCGATCAATTCATAAATTCCCTTAAAGACTTAAACACTTACTCAGAGCTGACTTTAGATATTTTTTACCAATTTGTTCATTAAAATATCGTCTTTTTGCACTCTTATTCCAGGACAGTATGTCATGGATGCCCTACCTCAGTTACGTATGCATACTGGCTGTGATTGCGTCCTTTTGCTCTGGGCCAGGTAAGTCTACTCATCCACATCACTGGCTCTGCTTTTTTCCACTTCTCTTTCTTGCTGTTTCATTTTCTGCCCTACAGTTCCACTTCGGTGCTCCACTTCCCTTGGAACTGCACTTAAAAGAGATTGAGTAAATACCCTGCAGACTTATATCAGACTGCGTTTTCATATTAAGCTTTTATTCGTCGTTGTGGAATAATATATGAGAATGACCCATCTGTGGTCCTCACTTTTGAAACTGGCCGAGGGAGAAAGAGCTGTATTTGAAGACCTTTTTAGACTTATTGATCATTTTCTTCCTACCTGGAGTGCTATCTATCAATCTAGATTGTTTTAGCATGGGTTGCAGAGTGCTCTAAGAATGAGCTGTAGAAATGTCTGCCTTCTCTCAAATATAATGGAAGTACTTGGCACTCGTCTTGTGCTGCTCAAAGTGACCAAACTACACCCGCTAAGTATATCTAGTGCCATCTTGTCCTATCATATTTGAAAGAAGGCAAGGCAAGGCAAGTTTATTTATATAGCACTTTTCAACGCAAGGCAATTCAAAGTGCTTTACAAAAAAAAAAAAAATGAAAGACATTAAGCATTAAAAAAGAAAAGCTAATAAAATAAACATTAAGGAAAAATACATGGATAAAAGTTACAGTGCAGTCTAAAATATGAATAGTTCAATTAAACATTACAAGAAAAAGTACATGGATAAAAGTTACAGTGCAGTTTAAGATATGAATAGTTCAATTAAAAGCAGCGACAAAAAGAAAAGTCTTCAGCCTGGATTTAAAAGTAGTAAGAGTTGCAGCGGATCTGCAGGTTTCTGGTTAGTTTGTTCCAGATATTTGGAGCATAATAACTGAACGCTGCTTTACCATGTTTAGTTCTGACTCTGGGGACAGAAAGCTGACCAGTCCCTGAAGACCTGAGAGATCTGGATGGTTCATAGTTTAGCAGGAGGTCAGTAATGTATTTTGGGCCTAAACCATTCAGTGCTTTATAAACCAGCATCAATATTTTGAAATCTATTCTTTGACACACAGGAAGCCAGTGTAAAGACTTCAGAACAGGAGTGATGTGATCCACTTTCTTAGTGTTAGTGAGGACTCGAGCAGCGGCGTTCTGAATCAGCTGCAGCTTTCTAATAGATTTTTTAGTGAGACCTGTGAAGACACCATTGCAGTAGTCGAGTCTACTGAAGATAAAGGCATGGACAAGTTTTTCCAAATCCTGCTGTGACATTAGTCTTTTAATCCTAGATATATTCTTTAGGTGATAGTAGGCTGATTTAGTAACTGTTTTAATGTGACTGTTGAAACTCAGGTCAGATTCCATGACTACACCAAGATTTCTGGCTTTATCTGTTGGTTTGAACATTGCAGACTGAAGCTCAGCGCTAACTTTTAAACGTTCTGCCTTGGCTCCAAAAACCATTACCTCAGTTTTATCTTTGTTTAATTGGAGAAAGTTCTGACACATCCAGTCATTGATTTGTTCAATGCACTTACTCAGTGTTTGAATTGGAGCATAGTCTCCTGGTGAAATTGTTACGTACATTTGTGTGCCATCTGCATAGCTATGGTAACTTATTTTGTTGTTCTTCATTATCTGAGCCAGTGGTAGCATGTAGATGTTAAAGAGAAGAGGCCCCAAGATGGAGCCTTGAGGAACCCCACATGTCATATTTGTCAACTCAGATGTGTATTTACCTATAGAAACAAAGTTGTTTCTATCCTTTAAGTAGGATTCAAACCAATTTAGAACTGTTTCCGAAAGTCCCACCCAGTTTTCCAGTCGGTCTAGTAATATGCTGTGGTCAACAGTGTCAAACGCAGCACTGAGATCTAATAATACTAACACTGAAGTTCTGCCACTGTCTGTGTTTAAGTGGATGTCGTTAAAGACCTTTACAAGAGCAGTCTCAGTGCTGTGGTTTGGACGAAAGCCTGACTGGAACACATCGAAACAACTATTTAAATGCAAGAAATTACTCAACTGTTGAAAAACAACTTTTTCAATGATCTTACCTAGAAATGGCAGGTTTGATATGGGCCTGTAATTGTTCATTACTGAAGCATCTAGATTATTCTTTTTTAAGAGCGGTTTAATGACTGCAGTTTTCAGGACCTGTGGAAAAATACCTGAGTGAAGAGATTTGTTTACTATATGAAGTAGTTCTGAGGCCATGCAAGGCAAAACATCTTTGAAAAATCCTGTTGGAATAATATCAAGGCAGCAGGAGGAGGACTTCAGAAGTTGTATAATGTCCTCTAGGTTTTTATCATTAATCTGATGGAATTGTGTCATGATGTCTGAATTGATGTTAAGTGGACACAGAGACAACACATTTGCTGTTCCTGATGCAGAGGCACTGACTGCTTGTCTGATTTTCTGAATTTTGTCAGTGAAAAAGGAGACAAAATCAAAGAAGGCAGACCTTTCTAGCGCCGATATATCTCTGACACAAGTGGAATAATCAGCTAACTAGCGTGTGACTAATGAGAATGACAGCCGAAGGTGCCGTCATATGTTAACATACTAAAGAGTAGCCGTAGAGTATATACAGTTTATATATGGCATGGCACTGCAAATGCACAGGGGACAGTGTGAGTGTTCACACTGGGTCTCAGTGGGAGGTTGACTTTGAGTTTCAAGGTGAGGCTTCCACTGTCATCACATATAATAATAATAATAATAATAATAATAATAATAATAATATATCAATTTTATATAGCGCTTTTCTGAACCCAAAGACGCTTTACATTTGGGAGGGAGGGTAGACAAACAAAACAAAAACAAAGACAGAACCAAAAAGAAACAAAACACAACAGAAAAGCAGTCAGGAGGAAGTTGATTGAGAGGGGGGGGGGGTTTATGGATAGAGAGTTGAAGAGGTGGGTTTTGAGGCGGGACTGGAACAGGGTGAGGGACTCAGACTCACGGAGGTCTACGTCTCTTCTGAATTATAATGTCTCCAGGGAGGGTTAATCCAATGAAGTGCTTCAGTGTAGGGTGAGATTAATACAGTGGAGCGGTACAAAGTATGGAAACAATTCAGACTTTTCACAACTATGACAAACGGCATACTAGAGGAAGCACATTTGAAACCCCTCATTGCTAAAAACTAGTGCTGTCAAAGTTAACGCGTTCATTTTGGTGATTAATTTTAAACATTTAATACATTAAAATGTTTTAACGCAATTAACGTGGTTTTGTTTACTTCCGGTGGCAGCTGACCCATAACCTTTGGTCACTTGCGCGGGCAAACCGGGCAAACATCTATCCTAACTAAAGGAGAGTCTATGGCGGAAAGATGGATAAGGGCGGACTTTTAAGGGGAAAGTTTCATTTTAAAAAGTTGCCCGACGGCTCGTTGGACAAAACCAAGGCAATTTGCACAGTTTGCAAAGCCGAATTTAATGACCACAGAAGTAGCACGTCTTTAGCGTATCACCTCAAAGCAAAACACCCTGCTAAAATTACCTCCACGGGACCTCGCCAGTCTACACTACAGGAGTGTGGCACTCATGGGCGAATAACGAAACCTGTAAGCGAAAAGTTAACCAATTCCTTGGTTACTTGGATAGTTAAAAACTGCCGCCCAGTTAGCATAGTAGAAGATGATGGACTGAGAGAAATAATTCGTGTTGCATCGGGAGATACCTCCTATAATTTACCCTCGAGAGGAACCATTATGTCAAGAATACACACGTTGTATGAGGATGAGAGGGCACAGCGGACGAACATGCTTGAGCAAGCAAAGCACATCGCTGTCACAGGTGACCACTGGACGTCTGTCAACAACGATAATTATTTGGGCGTCACAGCGCATTTCATTGATCAAGACTGGACTCTGCAGTCGTTTGCACTTACTGTGAGTAAAACCGAGGAGCGACATTATGCCGAGGCATGTGCTAACCATTTTCTGGATGTTGCAAACGAATGGGAAATCAAGGAAAAGTTGACCACACTCGGCACTGACAGCGCTCGTAACATGGTAGCTGCCGCGAGGCTACTTCCATTTGAACACCTGCCTTGCATGGCCCGCAGTCTTCAAAGAACGGTCACAGTCTCACTTAAAGACAGTGGATTTGAAAGTGTTCTGGCCAAATGTCGCAAGATTGTCGGGCACTTTAAACATAGTCCATCTAACGCTCAGGAATTAAACGAAGAGCAAGTTTCACACGGACTTAAGCAAGAATCACTTGCTCAGGACGTTGCAACAAGATGGAATTCTACGCTGGAGATGGTAAAGAGGATGCAGAGAAACACATCTCCACTGACCACTACCCTGGCGCAGCAAAAGAGCAAGGTTGCCATGGTGACTGACAAACTTGCCAAAGCTTGCCAAACTGCAAAAGCTGGAGGAACTACTTGAGCCTTGCAGGTAAGTTATTTATTTCTTGTTTCTCCTCCCTCTCTTTCTCCCTATCTCCTGTGTACAGTATATGTGTACCGTTTTCTCTCCCTCCCTCTCTCTCCATCTCGTGTGTGTGTATATTGTTTTCTCTCTCTCCCTCTCTCTTTCACCTGTGTGTGTGTATAGCCACGTTCACACTGCGGTACTTTTCCCACAAAGGTTCATGCGAACTTAGTTCATGATCGCGTTCACTAAAAGTAGTTCATACGAACCTTTTTACCCCCTCGAAAGTCCCTGCTATGCCCCTTTCACACCAGCGCCTTTTCAGCTCCAGCTCGGAGCTAGAGCCTGAAAAGCGCCGGGTTTTCCAGTTCACACCGGAGCTGCGCCGGCTCTTAGCTCCGGAATCCGCTTCATTTCCAGCTCCAAAAAATTGTCGGTCCAGAGGCAAGAGCTTTGGAGCTAAGAGGCGACGTCGCTTACGTCTCTCTTACATCGAGGCGTGCAGGAAACTAAACCCACCTCCCATGGGTCGACTGTTATGCCTGCCTACAAGCAGTAGTGCCTATAAACACACTTTATAAAGTCAGGCAACACTAACCAGGCTTCGTGTGATTCTGTTTATTTGTGCCTTACTTTGACCATCCGTTCGCTGTTATCGATCATTGTGGAGAGAGGCAGACGTGTTGTTTTGTATTATTGCAGCTATTGGATGCAAGTAGTCAGTTTAGCTTCGGTTGCTAACATCACCCGTTTTATACCAGAGAAACTTTCATAACAGCGTTGTGATACCAAACAGTGTCAATTCAGACTGACACACATTCACTTAGGCTAAGGGGAACTGGGGATATGCATCAGCTGCTTGTGTGAGTCGGACAGTGAATACTTTAGAGCGGCCGCTGCAGTGTGAGCTAACCGGGAGCTAACGGGAGAATACACTCCGTGGAAGAGCAGCACTGCAGCGGTCGGTAAATGCTGCAGAAACACATTAATAAACAATGAACCACGGCACTCTGGAGAAAAGTATAAGGTTGGAGAAGTCGTTATTCAATTTATTCTGGCTTCGTGTGATTAAAAGCAACACGATCATCGACCCGACGCAGTTGTTGTTGTTGTTGTTGTGAGCTGCCGTAATGGCTGCCGTTGGGGGGCAAATCAGCGATGTAAACGGTGACGTCATGACGCAGCAAGGGCAGCTCTGGGGCGCCAGTGGGCGGTGTGCACAGAGCGGGAGCTGAAAAGGGAAACCGGAGCTGAACCAGAAAAGCTCCCGCTCGGAGCTAGAAACTGAAAAGCGCTGGTGTGAAAGCCGCACTAGAGAGCAGGGACTTTCAAGCGGCTCTTTTTTGAGAAAAGAGCTATATTCCTGATTGGCTGGGCGGATTGCAAACCACGCCCCGTAAAACTCCCAACAAGTTTTGTGAAGCCGCCATTTTATTATCCTCGCATTAGCATTATTAGCATTAGCCCAGCGCAGAAACGCAGAGAGACTAACTTATGGCAACACAAAATAAAACATGGGAGCGGTGGAGATGAGGAGGTGTCGGTGTTCTGGCGATTTACTCGGAAGGCTTCAGTAGAAGCTGCTGGGACTCCCAGCAGCTTCTACTGAAGCCAGTCCCCAACTCCGGGGACTTCCGGCCGGGGACTTTGGGCGGCAGTATACGCCGTGAAGTGGTCTGCGGCCTGCCAGTAAACCCAAAGCAGAAGAAGAAGAAGTGACATCAGCGGCTTCATTTGCCTAATCCACCCCCAGGGACTTTTTCTGGTGTGAACGCGATCTGTACTTAGTTCATGCGAAATAAAGAGTTTGCATGAACTAAGTTCGCATGAACCTTTGTGGGAAAAGTACCGCAGTGTGAACGCGGCTTATGCTTCTCTCTCTCTCACTCTCTCACTCACTCACTCACTCACTCACTCACTCACTCACTCACTCACTCACTCACTCACTCACTCACTCACACCTGTGTGTGTGTGTGTGTGTGTGTGTGTGTGTGTGTGTGTGTGTGTGTGTGTGTGTGTGTGTGTGTGTGTGTGTGTGTGTGTGTGTGTGTGTGTGTGTGTGTGTGTGTGTGTGTGTGTGTGTGTGTGTGTGTGTGTGTGTGTGCGTGCGTGCACTGGTTCTCTGTGTTGTTAATAAAGATTTACTGAAATGTTTAACACCTTGTGCTTTCCATTGCAGATATGTGACTGAACTGCTGGGGGGAGAGCAGTATGTCTCCTGTTCAGTGGTCTTGCCAGCCTTGCGCCACTTGTTCAGAGTTATGGAGCCCTCAGACGATGATCCAGTTTATGTTCTGAGGTTCAAGAAGGCCTTTACCACAGACCTAGCTCAACGGAAGGATAGCACCAACCTCAAATGGCTGAAGATCACTACTGCCCTTGACCTTAGGTTTAAAGACCTTAAGTGCCTTACA
Organism: Pseudochaenichthys georgianus; assembly: GCF_902827115.2. Taxonomy (NCBI): domain Eukaryota; kingdom Metazoa; phylum Chordata; class Actinopteri; order Perciformes; family Channichthyidae; genus Pseudochaenichthys; species Pseudochaenichthys georgianus. The sequence goes on along the minus strand of NC_047507.1, from coordinate 10,249,625 downwards.
AAAGATGAAAGGAGTGAGGTGTGGGCTTCAGTACGCGACCTGATGATGAGAGAGACACGTGCACAACAACCACCTGCTGAGACAACAGAGGAGCCGTCACCAAAGAAGAGGAGGAGGATGTCCATCTTGCTGTGTTCTTCTGATTCAGATACAGATGACGAGGAGGAGTCCATAGAGCATTGTCTGGATCGCTACAAAGCAGAGCCATAAATGGACATAGAGGGGTGTCCACTACAATGGTGGTCAAAGAGAGAGGGAGCACATGCCAGGCTGGCACCCATTGCACCCAAGTACCTGTCAACCCCTGCAACCACAGTGCCTTGTGAGAGGTTGTTCTCACTCTCAGGCCACATCGTACAAAAGAAGCAAGCTTCTTTGTCCCCTCATAACGTAAACAAACTGGTCTGCCTCAGTAACTGGCTGAATGTAAAGAAGGACTAAATGTTCAATGTTCTGAATAATTTTTTGTATTTGCACTGAGCATATGTGCACCTTAAGCCATTAAAATGGTCTTTGAATTTAAATATACTTTCTCTGTGTTTATTCTACATTAATTTGATGATTTTACATAACTAAATATTCATTATAAGCTTCAGTCTTAAGTAGAAAAATGCAATTAATTTATTGATAGATTAATCGCGATTAATTACAGAAATGTGTGCGATTAATTAGTTAATTTTTTTTAATCTATTGACAGCCCTACTAAAAACTAAAAGTAAAGAAGGCATAAATGTCAAAAAATTCAATTAAACAACTGCAGGCTGTACAGCGCACAACACCACCTTTTAATCGTTTAGTTTAGTGCCTTGCTCAGGTGATCATGTGGTAATCATTTTGAGAAGACAGATCTTTTATGGTTTATTTCCAACGTGCAGCCAGTGGCCACCCAGTTTACTCATTGGCCCACCCTGAGAAAGCTTCGGTGTCATTTAAATTGTTTTTTTTTAAAAAATTATTTTATTTAATTATTATTATAAAAAAATGTATTCACCCATTGAGAATATCCAAGAATTCAAAGTGAAATTTAAGTGAACAAATATCGAGTTTAATTCATGTTGTATGTGCTTTGTCCTCTGAACCAAAGTCATTTACGGTAAAAACTGATTGTTGGTTCCGGCGCGCGCCATAATAACGTGAGAGAGGCAGAGAGCTGCCTGCAAAATAAATGATGGCTCAAAGTTCACTAATGAACTGTGGTTTAAAAAAAAAAAGCCAGACTCCAAGAAGAGCCCCCACTGCCCTCATCTAGCAGCGATCTATACGATCATTTTCTGATAACGATGAAATAGCCCCGCCTCCCTCTCCCCACGTCTCCCTCTCCCCACCTCTCCTGCTGCTGGGCTGTCAGAAGAAAAACAAATGTTAACGGAAACTCTGCCGCACGGTTCCCTCGTCCCTTGGAAGAGGCGGAGAGGTGGGTGTTTTTCATCTGCTGGTGGACAGTCCGGAGAGATATAGCCTACACAGGGTTGGGTTGTAACGGAATACATGTAACGGCGTTACGTAATCAGAATACACAAATCAAGTGTATTCAGCTGGCGTTACATTTGAAAAACGAGTAATCTGATTACAGTTACTTTCGTAAACCTGAAGTGAATACATTTTGGAATACTTATTGGAATTATTGGTGGAAAAGTTTCCTCACAAAATGTAATATTCATTACTGTCAGAACTGTGTGCACACTGCACGGCGCTGCAGCATGTCTGTGAGCGAGAGAGAGAGATGCAGCGTGTCTGTGAGGCCCCGCCCCCGCACGCAGATGAGAGAGAGAGAGATCTCTTTTAAAATAAATTGAAAGTTAGAAACGGAGATGGTTAGATAAAATGTGTAAGATAACGTTTATGTAGCATTTCTTTATTGTCGAAATGATGACATTTATAACGGGATCAAATCAAAGTGAATGGCCTGCTGCTGCTGAATGCATGGGGCAAGTGACTGGAAACAGTTTTAAAAGTTATAACTTATTACATCGTTTCAGATAATAATGATAATTCATTCTATTTAGTGGCGCCTTTCAAAGCACCCAAGGACACCTTACAATTCACAACATATTCCAAGGAAAGGTTTTAAGACCGTACAAAGAATGCAGTCCGGGTGATGTGTTTTATGTGGGGTGCAGATGAGAGAGCTGTCAGAATGACACCAAGATGTTGTGTTTGAGTTCTTGATAAGCCATTAAAACAGTAAAATACGTGTCTCCTGTTCACCAAAACATACCCATCTGTTATGGAAAAAGAAAGTATTCCAAAAGTATTCTAAAAGTAATCTGCCACCGGTACCGGCGGGGATTGTTGTTAGCTTCTGATGCGCAGAAGAAAAATCTGGCCCACCCTATTTTTTACAGGCCCACCCTAAAGTACATTTCTGCCTACGCTACTGCGTGCAGCGATGATTTATGGTCTATTGAAACAAATGAAGCCCCTCATTGCTTAGAGATAGTGAATGACTGGGAGGGGGAGAGAAGACAATTCATGAGGGATGAACCCAGGTGGTGCTTTGAGCATGTCAGTGGATAAATGAGGAGCGACCTTTCCTTTGAAGTCATTTTACCATGCAACGATGGCCCAGTTATATCAAAGTTTGATGAAAGCATAATGGTAGACTATGAAAGCAGTTGGGGCAGTTTTTCTTCTGATGAGCTGATATACTACATTTAGAATAGTGCTTAGTTATCCAACCAGACACTGAATGTGTGTTTTATTCCAAATTACGTGAGAGATAAATCCTGCAAATATTGTGCAAGGTTAGTCACATAAAACAGATATTTCTGTAAACAACCAATGACATGTTTCAAGATGTAGAGAAAGCAATTTAACTTTCAATTGCCAGCACATCACACATTCTGTAATTATTCAAAGCGGAAAACCTGTGAACAATCATTCAGTTTTTGTAACACTCAGTCCATACTGTACTTAAATCTTGCACTCAGTTGATGGAGGCAGCTACAATATGTGATTCAAAACCATTCGAATCATTTAAATAACTATTATTATTCCTCTGTTTTCGTTTCAATCTTTGTTGACTCTGAAGCAACCCATAACAACCTTTTGCTCTCTTTCTTTCTCCCTGCTCTTCATGTGTAATATAAATCACAGTAGCATGCTTATTGAACAAAGTAAGTTACCTTCTCCAGCATCAATTTGCTGGTATCTGTGTTTAAAGGAGTCTTATTATGCGTTTGGGGTTTTCTCTTTCCTGTAGTGTGATACATTATCAGACACAAGTACTGGCACAAGCAACAAATAGGACTCAAGAGGCAAAAAGGTTTAGTCAAGCATTTAATCAAAAAGGCATAATAATACGGGCAAAGATCCAAAATGAACAGACTGGAAGCAACGAAAAACAACCAACTAGTGGAAAAAGACGAATGCAGAAACAAAAAAACAGCTAGAACTGTAGCTTACTTCAGGAGAGCCTCTTGGAGCACTTCATGCAAGACAGACAAGACGAACTGGCACTGACCAAGGAAACAGCACAGACTAAATACACAGGAGAGGAGTAATGATTAGGGACAGCTGAGGCTCATTGAAGCCAGGCAGGTGATTAACAGGGAAGGAAAACACGTCAGGTGAGGCAGTGAGGCGAGTAACCAGGGCCAGGGTGTGACATACATAGGTTTTGGTGCACGCAAATGGTCTGCAAAGGCTAAAATCCCAAAGTCTCCCGTCTCCAATCGGTTGATCACAACAGAGCCAATTAAACAATCAGAGCAGACTGGGCTGTGGTTTCAAACAGAAGGTCAAAAGAGGTACTGCAGCGGAAAAACAAAGCATTATGTTTAATGTTTAATTTTTTAATTAAAGAATGTAATCATTTCACAGTCGAGGCACAACATACAAATATGAAACCTGAAAATGAGCATAATACGTCCTCTGTAAGTGCTGCACAATTATGGTCGTGTTGAATGTTGCACAGCAGCACTACGAGAATAGAAAATCAAGTCAAATGTAAGTCTTGGCTCTGTTATTAAAACACTCCAGGACTACTCGTACCATTCATACATCTCTTTCGACTCCACTTCGAGCGGTAGAATTACTAACAAAGAATTGCTAACAAAGCACTTATATACTAATAAAGGACTGGCTTCTCTATAGCCAGTTGAGTAGCACTGGAAATGTTTTAGCTCTATGAAACCTGATGTACTTATATGATTCTGTTTTCTTAAAGTTTGTATCTTGTTGGTCGAACGCACTTATTGTAAGTCGCTTTGGATAAAAGCGTCAGCTAAATGCAATGTAATCTTTTTTTTTGGAACCATAAATGAAACGAGAAAGTGGACTTGAATACAACTGGGACCATACATTACAAAATGGACATTAAGCTGTATTAAAGAAGATTTGGAACTAGAGATAACATACATTCATCAGGAACCCTTTAACTTGACTTCCTTTTGGAACCAGTGGAGTTTCGCACTGCGGTCTCTTAGAGCTGTCAAGGCTGATTCAAATCTCAGCAGGATTATTACCTGCTCTGCCTTTATTGTTACTCTCTCTATGTAGGCCCATATGCAATAAAGGAAAGGGTTTTAAAATAAGCTATTCGCTTCTTCGAACACTTTCAGCACATTCCGAATGACTTTCAAAGGAATATGATGGTTTGTTATTACATGTTTGAATATGTGTACCTCTTCAGTTTTTCAGAATATAAGCAGTAGCAATCTGGCTGTAATGGAAGCTGCAACCTCCGGGACTGAAAAATGAATCCAACACAGATATTAAAGGTCACCTATTATGCAAAATCCACTTCATAGTCATTGTCATAGACATTTCATAGTCCTAACAAAGCTCAAACATTTAAGCGTGCCAGTCAAAGGCTGAATTAAATAAGTGCTGCAACCTAAAAGAATAAAATAATGGCTGTGTTGAAATCATATCAAACTTTCTGTTGCCCTAAAGCTCACCCGAGGGGGAGTAATGGACACAAAAAGCCTGCTTTACAGCCTTAATTGTCCTCTGTGGATTAGCACTTTTAATACAGCACAATTTCATAATGAATATATAACCATGATTTTGCAAAGCCCCTGACACAGGGCCACGGACCCCACTTTGACAACCACTGTCTCAAATCACATCTTGTGCATCGCAACAAAAACTTTTTCAATGCAGCTTGAATTTCATCCTTACATTTCTTATGTAACAGTGAAAGAAAACCTCAGGCAGGTTGAGCTTTGTTAAAGGTTTCCACCTGAGGGTAACTTCACAGGCGGTAACAGAAATCGCTTTATGATTAATGACTCCGAGACCACTGAGTGTGGGAAAACCACTCAGATATTGAATGACGCAAACTAGCAGACTCATTTACATATAAGCAGAGTAAAATGCAACAAGATGTAAGGCATATATCTGCAGTCTATTGAAATGTTTAATAGAATCCAAGAGTCGAAAGAAATTGTTTCTTTCAGTAGTAAGGATACCAACGTTTTAAAATACATGCTGCAGTTTATTAGTTGGCTGCTTGCTATTTGAAATACTGTAAAGGTGAAATGATAGAGTCAACCCTATTCAATCCAGCCCAGCATGCATCACTGCAACAAAGTACTGTATTCAGATAATATCCATGTATGTATTTTAAGGTCAACTATGAAAAACGTCAAAGGATGTATGTTTACGAGAAACAAAACGAACAATAAAAGTATCCTATTCGACCTTGAAGTCCACTGTTAGTTTATAATATAAAAGCAACACTAAAGCGATAAATAAAGCGTTTCAAAAGCCACATCAGGGTGACATTTCCTATTTATATTTTATAACCCAGTCGCAGTGTTGTTTCAGAATAAACTCGAGCTCTTTTCACTTCATTGTAATGACGGTGAACTGCACCAGAATATGGCTCTAAAATGTGTTTTTCAACAGTTAGAAGACTTTGGGTCAAAGCATAATCCTTAGTCTTTATTGGGGAATGTTGAAAGGGAAAGATAGAGCTGAGGACATTTGTAAAAGGATCATCCTGGATTGTACTTCTGTTTGTTATATTACTGAGCTCTAATTATTGGGCTTTGAGCTACTGTGTGGTGAAGACTTATTTTAAATGATGTGGAATTAGATTCGCTAATACATTCTACATTTTAAACTCATCACCTAGTGACTCTTGATCAGGATCCTTTGGCATAACTTTAAAAAGTATTGGGTTGCCATATACTTCAAATGATGATCCTTTGCTATGGTCACAGGAAGCTCTTGGTTACGGTTGTGAATGGAAAGAAACCTACTTGTTTAGGTTTGCTGTAGTAAAAGATGGCTGTTAAGTTAGTTCAGTAGCTTTTGTATCTTTTAATAACCTAATGCTGAATTGTATTTCAACAAGGGACACGGACAGCAGTATCCTTTGTGATTCCTGATTGTTCACTGTGTTTTCAATTATTTGCAGCAGAAGGGTTTACCCTGGAGTTAATTGAAAACCTGCTCCGTCTCAAACAGACAGGCTGCGTTCTTTGAGATTTAAATATGGTATAATGGAGCACATGAACTGTCATCCCTATCTGAGAGCTTTGGAGTTTCAAAAGATAAGCAATACTTGTGACAGGGACATATTTTAAAGCCATATTGTGATGTAAAAAAACAGGGGTTATGAATACATGCAAAGAAGTAGATCGTGTTGCCAGGTGATGCTTTGAAAAAGTTATACAACACTGGAGTATGTTGTTTTTAGACTGTAACTGTATGTTAGGGTTTTCACCTGACTTTCAATTTGGCAGCTGCTAAAGCTCCAGGAGAGAAACTGTAAGAAAATCTTTTGTTGACAGGTTTTCAGATGGTTTGGGTGAGATGAGTGATAAGTGGAAGCGATGTCTGCTGAGTTGAACCCAACTTCTGCCAAACACCAGAACTAGTGAATAGTTGCCATGGTGCAGATGTGTCCACTTAAGGTTAATTTGTGCTTTCACAGCTGGAGGCCACAGGGAGCCACAGGAGGCACTGCCATTTGCTAGCCATTAGTTCGGCTGTTACCATAGAGACATCCGATTAAATGGTTTGATGACCATTCTTTGACATTTTTGAGCGTGGCAATAGCTCCAATCCTGTACCAAAAATCTGCCCTCCAAAGTAATTTTGTTTTAAAACCCGATATCTAGACTTTATTTTAGACTGTGAACAATAAATCCAAAAACTTGATTTAATTTGAATTTGTCTTTTTTTCTGCTTCAAATGTGCTGACACTAGCACCTCGTTATCTGGAAAATTGTTGATTTTCTTTTTCTGGCTTTCCTGTTGAGCTGACGTCTGCCACCGTTTCAAACCTCAGAAATCATCTCTTCTCAAGCTGTTTTGGCAATCCTTGAAATGCTGGTGCCTGTACAGTATATGAAAAGCTAACGAGACCTAAAAAACAAACCAACAAGACCAGATATGGATCTGTTTCTGTATTCTGCACAGGGATGTAGATGACACTTGGTATTTGATTTGCACTGTATACATTCTAACAACTGGAGCTGTCAGTGCTGCAGAATAACATTTGACAAACTCAATAGATTATATTCTCCTGAAAGTCAGCGGTGGGGAGAGTTATTTCTCTATTAGATTACTTATCGTCCTCAAAGGGCTGCTTCTTTCTTCCTATCAATCAATGGCAGGTTGTCGTGCTTCCCATGTGTGACAGCAGAGACTGACACTAACACAAAGACGCACTGATGTGTTAATTTTGGACCAACACCATTTCATGTGCTGTGACATACTGTGAAGGACACTTTCAAATCAAGTAATCTAATTATTGAGACACAAAGGCACTTTAATTGCTTCCTTTGCCGTTTTGTTCTGAGATATTGACGATGGGGGCTCTAGTTTATTTAATGTGGTTTTCCTGTGGCAGTGCGGAAGTTCCCCTTTGACTAAAGCGGCCCTATTCGGCCCTAATTTTGAGGTACATTTTTGTATTTTGTAACTCTACTGTGACATGTTTTAATGTTTTTCTTATACTGCCTGTACTGCAGCACCTCTTTTCACCCTCTGTCTGAAACCACTCTGTTGTGATTGGTCAACCGCTTACAGATGCCCCTCAGCCTCACATACAATGTGTTGGAGCGCCAGCCAATAGAATCACCAGTGTAAATAAGTGTATATATATATATAACACACGACTAGAGATGTCCCGATCCGATCACGTGATCGGGGATCGGAGCCGATCACGTGATTTTCAAAAAATCGGGGATTGGGAGAAAAAAATCGGGGATCGGGATTTTTTTTTTTTTTTTTTTTTTTATATATTTTTTTTTTTAATTTAATGTTACAAAACAAAAATGACCATGTTCACGTCTTAAAGTCATCCTGAGGACTTAGTTTTGGTTTAAAATTACACAACATCATGTATGTGTTGCTTCCTTTGGGCTTGTTTTCAGACCTGGTTGCTTATTTCTCTGAAATCTGGCAACAGAGTGGGCGCAGTATCTAATAGTAGCAGTAAGCTAACGAGAGGCTACGTTCAGCTGGTGACTCGGGAGTCGGGACAGAGAAAATGTCAGGAGTTTGGAAGTATTATAAAATTGAAAGCGAAGGCAGTGTAACAGCCAGATGCAATGTTTGCAAGGCAGAGGTTCCGCGTGGTGGAAAGAACAGAGCTACGTTCAACACGACCAATCTAATACGCTACCTGAGAAACAAACACCAACAACAACACGGCGAGTACACAGCGGCCACTCAGGTAACGGCACTGAAACAACCGACACTTTCAGAGACTTTTAAAAGGAAAGAGAAACTGCCCCAGAACAGTGAAAAGGCCAACACAATAACAGCCAAGATAGCTGAATTCATCGCGTTGGATGACCAGCCGTTATCTGTTACCTTTTTTTTTTCTCTTAATGCATTGCATAAAGATCGGATCGGGAAAAATCGGTATCGGCAGATTGTCAAAATCAAATGATTGGAATCGGATCGGGAGCAAAAAAAGGTGATCGGGACATCCCTACACACGACAGGAACGTGAAAAACCCCAACAAGCATAATAGTGCCTCTTTAACTCCAATGTTCTTCCCATTTTCTGAGGTGATTGGGTATCATACATATATGTGTAATAGAGAGAACAATGATTCATTAAATGGAGCTGCTTTGTTGAATGTGTGACTTATTCAGCGTGGCTTTCAGTTAATACTGTATTTTAAATGCAAATGTATTCGCAATTTATTAATATGTTAAAGAGATCTTAATGATCTCATCGAAGTAACGTTTATTCTCGGCTTGTGCCTCATCCAACATTTGGTGCAGCCACACTTTATGGTCCTGCAGTCAGTTGCTCAACAGTGACATGGATTTAAGTCTCATCCCTTGTTCTTGTTCCACTGCAGTATAGTGTAGACCGCACTCACCTGAAAACTGTCGAAAGACAAGTGTAACAGCATACTGTAGGGACATGTTGTTCAAGAAGGAAATATAAAGCAGAAAGTCCAGTTGTAGCCACAGAGAGAAGTGTTCATGAGCATCCAAAATACTACATTTATAATACTCTCAAACAGGATTTTACAGCTCTTAAAAGTAGTCAAAGTGGCAACGAAATGATGATTTTGAGGTAAGCAGTAAACTGCATAAGTGGGTAATAGGATAGATGGTGGGTGCAACCTAACAGTATAGATCGTTACAACATTTGTTGTCCGTATTTCAAAATGTTTGTCCGAGATAACACTGTGGGACAAACATCCTTGGCATATTTAAAGCTTTGGCACGTTAGAACCAAATGCGTCCAATGTGACTGCTCTTACGACCCCCATCTACAAACTAAGCAATCAGAGGACATGAACTGAGGCAAAGTACACAGGCTGTCACATCATTTAATTATATTAAGAAAACACACACAACCCTAAATGATGGAGGTGAAACTCAACTAAAGTGCAGCTCAGATGAATGATGTGAGAGGATGAGCTGCCTCTGCTTTCATCATAGGACAACAACTCTCACAAGTATTTATGTGAGTGTGTGTTCAGCCTGTTCTGTCAGCTGTGCACATCTAGTGTGTAGAAAGATCTGGCAATGCGAGATTAACACATCAGAGACTTGGCACAGCGGCCCTCTTTAATCAAGGTATCATACTTTCAGATCACAATGAGTCATCAGTTTGTACTTTTTCACAGATGAAAAACGATAATAATGAATTCCCGGTGACTCGCTTTTCACATAAAACAGAGGTTGGTTTCTCAGATAGAAATAAACTTCACACCCATGAAGCCACAACTCACACCAAACACCTACATCTGTGTGTCGTGAAAGTCCAGAGGGCCTGTGCAGCTTTCTCCCTTATTTTGTTCCCTTAATTAAGTGAGCCCATTTTGTGATATACATGTAAGATAGTGATTCCCTCTGTTCGTCAGCGAGAGAACAAACGCGAGGGATCAATGGAAACTCAAGTCAAACAGCAAGTCTTGTCACAATAAACTCAATCTCACTTTGATCAGATGACAGCGTCGATTCCTAAAGAAAGAAGGGGTTTAAAAAAATTATTTTAAAGGATTCACAATGGTGTCATCAAACATTTAAAAACTCATTTGTATGCAAACAATCTTTGAGCTTATTCTGAGAAGCATTCCTCATTTTCATTCATCCTTGATTTGAGTAATTAAAGTGCTTTAAAGCTTGTTTTTGTTATGACAGCGGGTCAGGGCTGTAAAAGATGAATGAAACAATGACAGAGATGATCAACAAGCAATAGAAAATAGGTGGAAAATACTTTTCATGTCAGTTCTCTCTTGTGCTTTATAGAACTTAAGGTGTCTGAATTATGCAACCTCCCTCCCACTGCAGTGAAATGTGGGATACATGTAATGAAACTTTTGGAGCAGAGAACTATAACTCAAGAAGTACTTGAGAGCTTTGAATGGATGTCAGACACTGAAGATGTATTGGAAGTTAAGGTTGGAGGATTGACAAAGACATTTGCTGAGACACTGTAGTCAATTAACTTTGAAGTCCTCTGTACCTCACAGAGCATAAAGGGCCTGTCGGTAGAAAAGGATCTCTCAAGGCTGTTTGCCTGTGTTTTCAGAGGAGAAGAGAGAGAGGAGAAGTTCAAACTAAAATCATCACAACCCTATCAACACAGAAGCATTTTCCCCCTAGATGGAGAAGAGTAAGAATTTCATATAAAATAGTTTCCCTGGAACTGAATTTAAATGAGTTTTTCCACCCCCAATTTGGGATTTATTACTCAATTTGACAAGGGAAAAACATTTCTTTAAAACACAGAATACACCCCTGTTGTTCCAATCTATTCTCTCTTGTCTTTTTTCCTGTAAATGTCTCATCTGCTCTTCATAGATCCAGGCTCACTGTCTATATCGACAAAGGCTCTGTGGGCGCTGAAGGAGAGCACGACTAAAAGATAATGATAGAGATACGTGGAACATGTAATGCAAAAAAGGCTCTTCATGTCATGATGTACACTTGTGTTTTGTGTGCCACCTATTGAGCATTTTTACACACAGTTATTAATCATCAAAATCTTCTGACACACCAAGAAGGATTTATTGACCTTCTGTGCTTTCTCTATGTTATAGTTGTTCCAAACATACTTCAGGTTGATGCAGTGAGATTATGTGTGAAGCTGCGGCTACTTCAACTTTAATACATAATGTTAATCAAAATCTGTCGTCAGCCGTTTCAGATCCCACCTAAAGCGCGACCTGGGCTGGAGCTAGCGATGTGCCTCACTTAGTCTTAGTCTTACTTAGTCTTATTAGAAAACAAATCAGCAACACACTTAAATGGTAATCAATACTGACAACATTAACAGAGAGCCCAGCAAAGAATGTTGTTCCTTGAAACAGTCAATTACTTTTCTAACGTAAAACAAAGCCTCCCACATATTTTACACAGCCAGCCTTTGAGACCATACTCCCTCATCCGTAACTGTTTGGGACGGCAGGGTGGACAGTCACACTCACGCACACAACTGCAGCACAAAGTCAATCAATCTTCCACAAAGGCTCCCCCTCCCATCAGTTGAATCACTATATCACAGAAGCACTATCTAAGGATGAAAAAAAAAACTCCTGCCCTCCACCTCTAGGGGATAAAGCTCCTTGCTTGCCAAATCGTCTTGTTTCAAAAGCAATTATTTCACCCACTGACGACATGTAATATGCACACCTTAAATCCTTTGTACACATCTTTAAAATATGTCTGTGGATTGTTGATTTCCCTCTACATTTGATGTCTCTGACTCCGCTGTATTGATCATACCCTCCATGCTGTAAGGCAAGGCACGTTTATTTATGTCGTACCTTTCAACACAAGGCAAATCAAAGTGCTTTACAAAAATGAAAAACATTAAGAAAATGGCATTTAAAAACAGTCATTAAAAAGCAAAGATAATTGCACCTCCTGAAAGAAAAGAGATTTTATTTATAAATGGAACCCCAGGATTATATCCAAGAAGACAGACAACCTTATTTTAAGGCATTTGATTAAAATGTGGTGTGAGACTCATAAAAGTCTGGGACTGAAAGTTAGACTGTCACCAAAGTCACCTCTGAGACAAAATGAAATCATACCCGTTGTGGAGGAAACTTTTGTGTAGCAATGCAGTGGGAGTCACCGACTCATGAAGGAGACACAGGAAGAGCAGGAGTTCTGATGTCAAACACTGATATTTAATACAAGCATCGGCCGGAGAAATTCACATCACAAGTCACACAGTCAAAGGTTCTGACTGCACGGGTGGTTTGCCATGTCAAATCTGATCAGCCTCGCATCTTGGTAGACCTTTTAACTAGTTTACAGAGAGTCAAATCCACATGTTGGGGATGAGCGTAAAACATCTGCAGACTCAGGAGATGTCTCTCACATCTGTGGAGCTTAAAAAGCCAGCGTTCTCACACTCGCAAAACCCCCCTATGCCCTGCAGGTCAGGCCATAAAACCTAGTATCAACATACGACTGCATTAACACATTCCTTACGGGAGATTAGAAGCAGGGATGGTCGTTAATGTCAACACACAAAATAAGGTTAAATGTCTAGGAGTAAAGACAACATTAATCCCTAACACCCATGACTCTCAATAACAAAATGCTGGAAACTTGGCATCATAAGGGGATCCAACATTTGGAAGATTGCTACGAAAAAAGACTCCACATGTCCTTCAAACAATTAAAGAGGAAATATGACTTGTCTAACAAGACAAGTCATATTCTGCTATCTTCAGTTAAGATCCTTTCTTAGAGCCAACCTGGGCCCTGGGATGACTTTACCTGTGTTGACTGATGTGGAGAAACTGCTTCATGAGGGAAATGTATACAAAGGTATTTCTAAAATGTACTCTTTACTGCTGAATGAGGGCCCAAAGCCAGGTTTACACAAATCTAGAGCGAGATGGGAGTCAGATCTGGATGTAGCAATTGATGAACAGCTCTGGTCAGATTTATGTAAAGACAGTTTGTCAGCTACTATGCCAGGTACAGACTGGTTCACTATAATTTCCTCCATCAACTGTACCTCACCCCACAGAAACTACATAGATCCAAGCCCGAGCTGTCAGAGATGTGCTTCAGGTGTGGTATTGAGGTCGGCTCCTTCCTACACTGCACTTGGCTTTGCACAAAAGTGAGGTCCTTTTGGTACGATTGTTGTAACACCTTAACCAAGATCACAGGATCTACCTTCCCTTTAGATCCTGAGCTTTGCTTACTGGGCGATTTCACAAGTCTCAATAGATCTTTAACTAAATCCCAAATTAAATGTATGGAAATTGCTTTATGTGTGGCTAGGAAAGGCATAACACTAACATGGAAATCTGACTCTCCTCATTGATAGATGGTCTTTAGAAATGAACAGTTGTATTCCTCTTGAAAAGATCACATATAGTCTTAGAAAAGGATATAACACCTTTCTGAAGATCTGGTAGCTTTATTTAGAGTTTATAGATGCATCACTGACGCCACCATAGGCATATCATCTGATTAACCAACAGGACTCTAGATATACAGTAGCACTGTGTATGTGTAGTATCTCGTTGTGTTTTGATTTACGCACTGACTTTTGTTTGTCTTTGTTTTGTTATTTTGGGGGGAGGGGGGGATGCTACATGTTTTTTTGTTGTTATGTTTAATTGTTGCATAAACCCGAAAATTATAAATAAAATATTGCAAAAAAAAAAGCAAAGATAATAAAATAAACATTAAAAGAAAAAATACATGATTAATAATTACAGTGCAGTTTAAGATATGAATAGTTCAATTAAAAGCAGCGTCAAAAAGAAAAGTCTTCAGCCTGGATTTAAAAGTAGTAAGAGAATTAGCGAAAGCCGAGAACCTCGGTCGTGTGGTCACACACACCACGCCCTGTTTCAAACCCAGACAGGCACGTACACTTTCTGATTCATATCTCTTTGCTATTAGTGACAGCTCATAATTCATATGCACACTAAATGTCAGATAATAATTATGTTTTAATTATAATTATAATTATATTATATTATAATTTATGCAAAGCTCATTTCACTATAATGCTTTATTTTAGGACCATTGAATTATAGGACGATGGCTGATTAACACTTGATGTGAATAGGGACTGCCTTTCTACCTTATACGTTGAATGCATAAGATTTTGGGTATTTTCCTTAGTACAGGTATTCTTGTGTTTCAAGCCTCAAGCTGTCGCCTTCAGTCCTTTTCTGCACTAAATAATTAGTTCCAGACCGAAGCTGGCGAGGTGACCGGTCTCTGATGTTACACCGTCAACATCTTGACAATTACGTGATGTGGTTATTTGCAGGTTTATACAAATGAGCCCACCTGGTGTTTCTAATTTCATTTGTGAGATAAAATGCAAATGTTATTCTTTTGTGCGTTATGGTGAGACTGTGCCTATAATTGAATATGGAAAAGCAACTGGGGCAGTCACTATAGATACTCATTGTTGGGTGATAATTGTTGTTCCCAGTCACATCACACTTCATTGTCCAAATGTAAATTATGCGTCAATATTTGAAAATGGCCCTCACTTGTTTACAGGCAGATCACGAGATAGAAATGTTCTCCTGGTTCTGTTTTTCTTTTTCCTCTACTTCACAATGGTTGTCCCATGATTTGTATTAAATGTGCCCGTTTTGATTGCTATCAGTCCACATCGGCCATGACAGCTAATTAATGTTTTTCATTTATTCAGCGTAACTTTTCAACCAAAGTATGCTGCTGCATACTCACCAAACATCTCTTCCACATTACACTGAGTCATTTGACATACCTGTTGAAAAAGTAGTTAATTGTTAAATACATCCTATTATTACAAGTCTCAACTATATTTTCAGTACACTCACAGTACATAGAGAGAAGTAGTGGACTATATTTAAGTATAATGATTTAATTTTCTTCTGCTTTACACATTTACTCAACTACATTGATGGGAGAAATATTTAACTTTTTTTTCTGTGAGATATTTTTGACATTTTTAGTTATTAAGTAGGTAAGTAACTGAAACACTACACGGGGGATTATGAGACAAAACTTTATACAGTAGTTATTTTGCCTTTTTGACGTTATTGTCTTGTATATCTTTATAGTTAATTCCTCACACATTTGTGATTTTGCATCTCTTGTTATTAATGTATTATTTTTGCGGTCATTTTGAATCTTTTGTAGTTGTTTTGAATCTCTATGTAGTATTTTCTAGCCATGTTATTTTCACTTTTGGTTTCTTTTTCCTGGTTGGTGTGTGTCTCTTGGTGTGTGTTGGTGTGTGTCTTTCTGATATTTTGTAGGTGAACCCCTGCATGTTTGTCTTTTCAGTAATCCACCAATGCTTATCGAGCCAACGTGACCTCTTCAATACGCGCACTTCTGTGGACTTTGAATATAAACTTATTTGTGAAACGTGTTATAGGGAGAATATCAGTTTCTCTGGTGCAGTTGACATTGCAGTCATGTTAAATGGGTATATAATTTGAAGGACACCAGCTTGAAATATGGGCTGCATTGTAACCCTCCTCACTACAACATGACGCTTGTGCATGCATTTATAATAGAAAGGCAGGATACATCCATCAACAACATGTTTCGTAAGTGAATTTCAGCTTGACAGCTATGGATTTCTTTGCTGTGGTTGTTCACATAGCATGGTATGGGAGAGCAAACACTGAGGTCTCATCATGAAGGTGTATAGTGTAGTCAACTCAATTATCCTGGGAACAGAAAAGGCCATATAGGTGGAAGATAGATAGAGAGGGGGTTACAGCATGCTGACAGGCAAGTCATAGAGGATAAGACAGAAGACCTAACATTCGGTCTATATGCTGTAAAATGTATTATCTCTTCGATTTCCACACGGCATCTATTGCACGTCTGTCCGACCTGGGAGAGGGATCCCTCCTCTGTTGCTCTCCCTGAGGTTTCTCCCATGTTCCCTTTAAACTGTGGGTTTTCTCTGGAAGTTTTTCCTTGTACGATGTGAGGGTCTAAGGACAGAGGGTGTCGTTTTTCTCATACTGATATTCTGAACAATCTGTGTTGTTGTATTTGCTGTAAAGTGTCTCTACTGTAGGCTATTTTTATTATATGTACAGCACTTTGGCTCGACCAAAAATCGTTTAGAAATGTGCTATATAAATAAAACTTGATTTGATTTGACCGTTGAACAACCTTTCACCCGGGGATGTGAACACACATGTTGGGTGGCCGGACCTGCTGTTGTGAGAGTTATCAAGTAATGATTGATACCAGGATGAGCTGTGAAGACATGAAAAGAGTGGCATTTGCTGCCTTTAAGGAGCGACAAGCCAAATATATCGAGGAAGAAGTGTCGAAGAAGAGTGTGAACTCCAGCCAAGGTGAAAGTTAATGATGTGTGGAAGACAGTGTTACATCGAGACTCAATTAAAACTGAACAATAAATGAAGGAAGGATTAAAGGCTGACGGGTAATGACTTTGTGAGACAGATTTGTTCTTGATCAGCTGCATTTGTCTTTGGCTGTGTTGTGGCTCGATTCATCTTTGTGATTACCAACTTTTTAAATAATGTCTTGTTGTTATTAATATCAATAGTAGAATACATATTTCAGCAAAATTCCCAAGCTTCTTTTTTTAATGTACGCTTTGCTACATTAACATTGAGCATAAAACCATAAACCTGAATCATACATCTCAGGAAAATGAGATGTTGTCTTTCCTTGCCTGGTTTGCCCGCACAAATATAGCTTTGCCTACTCAACATCTGTAAATAATGTGTGCTTTACACACTCTATATCACTGTGACATGGATCTTCTGGTTAGAGCCTGCATGCCAGGGAGTATTTATTCTCTTTGGGCTCCCGAAAACATTTGGAGGAGTACACTCGAGATGTCCTCACTTCAGGATTCCTCCCATGTTACCGGTCGATGCGTTTTTTCTTTCATCCAAAAGAAACATTGAGGGGCTCTGTAGTGTTTCAACCATAAGCCTGCAGTCAGGAAGAGTCACATCCCTTTACCATATTCTTACATCCTGACTCCTCTCCTTTTCTCTTCTCGTTTTGCTCCTTTCTTTATTTCCATGTATCTCCCTTACTTTACTTGCCAAGATGTAGCCTATCATCTAATTTCTCCCTCCTTCTCTTTCTCTTTCACTAGCTGCTCTACTCCGCACACATTCCGCTCTTTGTCCTAACTTCTGCTTGCTCATTTGCTCTTTCTTTCCCTCCACTCCTCACACTCGCTTTCGCCACTTTAGTACCGTGGGCTAAATGTAGATGATCTGCTGGTGGCAGATAAGCAGTTTAATAAAATGAGAATTAATAACTTGCCACTAAACACGGACACTCTCTTTATTCTCTTTCTCTAAATGTCTCTTTCTAGGTCTCTCTAACCATATTCGCTAGTGTTAAAGACACTCCCTGTGGGGTGAGTTATTAGTACAGTTTGAACCACATCTTAAAAACAAATGCTTAAGCCTAACGGGAAGTCAACTTACAAACATGGTAAGGCTTGCAATACACCAGCAGAAACCCTGCTGTTGATTATTGCTGAAAAAAGTTGTAATGCTGTGTGTTTGTGTTGATCTCGATGACTTTCTGCACTGTGAAGTCAAGTCTTTGAAGTCTCTCGCCTTCGCAGACTTGAGGTGGTGACATAAATACGGCACACTGTTATGTGTCCACCATGGCGGTGACTTTGAGTCTGCAAAGGTGAAGATGGAGTCCAGGTTTCAACCAAATACCCCTCAATGTCAGGGCCGTCAAACATATGGTTGGCAATACTTTACCAGGAATTGTAGTCTCACTTAATTTTTTAGCCGATCTAGTAGAAAATGCAGGTAAAATACCAAAATGTTGCTGTGATTATAGAACCAAAACATCAGGGTCATACCCCCTGCTCCACCAATGGTCTGCAGCCTAACTTACAACAGCAAAGCTATTAAAAGCTTTTATTTATTTTCTCTTTAGCGTGAACAGTTATATAAATGTGTATTGATGTAACATTAATTGCTAAAATAGTCTAGACTTTTAAGCAGACAACATTTTAGTTTTGCAAACATATACAGCAGATTCAATTAAAAGAGGAATGCTTTATGCAAGCTCCACAAGTGCTCCATTAAAGTCCTCCAAACAGTATACTCCTGACCAGTGTTACCTCCAAAATGTAATACAGTACATATTACTTATTACTGTCTTTTTTAAGTAATAAGTTACATTACAATATTACTGTCTCTGAAATGTAATGAGTTACACTACTTTTATATTACTTTTGAGTTACTTTCACCAAAATAACCGCATAAGAATGGCTAGGTATTTTAAATGGTAAAATGTAGTTTAGCGCAGCTCATTATACATCCAGTGAAGGGCGATGTGGTATAGCATAACAACTGTGTAGGCCCTTAAGGCTACTAACAACTTTTATTACACGGCTTAGTTGAATACTCGATTCTGATTGTAAATTCTTAACATGTGACACGTTGTTAATACAGTAGTACAGACCGCTGTCAAGGACTATAATGAAGGTTGCTAAGGAGGATCCAGAAAGAGAAAGGGAAAGAGGTTAAAGACGGAGCGCTGGACGTCAGATAAATCACCAGAAGAAGGCAGAGAGGAAGTAAACAATAACAGGAACACGGAATGGGCTCTGTAGTTAGTTTAGTATATGGCCGTGTAATAAGCGGGACAATGTGCAGCGAGGCGGTCATTATGGGGAAAAGAACACCCGAAAGGCTGATCAGGGAACCCGACGCGAAGCGGAGGGATCTTGATGAGCCCGAAGGGTAAACACCAGGTTTACTAATCTACCCGCACAATTTTCTATGGTGTCAGAATATCTTGCGATGTTTGTAAATTCTTAAAAAACAAAACACCATTTCATTTGGGGTTAAAATGTGTTGTAACTGCGTTACTTAGAATTGTAACGGGTAGTATATTACCCAAATTTCATTAGTAATGCGTTAAATTACTTTGTTACAGCAACAAAAACACTTACTGAAAAAGAAATCTTACTGTAACTCCGTTACTTTTGTAACGCGTTACACCCAACACTGCTCCTGACTTACTGTGCCTGCAACCTTGATCTCACTGTGGCTGGATTTTAATCATTGCCTTCCTCCAAACCCCCAACCCCCCACTGTCACGGTTGTTGTTCACAGTGTTACAACCCGGCTCATGGGCTGTAACATAAAACAGGGAGGCGAGACGAGAGGTAAGAATATATAGTTTATTTGTTTCAACACAACACTAAATGGACACCAGCATCAGGTCCCCGAAGTTGGCGCAGAGAGAGTGCCCAAAGGAGCGACGCAACCGGCTGGGCTCCTCCTTTATCCCGCTCATCAGATAGGCATCCGCCCACAGGTGCGGCTCATCATCAGCACCAGAAACAACCTGAACAAACCACACACACACAAACACACGGCACCCCACGTGATGTGGAGGGGTCGTCACAACAGGATCTTGTGACCCTAGTGGTCTGTGAGTATATTGGTAAAATTTCACATTTGAAATAAATAAATACATTTAAGTTTTCCTCTCGTGCAAATATATCCGCAATAGAGTGAGCTTAAGTTTCACTTTCGATTGCATGATATAGCCCAGTGCAACACCTTCATCACACATGTTGCCACTTGTTTGTACCATTTTCAGGCAATTTGTAATCTGTTCTAGAAAGACGATGTGTTTTTTGATATGTGTGGAGTTAGGTGGTCCACGAGTGTTTTCTTATTGGTTAAGTGGTCCTCCTTGGTATGAAAACGTTTGAGAAACACTGATCTAGAAACACCCAAAGTGATTAATCTCCATGTTTTATATCTCCATGTAAACCCAAGTGATGTTTTTTCTAATCAGGACCACCAAGAGTGTCTCCACTCTCTACTGTGCTCTCCACTGTGCAATTCAACAACAACCCTGTCCTCTGTTTCTATATGCGATCTATAGTCCAGGCTAAGGCTGCGGCCCCACGAGGACGAAAACGGCTAAACGCATAGGATTAACGCAAACGCAATCGCAAACGGCTTCCGTCCACATGCAATAATTATCCGGATAGTGTCTGCCCACACGAGACCGCTCCGTTTAGCTCCAACCGCTGGAGAAGCTGCAGTACATATGCAGGAGCCTCTACGTGGCGCTGTAACTTCCTCCACAAAAGCAGCGAAGAAGCATGGTTGTCATGGTTGCCCTTCCATTTATTCTCCGTGGTGGGGGCCGAGGGAACCGGGCAGAGTTTTTCGCCAGTCAGCGTGTATTAAAGTTGAAATTTTCCGGACAAAATTATAAAAGTGCCGGTCAAAGGTCTTCTTTGTTATTTATTGAGCTTTAAAACAAATGAATAACGACTCTATATAATATAATGATAAAATACACGGAGCCTCTCTTTTTCCTCCCTCTCTTCGGACAGCGCCAGTGTCTGTCTCATGCAGCAGCTCATCCAGTAATCAGTGACCCGGCCGACTGTAAAAATAAACATATTTATAACTAGTTTAGGGAGTTTGAGAGGTAATTAAAATAGCTAAGGGTGATGATCTGACTTGAAGTGTGTGTTTTGCTGCAGAGGGAGGAGCTGCAGGTGAGCAGAGCTGCGTGTCTCCGTCCTGTCAGATTAGACTTCACTCGCGAGAGAAAGATAAATAATCTGAATTCAGGGTGCAGTTTACTTTGACGTGGGGGTGAGCAGCAGAGGTGGGGAGAGGCGGGGCTATTGCCTCATCATTATTGCTGTAGATGTTGCACAAACAACTGTAGCATGGTCAATAGCGTCCGGAGCACGATAGCAACTCTGCGATCCGCCATTGTTGTTGTTGTTGGTGGCGAAACACTTCAGCACTGGCGCGGGGTAAGCGGAGGTGAGCAGAAGAGGTGGGGAGAGGCGGGGCTATTGCGCAATCACTATCAGTGATCTGAAAATGTCCGTATAGGGCGCACACACGGAGCTGTTTGACCCCCCAGAGAGTGGCGTATGCATTTCTATCCACCTTGGGACCCGTTGTCGTTTCCTCAGTCGTTTAGTGTCGTATTCGGTCGTCCTCGTGTGGCCGAACGGTCTATATGACACTAAACAGTAACGCAAACGACCGAATTCGTCCTCGTGGGGCCGCAGCCTAAGAGAGCAGGGCTGTCGTGTTTTACTTCAGCCAGTGTTTTTCTGGGGTGGAAAGTGAGTTAACCCCCTGCAGTTTTCTATCACAGGCCTCAGAGAACAACATGTGGATCTGGTGGTCCAGCAGCACAGAAGCTTAAGCGTGTTGTTAATACTCAGAGAAGGCACTGCCAGTTTCTGTCACATCATGTTAAAGTTATGAAGGCATAGTTTCTACAATGGGAGTTTGTTTTCAGCATGACCATTCTGTGTAGAAAAAGTTTGATATATTTTATTAAATGAGCAAAGATGAATGCTGACAAGAAAAGGCAGCGAAAAAAAACAAGGCTCTTGGATAAAATGAATAGCCTACAGCCTTGCTTGCAGCTTTGAAAAGTTAAACGGGCTCTATTATGCTTTTGGGGTCAAAAGTGTTGCATTTATATTTTTGTTCAGTGTACATATATATGTGTCAGAGGATCATTTATCACTGTTTACATGGAGTGTCGGTTTAATTGAATTTAGTCTTCTGTAATGACATTATTTATCTGCTGGAATGAAGTGCAGCGAGAGTAGCAGCACCCTCTCATTTTGCTACCGAGCCATGCGTGTCACACTCTTTCTCAAAGGGCTCTTATCGATGAGTTACAGTTCAAATCATGTTCTGCTTCTCTCACTTCGTCACATCGAAATGAAAAACAACTACCATTGTTCTATTCAACTCGCTTCATGGGTGTTCAGTTAAACTAACACTGTCACTGTGTATTTCTTCGTTACACCTCCGTTTACATTTGTGTTGGGGACAATGCCATTTAACACAGATACAGAGCATGATACTGATGGGCTGCATATCGTTTATTGCTGTTTATTTGCAACTCTTGTGATTAAAATATATTGCTTTCTTTATCATAAAACCAGGATACTCTGCGATAAGGATATGCAATCAAATGTATATACCAATAGACCAATATGCCTTGGTAATTTAGAGTACATTTAGCTAAAAATGGGTACAGCTGTTTCTTAGGCAGCACTATTTTACACCTTTTGTACAATATTGTATATCTTGAATGATTTTGATTTCAGTGTATCCCAGAGTGGGAGCCCTTTATGGAGGAATCCAAGTTTAGATCAACATGTGGTTTTCCACAGTTGCCTTTCACAAGTTTCTTGACTTATCACTTAACAGATAGGAAACAGTTTTACACTTGTTTTTGTTGTACCGTGATTTTGTTAAAAATTAGATTTCTCTCTGACAAGTTTACTTTATTTGCTGGTGGTTGCAGTATACAGAGAAAATGAAAGACTGGGTCAGGTTTATTTTTGCACCACTGAACGCGCTTCATAGTGCTCAGCTGTGTGGCGAGCTAAATAATGGTGCAGCACATGATGCTTAAGCCATTTCTGATCCTGCCGTGATACGTATAAATAATACATTAAAATGCTGCTTTTTGCTTAATGATATTAACAATGAGTTTAAAGTATGGGAAGCTTTTCATTGAAAAATCTGCTCTCATGCCTTATCTGACATGTGTGTATGCCTGTACACATGCACTCATGTCGACTATGGCATGCGCGTGTTTAGTGCACAAAGTGTTTCTCTGATGTGTGTGTGACCCGGTTGATTAATGCGCTTGTGTGGGATGGCAGTATTCCGCTAGGGTGACATTATCATCCTATTATATAATAAACCTTTATTTATAGAGTGCATGTTGGGTAATATCACAATCATACATCTGTGTGCAGTGGAGCAAACCACATGAGTCACTGCAAGGGCAAATTTAAGGTAGCGTTTCCAGAAAATCGTTTTTGATCTTGCCAGCAAATTCAAATCTAATCATTAATATTTATTTACTCATAATGCAAGGTGTTACAAATATGGTTTATAATCATAACCTTCCCTCAGCCGTGAAAAAGGATTGCTGGTACACACTGGTGATAAACTATCCAGATGAGCTAGTCGAAACCCTGTCAGAACCAATTGAAAGTGAATAAAGCAGAGCCTCCGGGGCCTTCTCTGCGCTGTCCTGTCATCTGTGGCTCTCTGCCCGAGAATCCACACATCAACGCTCTGGCACTGGTCGAGTGGCCGACCCCCCGAAAAATGTGGTGGAGTATGAGGTCAAGCTGAAACAGAAGGCAGCACACAAGCTCTTGTCACAAATCCAAACTATAAATAATAGCTGTTTTATTTCTGCCTGACGGACTTTGTGTTATTATGTCATGTGGGCTGCTGATGTGATTTAGATCTTCTATAATTATGGGCTTTTAAATCTGTCTCCACCAATAGTTTTGGGTTTATTAAAAACCCATTTATATAATACTCTTTAAACCCCAGAAAACAATGTGTCGGTTTATTTTTATATCAGATGAAGAAATGCAATCAAATAAATAGGGCATTATTTGATGGGTAAAAACGGAAAACCACAACAGCTCCTCTAAGTAACTCTGACTTTAAAATGATTCATCTAACATACTCCCTGCACTGATATGTAAGGATTTTTTAAAACTATCTCTGTGGATTCCGAACTTTGTAACAGCAAATCTATAGAGCTTGATTATTATTGATATATGATATTAATTTGAATAAGTGGTTTGGGAATGTAGGACTTGATGCATGCAGTGTCTACCAGCACTATGTTCCACATACAGGGTTAATATATTCTAATGTAAAACATTCAGCTGTATAAATATAGGATTCGTTAGCCAGTTTGACTTTCAGTTTGTCCTCCAGCAGGAAACAAAAACACATACATTATATACATTTCTCATTGTGGCTTTGGTGGAAATTAATGTTCAATACAAATGGGCCACAACATAGAAACACCACATCATTTATAGGCCCTCAGAATAATGGTTTGTAGAACAAGTGCTCACATGCGTAGCTAAATCTCCACTAAGCGTTGTTAATTCCTACAAAAATAAATAGTGATGGATAATTGTGTTATTAATAATAATAATAATAATAACATGTTATTTATATAGCGCTTTCCCTGTTGCTCAAAGAACTTATATAGCGCTTAATAGGTAGTCTTGTAACAAAGCAGGCCTAATTTCATGTTTACTCTCTGCTTGAATGTACAGTCGGTGTGCTGCTGTGTTTGGCTGGAAGGAAAACCTGCACATTATCCCACATGATTCACCACACACTCCTGTGAGACCCGTACATATGCTGGCCAAATAACATACACGGTCTAATTAGTAGTCCACTCAAAGTAGGGAATGAGTCCTTACCCCAAGTGAAGGAGTTCAAGTATCTCAGGGTCTTGTTCTCGAGTGAGGGAACAATGGAGCGTGAGATGGGCCGGAGAATCGGAGCAGCGGGAGCGGTACTGCAGTCGCTTTACCGCACCCTTGTGACGAAAAGGGAGCTGAGCCGGAAGGCAAAGCTCTCTGTCTACCGGGCCATTTTGGTTCCTACCCTCACCTATAGTCATGAAGGATGGGTCATGACCGAAAGAACGAGATCGCGGATACAAGCGGCCGAGATGGGTTTTCTCCGCAGGGTGGCTGGTGTCTCCCTTAGGGATAAGGTGAGAAGTTCATCCGGGAGGGACTCGGAGTTAAACCGCTCCTCCTTCACGTCGAAAGGAGCCAGTTGAGGTGGTTTGGGCACCTAGTTAGGATGCCACCTGGGCGCCTCCCTAGGGAGGTGTTCCAGGCACGTCCAGCTGGGAAGAGACCAAGGGGTAGACCTAGGACCAGGTGGAGGGATTATATCTCTTCGCTGGCCTGGGAGCGCCTTGGGATCCCCCAGTCAGAGCTGGTTGATGTCGCCAGGGAAAAGAAAGTTTGGGGCTCTCTGCTGGAACTGCTACCTCCGCGACCCGACCACGGATAAGCGGGAGAAGATAGATGGATGGATGGATGGATGGATGGATGGATGGATGGATGGATGGAAGGATGGATGGATGGATGGATGGATGGATGTTTTCATTAGTGTGTGGTCCCTTGGGTCACCCAAGCAAGACACATTTAGCTCGACATGGAACATGCTGTGGCAACAAGGGCATTCAAGGCTGGAACAATCCTTTCAACATAATGGGTCAGAATAGTGTGAAATATGACAAATACAGACGGCAGCTATCATCAATTGTACTGCTGGCAGAGGCTTGCTTTATAAGTGTTTTGAAAAAAAGGCAGACATGTGAATCGTTGAGCATTTTCTCCTACCATCAAGTTCTTGTTCCCCTGACCTTTTTCTGTTCTATCTGTTTCCCTCTTGCATACACATGCACACACACACATGCACACACACACAGGGGCACACAAGTCCCTGGAAAACACTACTTTGTGCTGAGCGGATTATCTCGAAACCGATCTAAACTAAGCACTTATACACACACACACACACACACACACGCACGCACGCACACACACACACACACACACACACACACACACACACACACACACACGCACACACACACACACACACACACTAACAAAGCCGCCCCTTCCCTGCATCATGTGTAGCTGATTTGTCCTCTTTTAGCAGAACTGGGATCATTGTTGTTGTGGCTTTAAAATAATATATTTCCTGCTGTCCTCATTCTGTCATTAAAAACACATTACCTTTTATATAAATGTTTTAAGTTACATTTCCTCTTCTTAAAGTCGAGGGAAGGCGGATGTAGTTACTAACAAGACAGGAATAGTACACACGCACTTATGCTACTCGGATACTTTATTTGCCCATTAGAGCAGCTCTGTGCTGTTAACGACTGAAGCTGCCAATTCAACTTTTCCGTGTTTATTTTGTTGGGAAAGTTGAGGAATGAATTAACTATTCAAACCTGTTGTACTGTTCTGTAAAAGCTAATGTGTTAATGTTTGTAATTTTTCTTTTCGAAGGGAAGCTACGAAGCAAAATCTTTGCAAATGATTTTCTGAAATAACTTGGGCTTTTAATATCAGAAACTCCTGGTTCAGTTCAGTTTTTAATATCTCTCTATTTTGATTGGTTTCCAGGTTTTTGATGACGGCACAATCACCCTGAACCAGTCCAAGTGGAAATATTGTTCTCTACTTTTTTTTTTTTAAGATTGAGATTTTCAAAACCTCACATTTTCAAATTGCAGACTCTATAGCATGCAATCTGTGTTTGGATAAGGAAAAATGCAGGTGTGATTGCTATGTGATCATATTAGGCAGACCGCAGCTGGAGGTGGTGTGTTTGCCTTCATTGATGGAAAGTCAGTCCTGTCTAAATTGCATATTGAGATCCATTATCACTCATAAGCAGAATTGCCAATGAATTTGATGTCATTATCCAGATAATGCATCCGATACAGATCAGATGTTAATGGGGCAAATGTGGAAAACTGAGCTTCTCAAAAATATTGCCAACAACTGCAAACTTTCTCAGACGCATTCAGGTGCAGTAGCTGTTAAATAAAAAGGGGACATTTCTACTGTCCCTATTCTCTGTGATTTGAGTTACCTGGCTGTGTCGGCTCTATAATGAAAAAATCTTGCTGAACAAAAGAAGTGGAAAAAGAGAACAAATCATTTCATTTTGCTTTGGTACTTCTCTGAATAAGAACTTTTTAAAAACGACCCAAAAACACTGATCCCTATAAACAGATAACTACATATGAGAGCTCTGGTATGTAGTCTGAATAGTATAAACCAATCACGTTTGAGCAGGCTTTGTTTGCATAAAGGTAAACAGTCTGAAAGAAATAGATTGAACTTATTTGCTTTAACGTGAACAATTTGCTTTTAATAAGCTGTTTTTTTTATTAGCTTTTATTAGTTTAGAAACTGGCTATTTCTGAAACTGTCTTGTAATAGAAGTATTCCCTCTATTCCAACTCCAATCTCGGTTCTGTAAACAACGTGCAAGATTGTGGAAATGCTACTGTTACAGTAAAAGGGTCCTCCCAATGGTCCTGGGGCCCTATTTTCTTGATATTATCTAACATTGTAAAAGACTGGAAAGGACTGTCCCCATGAATTTAAAGGTGTAGGTTTCAAGGAGTATTATATCAGTATACACTTTAAGCTGTTGGTCAGCGATTACAGCGTATTGACCCAGGGAAACTTTTATTAAACATTTGCCCTTGGGAAAAAAGATTGCTGAGAACAGAAAACCCTTTAAAAAAATCTCCTAATATGTTTTAATAAAAGGTTAATGGGCATATGGACCCAGGTAATATAAATATAATACATTAATCTTATTCTCCAGGGTGGATCTCTCAGGGAACCAGGGCATCTGCGCTTCTTGTTAGTGTCCATTCACGTAGTGTAGTGCATCTTTTTCTTATCAGTCTTTTATACATGCATGGCTGCTGTGTGCAATCTGACCAACTCAGTGCATGCGGGAACACACCCACAAAGTTACTTTTAATCAGCTGGTCACATTTGTTTAACAGCAGGGCATCTTCATTCCAATAATGAGACGGTTTATTATCGCAACCAATTTAGTCGATAAGAGGATAATCAGTGCTAATGTGAGCCGTATACCTCCCTTTCTGCAGCTCTTATTAAAAGTGCCCCTCTGCCTTGTAGCTCATTAACTGTCTTCTAAGAGCCAATTACGTGACAACAGATAACCTGCAGTGTGAAAATAAAATGCAACATCCACAGATTTAGGTATAAAATGTGCAATTAGTTAGCCTTAGTGGATGTTGTGTGCATATTTAGGACAGTAAAACCAGACAAATATACATTATGTTACAGAGCTAAGTCATTTGAATGCATTTTGGCAGGGAACACTGTTGGTAAAACTCTGAGATATGTGGCTACACTGAAATTGCTTTCATACTGTACAGCATTTCACAGCATGCCTGGACACTATGAACAGCCAGAGCAACATTCTGCCAGACTGCAGCTTATTCCAAAAGGCAAGATAACATGTAGTCCAGATAAGACATAACCAATAATATGATTGTGTTTCTGCGCGGTGAATGGTTATAGTTACTTTTGTTCATGTCTCTCTTCCATCATTGTATCTTCTTGTTTGTGCAGTTTCTAAAATATTCGTTCATGTGTCATTTTTAACTTTGAAACGTTATCAGTCACATGCAAAAACTTCACAACAACATAGACATGCAATCTTGGTTTCTTTTTGAAAAAATACTGCAGGCTGCACACAAGTCACTATCTCCCTAAACTTCTCCTCCACCTTCATCTTTCCCCCGTGACTGACAGATGCTGGAGAAAGTGATTTGCTCTTTCCTGCCGCTTGCTCTCGCATAAACCCTGCAGCAGGGTTTCATAGAAGAATGCCTGAAATGAACTCTGTGAAATATAGTTAACAATATTCCTCTTGCTTTTAAAATTAAATGGGCAGTGAAATATACACATTCTGTCTTGAAGAGTCTTGTGTCTTGGCCTCAAGGGGCCCTATATTGCTTTTTGGGCCTTCCCTGTGTTATAGGTTTCAGTGCATGTAAATGGATTTCAAAGGCTAAAATCCCAAACTTACCTCCAGAGGGAGTTTCTCTCACACCCTTCCCCGCTGCCTGAAACGCCACCATTAGATTCCTTTGTTTACTTCAGGAACATAGTGACATCCCTAGGTAACACTCATATTTCTATTGGCTAGAGCTCCGACACATTGTACGCTAAGGGGCCAAAAGACCAATCGTAGCAGACTGGGCTCTGGTTTCAGACAGAGGGTGAAAAGAGCTGCTGCAGAAAGCCCTTTTTGAACCTTAAAGCATGTACAAATGTCACAGTAGAGGCACACAATACAAATATGAACCTGAAAATGAGCATTATAAGGAAAAGTGTATCATTTCGCTCTTTTCTGCTCTAGCAGAGTTAGACATCTAACAAGGAAACACATTTATATATACTTATTTCAGAAAAAGTCATTTAAATTGGTCCTCTAACAACGATGGGCCTCCTGGGATGCATAACAATGTCGCTACTATATAAACTCTCTCTTTTACATTTCAAGAGACCACTTTTTTTTATTTTTCTGTTATAGATTGCAAATCAAAGAACATGTTACAATGTTAGCTGATTGACCATTCTTAAGGCTACCTCATGCAATCATTTGTACAAACTGTCTTCGAACATTGTGTTCTCCTTGATTATGATAGTGCCTGCAAATCCCAACAATGAACCCACAAAGCCTCAAAATGTCACAAAACCTTCAAACCACCTTACAAATAATTTCTGTTTTTTTTAAACTCAACTAAAACTTTCCCTGCACTGATGTTACAGTTAATCCATTACAGAGCTTGTTTAATTAATTCAGCAGAATCAGTGGCTTTCGTGAACTGGTTATTTTTCTTTTATCTGTCTCTGAACTAAAAGTTAACAGATGAAGTCTGCACCATTTCTACTACAAAAAAAATTAAAATGACTGTGAATGTTATCTAGTGTTATCTAAGAAATAATAGGTTATTGTAATGAGACTAGGCTGCATCATCAGCATTTCTTCTTGAAATTGGGACCTTTGAATTACTCCCCGGTGCTCTGCACTGAGTTAGCGATAATCTGTCAGGATAAATGATTAACTTTTGTTTCTAACTCAGGGGGCCATTTTTTTAGATTTCATCCTTCTTGTTGGACTAATTGCCAGCCAGAAACTTCCAAATGTCAACATCTGCTCTCGGGGGTTTGGAAAATGTTGCATATCCAACTCGGGGGGGGGGGGGGGTTGGAAGAAATATGACTATTAACAAAATCCAAATGTTTAAACTGTGAACAAAACCTTTTAAAACATAGTTGCTTATCCTATGGCTTTATTAACAACCTGAATCCTCAAGAATGTTTTATAAAGGATAATATACAACAACATTATCAGCAGAGTACTTTAACTTGTAGCGGCTTGATGCAGCTTTAAAGTCCTTTTTCACATGTTGTTTTTGTGCATTAAAGGTCCAGTGTGTACTGTGTAGGAATTAGGGAGATCTTTCAGCAGAAATTGAAAAGAATATTCATAACTATGTTTTCATTCTTTTTAGTGCTGTCAAAATTATCGCGTTAACGGCGGTAATTAATTTTTTGAATTAATTGCGTTAAAATATTTAACGCATTTAACACATGTGCAGAATGGCCCGCCCCATACGTGCCACCAGTGGCAGCGCCAGGGTATGGCTGGGGTAGGCTACACCCATACCAATAAGTGGCTTAGCCCCACCATGAAAAATTATTTTAAAGTAAGCAAAATAAAGTCTGCCAACTCGCGCGGAGTAAATTGCACAGACAGCAGTTAGTAAGATTGATTTCAGTAGCCACGGTTTTGAAAACTTTTGTCACGTAGTGATCGTCTTCTCAATAGAACATCTTTGATAACGGCGTGGTGTTGTTGCAGGAAGTCCCGACAGAGAATACTTTTGCTTAGTAAATATACAAAGAATAGACACTGAACATGTATTGCCTGTGCCCTAGAGATACTAATATCTAACTAATATAACTAATTATCTCTCTATGGCTCTGCTTTTGCTGTAGTACAGGTAACACATAACTGGTACACAGATTATGTGCGTAATCTGAAATGCGTACCGTCACTTGGGTCACACAGCGCATTTGCGTACCGACGTACTTGTGAAGCTTTTCCAGAAGGCGGTTAGATTACCGGACGACAGAGTCGGTGCACACGGAGTGCACAGACAGAGAGCTGTTAACGTTGATTTCTATCAACGGGGGAGTACTTCAGGAAAGTCGACAGAGGGGGGGGGCTAGTGGAGTACTTCGTGACCACAGAGTGTGAACGTTGTGATCAGCTGTTTTAGCGCAGTTCTCCAGTGAAGAGGGGAGTCTTCCTCCGCAGCCGGTTGGCGTAGTTTTGGCACAGTTCCGTTGTACAGACCGACGTTAACAGCAGCCCTGTCTGTGCACACGGAGACCGACTCTGTCGTCCGGTGATCTAACCGCCTTCTGGAAAAGCTTCACAAGTACGTCGGTACGCAAATGCGCTTTGTGACACAAGTGACGGTACGCATTTCAGATTACGCACATGACCTGCGTACCAGTTATGTGCACCCCTGTACCAGAGCCATATTATTACTATTATATGGCTCTGCCCTGTACTACAGCAAAAGTATTTTGCGTCGGGACTTCCTGCAACAACACCACGCCGTTATCAAAGATGTTCTATTGAGAAGACGATCACTACGTGACAAAAGTTTTCAAAACCGTGGCTACTGAAATCAATCTTACTAACTGCTGTCTGTGCAATTTACTCCGCGCGAGTTGGCAGACTTTATTTTGCTTACTTTAACATCATTTTTCACGGTGGGGCTAAGCCATTTCTTGGTATGGGTGTAGCCTACCCCAGCCATACCCTGGCGCTGCCACTGGTGGCACGTATGGGGCGGGCCATTCTGCACATGCGTTAAATATTTTAACGCAATTAATTCAAAAAATTAATTACCGCCGTTAACGCGATAATTTTGACAGCACTAATTTTTTTATTTAATATTTTTATTTATTTTTTATTTTGTATCTGGCAAGAGGTGGGGCAGAGCCCCTAGCGCCCCTATGGGCCGGCCGCCACTGATCTGAGTCCTGTCTGTGTAATCCTTGTCTTTTCTTACAGTGCAGACGCTTTTCTGCTTGCTCCTGCCTCTGCTTACTTTTTATGCTGATTTTCCTATTCTTATTCTCTGATAACTTCGAGTAGCGGCTCCTGGACATTAACCGATCACTGGGACAGTTCATCTTCGTAAATAGACGGAGGTTTTCAGCCATATTTCAACATTTTTACGACGACCCCAGTCTTACAGTAGCGTGGCCTAGCAACAGCTAAAGCCTGGTAGGCTACTGCATGCTATTTAGCTTAAGCTAGTTGGTAGAAAAATGCCTCCGTTCTCTACAGATGACTTCCACAAACTTCTACAGAAGATAGTTGTGCTGGAAATGAAAATGCAACGGTTGGAAGTTAACGTGGAAGTGAATGGACTATGTTGTGGGAATGACACCACTTTACCAGTGTTGCAAAATAGTGGAAAAGGGTATGCTAACTCACAGCTAGTTAGCAGCTACAAGGATTCCAAGGAACAGGAGGGCTGTGTACCGGGTAATAAATCTACAAGTGGTAGTCCTCCCTGGAACTCTCTGGGTGCAAAGCCGAAGAGTAAATCATTTCCATGGGATTTGGGAGGACGGATAACAGGCAGAGCCCAACACTCAGAAATAGGTGATGCGACCGGCTGGCCTGCATTGTTATCACCCAGGAAGAGTGCCTCTTCAACCCCTAAACAGCAGTGGACAGCTGCTAAAGGGAGAATTACAAAAAATCCTCCTAAACCACCAAGTGTGCCAATCCAGAACAGATACGCTCCGCTGACCGAGAGCCGGAGATCTCTTTCTGATGACCTGGATAACCCGTCCTCTTCACACAGCAGGGTAAGGACCAATAGCTACTCCAAAAGTAAAAGACTAGAGGGAAAGCTAACGACTGGGCCTGAAACTCTGATTGTGGGTGACTCTGCTGTAAGAGATGTAAACGGTCTGTGTAGTAAGAACAACATCAAAGTACTCTGTTTTCCCAAGGATACGGTCTCTGACTTGGCTGAGAAGATCCTGCATATTGGGGCTGAACATCCGACTGTGAAGAATGTGGTTCTGCACATTGGAACAAATGATGTTGTGAAACAAGAGTCAGAAGTGCTGAAAAAAGACTTTAAATGTCTGTTGGAAACTGCCAGCTCTCTAAATGCAGAGGTGTTCATCAGTGGCCCTCTACCGCCAGTCAGAAGAGGAGTGGAGAGATTCAGCAGATTGTTTGCACTGAACACCTGGCTTTCAACTGTCTGTACTGACCATTCTGTGCATTTTATTGACAATTTTAACTTTTTCTGGGATCGCAGACATCTTTTCAAGGCAAATGGAGTTTGCCTGAACAAGTCAGGAGTGAAATTGTTTATCTCTAACATATTCAACTGCCTGCGTCATCAATCTGTTCCCTCTGCCAAGGACAAGCGGCAAGAGGAATCAAAACAGGAGATAGACACAACACATCGCGCAGAAAACCCTGAAGAAGTATCACTGCACCCGCCTGAGGAATGTTCTGATTATGGGAGACATATGAGACACACGGAGGAGTCCCCACCGCCCGTCACCCCCCCCCCCTATCAACGCCTTTGGGGATACTCCGTTCACCCTTTCACCCACGCCCACCATCCTGGAGATCGTTGAACACATGAAGAAGATACAGAGGGCTGGCACCGATTCCTTCCTGGATTTCAAAGACCAAACTAAGGCGTTACGCAGGGCTGGCAGCATGTCCTTTACCCCCGCCCCTCAACGACGCCCACCAAAATCACCGAAGCAGTGATGCGCACCATCTCTCCCGGCTTCATCACCATGCCTACCACAATCATCCAAACCAAAACAATCTGCAAACTGATATCTGCTGGGTCCAGGCTCAAGGGCGTATGGCACTCTCAACTCTTTCCAGGACATGCCAGGGCCCTGCCTGCCAGTAGCTTTGCCGATATCTGTGTTGATAGGTAATAGATTAAGAGCGGTAAATCATCTTAGATACAGGAAGCGCTCAAACGTTTGTGTGAGTTTATCTAATTTAGCAGTGATTCCATGTCAGCCACAGCTTGTTACAAAAAACATGACTGATAGTGTGTTTAACAAACTTAAACTAGCTTTATTAAATGTCAGGTCTTTGGCAGGAAAAACATTTTTAATCAATGATTTTATCACTGAGCACAATCTTGATTTTATGTTTTTAACAGAAACTTGGATTGAACAAAATAACAGTGCAGCTGTTCTTATCGAATCAACCCCTCCCAACTTTAGTTTTATGAGTCAGGAAAGAATGCATAAGAAAGGGGGTGGAGTTGCTATTCTGTTTAATGATTCCCTTCAATGCAGGAAGACATCGTATGGAAACTTTGATTCTTTTGAATATGTGGCCCTTCAGCTGAAATGCTCCTCTCGAGCTCTGTTCCTAAATATCTATAGGCCACCCAAATACAGTGCAAGTTTTTTTGATGACTTTACTGAACTGCTGTCTATAGTGTGTATTGACTTTGACCGTCTAGTCATTGTTGGTGATTTTAACATCCATGTTGACAACCCCCAGGACAGAGGGGCTAAAGAACTGTTTTGTGTTCTTGATAGCTATGGACTGACTCAGCATGTGACGGAGCCCACGCACAATAAGGGGCACACTCTGGACTTAATTATCTCAAAGGGTCTGAATATCTCTAAGGTTGTGGTGACTGATGTTGCGCTCTCTGACCATTCCTGTGTTTTCTTTGAGAGCTCTATTTCTGTTCACACAAGTGTTCAAAAAGAGGTAACCACAAAGCGATATTTAACTGAAAATACTAGGGAAATGTTTACTCAGAATTTTTCTTCCACACTTGCCCCTGCTAACATCTCAGTAGATGAGCTAGTAGATCATTTTAATTCAAAAATTAAAAATGTTATAGATGCCATTGCTCCAATTAAGGTAAAGGAAGTGACTGGGAAGAAAATATCTCCATGGAGAAAGGCCATGACCGTTAAAACAGAAAAAAGAGAATGTCGAAAAGCTGAACGCAGGTGGCGAAAAACAAATCTCCAGGTTCACTTTGAAATTTATAAAGAGAGACTTGGCCTTTATAATTTGGAATTGAAAAACGCACGACAATCATTCTTCTCTGACATCATTACCAAAAACAAAAACAACGCACGTGCCTTGTTTGCTACCGTCGACAGACTAACTAACCCCCCAGTGTCAGTAGCCTCTGAATTTCTAACCACCAGGGTGTGCAATGATTTTGCCTCCTTTTTCACTGACAAAATTCAGAAAATCAGACAAGCAGTCAGTGCCTCT
This sequence comes from Pseudochaenichthys georgianus, assembly GCF_902827115.2. NCBI lineage: Eukaryota > Metazoa > Chordata > Actinopteri > Perciformes > Channichthyidae > Pseudochaenichthys > Pseudochaenichthys georgianus. The sequence continues at coordinate 10,214,448 of NC_047507.1, read as the reverse complement.
GCATCAGGAACAGCAAATGTGCTGTCTCTGTGTCCACTTAACATCAATTCAGACATCATGACACAATTCCATCAGATTAATGATAAAAACCTAGAGGACATTATACAACTTCTGAAGTCCTCCTCCTGCTGCCTTGATATTATTCCAACAGGATTTTTCAAAGATGTTTTGCCTTGCATGGCCTCAGAACTACTTCATATAGTAAACAAATCTCTTCACTCAGGTATTTTTCCACAGGCCCTGAAAACTGCAGTCATTAAACCGCTCTTAAAAAAGAATAATCTAGATGCTTCAGTAATGAACAATTACAGGCCCATATCAAACCTGCCATTTCTAGGTAAGATCATTGAAAAAGTTGTTTTTCAACAGTTGAGTAATTTCTTGCATTTAAATGGTTGTTTCGATGTGTTCCAGTCAGGCTTTCGTCCAAACCACAGCACTGAGACTGCTCTTGTAAAGGTCTTTAACGACATCCACTTAAACACAGACAGTGGCAGAACTTCAGTGTTAGTATTATTAGATCTCAGTGCTGCGTTTGACACTGTTGACCACAGCATATTACTAGACCGACTGGAAAACTGGGTGGGACTTTCGGAAACAGTTCTAAATTGGTTTAAATCCTACTTAAAGGATAGAAACAACTTTGTTTCTATAGGTAAATACACATCTGAGTTGACAAATATGACATGTGGGGTTCCTCAAGGCTCCATCTTGGGGCCTCTTCTCTTTAACATCTACATGCTACCACTGGCTCAGATAATGAAGAACAACAAAATAAGTTACCATAGCTATGCAGATGACACACACATTTACGTAACAATTTCACCAGGAGACTATGCTCCAATTCAAACACTGAGTAAGTGCATTGAACAAATCAATGACTGGATGTGTCAGAACTTTCTCCAATTAAACAAAGATAAAACTGAGGTAATGGTCTTTGGAGCCAAGGCAGAACGTTTAAAAGTTAGCGCTGAGCTTCAGTCTGCAATGTTCAAACCAACAGATAAAGCCAGAAATCTAGGTGTAGTCATGGACTCTGACCTGAGTTTCAACAGTCACATTAAAACAGTTACTAAATCAGCCTACTATCACCTAAAGAATATATCTAGGATTAAAAGACTAATGTCACAGCAGGATTTGGAAAAACTTGTCCATGCCTTTATCTTCAGTAGACTCGACTACTGCAATCGTGTCTTCACAGGTCTCACTAAAAAATCTATTAGAAAGCTGCAGCTGATTCAGAACGCCGCTGCTCGAGTCCTCACTAACACTAAGAAAGTGGACCACATCACTCCTGTTCTGAAGTCTTTACACTGGCTTCCTGTGTGTCAAAGAATAGATTTCAAAATATTGATGCTGGTTTATAAAGCACTGAATGGTTTAGGCCCAAAATACATTACTGACCTCCTGCTAAACTATGAACCATCCAGATCTCTCAGGTCTTCAGGGACTGGTCAGCTTACTGTCCCCAGAGTCAGAACTAAACATGGTAAAGCAGTGTTCAGTTATTATGCTCCAAATATCTGGAACAAACTCCCAGAAACCTGCAGGTCCGCTGCAACTCTTACTACTTTTAAATCCAGGCTGAAGACTTTTCTTTTTAATTGAACTTTTCATATCTTAAACTGCACTGTAACTTTTATCCATGTACTTTTTCTAAACGTAATTAAACTCCATGACATTTATGAGAGGGACTGCTCGAAAGCAGAGATATTTTGAATATCTGGCATCGACGGATGAAAAATAGTGTTTTGGTAACACGGAGTGTTTTGGTAACACTTTAAAGACTTTGTTATGGAAGCAAAGCAGGGGAGGGGGTGTGTACAGCCTCCTGAGCGTCCGATTGTGGATGTCATGCGAGCAAAATATGGTGAAGAAAGTCTGTCTAAATTAAATCATATTTTAGACTGCACTGTAACTTTTATCCATGTATTTTTCCTTAATGTTTATTTTATTAGCACTGTAACTTTTATCCATGTACTTTTTCTTGTAATGTTTAATTGAACTATTCATATTTTAGACTGCACTGTAACTTTTATCCATGTATTTTTCCTTAATGTTTATTTTATTAGCTTTTCTTTTTTAATGCTTAATGTCTTTCATTTCTTTTTTGTAAAGCACTTTGAATTACCCTGCGTCGAAAAGTGCTATATAAATAAACTTGCCTTGCCTTGCCTTGCCTTGCCTTGCCTTGCCTTGCCTTGCCTTGCCTTGCCTTGCCTTGCCTTGCCTTACTAACAGTGAGGCAGAATCGTTTGACTGCATGAAGGCTTTACCTGCAGCTTCAATCCACCGACCTGCGTAACTCCCCACTGAAAAAACTTTGTGAGCACAACACGACATAAATAACTCCAGGGCATCACAGTTCCTTTTGTTTTGCTGGGCTGCTGCTCAAAATTATTTAACGGATCTGTTGAACAAAATGTAATTACCATCTTCTTCTCTACAGTTTTCTGGTGCAGGGAAGTATTTCACAGCATTAAATATAAATCAGAACCTCAAGGTTTTAACATTTAACATGGTCTCCACATGTAATAATGAATATTCCAAAGTATCCAGTCCCTGAAAACAAACATGTTTTTTGACCAGAACTAGATATGACTTGAGATTATCAGAGTCCTTAGCAACACAGAAACAACAGAACATAGCATGTCCAAATAGACCAGTGGTTCTCAAAGTGGGGGGCGCAGAGGCATGCCAGGGTGCGAGATACCAGGAGGAAAAATGGTTATAAAAAAAAAAACATACAAAAAAAGAAATCATAATTTCAAAGATTATTGATTCGAAAATAATATGATGCAGTACAGTACTATTACGTCTGGGTCTCTGTGTGTGTGTGTGTGTGTGTGTGTGTGTGTGTGTGTGTGTGTGTGTGTGTGTGTGTGTGTGTGTGTGTGTGTGTGTGTGTGTGTGTGTGTGTGTGTGTGTGTGTGTATGTGTGTGTGTGTGTGTGTGTGTGTGTGTGTGTGTGTGTGTGTGTGTGTGTGTGTGTGTGTGTGTGTGTGTGTGTGTGTGTGGAACGAGCCATTGTGTGTGCGCGAGCGTGAGAGAGAGCGCACCGGTACTGGAGATCGTTGTTGTTAGCTTCTGGTGCTAGCGAGCTACGCTAACGGATATAAGGAGTTTTTTCAACAACAAAGTGGAGGAGAGTCCTCTCTTGTCAGACTGAGAGACTCAGTGAGCTAAAGGACTCTCTCAGTGTTATCTCAGTGGGTCTCAAACGTTTTGGTCACCATTAATGTAAACAATTATTTCCGAGGCACACGTTTATATGATCATTATAGTTATAAAAAAACAAGAGAATAAATGAAAAACAGGTATGAAATACTATATGAGAGTAAAAAAAGAATAAAGTTTAAAAGGGTGATTTGTAAAATATCCATAAAGAAAAAGTAAATCTGTTAACAGTTCTGTTTCATATGGGTGTTGAGAGATGTATCCATAGATCTCTTCATTTTGCTCTCAAAGTCCACCAGATTGATGCTTTTAACTTCAATATTTAAAAATAAATCTTCCCGGGGGAGCTTGCCCCCGGACCCCCCTATGTGAGGTGCACACACCACCACCTATAAAAAATAGCACTTGACCCCTGCTTACACCTATATGCCGTGAGCCTTCATTGTAACAGTCGCAGGTACATTGTGTATATGCATGGGGATTGTTGCAGTAGAACATTCCACTGTAGCGACCGGTTCATTAATGGGAAACCCTAAATGTTTGAGCACCCTCTATGAAACGTCAAGCTACCCACAGCACCCCCAAAACAAATCTCTGGCGCCGCCACTGAGCCTGACTATTTGTGTTGAGGGATCAGCCCTGACTATAAGCTTTATCAAAAAGGAAGGTCTTAAGCACACTCTTAAAGACGGATAGGCTGTCTGCCACTCGAACACAAACTGGAAGCTGATTCCACAAATGTGAAGCTTGATAAGAAAAGGCTCCGGCTCCCATTGTACTCTAGGAACAACCAACAACCCTGCATTCTTGGAAAGCAATGCCCTAGTAGGACAGTAGGGTATAATGAGTTCTTTAAGGTAAGACGGCGCCTGCCCATTAAGGGCTTTGTAGGCGAGAAGAAGAATTTTAAATTATATCCTGTGTTCTATAGGGAGCCAGTGTAAGGCAGCCAGAACAGGAGTAATGTGGTCCCTTTTCCTAACTCTGGTTAGTACATGTGCTCCAGCATTTTGAATCAGCTGAAGCGACTTGACTGACTTCTTGGTACACCCTGATAATAAGGAGTTACAATAATCCAGCCTTGAAGTAACAAATGCATGGACTAGTTTCCGTGCATCGTTTTGAGGCAAGATATGCCTGATTTTTGCAATGTTATATAGATGGAAGTAGGCGGTCTTTGAAATTGATTTTATGTGGGCGTTAAAGGATAAATCCTGATCAAATATAACACCAAGATTCCTTACAGTCTCACTGGAGGCCAAATTAATGCCATCCATAGTTAGTATATCTTTAGATAATTTGTTTTGTAGATTCTTCGGGTTGAGTACAATAACTTCAGTTTTGATCATGTTTAACATCAAAAAGTTTAAGGTCATCCACGTTTTTAAGTCCTTGAGGCAGTCTTGAATTTTATTTCGATGATTAATTTCATCAGGCTTGATTGATAAATATAGTTGAGTATCATCCGCATAACAATGAAAATGTACAGAATGATTCCTTATAATATTGCCTAACGGAAGCATATATAATGTGAACAAAATAGGTCTGAGCACTGAGCCCTGTGGCACTCCATGGCTAACTTTGGTTTGCGTGGAAGATTCATCGTTAACACGTACAAACTGAGAGCGTTCAGATAGATAGGACCTAAACCAGCCTAAAGCAGTTCCCTGTATGCCAACTAAGTGCTCTAGTCTTTGCAATAAGATGTCATGGTCGATAGTATCAAATGCAGCACTGAGATCGAGCAAAACAAGAATAGAGACAATTCCTTTGTCTGAGGCTATTAGAATGTCATTTGTGACTTTAACCAGAGCTGTCTCTGTGCTATGATGTGTTCTAAAGCCAGACTGAAAATCTTCAAATAAATCATTGTTTTTTAAGTAATCACACAACTGTTTTGCGACCGCTTTCTCAATAATTTTTGAGAGGAACGGAAGATTAGAAATAGGTCTATAGTTGGCTAAAACCTCTGGATCGAGGTTGTGCTTTTTAAGAAGCGGTTTTATCACTGCTACTTTGAATGATTGTGGAACATAGCCTGATAATAAAGACATATTCATAATATTTAATGAAGAAGTGCTAATTAATGGAAAAACTTCCTTCAACAGCTTAGTTGGAATTGGGTCTAAGATACACGTTGATGGTTTAGAAGAAAGAATCATTGAATTTAATTGTTCAAGGTTTATGGCTGAAAAGCATTCTAATTTACTATCTAGTGTAATATTAGAACTTACGTTTCCGGGAGCTGTTGATAACACTATACTGGTCAAAGGCAAGAGGTCATTCATTTTGTTTCTAAGAGTAACAATTGTATCGTTAAAAAAGCACATCAAATCATTACTACTGAGTGCTATGGGAATAGAAGGCTCAATCGAGCTGTGGCTCTCTGTCAGCCTGGCTACAGTGCTGAAAAGAAATCTTGCATTATTCTTATTCTCATTTATTAATGAAGAGTACTAGGCTGCTCTCGCTTTACGCAGTGCTTTCTTATATTCATTGAGAGTAATATGCCAAATTAAACGAGATTCTTCAAGTTTAGTGGAACGCCTATCCTTTCAAGTTGTCTCGACTTTTGCTTTATTTTGCGGGTTTCGGCATTTTGCCATGGAGCTAATCTATGTTGTTTTATTTTCTTCTTTTTCAAAGGAGCAACAGAGTCTAATTTTATTCGCAGAGCATCTGTAGCACCATCAACAACATGATCAATTTGGGGTGGTGTACATTTTGTAGAAGTTTCCTCCCTTACATGCAGACATGCTATCGAGTTAAGTATTGGTGGAATCTTTTCCTTAAATTTGGCTATAGCACTAACAGATAGGTTTCTGCTGCAGGAACATTTGATTAATGGTTTGTAGTCTAGTAACAGTACTTCAAAAGTTACTAAGAAATGGTCGGATAAAGCAGGATTATGCGGTTCGACTAATAGTTGCTCAATTTCAATACCATAAGTCAGAACAAGGTCGAGAGTGTGATTATAGCAGTGGGTTGGTTTATTTACACTCTGACGGAAACCAACATAATCTAATATAGAGTTAAATGCAATAATAAGACTATTTTTATCATCGTCAACATGAATATTAAAGGTCACATGTCATGGCCATTTCCACTGATCATAATTCCATTGTTGTGGTCTACTAGAATAGATTTATATTGTGCAATTTTCCAAACTCACATTGGTTTCGCATACAGCATCTCTGTAAAGTATGTGTATTCACTCTCTCCACTAAACGGCTCGTTGCAGCTCTTGCCCCCCCCTCCCTGTGAGCCCAGTGTGCTCCGATTGGTCGGGACCAGTCGGGACGTTGTGAATCGCGCTAAGCTCCGTGGAGGTGTGATTTCCTTGTTTAGCGATACACAGCCAAATACAGCCAAACTCACCCTGAGCACACACAAAGTCACAGCCAAAGTAAAAACAATAAGTGTGGCTTGATATTGAGTAAGAAAAAGGTTGATAAACGCTGTGAGAATGGGTCTGCAGAGAGAATTTTGCCGCGATCCCAACTGTCTGTTATCAGCCTGCAGCCAGGGAGGAGAAATCAGCAGAGCTGCATGCACTGAGTGTGTGAGGAAGTCCGTGGATTGGTCAATTTGGACCAATCAGTGGGGGCTTAACGTAACGGCTCCGCGGACGTAACGGCTCCACGGATTGGTCCATTTCTTTCGGGGGACGACATGACATCATGATGTACCCGGAAGAATCAAATGGACAGTGACGTATCTCCAAAGAAGCGTTTTGGGGAGGTATTTTCTGTGTTAGAGTTTTACTCCCTCCATGGTGTACTTTGAGGGTTTTGACTCTGCAGACCGTTTACATGCATACAAATCTTCATAACATACAAGGGGATGGGCAATAACCGGAAAAGCATGACATGTCACCTTTAAAGTCACCTACGATAATTACTTTATCTGTTTTAAGAACCAAAGTTGATAAAAACTCAGAGAATTCTGATAACAATTCTGAATGAGGACCTGGTGCATGGTACACTGTAACAAATAAGATTGGCTGCAAAGTTTTCCAGGTCGGATGCGTAAGAGTAAAAACGAGACTTTCAAAGGAGATATAATTTAATTTTGGTGTAGTATTGATAAGTACATTTGAGTCAAAGATGGCTGCAACTCCACCTCCTCGGCCTGTGCCTCGGGCAATATGAGTATTGATATGGCTGGGTGGAGTGGCCTCATTTATGCTGACATATTCTTCACGTCTCAACAAAGTTTCAGTGAAACAGCATATATCAATATTATAATCTGATATTAAATCCTTTACCAATATTGCTTTAGATGCTAGAAATCTTATGTTTAAGAGACCACATTTAATCTTCCTGTTTTGTTGCACTGTAGTAGTTGTTACATTTACTTTTATTAGGTTATTATGTATGACACCTCTATTAGGTTTTACCTTAAATTGTCCTGGGGAAAACACACACACCGTTAATATTGGGTATTTTATTGGGTTCGGGATTCCTATGGATGACTGCCCAGGAGAGAGCAATAGAGTCTGTATGCAGACCACAGCAAGGAGGCTGATCCTAAAGGGGGTGGATCCTATAGGGTAGGGGGCGTTTCCTAAAGGGTTATGAGCCCCGCCCCCCACGTATTTCTTAAAGGTATATTACATTACATTACATTGCATTTAGCTGACGCTTTTATCCAAAGCGACTTACAATAAGTTCGTTCGACCAACAAAATACAAACTTGAAGAAAACAGAATCATATAAGTACATCAGGTTTCATAGAGCAAAAACATTTCAAGTGCTACTGAACTGGCTTTAGGTAAGCCAGTCCTTTATTAGTATAGTGCTTTGTAGTATAGTGCTTAGTTAATAGTTCTATTGCTCGAAGTGGAGTCGAAAGAGATGAGTTTTCAGTCTGCGCCGGAAGGTGTGTAAGCTTTCTGCTGTCCTGATGTCAATGGGGAGCTCATTCCACCATTTTGGAGCCAGGATAGCAAACCCACGTGTTTTTGCTGATGGAAACTTGGGTCCCCTTCGCAGCGAGGGTGCAGCGAGCCGTTTGGTTGATGCAGAGCGGAGTGCACGTGCTGGGGTGTACGGTTTAACCATGTCCTAGATGTAGGAAGGGCCAGATCCATTCGCAGCATGGTACGCAAGTACCATTGTCTTGAAGTGGATTCTAGCAGTTACCGGAAGCCAGTGGAGGGAGCGGAGGAGCGGCGTGGTGTGGGAGAATTTAGGAAGGTTGAAGACCAGACGAGCCGCTGCATTCTGGATGAGCTGCAGAGGTCGGATGGCACATGCAGGTAGACCAGCCAGGAGGGAGTTGCAGTAGTCTAGGCGTGAGATGACGAGAGCCTGAACCAGCACCTGCGTCGCTTATGACGTATATGACGCTCTGTTTCTCATTTATTTTAATGCTTTGAATGAATCATAAACGAAATTTGCATAAAGAATGAAGAGTATACAACCCACAGAGAAGACACATTAATTGACCTATTGACAGATCACAATGAATACAGACTCAATTTGATAGTTTATCATAACATAGGATACATTAAACTCATAAATTGTAGGCATATCATTTTTTACTGTTTGTGCAGTGGTAGTAATTATTATTATCAATCAACTACGTTTTATGGAAGATATTGCTGTATATCATTTAACAACATGAGTAGAGGTTTCTGTACACCTAAAATACTGAAGTTTAAGTTACTGTCCTGATGTGTATCATTCATTTGCTCATGTTGTGTCTGGTGGTAAGATTAATTAATTAATTAACGTATTTATTATTTTTGAAACATTACAATACACATCAAATACTAAACATGAAATGTATAGTACATACCAATACATTGTACAAAGGAACATATATACAGTACATACAAAGAGGAAAGTCTTCATTAAACATACATATTTTATTGGGTGTTCTAATTCAGCAACCACAAAATATGTGCCCAGATTTCATTATCTCTGACTTCATCAACCAAAAGATCAATTTTGATATTTAACATGAACTCAGAAAGAAAAACACACTGTCTGCCTTATACAACTTTTGTTGGTCATCTTTGAATATCATCCAAGTTTTGTAGATGGTCAATTTTTCTATTATTAGTATAAGGTTTACACTAGGCTATATATTTCACTATGGGGTGTGTTAAGACCCAGAATGATATTTGGCTATTTCTGTGTAAATTCCACTTTGAACAGAGACAAGATAAGGGCAGCAACTTGAATTGCCCAAGCATCGACATGAAACATACATAATGGTCTGTCTCCTCTGTGACCAAACACACAGCACATAGAGGAGTAGGGACAAGCTTCCATTTGTACAGGTTTTACATATTTGGAAGAATGTCATGTAATATCTGAAAATTGAATTCTGGCAATTGACCCTCTGGAGAAATTGTCTGTAGCTGCCATACATTATTTGACTTGCTGTTTGTCAAGCACAGCTTCCCAGTACGTCTGTATGTACAGTATGATGTCTGCTTATATTGTTTTACAATTACATCCTGTCAGAACCATGTGTACATTGTCAATGTAATCTTATTCAAAGGAAGAATCAGAGCATAATAAATGAAGCGGTAATACACTAATACTTGCTATGCACCCAATGTCTGATGCATTATGAACATTCTTATAATGTATTATAATCAGCTTATAACACTGTATAATCATAGTTATAAGAACTCATTAATGCTCATAAATGAACTAGTTGATGTGGGATTCAACAATAGTAGGACTCAAGTGTCTCCATTCTCTTAAGTAGGGTGTGAGCTTGCTTTACAGGACTATGAAGCACAGCTTCCCAGTATGTCTGTATGTACAGTATGATGTCTGCTTGTATATTGTTTTACAATTACATCCTGTCAGAGCCATGTGTACATTGTAAATAAAATGTATTATTATTATTATTATTATTATTATTGTCAACTTTGGGTTTTGCTTCTATTATTTAGAAGCAGGAGCCATTTTTTAGGGATTGCCTTTCTAATAATGAATAATTCACTTACCCAATTCCTTTTATCCTGAAGCATATCTTTAATGCAAATTATACCTGAGTCAATCCAATGTTGATACATTAATGAATTTCCTCTAAGATCCTTTATATACTTAGAGCCCCATTGGTCTGGTTTCCAACCTCATTTCCTGTACGGCTCCTTTAGTGTTCTACCCCCTGCTTTCTGCCAGCTAGCCCATCTTTGAATGACACATTGATAGAAAGAAGGAATCCCTGTTCAAATCAAGGTCTTTTCCGAATCAATTGAGAAATAGTTTAGGCAATAGCTTCCAGTCCCCTGATGTTGGGTGATTGATCCATAATACGCTTCAACCAACCAATTAAGTGCTTCTCTGTGAGATATAAATATATAGCATTTTAAACCCTGTCTCATAATCTCCAGTGATAACTGATCTTTTTCAATTGTATGCCTCTTTCCAGACCAAATAGTCTAGGGGTAAGATGAATAACTTGGCTTTGGATAAGTTGAGCCTATAAATAAGGGAAATACTGTACTGTACACCACATGGCTTTAATAAATACATATTGTTTATGAGGAGAGAAAAGCTGTGTTTTTCATCAACGCATATATGGAAAGGAAGTTTCATCAACACACATAAGATAATTGCATAACACAAATTCCCCTTAAACCTTCATCTTATTCAAAGGAAGAATTAGAGCATAATAAATGAAGCGGTAATACTGGCTATGCATCATACTTATAATGTATTATAATCAGCTTATAACACTATAATTATTGTTATAGGAACTCATTGATGCTCATAAATGAAGCAGTTGATGTGGGATTCAGCAGTAGTAGGATTCAAGTGTCTCCATGCTCTTGTTCTGAAAACTTATGTAGGATTTAGAAGGCGTTTTTAGAATCGGCTATACAGTTATACAGAAGGACCAGAGTTTGCTCTGAATAGGAAGTGTTTTAAGGAAGATTTCAGAACCCATGGTGTACTGTAGGACTAAAACACATACACGCATATTACAATCACTCACTTAGACTGGCCTCCAATGTGTTAAAACAAGAGACACAGATCAGTGTCCCTTATGGGGTTAATTAGGGTTAGGCTTGGGGTTAGGGGTAAAGATAGTTTTGAGGAAACATAGGGCTGACTGTAGGTACGCTCCCGTGTATGCCAGTGCAAAATGTTTGCCTATTCTTTGACTCCTGTTGTCTGTTATTCTGTGTTAAAGTAGTAATAGTCTATCCTTTAGCACAGTTACATATCTGCCCGGTACAAATGTTTAAGTGAACAGCTTGACCTGTATCTGTTTGTGTGTACTTGTCTAGGCGGATGATGTGTCCCTTCAAAATGTGGCAGGCAAGACAGTTTTCTGAATCTTACATCAATGATTGCTATTAAAAATCATTGCTATCTGAAACATTCAAATACAAGGTTATTTAATTTTCAACAGTGGGTTTAGAATCAGACCATACGATTTTCATCAGCATCCTGGGCTGTACAAAGAGCAGTTAGCACTGTTGAAAAGCAGGAACAGGAAACAGGAACATTTTTGAATGAGCTTTGATATTTATATTTTAATTGGATTGCTTATTAGTTTATGCAGCTAATTATAAAAGACACATCCGAAGTGTTATTTTTACATATTGATTAGCAGCCGACATTTACTGAAAGGATGCGTCCATCTCTCGTCTGGTTCATTACAGCCAGTAGTTACAAACTGTTACAGTTAGAACCTTAATCAGTACCGCACATCTTATTACTCAATTCAACCAACCAAGCTAGCCATATTGTCTATCCGAATCCATACCATATTATTTGATTAAGTTACAGTATGTAGGGCAGGCCTACTTATATTTCCAAGATAATACAACAGTACACAACAGTACACTAGCATCATGCTAAGTGCTGGTTAGCATCACAGCATATACGCTAACCTTAGGTCAATTAGATGATCAGCTTTGGTAACACAAATCAGTATTGTTACAGAGCCTGATATTGTATTGACCTATCTAAGCTTAACGTTATTACAACAGTAGAGTAGGCCCGGTTGCAAACGGGACTATAGGCCAACGTGTTTATGGCATCATGCTAAGTTAGTATTTAATACCACAAACATTTTTACCACATACAACTATTATTTACTTTATTAACGCTTAACGAGGTTGGACATTCGATGTTGTACTTTGATAAAGAGACAATTGTGTGTTAAGAAAAATGACATTACAATAAATATAAACATGCATCTCTGGAAAATACTATTACCGCTGTTTCAACGTGTTGTTCGGCCATCTTGAAAGAACGAATGACTTCTTCTGCGAGGATTTATAAAAGCAGCTGGAATCCCTGAAGTTGCATTACTGCCACCTACAGTATGTATTTCTGCTGAGTGTCATTATTCTATTGGATATCTATAGGATCCTCCCCTTATAGGATCCTCCCCTTATAGGAACCGCCCCCTGCCTGCGGTCTGCATCTAGACCCATCTTGGAGAGAGCGCAGAGAAGCGTGTAAAACTGCGACTCCGCCTCCTGGTCTCAACTCCAGTTTGTCATGGATTAAGTCCACAAAGCCCTGAAATGTTTGCCGAAATGAGATCTGCACCTTCCAAAGTAGGATGAATGCCGTCTCTCTTAATCAGACCAGGTTTTCCCCAGAAGGCTGTCCAATTATTTACGAAGCCCACATTGTTTGCTGGGCACCACCAAGACAACCGGCGCTGAAATTATGACATGCGGCTATACATGTCGTCATTGATCAGATTGGGGAGGGGACCAGAGAAGATTACGGTGTCCAACATTGTTTTGGCATAACTACACACCGACTCCACATTAACTTTGGTGCATTCTGATTGGCGTAAACGAACATCATTACCACCGACGTGAATAACAATCCTACTGTATTTACGTTTATCTTTAGCCAGCAGTTTAAGATGCGCCTCAACGTCGCCTGCTCTGGCCCCCGGAATGCATGTGACTGTGGAGGCTTCGGTCTCTAAATTCACGTGTCTCATAATAGAGCTACCAATAACCAGAGTTCACTTCTCAGCGGGTGTCTCGCTGAGTGGGGAATATCTGTTAGATACGTGAACGGGTTGGTTGACCTGAAGGTTTCGTGTTATGCCCCTTCTGAACAGTCACCCAGTCTCCCTGCTGCTCGGGAGTTGCCGGGGGACGGCTAATAGGAGCTACCTTTTGCCGGTCCGCACCGGCTAACATGGGCTTTACTGTAGCTGAGTTACTTTCTAAGATGCGGAGCCGGGCTTCTATGGCTATGATTCCCAACAACTATGCTTTAATACATGTATCGGTACCAGTAAAGGATGTAGGGGAATAACCAGACATGAGACAGGTAGAGCAGGAAATAGCCAACCCAGTCTCACGGCATTTCGTGTACACCAACACGATTTTTAATCTATTGATTCGTGTTCACCATCACGATTTGCCCCTTTTTTTCGTGTTGTACAACACGATTTTAAAAGCAATGTATTTCTACTGGTAACGTGTTTCGTGCCTGCAGGCTGCAGCGCGTCTTTTTCTCCGGTCGGGTCGTGGAAGACCGGAAGCTGTGTGGTTCATAAAAACATGTTCTTACTCAATATCAAGCCACAGTTATTGCTTTTATTTTAAATCGTATAATTTCGGACTTTTGTTGCCGTCTGTGAGGAAAATAAATGGGGCTCAGAGCCTCAGGATACTGAAATCTGTATTTTTTAAATATTTTTTTCCTTCTAATTTGTTATTCTTTTCAAAATAACACACTGTTATTTACTCACCAATAACTCACAATTATCCTTGCTTTTATTTATTGGTTTAATTCCATAATATCGGGCTTTTTTGGCGTCCGTCAGGAACTGAATTTCAAAATAAATATAACCGGAAACAGCGATTACCCAAGATCCTCAGCTATGGTTTTAAGCTCGCTGATTGGATGTGTTAGCCGCAATGCATGCTGGGATTTGGTGTTTATATTATATGAAATCTGGAAAACATTTTAAAAGTATAAAATAACTTAATTCCGAGTGCTCTTGCTTTTCTCTTTGAAAGTCATCACATAACGGCATTGTAATACACGGTTCGGCTGCATTACATATTACAGATCTGCCGTAGTTCTTTATTTAGAGAGCCCTATGAGAAGACCTTTGGAAGAACTGGAAGAAATGGCGCCGAAACTGAATACTTGACGTGGATCATAAATATATCAACAATTAAACAACATCTTCAATTTCTCTTCACACAATACGTCTCCTTGCAGTATCAACACTAATTCGGCTGACTTTTACATTTGATCTAATTCATAGATAGGTTATATTTACACCATAACGGTGCACAGCTGATATAAAAGGACTGTAGTTTTCAAAGATATTACTGATTTTCTTTGAATGTAAGAATGTAAATACTGAGTCTGAAATAGTATAGCAATATGCTGTAAAATGATGTGAAAGCATGCATAAAACTATACATCTTCAGATGTTGTACATACACACTAATAATATAAAGTTATTATGGCTGTGTGTACCTTGTGTGCACCTCCTAGTGGTTAAAGCACGTTATTGAATTATTGTTTTTATGTGTTATATTTGATATATTAAGAGTACATACTTTCATAGGGGGAAAGTATAAATATAGAAATATAGAATATAAAAAATTAAGAAGATACTATAAGTGATCTCTACAATACAACAGTTTAGTGCAGGATGTACACAGATATTAATAGGAGGAGGTGCAAAACAGAACAACGGATTAACCTTTATTTAAACATTAAATATTAAATATTAAGCCTGACAAAGTAATTCACGTCTAATATATTGCTTTCCTGCAATGTTAACTATGTTGAAGCACTTATTTTAACTGATATTATACACATTAATTATACTCTTATGTATGTAGATAGAATAAGAAATGTGCAGAATATGACAGTTTAATGGTGGAGGTACACACATATTGATAGATGTCTTGTAATGCACTGTTGAGAAACCTGTGACCCAAGTTTTTCATTCATTGCATAACTACACCGTAGTTGTGTATGATATGTCAATAAAACTTTGAAAATCTTGAAAGGGATGTGCAAAATAGCCATAATATACAGTCTTTATTAACTATTAGTAGAGAATAACGAGTAATGAATATACTTTATTACTCGTTTCCATTCATGTCAATTGCAGATACATGTTTAGTCTTCTCAAGCACCAACTATCAAATATCTCTTCTGATTGTTGGCACTTGACAATCACCTTACCTGAATTTTACTCAGGTGTAACTAAAGTCTGATTTAAGGGTTGTTTATATTTCACATAATTAATCAGAATCTGCAAAGTAACTCAAATAAATGCAGTGGAGTAAAAATACCAGGTTAACCTCTGAATTGTAGTGGAGTAGAATTACAAAGTAGCAATGAGCTGTCATGTGGGTATATATTAATGCTGCGCATTATGGACACAAGCGATGTTCACCCATTTATTAATTATATGTTTTACATTTGATAACACCAATGTGTTTAATAATGGCAACTTCTAATTGTGGGAAAAACGAAAATGTTCAGTAGAGACGTCCCATAGAACATTTTGCGAAACACAATAGCCAGCATGTGTAGTTCTGGGGGGGTGTTCGATTCCAGTTTTGGATAGTCTGCCGTGGTTTCGTTCCATTTCACACAGCTGTTTGACGCTCTGCGTAACCTTACGGGAACTGTAGTCCTAAACGATAGCTGGGGATTATGGGTAGTGTAGTGTCTTCGGCCATCCTAAACTCAGAAATGTTGACAATCGCAATGATGCTCGAAATGTCCCTTATAGGCCTACGTCTGTTTCCGGTTATTTTTATTTTGAAATTCAGTTCCTGACGGACACCAAAAAAGCCCGAGATTATGGAATTAAACCAATAAATAAAAGCAAGGATAATTGTGTGTTATTGGTGAGTAAATAACAGTGTGTTATTTTGAAAAGAATAGCAAATTAGAAGGAAAAAATATTTAAAAATACAGATTTAAGTTTCCTGAGGCCCTGAGCCCCATTTCTTTTCCTCACAGATGGCAACAGAAGTCCGAAATTATACGATTTAAAATAAAAGCAATAATTGTGGCTTAATATTGAGTAAGAACATGTTTTTATGAACCACACAGCTTCCGGTCTTCCACGACTCGACCGGAGAAAAAGACGTGCTGCAGCCTGCAGGCACGAAACACGTTACCAGTAGAAATACATTGCTTTTAAAATCGTGCTGTGCAACACGAAAAAAAGGGGCAAATCGTGATGGTGAACACGAATCAATAGATTAAAAATCGTGTTGGTGAACACGAAATGCCGTGAGACTGGGTTGAAATAGCACCCGAGGGTGGGGAAAGAGCCATGTAAAGCTATAGTAGCTACCGTTAGCAAACCCGAAAAGAGTGTAGGAAACTGTAGAGTTACAGTCGCTAAGAGAAGGAGAGTTGTGAGTGCTTAAGCTGTAGTAACGTGTGATTACAACGTCAGGCAGTTGCCGTGATAAAGAGTTTTAAAACGATCGATTAAGTTAAGATAATAAGCTAGCAGCAGCAGAACAGGCACACGGGATACCCGGAGGTGACAACAACAACAACAACAACAACAACAACAACAACAACAACAACAACAACCGGAAGTTACAACATGCTTACCGCAATAGTGGTCCGTTGTATGGTGTTCATAAGTTTGTGTTACTCAGCCAGTGTTCGTGGGTCTGGTGGACCCGCTGCCTTTTTGGGCTTCAATTCAACACAATCAAACTATTTTATGTTAAAATACTCAACAGTTGTTTACTTCATCTCAATTACAAGCAATATAAACAGCATATATGGTTAATATTTGCCCTTTTACATTTGTTAGATCACATTAATGAATTAAAGTGCTACTTGTTTTTTTCCCCCACTGACCGGCTGGTCCTGTGGCTCGTCTTTTCTTTGTCACTAGCTGATGCTCAATCTCTTCCTCTTCTTCAAAGTCACTGTCAGACTCAGAATTCTCAGAAATGTGATCCTCACATTCTGAAGCCTCTTCCTCCACATCATCATCAAATGGTTCTCTTTCGTCCAGAATAATTTGCAAGGCCCTCTGAGCAGAGAATCTTTTGGCCAACTTGATCAGTTGTGATAAGGACCCAAACTGGCGAAGCTTTATTTATTGTGTCTTGCCCCAAATTTGCAGCTTGAATAGAGTGTGAAAAAAATAAAGATTGGTTCCCGCAAGGCATAATGCGGGAATGTGAGAGCAGACAGGTGTTGGTGCTTTAGTTTATCAACAATGTTGCAACCTTGTGCGGGACTGGCAGGGGCAGAAACAAAAAAGTCTCACACATAGTATACACACACACTAACAAACACACAAACACACACACACACACACACACACACACACACACACACACACACACACACACACACACACACACACACACGGATACCCACCTCTGCAGATGCCACTAAATCTGGTCCTTGAGGTTGTTTTTGGTACTCTGAAGTTTAGTCTTACCATCCACATCTTTTTTTTTAGTTTATATTTTCATTTCACAAGTTGAACTTGATACACCCAAGATTTCAATGTAGTCAAACTAATTGCTGATTCTATCTTTGTAGTGGCCATGAAACGGTAATGTGAGTTTTATCTGAGTTTTATTCCAATAAACAGGAGTATGTGTTGTGGGAACAGAACAAGAGGTTCAGACTATCCATAACATAACGTGGCTCTTGTATCAGAAAAAGATGATATCCCTGAAAGGTGGAGTCAGCGATTCTGGAGAGAGATTATTGATCATTGAACTCAACACAAATGTAAACTTCTTTATTTCAAGGTTCAAGGCTTTTATTAGTCATATGTACATAGCTACAGTGTGGTTATGACAATGCAAATCTTAGGTCACAGGTTCCACCACCAGTGCAACACAATAAAACTGAAAAAATAGTGCAAGTACATACAAAAAAGAAAATGTCCTGTGATTTGTCGTAACTAATGATCTTCCCTGTCTCTGTCAGGTGGCATCCCCTTCGTGCTGACAGGGGAACTGTTCGAACAGTCCTACAGACCCGCCGCCTTCATGATCGCTGGAATAGTGAACTGGCTATGTAACTTCGCTGTGGGCCTCATGTTTCCATTCATTCAAGTGAGTTACCTCATCCAAATCTCTGCACGTACACACTGTTAGGGTTTGGAGCTTCTTTTTGAGTTACACAGCAATGGACACAAGTGACATTTTCTAAACGAGGCGTTACACACAGGTCCTTGTTGGTCACTTAACCTTTCGCAGCCCCTCATTATTCCCTGCAGTGGCTGCTTGTCACAGCCTGTTGCTCTCCACCAGCACCTTCACCTCTTTACTGGACTCTCAACATATTACATTACACACATATTTGATTATTCTGTAGTCCCTCCATCACATGTGTATTTATATTATTTGTATATGCAAGTACTGAGCTCCAATGATTGTGCTTTGATGGTTCATCGAGTGTTCCTGCCTGAACTTCCTGTACGCTTTTGAATTTAATTGAACATCAATACTGTTTTACACAAACAAGCTGTATTGAATGCCTTTAATGAATCATACTTTAAACCTATGACGTAAACTTTACGCTGGGGTTTTTCAGTTTTTGTGCGTAGAGCTTTAACTTTCAGACCTGATATAATACTATGGATCATAAATATGAAAACTCCAGTCCTACTCCGTTTACTGTGAGTGAGTGTGATCTGCTGTCAGGGCAGCTAAGCCGGGAAGGATGATCCCCCGGGTGTCTGCTTTTATTATAACTAGGATTACAAGACATTGTTTTTTATTTCCCCTGTTAAAGTGGGAATCGGTGTATTTTTCAGCTCATAAATGTCTGATATTGGCAGTAAAACATACTGTACAGGGGCACTCTGCCCATTTAAAACACATTATGTTCTGTTCAGTTATCTTTGGGTATAAGCAGAGGTATTTAGTGTGAAGTAAAAACCTGTTGATGCAATCTGGGTCATTGGGGTGTAATGTAATGTAACAGCATATTGTGAAGTATCACTAACCAAATGTAATACATCTTCACTTCAATATGTAATAAAACCCACACTAAAATGTCATGTTAAACAAACATTGCAAATAGTGTTAATACATTTAATAACTATGTTATAACCTGGTATAAAGCAACCACAATTGAACATTATAAAACATCATTTATTTCATTTATGGGTCTTACTGACTCAAAATAAACATTTTAAAATACAATTCTGTGGAGGAAATACCACACAAAATCAACCTCTTTGGTAAGAAATTATTAAGATCGCGGAAAAGGTAGGACCCAAAAGCAAACTACAAAAATAGGTAAAAAGGTCTAGAAAACAAAAGCGAGCTTTATTTTAAAAGCTGATGGCAAATAACATGGCATAAAACACCACAGTAGCACAAGGAAGATACATTACCAAAAACCTGACCGTGACTGACATAGAGGGAGACAGGAAAGACAAACAATGAACCGACAGGGGAACACAGGAAAAGACAAGACTAAATACAGAGAGGGGTAATCACGGGACGAGAAACAGCTGGGTAAGAGAAGCAGAAACACAAGGGCAACAGGTGAACACAATGAGACAATCAGACACAGGAGGAAAACAAGAGACAGGAAGAACAGAACAGCAAAACAAAACCCATTACCAGATAGACAACACTAAAACGTGACATAACACCAAGATCGTGACAGAAATGAACAAATAATAGAAGTTTAAAGCAACGTTCTGTTATTTAATAAAGACAATAAAAGTAAAAGCATTTAACAGAGTTCATCTACACTGAACAAAAAAATAAACGCAACACTTTTGTTTTTGCTCCCATTTTTCATGAGATGAACTCAAAGATCTAAAACATTTTTTACATACACAAAATACCCATTTCTCTCAAATATTGTTCACAAATCTGAAAAAATCTGTGATCGTGAGCACTTTGCCGAGATAATCCATCCCACCTCACAGGTGTGGCATATCAAGATGCTGATTAGACAGCGTGATTATTGCACAGATGTGTCTTAGGCTGGCCACAATAAAAGGCCACTCTGAAACGTGCATTTTTGCTTTATTGGGGGGGTCTGGGGGGGTCCGAAAACCAGGCAGTATCTGGTGTGAGGGGTAGGGGTAGGGTTAGGGTTATGGTTAGGGTAATGTTGTGAATGGAAGTGGCCCATGGTGGTGGTGGGGTTATGGTATGGGCAGGCGTATGTAATGGACGACGAACACAGGCCACTCGATTCACAACATTACCCTACCCCTAACCCTACCCCTAACACCACTCATGAAAAATGGGAGCAAATACAAAAGTGTTGCGTTTATATTTTTGTGTATTTCTGCTGAAAAGACAGAGTCTTGCACCAACAAGGTAGTACAAGCACTTTATACACTGAAAAACAAAGGAAAGGGGAAGGTCGTTCAATAAATTGGTAGATTATATTTTACTAGCCGAAACTAAAGTGTCACAATTTTCCTAAGCCTTCCTAAAAATATAACGTGTGCAGGCAAAGATATCATCCATCCTTATCGGTTATTACATAATGCATGTATGTTTAATAACCAACTATTACAAATTGCGTTAAAGTGGATTATAAATTGCAGTAAATTATAACAGAAAACAGGTGTTATTAACACAATGAAGTAAAATGTATTCGATTTTTGGTAATTTACAACAGCTATAGTTATGTTTTTTAAATCTATTTCATATGATTGTTACAGTATATTGACTAAATGACTCTTGAACCTTTTCTTCATTACTTACATATATTGGTAAGAAAGGTACATGATGTTGTGAGCGGTGTCAGAGCGTGCGAACAGAACCAGTGTCAGTGGACGATGAGCTGCTGCTGTGCTGCTTTGCCGCTCGGCAGTGGTGTAGTGGGCGTTGGACGCGGGGGTACCCCCACTTATTTGGAGCATGATCTTTTTTTTAATAGTCTAATAAATATAAAATCATTGCCATGTTATCAGTCGCAAGTTTGTATTTGTTTTAATAATGACAAAAACATAATACATCTCACAGTAATTATAATACGAAATTAAAGAATTATGATTCGTCATCACGCTCGTCATCACGCTCGTCATCACGCTCGTGACCCCGCGGCGAGCTGGGGGTGTGCTTATGCAATTTAGGCCTATACATTGTTTATGTAACTTATGTGCCAGTGTGTCCATGGTTTTGAGTCTGTATGTGTGTTGAGCGCAGCGCCGTCTGCTTTTTGCAGTACAGCAACTAAAGTAGGACTAAGCATACCGGTAGTTTCTGTGGACCTGTCTGCCCGTTTTGTGAGTGCACTGCGCACGTGCGCCCTTGTTTCGGATTACCTAATTAAAATAGCGTCCCCCCAGTAAAAGAATCCCCACTAAACCACTGCCGCTCGGCCTTGTAAGCAAGATGTTGCTGGTGAAATGTGAGACATGACAGGAAAGCTGAATATGAAGTACTCAGTGTTGTAGTCAAGTCACTAATTCACGAGTCCAAGTCACTCTCAAGCCACCACTCTTCGAGTCCGAGTCCAAGTCTGAGTCACCAAGGGAGAGTCGTAGTCGAGTCGGAGTCCAAGTCCGAGTCACCCAAGGAGTATCCAAGTCGAGTCCGAGTCATCATTACCTGTGTTCGAGTCCGAGTCCAAGTCCGAGTCACCCAAGGAGTGTCCAAGTCGAGTCCGAGTCATCATTACCTATGTTCGAGTCCAAGTCCGAGTCACCCAAGGAGTGTCCGAGTCCGAGTCTGAGTCACCTAAGAAGAGTCCAAGTCAAGTCCGAGTCACAAGTCTTCATGTATTAATCTTCGTGGATATATGTGTTGAAATGTAGCTGCTCCTCTACATTGCTTTTATCCTGTCATGTTATACTAATCTTCTGTCTATTGAACTGCTGTGAAGCGAGTTTGGCTACAATTCTTGTAATAGGTGCTATACAAATATAAAGCTTATTACTAATATTAATATTATTATTATTATATATAAATAAACTATATTTAAAATGAGTTACCGTTAGAGAAGTGATTATATTTGTATGCCAATATTTTCCTATGGGAAAGTTTTCGTTTTGCACTTTTATTTTGATAGTAATAAGATCGGGACTCTTATTTTGAAGGAACTTTTACCGGTTAAATCGGTTTACTGATACAGTTTGGCTGCAGAAATCACATGGCTACTTGGCATCCAAATGATGTCATTCTGCATGTTAAGTAGCCATGTGCTTTCATGTTATCGGCTGAATCTTTATTTATTGATTAGATCACGTTACTCTGATGATAGTGTTTAAGACAGTCTCGATCCTTAGAGTAATGTGTTACGGAGCCTTCTCTTTAATCTTTTTTCCACATAACGAGCATTTTGCGCTGCTCTTTTCCAATGTGGAAGCAGAATGTGTGAAAGCATACAGCACGATGCGGGGTGTGTCTCTAGACATCTTTCGACTGGAATAACTGGGCCCAGAACGTGAACTCGCCTCGCAGGTGCACGCCAGGATTGAGGACATCCAAACCAGTCTCATAAAAAAACGTGTAATAACTACGTTGGTCCACAACGTAGGACGTAGTATTTCTACAAAAACGCCTCTGAAATTGTAAGATCCCTATGTTTTTTTTCACCATTCATTCCAATGGCTGGCGTCTATGTCACGTGATCTTCACATTTCTCCCTGCAGAAAAAAAAAATGGCCGAACTTCGTTTTATTCTCGGTGTAAAATGCCTATTTTAAAGTTAGTTTGGCCATTAAAATGCGTTTTGATGTCATTTGATGCGAGAAATATGAGTTGTTATTTCAGATTATGTGTGCAGTGGATGCACATAATCTTTAGTTTGTTAGTTATTACGAAGATTACTTCAGGAAATTGTGTCTATACAACGTTTTCATTGTTAACAAGGTGGTTGCTAGGGACGCTGCTATCGATATTATTTATGTTATGTTGTGTAACAGTTTAATGGTGTAATCTTTATTGCTACCCCCTTCCCCGTCAATGTATAGTGTTGGTCCACAGCGCAAACGTATTAGTTTAACAAAATCTGCATCTAAAGATACGTTATTTTCCCCTGTGCAATTCCAGTCTCACATCTCACAGCACATCGTCATAAACAAATACCGGAAACAGACCGAAAATACTTTATTCCGAGTGTGCTTGCTTTTCTCTTTGAAAGTCATTGTAATACACGGTTCGGCTGCATTAAATATTACATATCTGCCGTAATTCTGTATTTATAGAGCCCTGATGAGAAGACTTCTAGACAAACATGAGGAACTGAAAACGTGACGTGGATCATAAATATATCAGCCATTAAACAACATCTTACATTTATTTTCACACAATACGTCTCCTTGCAGTATCAACACTAATTCGGCTGACTTTTATATTTGATCCAATTGGTAGATAGGCTGTATTTACACCATAAAGGTGCACAGCTGATATAAAGAGACACCTGGTGGTTAAAGCATGTTATTGCATTTAATTATTTTAATTATTAGATATTAATACGATCCCTATAAAGTATATTCATTACTCGTTATTCTCTACTAATAGTTAATTAAAGACTGTATATAATGACTATTTTGCACATCCCTTTCAAGATTTCCTAAGGTTTATTGACATATCATATACACAAACGGTGTAGTTATGCAATGAATGAAAAACTTTGTGTATACCTCCAGCAATGTTAACTATGTTGAAGCACTTATTTTAACTGATATTATACATATGTATTATACTCTTATAAGATGTATGTAGATAGTATAAGAAATGTGCAGAATACAACAGTTTAATGGTGGAGGTATACATACATATTGATAGATGTCTTGTAATGCACTGTTGAGGAACCTGCGACCAAAGTTTTTCATCTTGTCAGGTATTGAACAATCAATAAATAAAGAACACAGAATTATTAAATATAAAACACAGAATTTGTGTGATTATACTTAATGATTTACAAATAAACACCACTGCATATTTACAACTGTTACACATGCTGATGTAACGCAAATGTTTCCAACTTGTGATCAATAAAGTATATCTTATCTTAAGCTGATCGATGGCTACTGCCATATTTGCAAAATGTGCCTCTGAACCTTGACAAGTGCATGTTTCAGGCTTATCAATGAACAACAGGAGGGGTCACAGACAGCTGTTAAATAAAGCTCTTCTGACCTTAGCTGGCATGTGGGTATATATATTAATGCTGTCCATTATGGGCACAAGCAATTTTCACCCATTTATTAATTATATGTTTTACATTTGAGTGTTTCCTATCCCCAAAACCTCCAGGGATGTACACAGTTTAATACTGGCAACTTCTTATTATGGGAAATATGAAAACGTCTTTTAAAACTACAACTCCCAGTAGAGACGTGCCATAGATAGAGAACATGTTGCGAAACAGAATAGCCAGCATGTGTAGTTCTGGGGACGGGGGTGGACCCGTTCAAATCCAGTTTTGGACAGTCTGCCGTGGTTCCATCCCATTTCAAGTGCTGTTCGACGCTCGGCACACTCTCCAATCACAGAGCTTGAGGACTATCACGGTGTTAAGCGGAGAGAATACTTACTTCCGGGTGTAATATTCTGTAAAGCAAATGAACTGCTCCGACCCTCGGTCAGGGGAAAATAACGTATCTATGCCACAACTTTAGATGCGGATTTTGTTAAACTAATATGTTTGCGCTGTGGACCAACACTATACATTGATGGGGAAGGGGGTAGCAATAAAGATAACACCATTAAACAGTTACACAACATAACAGAAATAATATCGATAGCAGCATACCTAGCAACCACCTTGGTGACAATGAAAACGTTGTATAGACACAATTTCCTGAAGTAATCTTCGTAATAACTAGCAAACTAAAGATTATGTGCATCCACTGCACACATAATCTGAAATAACAACTCACATTTCTCGCATCAAATGACATCAAAACGCATTTTAATGGCCAAACTAACTTTAAAATAGGCATTTTACACCGAGAATAAAACGAAGTTCGGCCATGTTTTTTTTTTCTGCAGGGAGAAATGTGAAGATCACGTGACATAGACGCCAGCCATTGGAATGAATGGTGAAAAAAAACGTAGGGATCTTACAATTTCAGAGGCGTTTTTGTAGAAATACTACGTCCTACGTTGTGGACCAACGTAGTTATTACACGTGAGAAAATGTTCTCAAGGGGGGGGAATCCCGAGTCCGAGTCCAAGTCAGCGTACGCGTTAATTCCCGAGCCCGAGTCCAAGTCATCGTGCGCGAGAATTCATGAGTCCAAGTCCGAGTCGCATCAATCAGTGCGCGAGTCCGAGTCGAGTCACGAGGCCCGAAAATCGGCACTCGAGTCCAGGACTCAGTACTCCATCTCTGTTGCTGGCTGTTTCTTGTTCTATTTGGTTCGATTAACCCTTAGATGCACGAGTGACTGGACCCTACACTCTTCCATAAGTGGTCCACACTAGAAATACTTTATATTTAATTGTTCACTATTTAGAATTTTTAAAAAAAAAATTACATTTTGAAAAAACAACGAAATTCCATAGAAAATGCATGCGGTAATTTTTGACCCACTTATGGAAGCTTGGGGTAGTAATACAAAAACTACAATTTCTTAAAATGTAAATTTAAAATATGAATGGCATGATATCCAAAACATGTGTTTTGAGGAATAGCTGGAATATGAAATGATAACAAAATGTAATTACAAAGATACTCTAAGAAACCACCTCACCGGGTCAAAAAAGACCCACTTATGCATCTAAGGGTTTTAAGGACATCATGTAGTTTGTTTACCAGCAGAACTGAAGTACATAGCTGTTTTATCTTAGACTAATTATGGCCCGAAAAACCTTTTCACCTATTAAGCATTTCAAAAAACACGTGATGAAAGAAACCCTTAAAAACACTCATCAATGAAAGCAGAGATACACAGAATATCAGGTGAGGGCCAGACTTTGTCCCTTTTTTTAAATGAACGAATCATAAGTGCTCCTATTCTGGCATTAAAGAATATAACAGCTACTTCACCCTTGTGTGGTACAAAGTCTGAGTGTCTTTGAAGAGCTGGGACCTGAGAGACATCTCTACTTTGAGAAGGGGATAGTTGTGTTTTTTAAGAGTACAATAAAATAAATTCAACAGACAAGAGCTTAGTAGTGTCTGACACTGGAATGTTTTTTCTGGAAACAGCAGGGTCCTCTTTCAACTTTAAAACCTGAGTGCAGCTTCAGCCGTGCCTCTACCCTCTTTCTTTGGCCACACGGCTTATTTGTTCCTTTTCTCAGACACTCTCTTTCACTCTTTTTACTTACCACTTTGTAATCTCTTTAATGTGGAAAACTTCTTAAGGAAATATAGTGTTTGTTCAACTTTGAATTGGGTTTTGTTGCGCTAAAGAATATTGGTTGGTTACTCTTTTTCGACAATTCGATGTGTCAAGGTCTTTATTCGTCGCATGCACAACAATTACAGAATGGTAAATGGTCTGTACTTATATAGCGCTTTATCCTGTCTTTAAGACCCCTCAAAGCGCTTTACATACTACATGTCGTTCACCCATTCACACCCATTCACACAGAGCAGTGTATGTTACTCTAGGAACTAACACGCATACACATTCACACACCGTTGGCCATGCCATTCGAGCAACTCAGGGTTAAGTATCTTGCCCAAGGATACATCGACATGTTGACTGCATGGGCTGGGATCGAACCCACAACCTTCTGGAGGAAAGACGACCTCACTCCCTCGCAGCCACAGTCGCCCTATAGGCCTATACAGAAACTAAATTGAAATCAATAAAATCCATTTTCCTACAACAATGCTACTCCAAAATGTGTTAAAAGAAAAACATGCAATTACAAATCTGAATTTAAGAAAAACATTCTGCAGAGGTTAAAATATAGGAATAAAATATACTATATTTATATATTTTACAATATATGAACTGCTCCCTATAGAGAGACCCTTTCATTCTTTATTTCTGTATTCACTGCAGGAGTAGTGAGTGAATTTTCCATCGTTAGTTCTTCAGATTGAGTGCCGTTGTGTTGTATGGAGGACTGATGATAGAAAATAATAGAAGGGCAGGAGAGCAGCAAATATATATATATTTGTGAGGTAGCACGTTAGATATATAATTGAAGTGGAAATATCAAACCTTGCGAGTTAAGGTAATTGGTTCTGCATGTTAAGCATAATCTCCTAAAGGCTTTTTTTTACAAAGTTGTTTCTTGGTGTTTTAAATGTGCTGTTCTGCAGATGGCTAGTTCTGTAAAAGTTGGTATAAAGACAATCTCCAAAGTTTAAATTATGACTATGTGCTGGCACTTAACTTCTTATGATTACATAATATGTCATTATTATTATTATTATTATTATTATTATTATTATTATATTTGACCTCTTACAGTATGCACATACTTGTTATGTTTATATAGTTAATTGTTTATATTTTATTTTATTTCAATGTAAAATTGAACGACTATCCTAAAACCCATTTCTTCTTTAAATGAAGTACTTTGATTCTGATATAAAATCCAAAGAAGCATCAATATGACACATGTATCTCCATCATCTACAGTAACTCTACTCAAGGTCCATTTCCTATTTATTAATCCCACGGCCTCACCTGGTTGGCCAGGAAAAGTGTAAGTCCATAAAGTGAACAGGGAATACAAATCCATAAGCATGAATGAATAAATAGATGCCATATTTGTATAAGGATATATCTCCTGTAGCTAGAGTCAATACAATGTCAGTAATTTAAAATGTTTCTCAGGAAAATATTGTCAGTGCATTTATTCCTGAGGAGGGCACAAACATGTCTGTGATAGTTGTGGTGGTATGAAGTTCTCTTTTAGTGCTTTAGTGTCCCTGTGCCCCAGCGGTGGTTGTGCTGATAGTGAAACCTGTCTGATGTGTTTTACAGTTTTGGCTCTTGCTCGACAGGACTTAAGCACACATCCAATAAACGTCCTGGGCCCTCTGTGCTGTCGCCTTATCCCATTAATGCTCCCCAAGCCTCTGCTGCCTTTTTACATTTGACTGATGTGACTAAACATTAGAGAGCTCTCTGAGAAAAAGCTGTGTAATTTTCAGTTGCTATATTTCAAAGCAGGTTAGTATAAAACAAGTGGAATCTGCCAAACCCTTGATAAAAGCACAGCGTACAGATCTGCTGCTTTGTTCAAATGAATTCAGTGTCTGTAGGAGATAGGAACAGCTCCCTGCCGACCTGACCATCCAGACACACAACCCCAGAGAGATTAAGTTATCCAGGTAATCTACTCGTAGTCTGAGGGGGCAAATGAACTGACACCCATTTGAAGACCTATGATGTGGCAGTGCCCTGTGCAGAGGAGGAGCTGTGACCTATGTGGTAATTACACTTCTTTTTACACATATGAGCCAAACCAGCATCCTCCACAGACCAGTGGCAGAGAAAATGAGAAATCCTTTATTTCTTCCACATCTTGGAAATGACCAATGATGTGGAGCAAAAGGACAGTACACATGAAAGGCAAACATAAAACAACTAACATAAAATAAAGGGGCAAGCACACTAAGATGAAATCAAAAAGGTACAAATCTGTGGTAAAATATGGAAAGAAAGTCAAAATAGCATCTAACAAAAGTAATAAATAGTAAGAAGTACATTGAACAACAGTGGTGTTCATTTCATTTAACTTCAAACCTTTATTTATACAGATGAATCCCATTGAGATCATTGATCTCTTTTTCAAGGGAGACCTGCTCAAGTAGTTCCACATGAAACATAAAAACATAAACAGAACAACAAAGGACATCATACAGAATCATTTACATAATTATCCACATACACAGGTACCAATAGCTTCCGATTGACTAGCATCCAACCGAGCTTTAAAAACATTTAGTGGAACCAGATTGTTCCGTTTCCATTTAATTTGCAGATTATTCCAAGACAGAGGAGCTGCGCATCTAAAAGCTGTCTTCCCTAAGACAGTCCTAGCAGTTGGCACATTTAATAAAACCACAGCATTCGATCTCAGACAGTAGCCACTTACAATTCTCCGTGAGATCAGGGAGCAGATATAAGATGGAAGTTTCCCTAACATGGCTTTGTATATAAAAATGTACCAGTGACTGAGCCTCCGTACCGTTAGTGAAAGCAAACCAGCCCTTGCATACAGGGTACAGTGATGGGTTAATGCTTTACAGTTTAAATGAGAATTGTGTGTGTGTGTGTGTGTGTGTGTGTGTGTGTGTGTGTGTGTGTGTGTACTAGTATTACTATACTTGTGGGGACCTACATCTGTTTACATAGTCACGTGTGGGGACTCGCCTCCCTTATGGGGACAAATTGGAGGTCCCCATAAGGGGAATTATTAATTTTAGGGTGAAGACTTGGTTAGGGTTAGGGTTAGGGTTAGGGTTAGGCATGTGTTGGTTATGGTTAAGGTTAGGATAAGTCTCTAGGAAATGCATGTAAGTCAATGTAATGTCCCCTGAAGTGATGTATACATGGTGTGTGTGTGTGTGTGTGTGTGTGTGTGTGTGTGTGTGTGTGTGTGTGTGTGTGTGTGCGTGCGTGCGTGCGTGCGTGCGTGTGTGTGTGTGTGTGTGTGTGGTTTACTGGGGACTGTGGTGGTTGTACAGTGTGACCGCGACAGGAGGAAAGGAGCTGCGGTATCTGTGTGTGAGACACCGCAGTGAAGCCGCCTGTCACTGAACAAGCTGCTCGGTGCTGACAAAGTATCCTTAAGGGGGGGGGGGGGGGGGGGGGGGGGTGTTATTCAACAGTGATGACAGCTCAGCCATCATTTGAGCTCAGGCTTTCTGGAGCCCGATAATGAGCAGTGAGATTAATGTAGACACCCTGGACTGTCAGGGGCTTATTCACATTCTTCTTAAGGGGGGACACTACCTGGTGAAAAGGGAGTAGGAGGCATGTGTTGAGTCTCATGTTCATTAATTTTATCTTTTACCTACTGGGTGATGTGTCAGTTTACTCCCGCTTGGTGCTGATAGTGATAATAATAGTTTTATATGATTTTATTTTTTCTCTTCACCTTTTTTTGGCATTGACAGTGGGAGGGGTTGAGCCTGTGAGTGGCCGCACTCACACATGCCAATTCATAATTTGGAAACCTTGAACAATGGATAAAGCCACGTACAAAATGTTGCTTTCACTTTGCTGCGTATTTGCGTCCACTCTTTTACAGAGGGGATTTTAGATATATCCTGTTCAACTCCATAAATCATAAAATACTATCAACAGCCAAGAGAAAAGTAAATTCTTGCTACGATTTTTGGAAAATGTTCTATGAATCAGGCTATGAATGATTTATGGACAAACCTGTCTGTAAAAACCCTTAGATTATAGATAGGAGTGATACTGGAAAGTTTGTATACGTGCTAATGAAGTGACATTTTCTGGCTCAAAGAATGAGAACATCTCTTAGTGAGAAAATAGCCTTTAAAGGTATTTCATGTAACATTTACCATATGTGATTAATGTAAAATCATAACTCCCAAATGATCTTTTATGTATTACAAGAGCTCGGGAAATGTAATTCCATATGCATAATGGGCTATCAAATTATACTTTAGTTGAATTAAGGAATCTAGAAGTCAATAAACAAAGTGTAGGGAAATAAACACCTTAATTTGTATTTTGGACCTTTTCTTTCCATGAGTCTGAAATTAGATGGAAATAAAATAGCCCAAACTCTCAACATTGACCAGTGAATGAAGAGATGAAGAGAAACCCATCACAGTGGGCACCAAAGCATGCTTAGCTTGCGGGCATCACGGCTCACAGCTCTGAGACAAACTGGACCACTGAGACCATCTGCAGTTTGCCGGCCGTCGCCTGCAGCACGGCTGTCTTCAGCAACATCATCTTCCTTTGGAATTTCTCAAAAGGATTTTGTGTGAGGGTGTCGGACAAAACCAAGGTCGGATCCGATAATTATACCACAGGGTTAGAGAGTATTCCTTTTGTGATACTCCCCCCTATGGATCAGCACACAAAAGCTTTTCCGTCATTATTCATATCCAGTACGAACAACAGATCAGAGCTAAAACTCGCTTGATGTTAGAACAATTGTAAACATGTGCGACTTTTTGTGTGAATACTTTGAATGGTTTCCATACTGCCAGTGGGCACACTGTGTAGCAGCATCCAGGTTGAGCCCAACACAAGCCAGATCTCAGAGGGCTATCCACAGTGAGAATGTCAAACCTCGCTGTACGCCTCGAATAAAAACTGGATCACTCTGGCTGTGCCGGTGGCGTTGGGCCGAGCAGAGAGCCAAACAGCAGTTTGTCTGGCCACCTGCGGGAATTATGTTCTACCTGACAGAAGGGCACTGTGCTTTTGTTTGGGAGGAAAGTTTGTCCAAGGTCTTAGCCAAGCCTGGTTCAGTCGGCCCCCTGCTCCTCAGGGTACAAGCGGATGTAACCTGTTGTTAAGGTTGATTGTTTGGGAGGTTGTATCTTTCCTCTGAATCTGGCAATGTATAAGTTTGACTATTAAATCAAAGTGTGTGATGATAAGTTGAAGCCAGGTAGGAAAATCCACAAAAATGCAATTCACAGCACAAACACCCCAGTAATATCGCAATTTGCATTTTAAATTACTTGGAGGCGCTCTGGTGCATAATCCGCAGCATATTTGTTTTTTATCCCTTTTGGTTATTTAATTTGTTTAATTCTTTTCTTTATTATTTTTGGGGCTTTTTAGCCTTTTATAAGCACACCTGAAGTGAAACAGAAAAGGGGGTAGAAGGAATCGAGGTGCAGCAAAGCGCCGCGGGTCAGATTTGAACCCAGTATTAATCACATGATAGTGCAGGGAATAATGTCTTCTTATGGCAAGAAGCAGCCCATGGATCTAAAACACTGTGAGCCTTACTTGTTCTTAACTTCATGCGACAAGTGAAACTACACCAGCAGCTCGGCTGTGTCTCTTGTTACTGAGCCGAGACTGAACTCTCTGAGCATTTATTTCTGGCACATCCACCGCAAAGCCAGGGGGGTGTTTTTTATAACATTCAATTCTAACTTCCCGCTTGGTTACAGCAATCTTTACTGAGGTGTGCTGCTGTGTATCTAGCCAGAGCTTTGATTTGCTGAGTTCTCCTATGTTTCATCATTGATGGCAGTGAAAAACAATCTTGTCTGTTGACGTGAGATTTCTCCCCATTACATTTAGCTGACGCTTTTATCCAAAGCGACTTACAATAAGTAAGTGACTCTGATGTGACAAATAGGACGACATATTATGGCCATTATAGCTGAAAGATATATATAAAACTCTGAAAAATTAGGAGACCACTGCAGCATTATCAGTTTCTCTGGTTTTACTATCTATATGTTTGAGTAAGATGAAAACATTTTTATTTCATTCTGTATTCTCTACTGACTACATTTCTCTGTGTTGGAATTCAACAGGCACTGGACAGGAATGGCTGCCATACATTTAAAGATTGAGATTTAAGAAAATATGTGGAGTGGTCTCTTAATTTTGTTCAGAGCAGATATATATAATTTACAGAGCTGTGATAGGGAGTTAATATTCTCTGAATCCTCAAATATTCTCGTAAATTACAAAGACATATTTGCAAGAAAACTCTCCCAGATAATTTCTGTTTCCATCACTGTTGTTAACTACAATGGCCTTAAAATGCTACGGACAAAAACTTCCTGAGGAAAGATTTGTTTTTCATTACATATACATGTTTGCCGTGTCATGTCGTTAGACTACAATTCCCTTAAGCTATTTGTGCACACATATAAAATACTACAAATTAATTTTGTCAATACTCTTACTCTTCCCACTTTGAGGGAGTTGACCCATTAAGTGCCGCCTCATAAACAAATTCTGCTTTTAGTGAAGTACTGAAAGTTAATCAGACGAGCCGTAGAGAAGGATAAAAGCCAAAGGAATAAGTAGCAGTAAACAGCCGGAGGATTTATCTGATCTGCAGTGAGGATGTGTAAACAAAATAATGAGCCTGATTATGTGCTCCTTACTGAAGATTTGATTTTTATTATTGGGATGAAGAAGAAGAGAAGGATAGGGGAAAAAAGTGAACCATAGCCGGTATGTTAATTCTGTATTAACTGTCTTACCCTCTCGGCGTCGTGCTTAATTTCCCTCTCTCTTTGATGTTTTGGAGCCGTCTTTAATATCTCGTCAGTGTTATAAATAAGTCCACTTTTCACCAGGTGGAACTTTGAGGCTTTGTTTATAACATTTCACAGATCTGTTTCATCTCTGCGTGTCAAATCTGTATATTTATCTCGAGTAGTATACATCCGCTCAATCTCTTTAGAAAGTAAACAAGACTAGAGGTTGTTATTGAAGAGCAGAGAGGTCAAAACCAATCTGCCATTTAAGTTTGAAATGGTCACGTCTGAAAAGCCTGACCTCTTATTTCCTTGCCCACTCACTTTTGCATCAGCCTTTTGCTTCTTTTCTCTGAGAGTAGCACCTTCCTCCTTTCTGATCCTTTGCAGTCTACTCACAACATTCTCCCAAGGGTTATTGTTCACTGACTAGACTTCACCTGCTGCTCCATTGACCTTTCATTTTCACTCTCTCTCGTGCCATATATCTGTCCTAATATATTTAATTTATATAGCGCTTCTCATCTGCCAAGAAAAATCTACAAGTCCTACTAGTGAATTTGAGTTCAAAATGTCCCTTCCTTTAAGCTCCGTTTTGGTCCTCACCAACTCCTTGG
The DNA here is from genome assembly GCF_902827115.2 of Pseudochaenichthys georgianus. NCBI lineage: Eukaryota > Metazoa > Chordata > Actinopteri > Perciformes > Channichthyidae > Pseudochaenichthys > Pseudochaenichthys georgianus. The sequence goes on along the minus strand of NC_047507.1, from coordinate 10,180,652 downwards.
GGAAATACCTGGCTGAATCCTATACTGTATGTTCATTGCAGTGTTTTGAGTGATTTTTGTTTCCTGCTACTGCCAATAATGACGCGACCAGTGTGAGTGAATTAAAATGATACATTTGTAAAACAAAATCATTGCTTCATAGAGCTGAGGGGAACTGCAGGGTCAGGTGATTATTCACCAAATTATCCCTATTCACAAACAAATGTGTAATCGCTCAGCCATTGTTAATCATATCCAAAAATGCCTTCATGAAACACAAGGTGCCATTATTTGAAAACTATCTGAAAAAGTCTTAAAAGAAACCTGAAAACAATGGCAGACCGTAATTGTTACCTACATGTATACCTAACTGACAGTTGAATTGTACATATTCTGTTTATATTTCATAATGTGAGCAAAGTCCCACGGTCTGCCGTATAATTGCCCTCTGTGCAGAGGACACGGCTCTACTTTTATTAGAGGCAAACTCTGCCCTCGGTCATTATGTCCCACTTGTCCCTCATTAGATCCTAATAGCATTCGACATTTCCATCTGCCTGAGCTGAAAGAATATACGCTGAAGTTCATACCCATTCTAACTTACAGTTTTTCAGCTCATTCAACACTTCTTTACTTTTCCACTCTAGTCTTCATCTGCAGGAAGAGTTGGGGCTTGTTTTTGGTTGTTTACAAAAAATAATTTGTTAATGGATGTACCTGGTGCCCTTAGAAAAGTTTGCTTAAGTGCTTTCATTGTTCAAAGAGATTATATTGGAGAGATTTTTCTTTTTTATGCGATTATTTCACAGTCAGTAACATGACTGAAAAAAGGTTTGCACAGGAAAACCACATACTCTGCAGGGCATAGGAAATAAATCAATAATATTTGATTTATGATTAAATGAAAGCAAAAACGTACACACATTTCTTACTTCATATTGCAGCATGTCCTTTAGAAACCTGATGATTATTCTGACGTTGAAAACATCCTTGCAGTAAATTGCTTTGTTAAAAAGCAATTTAGCTTTGACTACCCTTAACAAATCCTTGTATGACCTTAACTGAATGCAGGAATACAGATGTAAAGCTCTGAGTGGAAGGACTGCTAATACGGGTAAATGCTCATGTCTCTACTCAATGCACCTTGAGTAATTACATTTAATTTGCAGCATATTCTGTACCGAGGCTTCAGACATTCAGACAGCTCTCACCTGCTTATGTTAATTAAACAGGATGATACTGTGATGTCACATGAAGCACATTATGTGCCATCAATTATTGTTAATGTAACTAAGCCTACTATTAAATAATTCTGTCTGGAATTTGTTCAGGGCTAAAAGAAACATATATTTGATGTGCCGTTTTGGCCTTTCCAGTCCTGAATGAGATGTTCAAACACTCCCTCTGTTCCTGGTGTACATGCGTGAGCGTCATGGCAGTGTAAATCTGGAATGCGTTTGACCTCTATTCATTGCAGCTGAATGCAGGCATTTAGCGGGACTTTGGCAACAGGATTCAGTTACAGTCACTGCTGAGAATAAGCAAGAACGACATGAGCACAGGATGTAATCTTTTTAAGTCATAGAAACCGGAGCAGGGACTCAGAGATTCATTAATGTATATCATGTGCTGTCTCCAACAATAAAGCTAATGTGACAGAACCATACTAACTACATTGCATCACGGTACATCCACCTTCATTACAGCATGACTTTTTGTTCTTGCAAGTGCATGTGCAGTTTTCACATTACAGCTCGAGACATTAAAGTGGTAATCGACCAGTGTTTTGCTTATCCTCTCCTCTCATTATCAAGTCAATGTTAATTGCACAATCTAGTGCCAAGAGAAACACAATCGTGATCATTATTTGGATCGTTCCCAATAAGCTTTGCTTTCACTTTTCATAAAACTCTTGATTTACGGCTCTTAATGACTTTTGTTTATTTGTGGGGAAAAGGCAGAGGGTGGAACACAATAATGAAGTGCAGTGAAGACAACTCTTTTCCATTGTAGGAGGAAGCACGTGTTTCAAAAGCACCACTTGACGTCTTATGCTCATTTGCACATTGGTTGCGTCATCATGCATTCAGTTGCATAACACTTAGTGGTTGTGTTGTTTGCGGCGAAGTAGAAACCTTGTGAGGATGGCAGTTCAACCCTGAACCTATTACTCTGATTAATAATTTATTATATCATGCATTAACAAATGATTTCTTGCTTTGCCAATGATGGTTTGAATAAGTCGCTAAAAAGGGCAGCTGTGGGATGGGTTTTTTAGGAAAACCACAAGCTAACTGTTATGTCTTTGTGACAGCCGCAGCAACAATAATACCTGAATACTTAAAAACTCTAGGGGGTGGGGGGGAGTTGTCTGTAGTCACTTGGATGGAGTTGAGGAAACATATTGCACAAGGTTGAGGGAAGGAGGAGGAGAATGAACAGTTACAACTAGTAGCCTACTGTAGGCTACTGGCAGTAGATTCACTTTTTCAATGTTAAAATGCATTATTCCATCCTAGGACACACATACATTAACGCATACACAGGAAATTAAACTTTTACTGTAAATTGAAGGACATGTTCAAAGCGAGAAACAGCACAAAAGTTTGAGATCTGAGTGAATCTTTGCTTGCAGCATGGTGGACATTGAACTGTCGTTGTGTTGACCTTCCATCAAATGTTCTCTGCCCGTATTCACTGCAGCCCCTGCAGACAAACCAAGGTTCGTCCTTTCAGCCAGCTGCACCAGTGGGTCATATGTGGCAGAAAACGAGAGAACTACAATAGCTGAAAAAGGGCATATCAAACACAAAGCTAGTGGTTTCTTAGAGAAAGTCAAATGCAGAGGATGAAACAGCAACAGAGCTAACACAATATGACAAGAAATCAGATCACAAAGGGCAACACATATCGGTACTTAAAAATGTTTCCTTTTCACATCAGGAACCGATGTGTTTATAAAGATATAAATACTTAAAGGTGCACTGTGGATTTTAAAATTCAAAGGACTTTCACCCACGGTCAGTTTGTGTCCTGCAGTAAACAGGAATTATATATTTGACACATAACATCCCTTCTTACGTAACGCCAGTTGATTTGGATGCAGGTTATGAGTGTAAAGGACACAAAATACTAGTACACTATTTTTTCTTTTTATGTTTATTTTATTAGCTTTTATTTTTAATGACTGATTTTAAATGCCATTTTCCATGTCTTTCGTTTTTCTTTCGTTTTTTTTGTAAAGCACTTTCAATTGCCTTGTGTTGAAAAGTGCTTTATAAATAAACTTGCCTTGCCTTGCCTTACACACGAAAAAATTAAAGCTTTTCAGAAGATATCATGCAAACAATTGCATGATGAAAGGTTATACAACTCAAATGAAAAATAAGTATTTCACATCAACTAGTGCACCCTGTCAGTTATCATTCTACAGTAAAATGTGTCAAATGTACGTGATTGTGTCAGTTTTCCAGAGAAAAGTCCCATAAAACACTGACCAATTAAGAATTATTACGCAATGTTGATAGCAAAAACTATAACACTATAAAAGATACGTTTCTGTTACCATGAGTATAGAATTCTTTTACTGAGGAAGACATTTTAAAATGTACAAGTGATTTGGCAGAAACATATGGTGTGTGTAATCCTATAAGCTATCTTTTCAATGTTCATAATGATGAGAAGGGGCTTGTCAGGGAGGTGCCAGATCTACATTTGTACGTGGAGCGTCACCTCGAGAGTGTCTGCAGATCCACAGGACACTAATTACTCACGTCCTCTTTGTCTCTTCATTTCACATAATTTCCTGATGCCCGATTGGAACTAGTGAGCGTGTATATTTATTTATATTTGAACATATGTCGGCCTGAACAGTAAGACAGAGAGGAGCGATGTAATGTTATGATAAAATAGATGGCTCCTTCATTTTGATGGATGAACAATGAGACTGGTGGAAATAGATGTCAGTCACTGAAGGTCAGGTTGAAGTGGAGCTGGATATGTAATAAGACAGACAGAAGAGGCATACAGCAAAGAGGTAGTGATGCCACAGGAGACCTACATAAATAGATCTAGAGAGGTTAGGAGAGAGTGGAGGAGACAAAGCAGACCAAGGCGAGAAGCGCAGAGACAAGGTTGAGAGAGAGAAGGCGGCATGTGCCACCCAGTGCCACACATATTGCAGTGTTAGTTTTGTTTGCAGGGGTTTTGCCAGGCCCACGACACAGATCACAGCAGTGACTCACAGCTTACTGACGGCCACCTGAAACATGTTCTGACCCTGTTCAGACATCACACCACTCGCCTGTCACATTTCTTCTCGCCACCGCTGACGTCATCCTGGGTTATGCAGGGGGGATGAATCGAGAATTTGAGGGCAGACTGTGACGTAAAACGTTTTTTAAACTCTGTTAAGACTTCAATTTAAAGCCCTAACTTTGATTTAATAAGCTGTACATTTTTTAAGGAAACATTGAATGCCAAATAGACATCTTTAAAGAGTCCCTATTATCTTTTTGTTGGGTTTTTCCTTTACTGTTGTGTGTTATAGGCATGTATTATATGCATGTAAATGGTCTGCAAAGGCTACAATCCTAAAGTTGTAGCCTTTAGGATTCCAGAATACAAGACATCAGGCTCCTGGACAAACACTTGTTGAAGTCCCCCAACCCCTCCTTTAAAGAAGCAAGACATAAAAGACACAGCCTTATCGTTCGTAGTTGTTTTGTTTCTCTCTGCAAGGTTTGTGTCATGTTGCGGTGGTTTGACGGCTCACCAGCAAGGACAGTAATTGGATTAATGGGTCGCTTTACACAGAAGTTCTGATACCAGTAAGCCAACATCCTCTCACTGTCTGCCCCGCCTTTGAGCTTCTGACATCAATAATTTAGGGTAGACTGAATCTGATTTGTTTACTCCCACCGCGGAGCTTTGAATTATGTTTTTATATTGGAATTCTACCGAGACAGTGTCGAGCATTGTTATGCTCCCGGGATGAGCGGGAATCTCTTTGTTTCCATTCACAAGAGCCTCTGCTTTTCAAGTGTAGTCAAAGTGTAGCATGGTTGCCATGGTCATACCGACAATGTAATACCAATTCCTGGAAAAGAAACCTCTTACATATTTCCCATCTTAAAATAATAACATGTTATACAACTACAGTGCAGCAGTTGACCCCAATGTTGATGTCAAACACTCTATTGAAGATCAACCCCCATCAGTAGTTTTCCTGTTGACCATGGCAGATTGTCACACTCACTGCCTGCCACACAAATATCTTATTTAGCCTGCCCTCTTCTTCTTTTTGTTTTTATGTCTCATTCTGTGGGCAGAGATCCACATTATGAGGAAATGGTCCATTCAATCGGCCATATTCTGCTAATTTTCTGGATTTATTATTATTATTTTGTGCTTCTATTGTGACATGTTGCATGCTTCAATGTTCAAAAAGCTCTTTATTTTTCTCATACTGCCTGTGCTGCAGTACCTCTTTTCACCCTCTGTCTGAAACCAGAGCCAAGTCTGCTCTGATTGATTAGCTGGCCAGCTCTGTTGCGATTGGTCAATCGCTGAGAGAATCGAAACAATGTGTGTATAGTTAGATAGTGATGTCACTATGTCGCAGTAGTAAACAAAGGAGGCCAATCAAGGCAAAGGGGGGAGGGTGTGGGAGAGAAACTCCCTCTGGCGTGAACTTTGGGATTTCATCCTTTTCAGACCATTTATATGCACACCTTCAGGACACTGATAGCACATTTCCCATGTCAGAACATATTATTTTTGTTTAATAAAGCAGGCAAAAAGGAAAGAAAATAAATACGAGGACAGTGACAATAAATAGCAAGCCTTCACTTTAATAGTTGTAGTCCAATCAGGTATCGACCATGATAATGTATTAACAGAGAATCATCTTTCAATGATTTATATGACTACTACGTAGGAGTGTTGAGAACCACATTACTGGGATATGCATGAAGGGTTATTTAAGATTTCATGAAAAGTATAACCTTTTCTGAATCCACAAGCTAGAAACCATTGATTGGTGTCTCCCTTTGGATTACAAAGGAGATGGATTCCGTTTCAAAATAACGTATTGCTGAGAAATCAAGTTTTTCACGTTTCATATAAGTGTCTTGTTTTATGTCAGTTATAAATCTTCTCATGGAAGGTCTAATTAAATAATAATCACTAATAAAGGGTTCTACATAAACCCATAACAATGTATGCTTTAGCGATACATGTTTTCTTTGCAAAGCTGAAAGGTTTTAGAATCAATGTATGAGCGACGGGGCCTTGTTTGCAATTTAAAAAGTCTTGTTAGCATTTAATGAGCTTCTTGTAGTTAATTTAAAACATTGCAACATTGCAGTTGACAAGAATATCATTTATGATGCTATAAAACATAAAATGGAGCAATAACAACAGGCTCTGGTTGATGATCATAAATCTATTGAGACTAATGAGCCATCCCATTCATTAGTAAACCGTGAGTTTATACGTTTGTATGTGGTGCTAATGAGTGAGGATTATAGTAGCGGTGATCCATAACTGTGATGCTAAAGGATGGTATGTCTTTCCATTGTGGTGCTCCCATGTGACAGCAGTGACATAATGGTAATCCATAAATCTCTAAACAGCCCAGGGGGACATTTGCACTGTAGTCTTATGTACAGTCTTGTCTGCATCACAAACACTGACCTTGAGTGTGCCTCCCATTGGGAAGATTCAGCACAATCTATGAGAGCCCATTCCCATGCAAATAACCCCCCACCATCACTGGATACAGATTACACCTCCGTCACCGGTAATGACTTACCGACTAGAAACATGCAACATATCTCCATGGAATGAGTCTATGGACCTGGACCTTTTAATTATACACTTTAATTTGATGTATGTCCACAGCAGGTGGTAAAACATTCCCTTGCTCTTTTTTACTTGAAGCACCAAAAATAATGCATTGCGCAAAAACGCCCACCCTCCTACTCATTTAAATGTGGGGGCCACAGAAGATGCTAATAAAAAAAAACTTGCTGCCTTGAACATTAAAACAATCAACTTTTGAAAATCTCATTTAACACTGCGAGGGCAAATCTCGTAATCTATTATCAGACCGGAAGAGTCCTACTGGAAGAAAAACGTTGAATGACTTTTGTAAAAAAAAAAAACGTTTCCTCTGGTTTGTGTCTGTTTGGTGGTGTTTGCAAAGAACGGGGCCAGGTAGGGATTCAAAGTTCTTCTTCAGTGTTCTCAAGATAATTTCATCACAATGGGCCCTTTCAATGACACACCCTCACCGCAAGCCCTTGCTAAACAAAAAAATGCTTGATTTGTTATGACCCTTGAGAACTGAACCACCCCATCCTGTTCTGTACAATATCCTTTAGGCCCTTCATGCTAATTTAAACTCTTCTGTTGTAGCCTTTTCCAGCTCCCACTAAATAAAAGTCGCGTCATTCTTGCCTGAACTGTCCTTTTCTGTACTTTCCTAAACTGTTCTGTCTGTCCCTGCAATATCCTGTCCTTTTGAGTGTCGTCCCGTCCAATCCTCTTGGGTCCTGAACTGTTCTGTTCTCTCCCTTTCTGTACTATCCTGAACTATTCCTTTTATCCTGGCCCAACCAGCCTTTTTTTTGTATTGTCCTGCCCGCTTTTTTCCCATTCCACGAAAAAACGTGGTCTATCCTGCTCCACCTTGCATTGTTCTGGCCTAGACTGTCCTTTCCCTCCTGTTCTATCCCATCCCAACTTTGCATTATTCTGTGTTTCTATTGTATATGTGTCCCGTCTTACTTTGTTCGGTCTCATTATATGTTTCTGTATGCTCTGTATGTCATATCCTGAACCTTACTGTTCTATTCCAACCTTACTCACATTGTTAGACTGTGTCGTTCTGCACTATCCTTTTCAGTCGTGTCCTGGTACTGAACATTCTTGTGTTGACCGGTGTTGTCCTATTCCATCCAGTCCTGCACTGTTCTGCCCTGTCTCCTGAATCAGGGTTCCCCTATTAGTGCTATAGCCAGTGGCGGTTCATGATCCATTTTACCGGGGGGGCCATGCTGGGGCCAGTTATTTAATGTGAGGGGCACATTTAATGTGTTGGCGAAGGAGACAGAGACAGTGTTCCAGAGTACAACACTTTTAGTTCAGTATAAAGTTAAAACGTGAAAAAAAAAAAAAAAAAAAAAAAACTTAAAATACCATACTTGGTGTATTTTTTACAGAATTTATGTCAATAACTTACTAACAATTTTAGTTTTAGTGACTTATTTTCAGTTATTTTGGCACAAGTTATAGCACAGTCACTTCATTACAATTTTATTAAATTACATTAATGAAAAAAAAAACATTCCTCAATTTTGACCCAGGTACAGTAACACAAATTGCATTGTCATAGATTCTTCTGTGCGAGGGGGGCCACAGCAGTGCTCACGCTCAGTGTTGCAGGCCCCCCACACCAGAACCGCCCACGGCTATTGCGCCATCTCCCCTCTTAATGTCACCCTGGCTGCAAAATGAAACATAATTCACAGTTGTATGTTTTCTGCCAATCATAAGTCTTTATATGCATGTCTAATTGTTGGTGTGTGAGCCAAGCTAAACCCAGCTGAGCCTTCACAGCAGATCAAAGGCTTATCCATGCGTCAACCACGAGAGTGTTTCATTCTGCTCCATCCACTAGGCTTGCTTAAATTCGATTAATGACAGAAGGAGTGGGCGCAGAAATGTCCTGTTTGAAGCCTGACTCACCTCATATGACTATTGTGGGAGGAAGGCAGTGTTTTGTGAGGAAACTTGCTAACTTTGCAGATGAGCGCTCCATCACAGAGGCGGCATGGAAACTGGGTCAGGGGTTTTGCACGATGCTCTATTTTCTTCAGTGCTATTATGAAATACAGTGAACAGAGGAAAACACTGTCAGAGACAAACAGCAGTGGTGATATAACAGATGAAATCAAAGTAGTTTTTCATTGAGGTCATGGTTGCTTGGACACAACAGATCTAATACCAGTTACATAGCGACGCATTTGAGTACGGTATTATAGCTTTGTGACGGACTAGTGAGGGTCAGTCAATTCTGTCTCTCTCTCTCTCACTCTCACACACACACACACACACACACACACACACACACACACACACACACACACACACACACACACACACAAACAAACAAAACCTCTCTCTAACTCTAAATCTGCCTTTGGGTAATCAGACTGTGTATTTTTAAATCTGTCACTAATCTCTAATATTGGCATTACACACTGGACAATAGCTTTCAGACTGTGGGTACATTTTTCAACTCACAAACAAATACGCATTTTGTTAGAAATCTCTTATATACAAGCATGTGGGACCTTTTATTGTGCATGTCATGCCAAGCCCACCATGACACACAGATGTCAAAACAAAAGCCACAGACGACGTCTCTCTGCAGTTGGCAAGAGTTTAGGACGGTTTAAAAATGGCAGGATTTGAGAGAGAACAGCAATCGTCAAATAGTATGATTGCTAAAATAGTATAATCCATAAAATTGGTGAAAAGATTGGCTAAGGTATTTCATCCCATTTCCAGAGTTTTGAGTCCTGACACATACAGTATGATTTTGGTGTGTTTAATTATTGTGTTTTTTCTGTTTGTGTAGGAGGCGCTGCAGGCCTTTGCTTTCCTGGTGTTTGTGGTCGTCTGCGTCCTGGGATCCATCTACCTCTATTTCGTCCTCCCTGAGACCAAAAATAAAACATTTATGGACATCAGTCAGAGCTTTGCCAAGATCAACAAAATCCCTGTCCCCTCCCCTGGCCAAGAGACGGAGCTGGTCCTGTCCTGTAAGCCTGACATGTACGGAAAGGACATCATTAAGAGAGAGAGCTCTTTCTAGCTTAACAAACATGTGGTTTGTACATATTTATTTAATGACAATTAAATTAAAATCAATCGTTTTGTTTCAATGCATTTTGGTATTTTTATATATTTTGTATGACTGGAATATTTAGGAATAATAGTTTACAGCAAGTATTTGTTTATACCTCTTATTACAATTAAACAAACCAACAAGAGTTTAATATACAGTATGTAACAATCATACATTTCAAACGCCCTTAATAATGGAAATCAGTTACAAAAGGAATTGTAATGTGACTGAGGGTGGCTTGCATACAATGATGTGCACACTATTAAACTTAGACCTTTATTAACTGATTATTATTTTGCCTTTTGGGGGGTTTTGCCAACCTAATATAGGATAGTAGAGACATGGTATCCTGCTAGCATACCCTGGCTTATGTACTCCTCCATCAGATTTGGAAACATTAGCACCCTTCTCGAGTTGTGTCTGTGTCAATCAATTTCCAATCTTCATTCTCTTTTTTCAGCTGTTGGAATTTAAGCTGCTACTAAATACTTAATTTCACCAGTTTATCCCTAACATCAGGTGTTTGGTGTTGAGCAGAGTATAATGATTTTACATGGAAACATCTGCTTCCAGTGGTCAAAAACAACTCTGATGAAAGCAATGAGACTGAACAAAAGCAATAACGTTTTGAATGATAAAATGAAAACAATGAGCTAAACAAGTTTAAACGCCATGAACAGCTGACAGGAGAAGTTGTTGGGTTATACCAGTGGTTCCCCGGGGGGGCAGAGGCATGACAGGGGGGGCACGAGAGACCAGGAGGAAAAATGTTTATTAAAAAAAATAATATGTAAAAGATCAAAAAAATCATAGTTTGAAAAATGATTGATTCGAAAATAATATGATGTTTCATCAAAGCTCGGCTGTGTGTGTGTGTGTGTGTATGTGTGTGTGTGTGTGTGTGTGTGTGTGTGTGTGTGTGTGTGTGTGTGTGTGTGTGTGTGTGTGTGTGTGTGTGTGTGTGTGTGTGTGTGTGTGTGTGTGTGTGTGTGTGTGTGTGTGTGTGTGTGTGTGTGTGTGTGTGTGTGTGTGTGTGTGTGTGTGTGTGTGTGTGTGTGTGTGTGTGTGTGTGTGTGTAACGAGCCATTATGTGTGCGTGCGCGAGTGAGAGAGAGAGAAAGCACACCGGTACCAGAGATTGTAGTTGTTAGCTTCTGGTGCTAGCGAGCTACGCTAATGGATATAAGGAGTTTTTTCAACAACAAAGTGGAGGAGAGTCCTCTCCTGTCAGACTGAGAGGCTCAGTGAGCTTTATTTATTTATATATTTATTTGACATGATTGACATTTCTGTAAATGCGCCAGAGTTAGCCAACAGGCTATTTTTCATCTGTAGTCCCTTGACAGATGTTGAAAGTCATCCTAAAAACAAAAATTCACTTCAAGGTAAATACAATCAGTAAAACAACATTCAACAGAGATACTTATATTATGATAAAAGCATATATAACATAAAAACTAAACTAAAATACATATTCACAAAGCAGACAGATAGCAACAGGTCAAGGCACATGTACAAACAGAGCGTTGTAAAGTACAGAGTGTGTCAGTGTTGACAGAGCTGACTTTCCACTAACCATGTTTTTAAGTTAGATTTAAATAAACTGCAGGTGTTTTGTTCTCTAATCTTTACTGGGATTGAGTTCCACTGTTTTGCAGCTTTAAAAGAAAAAGAAGATTGGCTGAATGAACTCTTCCTTAATGGAACAACGCAGTCTCCTCTTGTTGCAGCTCTTGTTGCCCTAGTTACAGGTGTGCGTATGGTGATAAAATGTCTGAGCGGAGGTGAGATAAGGCCGTGTATTATTTTGTACATGAGGCAAGCATTTGCATATCTCATTACATTTTCCCAGCTCAACAAGTTATATTTTGTGAGTATTGGGCAATGATGAGAATACACTGACTTCTTATCTAGTATTTTAAGTGTTTGTTTGTATAATGATTCCAGGGGTTTAAGAGTGGTTGTGCAGGCATGTTGTTATGATTCTGTTTAGTTGTATTTTTGTTGTGTGCTTTTGTGTGCTATTTCCTGTCTCACCCCTCTCTTCTCTGTTTTCCTCTGCAGGGCTGGGCTGCAGTCGGATAGTTTAAAAATCAGCTCCTAAGTTCTAACCCTATCGTCTATTCCTTGACCTCTGAGTGAAACGTCACGGGGTTAAGGGATAGTGGATAGGAGAATTCAAAAGGACTTAGGAGAAGAGACTGCGGTACTTTAGAGAATCCGAATGCACTTTCACTATCCGACGTGTTTATGATGCGCCAGCGGACGTCCTGAATGTGCGTCTGCTGCTGTGGGGAAACTATGGAAACTACAGTTTTCTATACAGCGGACTACAACATGGATGTTCAATAAGAACGAGGGACTACTGTGAACTCATCTAGAGACTCTGCTCCGTGCTCTGATGCTGCTGCTTTGCTTTATGAACGTGGACAACAGAGAAACATATTCTTCATGACCAATGTTGGAATTGAAATAAAAAAGGAAAGTGAAACTTATGCTCGTCACCCTCTCCCTCCGGTCCACATTAATACCAATGATCCCAATACGTATGATTGTATGAACTAAAGATCTTAAAATCAATACAGATGTATTTATTATAAACGTTAGTCCTTAACATCTATCACTGTGTATATCACCATTCAGACATCTTTTAAAAGTTGAACAAACTCCACACAGCTCAGTAAAGACTGAAATGTTGACTTTATTTGATAATTTCAGTGAAAACTAACGTTCATATTTCTCTTTTTGATTATAATACTGATGCACGTTCAAAACAAAGCACTTTGGCAACTTACCACCTATGTTTTAAAATGCTTAATAAGCACCGTAACTTTCATGATATCATTTCTCGGTCATAATCGGTTGTTTCCGTGAACGGCCGACTGTTGAGTGACGGCAAATGCTGCGTCCGCAAGGCATTGTGGGGCAGCATTTTCGCTTCTCCTGTCGGTTAGGGCGGTCCAGTGGTTCCTAAGCTAAAGGAGGTTATAAAGGAAGTTTGAAACCTCCTTTCCTATCATTCTCATCATTCTAGAGAATTCGAACGGCACTTATCATGGCTGCCACTGAGGGACTTCCGGGTCATTTCACTCCTTTAGGAAGGTTCCTAAGCTAAATGTACTATTCGACTTCAGCCCTGGTGTGTGACAGGGAGTTGGCTGGCTCCTCCCAGTAGCAGACGAGGCACACCTGTTTCCACTCACCTCTTTACCTGTAGATATAAAAGCCCGGTCCTCATGCCACTTCCCTGCCAGATAATTCCTCTGTGTTTCGACCCTCCGGTGTGTCTTGCTGCTCTCCTCGTTGTTTGGAATTATTGTTTGGATTTTTGCCAGCCAACTTCCTGACTCCACTGCCATATTTTTTGTTCTCTGCTTGAATAAAGCTTTTTGTTTATTGACCATCTCTCTCCAGTCTTTTGCTTTGGGGTCCACAATTCTATAGGCCGTAACACATGTGACCAGGTTGTTAAGCAGTAGGTGATATGAGATAGAACCATAGAGTGCATGTACATCAGAGCCGCCTCTGTTGACATGCAGTTTCTGGTAAACCTCAAATTGAACATACTGAATTTGACCCTGTTGCAAACCTTTTTCACCTGAGCCTTAAAATTGAGTCTTGAATCAATTAAGAACCCCAGGTATTTGTACTCTGAGACCAGAGCTAAAGGACTCTCTCAGTGTTATCTCAGTGGGTCTCAAACGTTTTGGTCACCATTAATGTAAACAATTATTTCCGAGGCACACATTTATATGATCATTATAGTTATAACATTTTTTGAGAATAAATGAAAAACAGGTATGAAATACTATATGACAGTAAAAAAAGAATAAAGTTTAAAAGGGTGATTTGTAAAATATCCATAAAGAAAAAGTAAATATGTTTACAGTTCTGTTTCATATGGGTGTTGAGAGAGGTATCCATAGAACTCTTCATTTTGCTCTCAAAGTGCACCAGATTGATGCTTTTAACTTCAATATTTAAAAATCTTCCCGGGGGAGCTTGCCCCCGGACCCCCCTATGTGAGGTCCACACACCACCTATAAAAAATAGCACTTTACCCCTGCTTACACCTATATGCCTCGAGCCTTCATTGTAACTGTCACACTGTGTATTTGCGTGGGGAGTGTTGCAGTAGAAAATTCCACTGTAGCGACCGGTACATTAATGGGAAACCCTAAATGTTTGAGCACCCTCTATGAAACGTCAAGCTACCCCACAGCACCCCAAAATAAATATCTGGCTGAGCATGACGTTTTGTGTTGGGGGGGCCCAACTTTTTTTTTTCTCCAAAGGGGGGGCCTGACAGAAAAAGATTGAGGACCACTGGGTTATACGATGAGTTTCATAACTACAAGGGACCTGAACGACTGAAAGCTGAGTTTTTACTTTGAAGGAACCAGATCAGCATCATATTGATCAGATTCATCCTTGTGGTCAAAGCAGATTCATAATAAGAGAAGGGCTGTCTGAAGGGCTGTCTGAGAAGAGACATATCTCCGAAGGATCAGGGCCGTTCCTCCCTACATGCCGATCATGCAGACTGCATGGGGCCTCACCTTGCGGAGGGTGCCTCAACTGAGCCGAAAATGCGGTGCACCTATGCGCTTATGCGGCGCAATTAGTGTGGCGCGGCACGGTTTCGCCGCTGCGAGGCTCCACCAGCAGCCACCCGTCGACGCTCGCGAAACAGAGGGCCTCATCATACAACTTTGCGTGGGGCCTCATGCTGGCCAGGGACGGCCCTGCGAAGGATTATTAAAGTTAAGTTAAAGCCTTTTATTGTCATTATACACAGAGTATTCAGAGTGCAACTCTGTCCCGGTGTGCAAAAAATACAAACAAATACATAACACTAAAAAACACGGCAATAGGACAGACAACATACAATCATACGGGGAATAAATAGTTACAAATATTGATATAAAAAATAGTATATAAAGTGCATTTAAAAGTGTGTGTATGTGTGAGAATGGTTACAGTTGCATTATGTGTATTGGTTGAGCAGCCTGACGGCCCAGGGGTAGAAACTGTTTTTGAGTCTGTTTGTCCGTGACTTGAAGCTCCTGTATCTCCTCCCAGAAGGCAGGAGAGAGAACAGTCTGTGACCTGGGTGAGAGCTGTCCTTTATGATTTTGTTAGCTCTGCTGAGGCAGCGGGAGGTGGAGATGTGTTCCAGAGAGGGCAGGGGAGGTGGAGATGTGTTCCAGAGAGGGCAGGGGTCAGCCGATGGTTTTCTCTGCCATCCTGATCACTCTCTGCAGGGCTTTCTTGTCCGCAGCTCAGCATCCTGCATTCCACCCCGAGATGGAGTATAACAGCACGCTCTCGATGGTCGCCCGGTAGAAGGACACCAGCAGCTTCTTGTTCAGTCGGTTTCTCCGAAGCACCCTCAGGAAGTGTAGTCGCTGCTGGGCCTTCTTAACTGCTGCAGTGGTGTGTGCTGTCCAGCTGAGGCTCTCCGAGATGTGAACCCCCAGGAACTTAAAGGTGGAGACCCTCTCCACTCTCTCTCCATTGAGGTGAAGGGGGGCGTGTTCTGGACGGTGCTTTCTGAAGTCTATGATGATTTGTTTTGTTTTGCTTGTGTTCAGATACAGATTGTTTGCTGAACACCACACAGACAGCTTCAGGATCTCGTCTCTGTATGCGGACTCGTCGTCTCCCTTATATATTTGACCGACCACAGTGGTGTCATCATTATAACCGTTGTGCCACCATTAAGACAACAAGAGAGAGAAAGAAAGACCACTCGGGGAGCCCAGTAAAAAGGCTGAAGGAGACACGACAATTTGTTGGAGCCTCTCCAAATCTGAAAGGCACCAAGGCTAAACTTCCCCCAGATGGCGGGAGCCAGCGGAGGAGGTGATCTGAACAGAGGCAGACAAGCGTGGCATTGGATAGCAGTCTCCATTTGCTCCACAGTAGGGTGTACGAAACTGCCGGTTTGGTAAAAAAACAAAAACCCATCCTCCCACATAGACACACACAAATACAAAGTTGTGTGTGCTGTGCGATGATACAGGGGTGTCCATGTAATGAAATGGCATTGTTGAAGAAATGTGAGGAAATTTGAATGCCTCATGACTCTAATTCCTGATCTTATCCAGTGAGCTCATGCAACAGATTACTTCTTTCCAACTGGCAAGCAGGCGTGAGCAGTGGGAAGAATAATAATTGGATCTGTTGTCTCTCATAGCTCTGTTCCAGCATGTTACTTTTGAGGAGTCACACTCACAGCGATGTTAGTTAGTGGGTAATTGACAGGCAGATATGTCGGCGATTACAGGTGGGCGATTAATTAAGAGACTTCAAAGCAGAAAATACATACACACTATATATTTATGAGATGCATGTGGAGAGAAGCTGTCTGTGATATATTGCTGTTGGTCCAACCTCTCAGAAATCTACTTCCCGCTATGCAAAGTAAAGAAAAGGCAGTGCTGTATAATTCCTGCCACTGTCAACTCTAATAAGGGCGCACTTAAAATAAATGTTTGGAGAGGAATGTTACAGAGATGAAGCTTAGCGCAAGTTCAGACCTAAACCGAAGACCTAACACTCCGTATTGCTCGTCATGGCAATACTTGCTCCCTGCATCTAAATGACAGGGAGCGCCTCTCCTCAGCTAAACCTATCACGCCCCTCCATTTACAAGCCTAATTATCGCACCTGTTAATCCCTCTATATATGCTCTCCCCTTTCCTATCAGCTGTCTTCCAGGTGTCAACGCGCAAAGCTGGTAGTTTACACTCCTCTTACGCCTTAAAACACTGGATACAAAAAACAAAACAAACGCTCAAAACATGTCTAATTCAGACTCTTCAGAGGACTTACCTTTTTCGAAGGATCTCGATCCCATCTCCGATACCCTTTCAGAGGAAGCATCCAACTCTGTAAATCATCGTCGCTCCAGCTCTCGTCTGAGCGCCCGCAGTGGCTCTCGCTCAGCAGAAGCAGAATTCCTCGTCACCCACCTCCAGAAGCAGGGCATCACCCCAGCCCCAGATCTCCTGCTTTCTCAGCTCCGTGAACTGGCGGACCAAGCCTCCGGCGCGGTCTCCCAGCCCAGGCCAGCAGCCCCAGCCAGCCCCCCCGGAAGAGGGCGAGGGCGCGCTCGCGGGGGCAAAAGGCTTAAAAAAGCGAGTCCTCCAGGAGCTCGCGCGGCCAAAAAATCCCCCACTCTTCAGGTTCACTCCAGCGGGGCTCAGCAGCCCAGCACCGCTCAGCCCGGGAGCTCCGGCACTCAGCCACCGGTCGACAGTAGACTAGCCAATACTCTGCAATCCTTGGCAAGTTCCATGCTATTAATAGACATTCGCCTCCAGTCCATGGAGAAAAGTCAGGCCGGAGCTTCAACCTCTTCGGCGGCCCCGCCGGGTCAGGATTTTACAACCGGCATGATAGCTCCTTCTTACACTCTGACTTCCGCCCTCCCGGCTCCTCTCTCAGGTAGGCCCTATATCCCCCAAGCCGCTAACATCTCCTCACGGCTCCAGGCAAAAATCCTCGACGGGAAAGACATCAATTTGGTCAGCCTCATCCTGCCTTCCCCGGAGTGCGACAAAGCCATCGCCACGGGAGGAAGCATTACTGCGGTATTTAAATCCGCAGACCCCCGGCTCCTCAAAGACCTTTCTATAGGACAATTTCTGGTAGCGTTTAGCATTTTCCGCGATGTTCTCTGCACAGTTTACCCTGGAAGGAGAGTGGAGTTAGATGCCTATTTGGCCATGATCGGAGATCTGCACATAAAATATGGGGAAATAGTTTTCTACCAATACCACAAAAGCTTCTCCAGCAAAGCAGCGCTACACTTAGCTCACAGCAACATCCGCTTGGACTGGTCCGTGCTGGATACCGAGCTGCTCATTATGGCTACCGGCGGGCAACAAGTAGTTTCATGCATTAGCTGCGGAGCGCAGGGCCACACCTCTCCGCTCTGCCCTTCAGTACCTCTCTCCGGGTCTAGTTTTGTCCCCACGCAGTATCCTGGGAACATTAAAACAAACCGTCAGTACTTGCAGGGAGGCCCACCCGAGGTCAGTCTGCCCCAAGCGCCGGCTCCTTTTCCCGCGCCAGAATCAACGTGGTGGAAAAACCTTTTAAAACATCACCCCTCGACTCCCATTAACACCACACAATTAGCAGCTGCACTTTCGACTCACCCAAATCCCGTGTTCGTTGACTATCTGTTGTCAGGGCTCTCTCAAGGGTTCAGGGTAGGGGTTCTCTCTCCCCCCTCAGTGACTCTAGTGGCAAAAAACATGCAGTCAGCCGCCAAAGAACCCACTATAGTCTCTCAGCTCATAAAAAAAGAGCTCAACAAAGGATATTTAATCGGTCCTTTCCATTCCTCTCCGTTCCCAGTGTTCCGGACAAGCCCAATAGGGGTCGCTACACGCAAATACTCCGAGAAGAAAAGGCTCATTTTCGATCTGTCCGCTCCTCGCGCTGGGCCGTTCTGCAGCATCAATAGCCTTATTCCCCCCGAGTATTTTTCACTTCACTATGCTTCAGTCGATAATGCCATCCAGCTTATCAAATTTGCAGGGCAAGGAGCGTGGCTCTCCAAAGCGGATATCACTGACGCATTCAAAATAATTCCCATTCACCCATCTCAGTGGCACATGTTCGGTATCAGGTGGGAATCCAAATTCTACTTCGCTGTCCGCCTAACCTTCGGGTGCAGAAGTAGCCCCTGTATCTTTAATTCTTTTTCCGAAGCCCTCTGCTGGATCCTCCTGAACATCGTCAGAATCCCCTCCGTTCTTCACTTATTGGACGATTTCCTCCTCATAGATTCCCCTCGGGACATCTCAGGCGACTCTCTAGCAAAACTCCAAACATGCTTTCAGGAGTTAGGTGTTCCCCTCTCAGAAGAGAAAACGCTAGGTCCCAACACACGCCTGGAATTTTTAGGCATTACACTCGACTCCGTAGACATGGAAGCGTCTCTTCCCACGGACAAACTGCAGCGTATTCGCGACATCTCGTGGGGGCGTATGTCGCCCCACGGCTCATGTGTATTTCTGCATATTTACACCTGTATGTCCAGGCTGTAAAACCTTCGGGTCTGTATAACGTGTCCCTGCTAAAGCAGGTTCAATCAATCAATCAATCAATGCTTATTTATATAGCCCAATATCACAAATGTTACATTTGTCTCAGTGGTCTTCACAGTGTGTACAGAATATCAGTATGACAATACGACACCCTCTGTCCTTAGACCCTCACATCGTACAAGGAAAAACTTCCAAAGAAAACCCAGTTTAAAGGGAAAAATGGGAGAAACCTCAGGGAGAGCAACAGAGGAGGGATCCCTCTCCCAGGACGGACAGACGTGCAATAGATGCCGTGTGTACATTGAAAAGATAATACATTTGCAACATAGGTAGTCCAAATGTTTGGAAATGCATGTGTGTATAATAGGAAGATGAATCCACGAGGATATCCATCCAGGACCGATGATCCAGGACCACAGCCACGACTCGCGATCCAGGACACAGGACCGCAGGATCATCCATGACTCCAGATCCCAGCGTATATAGACACCGAAAAGAAAGGCATTTGGGGAAGCTGGGTTAATCGGAACATGAGAGTACACAGGTATAGACAGAGAGAAGGAAGAAGTAAGAATGGTTGCCCCGCAAAAGAAAATGTTCGGGAAGCCTCGCACGTTCCGGGCGCCCCGGGGTGCTGGTCGGGTCGCTCGGTGCGTCCGGGTAGTCCCCGCTCACCCGGGATGCCCCGTACGTCCGGGACGCCCTGTACGGCCAGGATGCCCCCTCCGGGATGCCCCGTACGTCCGGGACGCCCTGTACGTCCAGGATGCCCTGTATGTCCAGGATGCCCTGTACGGCCAGGATGCCCCGTATGTCCGGGTTGCCCTGTACATCCAGGATGCCCCGTATGTCCGGGAAGCCCCGTATGTCCGGGTCATGAAACCTCCGGTCCGTATAATGTTTCCCTGCTAAAGTCAGGTTACCCCGCACATTCGGGAAGCCTCGCACGTTCCGGGTGCCCCGGGGCACTGGTCGGGTCGCTCGGTGCGTCCGGGTAGTCCCCGCTCACCCGGGATGCCCCGTACGTCCGGGACGCCCTGTACGGCCAGGATGCCCCCTCCGGGATGCCCCGTACGTCCGGGACGCCCTGTACGTCCAGGAAGCCCCCTCCGGGATGCCCCGTACGGCCGGGAAGCCCTGTACGTCCAGGAAGGATGCCCGGGAGGCATCAGTCGCTTAAATCCTCACATGTATTAACCTCTCCTTTCCATCCATAGATTTCTGCTGCATCCCACAAGGTAAGATGTCTTCACATTCAGTACTTCATACTTCATTCTTTTGGGGGTTCATCGGAAACGGTTCTTCCCTTCCCGATTGATATCCTACAAAAAACCTGGGCCTAATCGCCAAAACAACATTTCATTCATTTGTGATGAACTGTCATCATTATGTTCCATTGATATAATGTGACCGATAATAAATATGTATTCCATACATCATGTCTCTCCTGATTGAAATGAAGCTTAGCGCAAGTTCAGACAGGAAGACCTAACACTCCGTATTGCTCGTCATGGCAATACTTGCTCCCTGCATCTAAATGACAGGGAGCGCCTCTCCTCAGCTAAACCTATCACGCCCCTCCATTTACAAGCCTAATTATCGCACCTGTTAATCCCTCTATATATGCTCTCCCCTTTCCTATCAGCTGTCTTCCAGGTGTCAACGCGCAACCCTCCTCCACCCCTTCGCCTCCTGCTTTCAACTCAGGGCCAAGCTTATCCTCCTTCCTTCCAACCGGACCTAACCACTTATCACCACCACCAGTGTCTAGACCCAGGGGGGTTCATCGGAAACGGTTCTTCCCTTCCCGATTGATATCCTACAAAAAACCTGGGCCTAATCGCCAAAACAACATTTCATTCATTTGTGATGAACTGTCATCATTATGTTTCATTGATATAATGTGACCGATAATAAATATGTATTCCATACATCATGTCTCTCCTGATTGAAATGTAGTTTGCAGCATGTTTTTCTTGTATTCAGCAAAATTGTCATTAACACAATTTTAGTGAACCTTTTTTATATAAATCATTCACACTGGGAATCTGATTTAGTGCTCAATTTGTGTGAGAGTTTGTAAACGAATGCTTTGATAGACATTTTGCAAAATTGTTTGGGAAATCAAATGGATACGTAATTGAAATACAAAAGTTCATTTCATGGGTGAAGTAATCCTTTAAACCTTTATAAAGATTAATCAACGGCTTTCCTAGCAACACGTTATTAAAAGGTGGAGCTGGTGGGGAGAATCGGAAAGCAATTCACACCTCCCCCCTCCCTAATCACTTTACAAAAATGAAAATCACGACCCCCAACAGATTTACTTTAAACCAGGATTGCAAGTGTTCATTTAATTTTCAGAAGTGCTTAGCTGCCCTCTTTTGATGTGATGAAAAACTGAACAGTCACCAGTTCTGTTGAATAACTCTGATCTCCAGTGAGGATGCCCGTAATGAAGTGTGTCCATCAGACCCAGGTTCAGTTTTCTGATTTAACTTTTATTTAAAAGGCTCCTATTGTGCAGATATTATGGCTCTCAGATACATACAAATATATAAAAAACATGTCTATGATGTGTTTTGTTCAAAATACCAAACAGATCATGCATTTTAGAAATCCCTCATATCCCTTCAGGCCTGTTATACCTCATTCACACCAACGGTGTTTCAGGGCCGGCTCGGAGCTGGAGCTTGAAAAGCACCGGGTTTTCCTGTTCACACCTCTTAGCTCCGGAATCCGGTTAGTTTCAAGCACCAAAAAATGGTCCGGCTAGAGCAAAAGCACGTCACGCTTACGTCGAGGCGGGGGCAGGGGGAATCGGAATCGTCGTTGAAGTTGATGATTACGATTGTAAAGCAGTTTTGAATGTAGCATGTAACGACTGTAAAGTTGGTAATAAAGTCGTCCTATTTCTTCCATTTCGTTTTGACAGAGCGAAACCAAAACGAGTAGGGCTTCAACACAATCGGCCATTGTTGTTGTTGTCGGAGTGAGCTGTGAGGGGTTTCCGCGCGGTTTGGCTTTATGAAGCAGGCACGCAAACGGTTACGTCATGACGCAAACGATGACGCAGCACCAGTCACTCTGGGCGGTGTGAAAAGAGCCGGAGCCAAACCGAAGAACCGGTTCTGAACCTGAAAAGCTCTAGCACGGAGCTTGCACCGGAGTTGCATTGGTGTGAATGAGGTATGTGAGAAATGCAGATTTTGGGTCCTTAGCTTGAAAGAATAAAAATAGGAGGGAGAGCTTGTGCCTGCTTAGAATTCTACCGGAGATAAAGCTAAATGCTGCCGTGAATAAATGCCATATCATGTTCCAAACCACATCAAGGATTATTTCTGAAACATTATGGAGCTCAAATGCTTTTTCTCTTGCCAGTGTACCACAAGGTGAGTTCCTTTTTTTCATTTCCTGCTTTTTTACACATACTCTCTCCAGTACAGGTTAGCTCTGAGTGTTAGCGATGCTTTCTAATGTTAACAAAGACCATATTACGTCCAAAACACGTCGAGCATTGTTTCTGATAGCAACGTTTCTGATACTGCTCATTTACAATCAGTGGCGAGCCGTGACTTTTATACCTAGGCCCTCTGACCCCCCTTCCCTCGAAAAAAAGAAGAGATATTACGTTACAGCGGAATATCAAAACAGAGGCCCGGGGTGCAAAACGCATCAATGACAGCGACCCGCTACTAGGGTTGCCAGAAACTGACCATGATCAACATATCAA
Organism: Pseudochaenichthys georgianus; assembly: GCF_902827115.2. Taxonomy (NCBI): domain Eukaryota; kingdom Metazoa; phylum Chordata; class Actinopteri; order Perciformes; family Channichthyidae; genus Pseudochaenichthys; species Pseudochaenichthys georgianus. The sequence goes on along the minus strand of NC_047507.1, from coordinate 10,157,959 downwards.
CATCGATTATTCGGCAGCCCTGGCGAATAATAATCGATTATTCTACCGACCCCCCCCCCCCCCCCCCCCCCCGCGGGAGAGAGGAAAAAAAGAAGGAATTCCGTTGCTTTCTTTACTGGAACATGTTTAACAGTACAAACAACAAACAAGCATGTCATCACAACGACGTGGCCTTGAAGTGAAGTTGGTAATGGCCGGCTGTGCTGCGTCTTTCTTTGTAACCTCTTTGGCGTGCTTCGCACTCAAATGCAAACGCAGGTTGAGCTGTGATAGACCAACGTCTTTTCGCAGAGCTTGCATTTAACTTCCTTTGGACTTGTAAGTTCGAAGTAGTTCCACGAGGAGGAACTCTTTTTACCTGCCGCTTTGTTCATCTTTAGTCGCACGTGTGAGGGAGAGGGGGGGTGGGGTCGGGGTCGCTGTGTAGCGTGCTGCAGCAGCAGTCTGCTCTGCACGCAGGCTTCCTCCAAGTTTACAGTAAAACATACTGGTGGTGTGACCAATGACCATTTACAATTATTAATACTATTACTATTATTAGCATATATATATTTATATACATTTTGGTTGAAACTAAGCCAGAAAAAAAATAAAAATACATATATATATATATATAAATAAAATCGATTTTTAAAAATAATATTCGATTATGGAGACTGTAGCGAATATTCGAATAATCGAATAATCGCTGGCATCCCTACCCTCTACCACACAGAACAACACCATTTATATAAACACCTATCATGACAGGGCACCCACAGCCAAGTAACAATTACAAATGAATTAAGTCGGCACGGCGGCCCACATTGAAAATGACTTTGGCCTACCTTTGATGATAAATCACTGAAACACAAAGTCCATCCTCCTGTCCTTTTGGATGAAGCACTTGCGGGTCATTCAGCTGATCCTTTGCCACTCCAGTTTATCATTGTAACTCAATCTTGAAAATGACTCGGTTAATAATTTTGCAACGATGTCATCACTATCACTGAAGTGAGCCATCATGAACGAACTTATGCTAATTATAAATATATCGATCATAAATCTATCGTTTAGATTTATGATTCGAAAATAATAATAATAATAATAATAATAATAATAATAATAATAATAATAAAAGTAGGATAGACATGTGGATATTATCCGTCTGAACAAAACGTGCATTTATCCAACAGGTTCGTTTTCCACAGACCTTATTTCGAGCTATTTTCCAAAACCCTCTGGAGAAATCCCGTTGCTTTCTGTCGAGGGAATCCGAGCGAAGCTTACTTCCGGGTTTTAGGACGCGTCACTGCACCACTTGCATAGAACTCACAGCGGGCGGAACTTGTCATAAAGTCCGCGAAAAGAAAGCCCGCCCATTTAGAGGGAAGATATGATTGGTCAATTGTACTGTCATTTGACATTACTCTCTCATTGAGTTACTATAGAGAGGCGAAGTCCCTCCCTTTCCGGGAGCCTCCATGGGACCCCGGAAGCGTAAAATTATACATTGAAGTCAATGGAGAGAGAAAGGTTATCTTTTGATCCCGTTTGAATTGTGCCACGAATGACACATATGATGTTTGTCAATTTAAAAGAATATTTTGCAAGTCAAAAAAATAAAAATGTGTCGTAAAACTGTGAAGTTACACATTTTTTTGTGCGAAACCGCTGAGTGAACTACAGGTCTCTGGTCTCGCACAATACGCGTCACCATCACAAAGACGGCCGTCACGTTAGCAAATTTCACCTGTTTCTTTCAGAATGAGGCGAAAAGTATAAAATGAGGTGAAAATCACTACAAGTCTGGATACGTTGAGAGCTGTACATACACGAAAGGGGAGTTAGTCGGTTCTGTAAGAGCAGCGGGACCGGCTTTACAAGGTTTCGGTGAGTAATATGAGTGCAATGTGTAACGTTAATGTCAGCTAGCTAACATTAGCTAACAAGGTACACTAACGTGTTTTGTTTTAGTAACTAGTTTTCTCCTTAAGAACTTCGTGGTCTCTGTGTATGCTGTGGATAACATTAGTGTTCACAAGAACAAGGTACACTCCCGTGTTTTGTTTTAGTTGCTCTTCAGATTGAAGCGGACAGTTTTATATATTCTATACTGTATGTGTGATCTCCTTTTACATCTCGTTGTGTCATTTGAGTTTATTTGCTGTGTGTAGATTCAAGGATTTTGGTGACATGAACATGACCATCGCGGAGGCAGTCCAGTTACCATCCTTCTGTCTCCGTGAGGAGGGTGTGTCATATATCACCCATACTGGCACCAGGTCCAAGGGCAGCTGCACATCACAGACCGGAGTCTCTGCTACTTTGTTGTGTGGACCACGAAGGAGGCGTTCATCATCCTCATCCCCAAAGACCCTGCATGGCATGGAAATCTCCTCCTCCTGGAACAATTCTACACCCAGCATATGCTCCCTGTGTTGGCCAGTAGAGAGGAGGACATTTAAATAAACATACTCTTAACACCCTCAGACTCTGCGTTGTGTTCCGTATGTGCGATGGGTGTTATGCAGAGGGGAGGAAAACAGGACACAGCAGATTGGGATTGTGGTGGAGACGCTGAGCAGTTATTTCATTGTTGCATGTAATTATTATTATACTGCGTGCTTCTTAGTTATTCCATCTTTTGCTGTAACATGGATCTGTATGTAACTCTATATTTACTTGTTATCTACCACACTTCCTTCTACATCATACACCATCATTATACATGATGGTGTATATAGGATATATATATTTGTATACATATCTGTAAATTGTATAATTTAATTTTTCATATTTGGGATTGTTGGAAACGTCTTTTTGATCTCTGTCTATAAACACAAACTGAATAAGATTGACAATAAAGTTGACTTTGAAAAATATATATATTCTTTATGAAAATAGTTGACTGTTGGAGAAATGAATCCAAATTAAACGTTGGACTGAACTACAACTACGTCTTTAAATCTCTACAGACTGTTTTTCAGTGGGATGGCAAGTTCCTATCTTTAAACATTTATTAGTTTTTTCTCAGAACAGATTTGATTTTATGAAGTTAATTTAACTTTGCCGACCATGTAAGGTCATTATTAAAAAGGTACAATCAATTTGTTTAGGGTTGACTAAAATAATGATACACATTTCATTTGGTTAATTTACTGACAGAATAAGAAACTCAATAATGCTCTACTCACCTGTTCCTTTTTATAAAGTGAAACAGTTGAAACGATAGATTTTTAGTAAACTTAAAAACAACCTTCTCCAAAAGCTATCAAGGAATATACCGAATACTTATTTTAGAACTTTATTACATATTATTTGTATATAGTTTGAATGATCCATAATTGACAGAAGCTTGTGTTTACACTGACCTGTTACTCATATATTAATGTCTTTGTAACTTCTGTAAACCACTACCTCACTAATTTCTTTCATTCATCACGGTTCAGTAAACTAAGTGACACATGAACCAGTTTAATCATTATAATAACGTAGGATTGCAACTCTTTGAAACTGTAGGTGGCTCTTAAAAGAGCCGTTGTGTTTGGGTGTGCTGGTCTCAGGTCAGTTTAAGCCCTCTCTCGCGGATGCGGCGGGCCAGCTGGATGTCCTTGGGCATGATGGCGACCCTCTTTGCTTGGTTCATCTTACTGGGGGGCAGCTACATGGATGTCGGTGCAGTCCACAATCATTGTGCAGTTGAAGGCAGAATGAATGTATTATTGACTCCGAATGAAGCACAACTTCATGTCATACAATACATTGACTTTATTTGTAATTGTGTAAAAACATATGAGCATAATGATTAGCAAGCAGGACCTGCAGTAACAGAGCACGGTGATGGATGGAGCTGGGAAGAGAGAAGAATAAAGAAAACAGATCAACTTCATTTTCGGATATTAAAAATTCAATTTCAAAACAAGTTGCCACTCCTACAGTTTTCTAGTGTGTAAAGATGATTTCACTTGACCTATGCACAATATCACACTCAATACATGTGTGTCTCTGGGGGGTGCATTGTGCCTTTGATGTATATAAATAATATACCATAACCAAATACTATTACGTACAGTGGAAATCAGGTTGCCAGAGCAGGTCAGTCCAGTGTGCATGTTCCTCAGGGTCTCAGCAGTTACAGGTGAGGGAAAGGAAATAAAAGAGAAAAAGGTCAGTAACAACACTTTAAATTAACAACACTTTGAATAATTATCTCTTCTCATAATTTTCTCTCAGTAATCACTCAACTACTGTCTTTCCAACAAACAGATTGACTCACCCTTACTGTCATCACAATGAAACACGTCCAGAAGAATCTGTCATGCAAAGCTCCCTGCCTGCCTTCGACTCTCCCTGACTGCTTCCTTAGCACCCGGTGGATGGCGCAGTAGGCTACTCTTCAAATGTTTCACGAAATACTTACCATCTACTCTTACTTTATGTAATAAAATAATAACTTCATGGTAAGGCTACTAAAAATGACAAGGCTAAGTAATGTAATGCTAACTAACGTGCTCGCTACTCGTCACTACTAGCTAGGTAGCTAACTTGACTGTGTTCCATGCACAACATGTGTATTACCTGATATGTCTGATCCAGCGACTCCTGGTCCTTTCATCAGACGGCAATCGATAGAACGAGCAAGTGGTTTGATCACTTATGTGATCAAACCTGGTACAAAGCACACATGCATCTTGCATCTTGTAAAAGTGAATTTATTTTTAGCAATCTCTTATTTATTGGAGGGAATAAATCAGTTATGAGATCTTCTTCTTCTTCTTCTTCGCTTTAATTACGAGTCGCAACCACTTGGAGAATTATCGCCTGTGACATCACTTACGCGAGCCAGAATGGGATTTGTAGTCTTTGTAGTCGTGTATTTTTCATAGTCTTATATTTCAACAGTTTTACGACAAAATGTGACTCTTTTGACATGGAACTTATTGTTTAAGATTGACAAACATCATATGTGTAGTTCGTGGCACAATTCAAACGGGATCAAAAGATACGTGTTCTCTCTCCATTGAATTCAATATAAATTTTTCGCTTCCGGGGTCCCATGGGCCGGAAGTAGATGTGCGTGACTTCGCCTCTCTATAGCTGGCCCTCTGTGAATGTAGAGAGGGACCAACAAGCTCTCCTGTCTTCACAGAACTCGCAGAGACGGCATTTAACCCTTCACATTCCAACAGAAACTGAACAGGCAGATTCGAAGGATTTATTTCTTTGTAAATATTATTTTACACACAATTAAATCAAGTTATTTTGGTAAAACTAATGAAAAATGAAAAAACTACAAAAACATATAAAAAGAAAATATTTGTTTTCAAACATTATTTCTTAGAATATCTTAGGCCCTCACAGAGGGCCTAGAGGGCCCTGACGGCTCGCCACTGCTTACAATATTACGTCATATCGGACACAAATCTTGATCACCTTAGTTGTACCCCCATTTTTAGAGATTTGGGTATGGAAGAAAAGAGAGGGTTTTGTTTTCTGACACTTTGAGTTCCCTGACACACCGGGGACACACATTTATGTATTCTGTAAAAGATATCAAAAAGTGCATTTTGCATAATAGGTCCCCTTTAAGCAGGAGTGATTCACATTGAGATTCAGAATATGTTTTTATAGAGTGGCGAAGTCCCTCCCCTTCCGGTGGAACTCCATGGGACCTTATTTCGGAAAAATCATGTATTGAAGTCAATGGAGAGAGAAAGATTATCGTTATTAATCGTAATTAGTATTATTGTTTGTGTGAAGCGCTCAATGAACTACAACTCTGGTCTTGCATATGTCACCAACACCAAGACGGCCAGCACGTTAGCACATTTCACCTCTTTCTTTCAGAATGAAGTGAAACGTACTAAAATAGGTGAAAATCACTATAAGTCTGGCCATGTTGAGAACTGTACATACACACAAGGGGAGTTAGTCGGTTCCGTAAGAGCCAGCATGCGGGACCGGCTTTCTAAGGTTTCGGTGAGTAACGCGAGTGTAATGTGTAACGTTAATGTACGCGACTCTGGGATTTGTAGTCTTTCTAGTTGCGTATTTTTCATAGTCTTATATTTCAACAATTTTAAGACAAACGGTGACTTTTTTGACATGGAAATTATTTTTTAAGATTGACTCATGGCACAATTCAAACGGGATCGAAAGATAAGTATTCTCTCTCCATTGACTTCAATACATCATTTTTCAGAAATAAGGTCCCATGGGGCGGAAGTAGATGGGCGTGACTTTGCCTCTCTATAAGGGCAGCATACAGAGTTTCACATAAAAGAGATTTAAAACAATGAGCAGTTAACATAAAACAATGAATTAGCAGGGTTGACTAACAGCACTTAACAACTAGTGGTGGGATAGTCTTTAATCCTGTTTTCATAAACTCCCATGATATCAGGGCAGTTTGTGTAGTATCCCTTTATAAAGAAAGATGTGATATGAAGTAAGAGAAGCCAGCTTTCTCACACAAACTACAGTAATCCATATCCGACTAGCTGTGACCGAGGTTATCTACAATGTCATCATGCTTTGCAGTGACAGGAGGCGGTGCTCTTTATTCTGCAGGTGTGTCACTGCAGTGGTGAATGGGTCAATCACTGCATTGTTGTCTTTCCGCCTCCACATACTCTGTCTCAGCAGGAAGACCCTGCTACAGATGTCTTTGCTGCTTGCATCATGCAGAGGGCTGTCTGTCTCAGCTGGTCCCACACTGTTCAGTGTCCTGTACTGTATAGAAAAGTCAGAATAGGTCAACTCTCTTTTTACACTTCAATCGACAAAACCATTAACATTATATATGCTCCATAAACTAGAAGCACTTTATCATGCAGTCTTCGGGTTGCGACTTTATTGATAAGGCCGTTCTCCACTTTTCATCTCCATTTGCATACTTTTCTTCTCATCTACATACCATTATCCATGTGTTTTCATCATATATGATGTCTTGGTAACTTGGAACACACAAATCCAGACTTTTCCTCTCCCTGTATGCATGGTTGCAACACTAAACAGTAGTTTAATCATCTCACTGTGCGCACATGTAATATGTCCGGTTTATACTCGACGCATCCCTGAGGGTCGTGAGAGTTTGCACGACCAAGATGACGTCACACCATCAAGCACAGCCTTTAGCAGGGGGTTTCCTTGGGTTGGTTTTCCGCTGCATGTGCAAAGAAAAAAACGTTGAGGAGCTTTGGGAATATATGTTTATCATGAAGATAATTCGTAAGTATAAAAGAGCAAACATTTCATTGTATTAAATCCACGTCAGCTCTTGTCCATTCAGTTAAAGAGAATAGCTGCGGCTTTAGACTTCTTAAAATCCGTGCCACTCGGTCTTTCCTTATGACAACAGTGGATCAAGGATTAACCCACTTTTGTTTCTCTCTGCCAGCTGACACCACCACTCGTTGTGTATTTGTTGTCTTTATCTGATCACCAATAGTGAAAAGGAAGAGCGACAAGCAAAAATCAGCTTATCAACCTGTCAGGGACCAAGCAGTAAGGCAACAGGACACAGGTAGTGATGGCAGTTTGACACTGAAGCTTCGAACGGAGCTTCAACCCTGGACTTCCTATTTCATAGAAGCAGTGCTTCGAAGCTTGCTTCAAATCACGTGACATGTGACGTCCGAAGCAGCAACTGCTTCATTTCCTGAATGAATCACTACTGGTTCACGGTCCATTCACGCGATTCAATGCACTGCCTCGTCTCGATTCTGACAGGTGACAGGTTGAAACTGTTTCGAATTTGAGCGCTTCAACACTTTATGACCGCTCTAAACAATGCGCAATGTGTGGGTTGTTGTCGTAGTTTCCGTTGTTGATGTTGAGTTGTTGTTGGTATTGCATTTTAATTGTAGTATCATTATAGAGCAAGCCGGGAAGAAAGATAGGTCGTTCTGGCTCGGGAAACACTTCGAAATGTGGAGAAGTTGTGAACAAAAAGACAATTATCAGTAATATAAAAACAGTTCAATATTTCAAGGAATAGATAGCCCAGTGGGTAGGACCGGCGGCCCGAATGCGGCGATGTCCTCCGCGCAGCTGGTTCAAAGCCCGGAATGGATGTACTTGGAATCATTGCTTTTCAACTTTAATACTTTAATAACTGTTGAAAGGCCCTCTCCTCCCAAAAAAATGTCCAGCACTCTCTAGTCTCTTCTCAATAACCCAATACACACAATTATCAATCTTTAATTGCAAATAGAACATGATATTCTGTGTGTGTGTGTGTGACGAGCCATTATGTGTGCGTGCGCGAGTGAGAGAGAGAGAAAGCACACCGGTACCAGAGATTGTAGTTGTTAGCTTCTGGTGCTAGCGAGCTACGCTAATGGATATAAGGAGTTTTTCCAACAACAAAGTGGAGGAGAGTCCTCTCCTGTCAGACTGAGAGGCTCAGTGAGCTTTATTTATTTATTTATATATTTATTTGACAGGGACAGTGCACATTGATTGACATTTCTGTAAATGCGCCAGAGTTAGCCAACAGGCTATTTTTCATCTGTAGTCCCTTGACAGATGTTGAAAGTCATCCTAAAAACAAAAATTCACTTCAAGGTAAATACAATCAGTAAAACAACATTCAACAGAGATACTTATATTATGATAAAAGCATATATAACATAAAAACTAAACTAAAATACATATTCACAAAGCAGACAGATAGCAACAGGTCAAGGCACATGTACAAACAGAGCGTTGTAAAGTACAGAGTGTGTCAGTGTTGACAGAGCTGACTTTCCACTAACCATGTTTTTAAGTTAGATTTAAATAAACTGCAGGTGTTTTGTTCTCTAATCTTTACTGGGATTGAGTTCCACTGTTTTGCAGCTTTAAAAGAAAAAGAAGATTGGCTGAATGAACTCTTCCTTAATGGAACAACGCAGTCTCCTCTCTGTGTGTGTGTGTGTGTGTGTGTGTGTGTGTGTGTGTGTGTGTGTGTGTGTGTGTGTGTGTGTGTGTGTGTGTGTGTGTGTGTGTGTGTGTGTGTGTGTCAACTATTTTTCAAGGCAATGATACGTTAAACCCACTGCAGCCTTGCACTTCGCCAGGAGAGGTCGCTGTAACTGAAGCTTCGAGAAATGAACCTATTTCCGACACAATTGTCCAAGTGGTTCGACGCTTCATTCAAAGCTTCATTTTGCCATCACTAGACACAGGAGTGCTTTAAATAAACTGGGATCTTTATTTACCCAAAAGTCCAAAGAAAACATCACAAATCAATCATTTCTAATAACTAGACCTATAATAGAGGTCAACAAAAAAATACCTCAAAGAAACATGGCACCAACTTAACAGGTGTTAACTCAACAAACTGACCTGCTACAATGACAAACCAAGGAACCTATATAGTGGCTTGGCCAAACCAAGTTGAAACCAAGGGATAATTAATAGTAACACAATACACAAAGGACACTGACATAACCCAAATCCCCTCTTTAACATGGAAGCAGGTGGTTTGTCCCAATCTGTCTCAATTGGCCCCTTGCAGTATTTATGAGTCCTCAGCGCTAGGCCACGCCCTTTGTTGAACCAGGAAGTAACCTCCCCCAATGGACATGGTAACTCAAGAGACAAAGAAAGTAATTAATACAAACAAATACCTGTGTTAGCTGTGCTAAAATGTTTGAAGTAATGTCAGATTGCAATCAAATAAAGAGTTTACCATTTAAAGCAAATGTGTGGTGTTAATTGGCATGATGTATTGCAGCTGCACTGAAGCAAAACTACTGAAGGTGAGGGTGCAGTGTAGTTGGTTTACCCTGTGTGGCTGAGGCCATCACACAACCAAATAACCGGTGTTCAGATCTTCACTTTATTTTGTAAATCAATGTTACTGATATCTTATGTTTTTGCCTGCCATCCGACTCCTGATAATGTCACGGATACTAAATGTCTACTGTATAATGCGTGTCTAACTTGTCTTCTGCAACACAGTTCAATGTTTTAATGAGTTTTGTTGCAAAGTGACATTGACCTGTTGCATCGCAGACTCCCACACACGTGCTTCTTGAGGCACTTTTCTCGTTATATTCATCTTCGGTTCATCTTTCTCAGACTGACAGTTGATTGTTTGAACCCTGTCTAGCAGAGGGAGAGGGAGTATATTTATATTCCAAGTTTGTTGTGGCTGGTTTAGCTTCAAAGCCTTTGTTGACATTTGCACTTAATAAAACAATTATTTAGCTGAAGCGCCCTACAACTGGCCGATCCATAAGAAGGCTGCTGCACCCCTGAAGCACCTGCGCTCTTCTCCAGCTGGTGCTAGTTTGCCACAAGTGAGCTACAGTGCTTTAGACACCCTCAGGTCAATATTGAGACGGCTAATGTGTCTGGGAGTTTGGCTGTGTGTGGGTTTAAGTGCAAGTGAGTATCTAAAAATGCTGGCGACATGTTTTTCTCCTCTGGTTCATAACCGTTGACCAGCCTAAATGGAAAGTGCTATGATGCAAAGTGTCCCTTCATTAGTAGCTGTCATCTCATGAGTAACTTTCTATAACAGTAGTCTGTGTTCGTGAAAAGATAATTATCATCTGTCATCTGCAACAAAGAGCTTATTTGAACTTGCATTCAAACTTATTATTTCAAGTGAATGATCAGAAACTGTGGTAACTCCCGCTGCCCCTTTCTCACTTCACACGACGCAGTGTGATGCGAGTCAGTGTGAAACAGTTAGAATAAATTACTCGGAGTCCTACAGGCCAATCACATTTGAAACCTTTTGCAAAATGATCTCTTTAAAACGTTGAAACAAATGCAGACAATCGAAACGACGGAGCCTCAATCGAATCAACATTGACCTTACATTATAAATGTGAATGTGTTCTGGCAGAGATCAAAAGAAGCTACACAATAGGCTCTACCGAAAGGAACATGAAGAAACGATGTTTTGTGCTCCGACCCTGCTTCGGTTTTCACAGCCAGAACTGTTGGAGAGAGCCAAATGAGAAAAGCTCAACAAAACACATGAACACCAGTCCTGGTTGCAGAAAATGTAATTGTTGCATTGTCTTACTGGCTGTTGTGTTTTTGTGTAATCTTGAACCCCTGTATTGCAACCCATATCGCAGATGTCTTGTTACACCAATTAGGCTTAGGGCTGTTCAGAGATACAGTCAATTTGTATGGGATAGTAAAAGAAAGTTAACTTCATCTCTAAAGCCAGCTACCTATCTGAAAAATAAATCCACATAGACTATTGTCCGCAAAATTAATGTATGTGTTCTGCCATACACATGCTTTAAGAGATGACATTACTTAGAGATGTTCCCATTATATAACACATCTGCAAATACACACATGATTTCTGAAGGATGAATACATGAAGTATAGAAATGCAGCCTGATTATCAGGGTTAAACAGCCTCTATAGGCGACTGTTCTCTCCTCAGGGCTGCCTGTTTTCACTTCACACAATCTCACTCTGCAGTCAGCAACATCTTGAACCGCTAGTGACAAGGTGAGTATCCCATATGCAAACTGTTTCACACTCTAATGAGCTACTAGCCTAAAGGGGAGCTGAAAGCCAGACCCCTGCACCGGATGCTGTGACACCACCATATAGAATTGAGCATGTATGCATCGGTAACCATGGCAACAGTGCACCATTACCAACCTGGGGGGGGGGGGAGGCACGATCTGCTGCTCCAATTCATGGCTGATTGACCTTGTACAGGAAAGGAAACTCATTGAGGCGACAATACGCCACCTCTCACCACTGCGGCAGCGTTGTTATGCTAATGAGCCAGTCATGATAATGAGCGTGCTACAGGCAGACAACACTGCTGCTGCTAATGCACTCGTGACCTCTGGCATGCAACGAATCCAAGTCTGTAGGTTAAACCTACACTCAGCATTGATGAGGTAGCTCTTCCAGTACAGAACATCCTCTCTACCCAAACATCTTTCTCGCACAGAGAAACATGTAGAAAGATCAGCCTACTGTCCCTATGGGATTATGTAATATTATTGTCCTATGTCCAATGCTAACGTTCAGTGCCAGTGAACTGGATGTTGTTTCAATTGTATGCAGGAAAGTAAAGATGTATACATTATACAGCTCGGAGGCTGTATACTCAGATCGTGTTTCATTAACTAGAAAATGTATACTTATTTCACTAAAGCAAGAGAAAGGACATTCCAGTTCCCGGTGAAATGTAAAGAAAAACAGATATTATGAAACTTCTGTCAGGTGGGTAATGTCTGCATATGCCTTTGCGAACATGGGCAGGTGATGATATGTATGCCATGTAGACCCACCCAGACCCTTGTTGTTACACGGATTTGGCAAGCATTCATTTGGCATTATTGTGTATGGATGATTAGGTGGTGGATTGACGTGTATAACCCATATTGCCCTTAATCATAACCAAGTATTTTAGTAGCTCATCCCAATCCATTCCTCAGACATTTATTATTTGCAACCATGAATTTTCCCTAAACTAACTCTCACATATTTTTTAATGATGTAAAACAGCAAAAACAAGAAAGTCATACTGAGCACACCTGCTGTACGTCAAAGCCTTGAGAGCACCATCGCATCCAGAATCAACCACCACACCTCACCCTCTGACCGTAAGCTGATGGAGGGAAAAAGCTGAACTGCAGGAATTCAACTCTGACCTCGACGGATCAGGTAATAACACCTGCTAGGTCAAGTCAAAGTCCTGCTATAATGATATCCTCTGCCATGGTGCCATGAACACAGGGGAATACACGGGGAGAGAATCTCAGCCATTCACCCCACAAGCATGAGAAAACCTTGCACAGTAAGGGTCAATGCCACCCACTGTTTAGGAAGGAGCTTGCTATGAGCCCCATCATTTCAACAGAAAAACAGCTGCTGTGAGCAATGCAGGAAGTCTGTGTGGTTCCACTTAGTATGCCAAGACATGCACAAGGTGCAGTGATGCAATTTCTCCTCTCCGTGGCGTAGTTTAGGGGGGAGGGGGTATTCGGCTGATCTCTGTTGGACCTTAAAGAGCACCTGATGTTTTCAGGCGTACAACTGATTGAACAAGACAGTCCGTCAATCCTTGTTTTCTCACAATACCTTTGACTGTCTATCTAGTCTGCATTGCAGTCAGATATGGAGAACATGTTCTCTGGGTGGGCCCCATGCCTCAAAAGGTCAAGTAAAGGTCAAGCTTTTAAAACTATTAGAAATTCAAGTATGTGTTATATACTGTAGACGGACATTGACAGTGAAAGAGACAGTTTGATAGAAATGTACTGCTTTTTGTCAATCATACAAAATGTCAGTTTTCTTCTATTTACTGGGGGAAATAAATTCACTTTCTGACAGTTTACCGTATAATAAATTATAGATGTATTTTCATGTCTAGTGACCAAGTATCAAAGATAAATTGCCTTAGTTTTCATGTATTTATGTTGTCACTGAAATTCTGAAAAACTATTTTAACAGATAATATGTGACAATCAAATTTGTCAACAAAAGGAGCTTCAGCTTTTAAACAGAAAAGCAGCAGTCTCCCCGAGATACTCACAAGCTGTTCTCTTGGTCACTTTCAGTGCAATCAAATCTCTCTAGCATGGAGGAACCCAAGCAATCATGATGCATCAGAAGATCAGACCAATTCAGCAGGAACACGGGAAGGAAGTGAAAGTGTTATGCAGCTGAAGTCACAGATATTCCATCAGTGTTACAAAGAGGACTGTTGTTGTTGTCATTACACCAGAGGCACTCCAACCTGATCTAAGAAAACAAACAAGAAATGACAATTGTTTATATTTTCTACTCTGAACATATCTTATACTTGAATGACAACAATCAATAGTACACAATTGAATCACGTTCATCCATCAATCAATGTTAGGACCACGTGAAACCCACCCACTGACCTTGATGGCTAGACATGTTTTCACAGCGTCCGTCCATATACAGAAGGTGTCACATATAATTTGTACATTCAGCATTCTTACTGTATCAATAGGTCTTTGTACCATGTGTACAGTATAATATCTGACTTTAATATTGAATTGAATTGACCTTTATTTTAAAAGGACATTCTTTGGATATTGATATCATTGTTTGGGGAATGTACTGGTCAAAAGGGTAAAAACAATCGTGTTACAGAGAGACTACAACCATAGAAGGACTGAGAGTAGCTGCATGGGATTAGCAAAACTGCATTCAAACCAAATTAAAAAGACCAAAAGTCCACTGCTATGTTAGTTGACGTAACAGTTCTGTGAGCTACAAAAGTAATTCACTTTATGTGTGATGGACAGCGCCAAAATGAAATATTTTAAACTTTAAAATATCCAAAAATGTGGACCTCATCGCAGCACAATAGAAATATTCAGGGTATTACCCACAGACTGTAAGAAATATGGAAGTAGAACGGCTGTAAAGCTTAATGACAGTGGCTGCAACTTGCCAACTTGGCAGTATACGACTCGGACGGCCTCCCAGTTAATCCAGAAATAGGTGAGGGGGAGGTTTCTGGGTGGAGCCTTGGCTGGCCCGGGCGATGCTGAAGAGTAGACAAATAACGACCTTTGACAGCAACCACCTGTCACTTTAAGCACCCCTTAATTTTGCATTAAAGTAACATATAATTTAACCGTACAGTCCTCATTAACAGGAAAATTACAGTGTTACAAGGTTGTAAACATGTTTATTTCAGGGATGACTCGCACTTTAGAGGTTGCCACTTGGGATTACTTAAATTCCTTATTATTTCCCCCCTATGTAATAGTTGGTAGATATTTAGTAGACCAAATCAACATTGCCATCCCTAGAGCCATTCCGTTAGCATTGCTAGAAATACCCATTACAACAATTACACTTGCCCATGTCAGTGTGGAAATGTCAATTAGTTGTGTTCAGCATAAATAAAGTGACTTGTGTCGGTAATGTTAAGTGTTTGTGTATCACAACACCCAGAAGGAAGTCTTTATCCAACTTCTGGACACACCTTTGGAGTCCTGAGGGTGGAGGCTGTAGATGGACATAGTTAATAAGAGGAAAGCTGCTACAGTATAGGATTGTTTTCGCTATCACTAAAATCAAGCCGTGCAGGAGATGATTGCAGTTTAACTTTACGACAAAATGTAATATCAAATCACTGTCTGTGATTGCTGTGTACTGTTGGAAAGATGATGCTGTTCTGGAGGGAGATATCTGTATTTATGTGTCTCCCTGTGATCACATGATACTTCTAGCATCAACAATATTGTGATGAAAGATGGTCTTGGTCGCATACTAATTATTTATCATGTAGAGATAGCTTCTGATGGCTTCTTTTTATTAAGAAACAAGATTGCGACAGGCTAATGGAATACATTTTTTATGAGCACTTGTTAACCAATGTCTTCTCTGGACATCATTTTCATATCTTTGGCATAATTAGCTTATTTTGTATATGTTTTCTTTCTCTTTCAAGTCCATCTTTCTCTCTCACCAGCCAATTGCAATGAGTGCACATGATTTCCATTTCTATTTTGTCTCAATCATTCAACAGACCTGACAGAACTGGATTGTTGGAGCTCATTAAGAAAAGACTCTGTGCCTGTGGCTGTACTGGCTCCATGCTTGTGCGACGTGCCGAGAGCAGACCTGTGCGTGTCTGTGAGTGAGTGAGTGAGTGAGTGCATTTCTGTGAGTGTGATAAGGCTGAGGAAAAGTAAGAGAGTGGCAGTTTATTTCTGATGCCAATTTGAGCAATGACCCTTCCCGACCTTAATGTTCACTCTCAAAACAAATGAGCGCAAATGTGACTGGTGTAGAGGACAGAAAGGAGCTCTCTCAATCTTCTGTACAATATCAGTTTCCCTTCAC
Source organism: Pseudochaenichthys georgianus (assembly GCF_902827115.2). NCBI lineage: Eukaryota > Metazoa > Chordata > Actinopteri > Perciformes > Channichthyidae > Pseudochaenichthys > Pseudochaenichthys georgianus. The sequence goes on along the minus strand of NC_047507.1, from coordinate 10,142,164 downwards.
GAAGAACTCACACAGAGAGATACCGGGGCCCACATCAAACAGTTTCTTCTTCAAAAGGAGGACGATTCTTTATAGAGACTCGTCTGCTTGATCACCTGTCAAAGCATAGCCTTGCATCTTGACATGCTATCATGTAGATCAAACAACGTATACTTTGGGCAATTTGTCATCACGTAAGATTCCTAAGCGATAACTCAGTATTTTCAAGTTTCAATCTGAAAGCCTGATCTTTATGTTCTGTTTTATAGCAGACTTTTTATGTTTCACTATCTTCCACTCACACAGCCAACACATTACTGAGGCACAGCGGCAGTTGAAAGTGGCAATGTTGCACTCCTTAAAATGGCCATACACTAATAATTGATTCAGAAAGTGTAATGTGAGTTTCTATACGCCTGTCCTGTGTTGACGTGATCTCAATGTTATTCTCTCAAACCCAATGTTAGGAAGTCTAACATACGACTGTTAGTTGTTGAAGGCAGCCTTACTTGTGACATTTCAAAGCAGACCTGCAATAAATCACAAAAAGAGACGGATAATGCTGCTACTAATTGCAGATGTACTCGTAACCGCTTAAAAATTTACCAACTTGTTTTTTTAACTGTAAATAGGTTTAAAAATAAATAGTATTATGTATTATTATAAAATATTATTCAAACAAATTATAAACCATATAAATATAGTTCCGAATTATGACGTTAGGGTTAGGCTTTTCAAAAATGTTTTACCTTACAGTGAATAAAAAATACAAACATCGAGGGAAGTATGTTCAGATTATCAAACACATGAAATGCTCTTACACTACTTCATCTAGAGATGGTAGAATATATAGAAAGAGTATATTGATTAATAATTGGTCATACATATTGCATTGCTAAATATATACTTGATTCTGATTGGTCTATTTCAGTGGTTCTCAAACTTTTTCTGTCAGGCCCCCCCTTTGGAGAAAAAAAAAAGTCGGGCCCCCCCAACCCAAATAGTCAGGCTCAGTGGCGGCACCAGAGATTTATTTTGGGGGTACTGTGGGTAGCTTGACGTTTCATAGAGGGTGCTCAAACATTTAGGGTTTCCCATTAATGTACCGGTCGCTACAGTGGAATTTTCTACTGCAACAATCCCCACGCATATACACAGTGTGACAGTTACAATGAAGGCTCGAGGCATATAGGTGTAAGCAGGGGTCAAGTGCTATTTTTTATATGTAGTGTGTGGACCTCACATAGGGGAGTCCGGGGGCAAGCTCCCCCGGGAAGATTTTTAAATATTGAAGTTAAAAGCATCAATCTGGTGCACTTTGAGAGCAAAATGAAGAGAGCTATGGATACATCTCTCAACACCCATTTGAAACAGAACTGTTAACAGATTTACTTTTTCTTTATGGATATTTTACAAATCACCCTTTTAAACTTTATTCTTTTTTTACTCATATAGTATTTCATACCTGTTTTTCATTTATTCTCTTGTTTTTTTATAACTATAATGATCATATAAACGTGTGCCTCGAAAATAATTGTTTACATTAATGGTTACCAAAACGTTTGAGACCCACTGAGATAACACTGAGAGAGTCCTTTAGTTCACTGAGTCTCTCAGTCTGACAGGAGAGGACTCTCCTCCACTTTGTTGTTGAAAAAACTCTCTCTCTCGCTCGCGCACACAAAATGGCTCGTTCCACACACACACACACACACACACACACACACACAGACACACACACACACACACACACACACACACACACACACACACACACACACACACACACACACAGTCGAGCTTTAATGAAACACAGAGACCCAGACGTAATAGTACTGTACTGCATCATATTATTTTCGAATCAATAATCTTTCAAATTACGATTTCTTTTTTTGTATGTTTTTTTTTTTTTATAACCATTTTTCCTCCTGGTATCTCGCACCCTGGCATGCCTCTGCGCCCCCCACTTTGAGAACCACTGGTCTATTTGGACATGCTATGTTCTGTTGTTTCTGTGTTGCTAAGGACTCTGATAATCTCAAGTCATTTGTTTTCAGGGACTGGATACTTTGAAATATTCATTATTACATGTGGAGACCATGTTAAATGTTAAAACTTTGAGGTTCTGATTTATATTTGATGCTGTGAAATACTTCCCTGCACCAGAAAACTGTAGAGAAGAAGATGGTAATTACATTTTGTTCAACAGATCCATTAAATAATTTTGAGCAGCAGCCCAGCAAAACAAAAGGAACTGTGATGCCCTGGAGTTATTTATGTCGTGTTGTGCTCACAAAGTTTTTTCAGTGGGGAGTTACGCAGGTCGGTGGATTGTAGCTGCAGGTAAAGCCTTCATGCAGTCAAAAGATTCTGCCTCACTGTTAGTAAGACAAGGATTACACAGACAGGACTCAGATGTGTAGAGAAATGGAACATTACTATTCTCCTAAAAACAAGAAATGCCTAGGCTTCTCTCACCTTCTGTCACCTTAATTTCAATACTGTTCAGCTCACATACATAACAGTAGCGTGGCGTGGGGAAAAAAGTAGGGGAAGCCAATAATACGTCCTTTCTTTTGGGTCGGGGGTGTGGTGGTCAATGTAATAACGTAACCAGATGAGTGATTACAGCACCCGGTATCAGTTTACACACATTTGTATCATACAGATGCAGGACTTGCACACGCCTGTTATCTAACCGACAGGTCCGCACGCACTCTCCAGCCGAAACTCTAATAAGCATTAATTCACAAACTAAATCAGGAGACCTTTAATGTTTTACGTCCGACTCGCTCCTTTGTTCCTCGCAGTACACAGCTCCAGTTTGGGCATCGGCCTGTCATCAGATTGTATTTGTTGTTGTTGCTGTAGCGGAAGTTTAGTACAATTATTTTTGATTAAACACTCCAAATCTCCACCCTCCATAATTGCACTTGCTTCAGTTGCTTGCTACTTTCTAACGGTGGTGAGAGTGGTGCAGTGACGCTATCTATCTTCTATCGATTAGATTTATGATTCGAAAATTATAAAAGTAGGGTAGACATGTGGATATTATTCGACTGAACAAAACGAGCATTTATCTAACAGGTTCGTTTTCCACTGACCTTATTTCGAGCTATTTTTCAAAATCCTATGGAGAAATCCCATTGCTTTTTTGTCGAGGGAAACATGAGAGAAACCGAGCGCGGCTTACTTCCGGGTTTTAGGACGCGTCACTGAAACACTAAATTGATGCGATTTGATTGGATTGTGAGGCAAGGGAACTGGCTTCCCTTGGCATGGCCTTGACTAATCACAGGTTGGCAGGGGCATGACGTGAGCCTTGTCTGATTGGTCAATCCCTCAATTTTTTTTCACCAAGGGAAGCCAATTTCAGCTAGCCTCCTCTCGCAACAGACAGTGCAATCTACTGTTTCACCATAACATCTACAGGGGCGCTGTTTCACTCTTTGTAAAATACTCAATGAGAATGGGGGAGAGACGGGCCGGCAGCAACACACAACAAATAATTTCCGAAACTAAACAAAGTGTTTTTATTTATTTATTCAAATTATAACTACAATCCGAAAAAACAGGGGAAGCCTGGCTTCCCTTGGCCTCCAGGAGAAAACGCCACTGATACATAAGCCCACTTACTTTACTATACCTACTGTGATAATAATTACTGACAATAATATAACTATGAAACTATAAACTCTGCAGTGTTAGCTTTCAAACATTTCAACATCTCAAACATCTCAACAGTTCAATTAAATCACTTGTTTCAAAGGGCCAATCAAAAGGCTAATTTCAAACGTTTATGTCTGCTTTTGTAGTTGACCTCACAGTAGGTGTTTTCCCTGCAGCCACGCTTTTCTCATTAAGACCATTTCTCTCTCATGCTATTTCTGACTTTCTTAAGGGCAACTCAAACCCATAAGACTTTGAGGGCAGACACTTTTTATGTGTCACTTAGTGCGCTCGATACAAATATATTAATAATGTAAATGAGTGCTATGTGGGAGACAGATTTTCAGTTTGTGACACACCCGTGCTGTGAGAAAGAGAGAAACCACAGGCCTATCCTTCCTGCTGCCGTCAGACTTCAAAAGTAACAAAGGTCGGGGCGGCAGTAGCTCAGTCTGTAGGTACTTGGCCGGTTCAAGTCCCAGAAGAGACCAAGTGTGTCTAGTGTGCTGATGGGTGCCAGGTTACATCCTTGGCACTACCGAGGGGCCTGTGAGCAAGGCACAAGACCCCCACATGGCTCACCTTAGATAGAAATAAGTAATTTGGGGTTATTTAGACACAATTAACACTTATAGTTGCATGTCTTGTTAGGAATATATCATATTTGTTAAGTGTTATTATGGGAGAATTACTATTATTGTGGTACTACTGCCTTATTACTAGGCAGTAGTACTGTTTTGAGCAGAGCCAGAGCATATTAAGACCCAAACTCATGTACAACAACTTCCTTACTTGCAATACATAAGCACCAATTAGAGGGTTATTGAGGAAAAACTCTCAACTAATGGCTTATTACTTGTAGAATATGGTCGAATAAGGCATTAAGTGTTTTATAATGACTAATAAAGAGCCAATATACTGCTAATAAGAATGTTAATTAACAACTAGTTGATGGTGAATTTGGGTACCTTAATATAAAGTGTTACCGAAAGAATAATTAATCAGTCCTCCATTTCCCAATAGATCAAGAAACTGAAAATGTATTAATTCATGTGGAGTATCAATAGTCTGTGCAATATCAATATTTACGAATGTATTTATTATTATTATTATTTATTTATACATGTGTTTCTGTTCGGCATATTGATTAAGGAAAATCTTATTTGTATCTCTTATCTTATCTCTGACTTATTAACTGATTTCATAATTTGAGAATGTTTTGCATTGCGCTTGTCTTCTGCTGTTTTTCTGCAAGTTTTTTAAATTGTTGACCCTTGAAGATAGAACATATAATACATTTTCCATCAACTTAATCAAACGTAATGCAATGGAACAGTTTAACTGTAATTCATGCTCGGCTGCCAGACACAATCAGTCTCACTTTGTGAATTACAGAAGATAAAAATCTCACACTGACTGGTGGGCAATTTTTTTGCCAATGCTGCTATATTAAAATGTCGCCCATAAATCAGACTTTATATATCCGAACGATAATTTTAAAACACAAGACATTTACTGCTATGTGACAAATGAGGAATACTCACTAAACTGATCCTGATGAACAGATCGTGAGTGTAATTCTCCACTCATGCAGAGCCAGACAGATGCATGTAGGTCAGTGCGGGTCTGTTGGCCTAATGGGAGAGAAATACTGCTCATCTCTTGAAAAAGTTTCAAATGACAGGGTGCCAGCACACCATCTGTACAGCGGCTGATTGCGACAACAACCTACAAAACAGGAGGTTAATGTGGAACTGAGCCACATCTTTCCCTGCAGGTCCGTAAATAGACCCACTAATCTTGAGAAACACACTTTCCCTCACATTTCCCGCTTAAATCTCAGAATACTTTATCATTATTATCCAAAACAGTCTTTTATCAGGAGAAAATATTTAATCATTTTTAAAGTATATTCAGGTAACAATGATCTTAAATCGCCCAACGGGAAAACATTTAGATTGAAAGGTCCCGAATTGTATGAGATGAGCATTATTCGCCTGCTGCAGAACCATCTGACTGCTCTCACAGTAATTACATCGGATCAGCCTTTGTCTACACACTAAATCCCTTCAGCATGTGACGTGCCCAACATGACAATTATTGGTTTCATATTATTTTAACGAAAATATAATTCACTTCCTACATGGTTTTGTACAACCATTTGAACGCTACAGAATTGTTTTATTCATTTTAAATCATTATTTCTAAACATGTACTACTGTCCTCTTCAATAATTTGGTTTAATTGCGTGTAAAAATATGAATTCACAGCAGCAATAATCAAAATAGATGAAATGTAAAAAACACATTAAAAAAAACACAAGAAATACTGCAATTATTATGAAACCGCTGTATCTTCATCTACTCTTGACTTTACATAGTTGGACCTCATTTCCTCTGCGATAGATAAAGTATTCTGATTCTAAATATGGAGTCAGTGTTTGTCCGGCTCATGACGTTTTCGTTTTTGGTTCTCTCTCGCCCCGATAACAGTTTGTTATTCTGTCTGCAGCGTGCAAGTGTTTTTAGAGAAAAACATGTCAAAATCCACTTCACACTCCCCACTCGACACCAAACAGCAGACTGACACAGCTCACACGTCATGGGGAACATAACGTGTGAAGCACTTTCGGCTAAAGAGCCAGATCCCCTCAGGAGTCGGTAGAGACCAAGGAGACCAGAGAGATTGAATATTGGTTTTTCATTTGTCACAAGGTGAGCAGAAACACCATTCAGAATAAAAAAGTATTTCTAAACTGGTGGTTGTGTAAATACTAAAGCAGTCCTGGTGTTTGCAGGCAGGTTCAACAAATACATATTTCACATAAATGATGTGTTTAGAAATGATTTCCATGGCTCCAGTGGCTTAAGAAATCAGATTGTTTTAGGTTTAAAGGTACCATGTAGAGATTTCTGGCAAACCTTCAAAGTTATTTACATGTACTGTTTCTTATCAAACCACAATATGTGTGTCTTGAGTTCTAAAAGAGGCTCTGAATGTATTTCTTGCGAATGCAAATATTTTGAAGCCTGCACTAAATCTGTCAAGAGTAAATCCTCTTCCCTCCTTAATAGATGCTGGTACATGCAAGTTCAAAACCTCAGCTTAAATCCTTATTATCGTCATTTTAATAAAGAATTAATGATGTAATTGGCCTTATTACATAATTCTGTAAGCAGCTGTGTGATCGTACTAATGCTGTTCACAGCAGGAGTCTTCTGTGAAAGTTAATTGTGTGTGTTATAGCTCGGAGGTGTGCAGCTTTCATCTGCAGCTCTTCCCCAAACAGCTCACTGTGGTGGCTCCTAACATTACTCCCTATAATATTTCAATAATCTGCTCTCAAAAAATGCAAATTATCTGTCACGATCAAGCTATCTGTCAAACATTTAGCCTTTTCTGTGATGACTTGATAACAAAAGTATAATTTATTTTAAAGGTGCTTCTGAAATGAATGGTTTAGTAAGGTAATACAGCAATCTTTCCATTTAGCTGTTCTCACCAGTAAACAGGCTGACTCCACGGCAACCAGGACTGAAAACGTAAGGATTGCCACTTTAAGTGTAAATCTTCTCACTTTGACACCCAATGCGTAGCCATTATTCTTTTGGAAAAGCCATTTCCGGCAATAACACAATCTGGTGAAGGATTCATTGCCCAGGACCTGGACAAAGTGAGTGGCAGCTCAACACAAGGCATCAATAATATGAAAATTACGATGTGGAAATGTGCCTGGAACAGGGGGAGTAAACAGGGATGTATGAAGGATAAAGAGAATTACAGCCGTTGTATAGACTGTTTCATTTTTGATTGATCAACAAAGCAGCATCATGACAACAATGTTCAACCACAAACATTCTTCATCTGGGACAAAAACAACCACAGAAATTCGCAAAACTTGGAACACCATCCATCCATCCATCCATCCATCTTCTCCCGCTTATCCGTGGTCGGGTCGCGGGGGTAGCAGTTCCAGCAGAGAGCCCCAAACTTTCTTTTCCCTGGCGACATCAACCAGCTCTGACTGGGGGATCCCAAGGCGCTCCCAGGCCAGCGAAGAGATATAATCCCTCCACCTGGTCCTAGGTCTACCCCTTGGTCTCTTCCCAGCTGGACGTGCCTGGAACACCTCCCTAGGGAGGCGCCCAGGTGGCATCCTAACTAGGTGCCCGAACCACCTCAACTGGCTTCTTTCGACGCGAAGGAGGAGCGGCTCAACTCCGAGTCCCTCCCTGATGACCGAACTTCTCACCTTATCTCTAAGGGAGACACCAGCCACCCGGCGGAGGAAACCCATCTCGGCCGCTTGTATCCGCGATCTCGTTCTTTCGGTCATGACCCATCCTTCATGACCATAGGTGAGGGTAGGAACGAAAATGGCCCGGTAGACAGAGAGCTTTGCCTTCTGGCTCAGCTCCCTTTTCGTCACAACGGTGCGGTAAAGCGACTGCAATACCGCTCCCGCTGCTCCGATTCTCCGGCCCATCTCACGCTCCATTGTTCCCTCACTCGAGAACAAGACCCCGAGATACTTGAACTCCTTCACTTGGGGTAAGGACTCATTCCCTACTTGGAGTGGACAGTCCATCGGTTTCCTGCTGAGAACCATGGCCTCAGATTTGGAGGTGCTGATCCTCATCCCAGCCGCTTCACACTCGGTTGCGAACCGATCCAGTGAGTGCTGAAGGTCGCAGACCGATGAAGCCATCAGAACCACATCATCTGCAAAAAGCAGTGGTGCAATCCTTAGTCCACCGAACTGCAGACCCCCCCCCCCCACGACTACGCCTCGAAATCCGATCCATGTATATTACAAACAGGATTGGTGACAAAGCGCAGCCCTGGCGGAGGCCAACCCTCACCGGAAATGGGTCCGACTTACTGCCGAGGACCCGGACACAGCTCTCGCTTTGGGAGTACAGAGATTGGATGGCCCTGAGTAGAGACCCCCTCACCCCATACTCCCGCAGCACCTCCCACAGTAACTCCCTGGGAACCCGGTCATACGCCTTCTCCAAGTCTACAAAACACATGTAGACCGGATAAGCATACTCCCAGGCCCCCTCCAGGATCCTTGCGAGAGTAAAAAGCTGATCCGTCGTTCCACGACCAGGACGAAATCCGCATTGTTCCTCCTCAATCCGAGGTTCGACAATCGGCCTGACCCTCCTTTCGAGTACCTTGGAGTAAACTTTCCCGGGGAGGCTGAGTAGTGTGATGCCTCTGTAATTGGCACACACCCTCTGATCCCCCTTTTTGAAAAGGGGGACCACCACCCCGGTCTGCCACTCCTTCGGTACCGTTTCCGACTTCCACGCAACGTTGATGAGACGTGTCAACCATGACAGTCCCTCAACACCCAGAGCCTTCAGCATTTCCGGGCGGATCTCATCCACCCCCGGGGCTTTGCCACTGTGGAGTTGTTTGACGACCTCAGTGACCTCCCCCCGGGAGATTGGTGTCGATCCCCCGTCATACTCCAGCTCTGCCTCTAACATAGAGGGCGGAGTTGTCGGGTTCAGGAGTTCCTCAAAGTGTTCCTTCCAACGTCCCAACACTCCATCAGTTGAGGTCAACAACGTCCCATCCTTACTGTACACAGCTTGGATGGTTCCCTGCTTCCCCCTCCTGAGGTGTCGGACAGTTTTCCAGAACAACTTTGGTGCCGCCCGAAAGTCCTTCTCCATGTCTTCTCCGAACTTCTCCCACACCCGCTGCTTTGCCTCGGCCACGGATGAGGCTGCTGCCCTTCGGGCCTGTCGGTACCTTGCAACTGCCTCGGGAGTCCCCCGGGATAACAAATCCCTGAAGGCCTCCTTCTTCAGTCGGACGGCTTCCCTGACCACCGGTGTCCACCACGAGGTTCGAGGGTTACCGCCCCTTGAGGCACCTAGGACCTTGAGACCACAGCTCCCCAACGCGGCTTCGGCAATAGAGGCTTTGAACACCGACCACTCTGGTTCAATGTCCCCAACCTCCACAGGAATGCCCGAAAAGCTCCGCCGGAGGTGTGAGTTGAAGGCCTCCTGAACTTGGGCCTCCTCCAGACGTTCCCAGTTCACCCAAACTACACGTTTGGGCTTACCAGGTCTATCCAGAGGCTTCCCCCGCCACTCGACCCAACTCACCACCAGATGGTGATCAGTTGACAACTCCGCCCCTCTCTTTACCCGAGTGTCCAAAACATACGGCCTCAGGTCCGATGATACGATAACGAAATCGATCATGGACCTTCTGCCTAGGGTGCTCTGGTACCACGTACACTTATGAGCATCCTTATGTTCGAACATGGTGTTTGTTATGGCCAATCCATGACTAGCACAGAAGTCCAGTAACAAACCACCACTCCGGTTCAGATCAGGGGGGCCGTTCCTCCCAATCACGCCCCTCCAAGTGTCTCCATCATTGCCCACATGTGCGTTGAAGTCTCCCAGCAAGACTAAGGAGTCCCCTTCAGGAGCCCCATACAGGACTCTTTCCAGGGTCTCCAAGAAGGCCGAATACTCTGAACTGCTGTTGGGTGCATAAGCACACACAACAGTCAGAGTTTTCCCCCCCATAACCCGCAGGCGTAGGGAGGCGACCCTCTCGTCCACTGGGGTAAACTCCAACAACGAAGCACCTAACCGGGGACTTGTGAGTATCCCCACACCCGCCCGGCGCCTCACACCTTGAGCATCTCCGGAGAAGAATAGAGTCCAACCCCTATCCAGAAGTAAGGTTCCAGAGCCGACGCTGTGCGTAGAGGTGAGCCCAACCAGATCCAACTGGTACCGCTCCACCTCCCGCACAAGCTCCGGCTCCTTCCCCCCCAGAGAGGTGACGTTCCACGTCCCCAAAGCCAGCTTCTGCCGCCCGGGTCTGGTCCGTCGAGACCCTCCGCTTTCACTGCCACCCTTCTGGCAGCGCACCCGACCCCATCGATGTTTCCCGTAGGTGGTGGGCCCGCGGGACGGAGAAGCGGAGGTGTTGCCCATGTTGCCTTTTCGGGCTGGGCCCGGCCGGGCTCCGTGGCAAGCCCGGCCACCAGACGCTCGCCGACGAGTCCTCCTTCTGGGCCTGGCTCCAGAAGGGGACCCCGGGCTTCCTCCGGGCCGGGTATCCTCACTTCTTGTTCTTGTTTCTTTCATGAGGTCTTTTGACCTGGTTGCCGTGGAGTCAGCCTGTTTACTTGGAACACAACATTTTTTAAATAAGCATCTTGACAGCAGCCTTTTATCCTGCAGGCTCTTGGGTGCAACTTAAACATACATTTTGACAAAACTAAACACTTTTCACCAAGACTCCTTTCCAAACCCAGAGTCCAAGAAAGCAGACGTAAAATTATCCTATCAACAGTAAATGTACCGTTATCCTGGGTAGTCTAGACAGAGTGATGGAGAGCTTCACAGACATAATAACAACATTTTATAGGATATTAGGCTTCAAGTCATACATACTAAATATGTCTTTCACCTCCATGTAACTCCTTCTTTTTAGCAGCAGGAAACTCTTAAATCAATGGATTCTTCTGTGCTTTCAGATCTTCTTGGTTATCATTGTTGACTTTTCCAAATAAAGAGCGTTTGAACTGATGTTAGTTTTAATAACTTAAATGTGTTTTCATGTCAAGCTTTTGCTACAGGTGTATGTATGTGTAACCACCTGCTATGCCAACTTTTACTATTGTGATTTTAACTGTTTCGGAGAGTGTCCAATGTTTAGGACGGACTTTAAAAGATGTGTAGAATTGTCCACCTCGTGATGCGAGAGGAAAAGTCTGAAGATCGCCTACAGGTCTGAAAATCCTCTGGGGACAATGAACGTGTGTCCAGGCAAGTTAATGTAGTTGTTGTCTTGTCTTGTGCTTTGTCTATTGACTTCCTGTTTTATTTTGAAGTAACCTTTCCCTCTTGTTTCACATAGCATAACTTATTCTGTATTTTTATCTTCCAAGTCTTTTTCTCAGCTTCTAGATTGAAAGGCTTTGTCAATTGTACCTTGTCTCTGGTGTTGTGCATTTGGGTCCTGGGCCTTGTGTCATTCGTAACAGTCATGGCAAACCTTTCAGTAGCTGTTAAGATCTTTCAGCCTGAAATAAAGTGATGGACAAAACCAACCCACAGAGCAACATCCACAGAGCCACACGACTAGCAAGAAAACACACTTTGAATTATATATTCATTAATGTGATGGCGTTTTTGTTCTCATAACTGTCTCTTAGTGTGTAGGTAATCCTGCTCTGACTGTGTGGTGTGTTGTGTGTGGTGTGTGGTGTGTGGTGTGTGGTGTGTTCTGTGTTCTGTGTGGTGTGTGGTGTGTGGTGTGTGGTGTGTGGTGTGTTCTGTGTGGTGTGTGGTGTGTGGTGTGTGGTGTGTTGGGAACAAGTCACACCAACACTGTAGAGTTAATAATAATAAAATGCACCTTTTTCCATAAAAATAACAGCCTCTGAGAGGGGTCTTTGAAATGGATTCAGCCCCAAGCTCTCCATCGGTTTGCTGCCGGGCTTCCTTTCAAGGTAGGGAAGACATCACCAGGATTGCTTTCTTTTCTTTTGTGATTGTGTTTCATGAAAGCAGATACTCTTCTCACCTGCAGGCGTTTATTCAAACCTACAAGACAATCGTTTTTTCCTCAGCTTTATCTCTTTTACCTCAGGTGTTTCGTTGCTGGAACCTCTTCTGATCTGGTGCAACTTGGCTCACAACATTGAAAAAGATAGATACAGTTATGAAATTCTGGCTTCATAAAAATAAAAGTGCTTATCACACGTGAAGAGGAAATGGCTTTTCAAAAATATGTGTATGCACAACTAGGGTAACAGCACTGCTGGTATAGTTTCTTTATTGATTTCAGAGGTTACGGGGTCATTGTCCTCTTACTTCCAATGCTATTCTAATATTGATTTCTGTTTCACAATGTATGGCTGGTTTTATGTAGTTATGTAGTAGTGGTCTTTATTAAAACACCTCCGGTCTTTTTCATTGAGTGTCATTTCTGCAGTGGCCTTTGCAGCGCAGTCCTTTACTTAAAGCTTTAAACCTAACTGAGCTGTACTGTTATACCAACATACATAATCTCTCTCTCTCTCCAGGCGCTCATGCCATTTAGAGGGCTTTCTGGGTAATAAAAGGAAAACGTTTTTTAATAATCCAAAACTTCCGTGTGCACTGCTGGATGTAACAAGATAATGCGCATTCAGAAATATAACACCACAGCTGCCCTCTTCTTTAATAAACTGCATCGTTTGGGATTTCAGATGCAGAAATGTTGTTGTTTAAATTGTTGTATCTAATGTTGCCCATTCAGAGGTGATGACCAGTGTAATGCACTCTGCTGCAGCACAAATTGTCTTTTTGAAGACCTTCTCGCTGTTAATTCTGCCCCAGGGCTTCCTGCGGATCTATAACGAGAAATGCCTTTTCTCTTAACACCAGAGAAATGCTGACACAACAACTCGTGTGCCTCCATGGGATTGTTTTACCTCAGAAATGCATTTTCTGTCAAACCCGACCCCGATTAAGTTCAAGCAAAAAGGTACTTGCTCTGCGGTGATACGTGTCATTGTAAACAGCGTGCTGCGTGAAGCAGGAAAAGAGCAGTTTAAAGGAAATACAATATTTTGTATTCCCTTTGCTGGAGCTCTATTTGCACAATGTTAGTTTTAAAGTGTACAACAACATGTCTTGTAGTGGACTGCCTGGTGTCCTGAGTCTATAGCAGTGATGAATTATAGATGAACTGTATGTGTTGCCCGGTTGTGATAGAATTAAACATAGCAGAAAAAACACATGTCGAGAGACAATGTGTTAACATATACAAATAACAAGATGGTTTCCCTGAATTGAAAAGACCTCCAAATATGATCAACCCCCCTTAAAAAGAGGGTGAATGCAGATAAGGACTGAAAATAAATAGAAACCTGTCGATGGCTGTTGTGATCAGTACAAAGGATATACCCCGCATCTCATTTAACACTGATGGTGCTCCCTACAATTAATACATAACAGACCATTGATTGACTAATCTAAAACCCCAGTGATTTACTAGGTAACAAATTAACAACCTCATTGATAAACATATTCATGATAGGCTCAGTTTGTCTGTAGACACCTCAGTTAACTACTTTTTTGTAATCAATTTTAATTTTTAGAAAACAATAAAATGTAATTGCCATAACAAAGAGAAAGATAATTTCTCCCCACACCCATGATCCCATCCCTTTCAGTGTCAGTTATACATTGCGTATATTCATGGGTTTACTCCTGCAAAGTGCTCTTACATACATTACTCTGCCATACATGTACATCAAAGCCAGTAGCTGTTTAACATTTGCTGAAGAGGCTCATGTAATCTAGATAAAGGTTGTTCCTCAACTAGCATGATTGGAAAAAGCCATTATCTAGGGGTACGTGAATAAGGAGAATTTCATCTTAGCTAACAGATGCTGTGAGACCTGCAAATAAAAATGGGTTTGAGGTATTGTTTAAACTCAACAGGCTATATATACACTGAGTAAATCTGATAGGGTAGAAGATAATACTTTCCAGAATAAGGCCCCTCCAGGGCATTTCCTAATACATATGCAGAAATGAGCCGAACCCTCAGTTAACTCAATACAAGTGAAGACGAAGTGAGAGAAGGAGGGAACGTCCTTCAAAGAAATAAAATAATCAAGCCTTGCTGATCTTGTCAGGGTCCAACATCTCCCGGAGCTTAAATTGCTCGAGAACTTCGGAACTCATTTTTAGCAAAAGGATGGGTGACAGCTGGTTAGAGCTCTGCAGCTAACAATGTGGGAGAGACGGGGAAAAGGAAGGCCACTAACCTCTGGCTTTCTTCTGAAGAGAATGACATATTGAAAGCAGCCTGTCCTCCGACAAAAAACGACCAAAATAGGTCGATTGTTTAAGCAGCTTAGATTACGACCCATAGCCACGTTTTAAAGTGTAGCACCTCTAGTGGTCGTGTAAGAAACAACATGCTCCCGTTTATTCACAAATAACCCTCTCTCGAGAATCCTAAATTGTAGAATAGTTTGGCCATTAAAATGCTTTTTGATTAGATTTCTAGCGGGAAGTGTTTATTGTACTTTTAGAATCTACGTCCAGTGGATGTGTAGGATCTATAGTTTGATTTGTATGCAGCTTCCATGTAAAGTTAGCGTGGGTGAAAACAGTATTTCCGGTCTCGAAGTTTTCAAAATAAAACTGGAAGTATTCCCCACACTGTCAAATGATTATTATGATGATATCTGCATTACTCATCCACTAAAAAACATCAGTTTATCCTTGTTAATTACACAATATTGATTGGTTTAAATTGTGTACAATGCTTTTGTATTTTTAACCTTCGATTCAGAGAAACAAATAGTTTTTTAGGAGTTTGGACACTACAGTTTCCGAAGACACTACACTACCCCGAATCCCCAGCTATCGTTTGGGACTACAACATCCGCCTTGCTTTACAAACCCCGTGATTAGTCATCAAGCCCTGTGATTGGATGTTGGAGTGGCAGTGCGACAAGGTTACGCTGAGCGTCAACAGCTCTTTGAAATGGAATGGAACCACGGCAGACTTTCCAAAACTGGAATTGGACGGGTCCAATGTATGGTCCAGCCCATACATCCATGGTCCAGCCCCTCCCCCCCCAGAACTACACATGATGGCTATTGTGTGTTTCGCAACATTATATGGCACGTCTCTTTATAAGACGTTTTCGTATTTCCCACAATTAGAAGTTGCCCAGGCATGTAGGCTACTCTTAATATTTAAATATTTTCATCAAATAAAACTTATTCAACAGCAAAATTCAATAACGTGATTTAACCACTAGGCGGCGCGGGTTAAAAAACCAGTGGTGTAGTTAATAAAACATAATAATATCAAACATAATATGACTATTAACTTTATTGTGAAATTAAAACAGAACGGTAAAGGAAAATACAGTTTCAGTCTCTCGATTTGAAGCTTATGCATTGTACCATGAACCTGTATAGACCTATAACAGTCAACTGCATGAGGAGTTGGAAAGGTAGTAAATAATATCTTTAAAAACTACAAAAAAAATCCCTTTCTATCAGCTGTGCACCCTTATGGTGTGATCTACCAATTGGATCAAATATAAAAATCAGCCGAATTAGTGTTGATACTGTAAGGAGACGTATTGTGTGAAAAGAAATGTAAGATGTTGTTTAATTGTTAATATATTTATGATCCACGTCACGTATTCAGTTTTTGCGGCATGTCTTACAGTTTGTCAAAAGGTCTTCTGATCAGGGCTCTATAAATAAATAGATATGTCATATTTAATGCAGCCGAACCGTGTATTACAATGCCGTTATGTGATGACTTTCAAAGAGAAAAGCAAGAAGTATTCAGATTACTTTTAGATTACTTTTGGATTACTTTCTTTTTCCATCACAGGAGGTGGGTATGTTTTGGTGTACAGGAGACACAAAAAGCAAAAGGAAACTGCACGTGTTTTTACTGTTTTAATGGCTTATCAAGAGCACAACTGAAACACTGTGTTTACCTTCAGAATCATTAGAAAGGCTAAGAGCGACCCCAGGCTGATGTGCTTTAACCACACACACACACACACACACACACACACACACACACACACACACACACACACACACACACACACACACACACACACACACAATTTAAACGCAGACTTCTGTTCCTCCATGTTTCGTTGTTATCGTTTCACTGAGTGGACCCGCCGTTTTTTTTTCAAACGCTCCCTTTTTTGGTCCATCTGCGGCGGTAATAGGTGTTGTGCGCTGTGATGATTTGGCTGTACCTTTAGTAATGAATATTAAATGTTGAGAGGAAATCTTTCCACCAATAATTCCAACAAGTAATCCAAAATGTATTCACTTCAGGTTACGAAAGTAACTGTAATCAGATTACTCGTTTTTCAAATGTAACGCGAGCTGAATACAGTTACTTGATTTGTGTATTCTGATTACGTAACGCCGTTACATGTATTCCGTTACAACCCAACCCTGTGCAGATATCACTGTTAAATAATTTGATCATTGGTTTTATTATGAAAACGTCGAGACCGGAAATACTGTTTTCAACCCGCAACTTTACATGGAGGCTGCCGCATACCTCAAATCATCTTCGTAATATCTATCAAACTATGGATCATAAATATCGACTGGACGTGGATTCTAAAACTACAATATACACTTCTCGCTAGAAATCTAATCAAAAAGCGTTTTAATGGCCAAACTATCCTACAATTTAGGATTTTACAGAGAGGGTTATTTGTGAATAAACGACCATCTGTAACGTTTGCATTCAACGGGAGCACTAGAGGGCGAAAACTTTAAAGACGTATTAAGCGCTTGAACAAACGACATATTTGGTCGTAATAATTGGGCCTGAATAATCGGCATATTTGGTCGTATGAGTTGGAGGACTTGTTGATTGAAAGATAATATAACAAATGCGTCATACAGATTTTCTCGACAGTTGGCAAAAGAGAAATAAAAGAAGACCTCTGCTGTGATAACATTCAGAGAGGAGAGCATGACAGCAGACTAACCAAGCATCTGATCCCCTACATCTTTATTTGCCCTTTCTTCTACTTTCTTATATTGTGTCAGTCATCACAAAGTACTAATCCCAGAACTATTCCTCCTCCGGCTTCAGTTCTGTCACATTTTACTTTGCAACCCAGATTCACTTTTGTTTTGGATTTAGCTGTATCCTGCTTGGCGTTCCTCTATATCTCTATTTTAGAATGTTCTACCATTTTGATATTCCTTTCTATGCATGTTGGCAGCTGGTCACTGTGTGTTTATACAAGTTAAAGCCCAGACATTTCTTAAAAGGAGCAAAATAAAAGAAATATACTGGCAGAGGGGTTCAAGGTCTCTGCAAATACTGATGGTGGTGAGAGAGAGTTCCACAATATTTGTTATCTATTACTTATCATCTCTAAATCAACAAATAGAGCAACTGTCAAAAAGCAACATCAAATAAACATAAATAAACGTCACAGATATCATTGCAGAGAACATAGAATTATAAATGACCAGTCTTGGGTGTATCTTAAAGGGATAGTGGAAATCCGTGAATTTTGGGTTTAACTTATGTATTTTTATTAAAAATAAGCATAATAAACCATTTTTTTAAATTTCATGCGCCTAGTTTCATTTTATTTTCAATTTTACTGCTCCTGACCACGCCCTCTCAATGAAACGAAATACTTCGGGAATCTTCGGGTGATGACGAAAACAAAGGAAGACGGGCACAAACATTGGACGAGACACGAGTATTTTATTATGTTTTCTGGCTGATTTAATGCATCATTAGCCTGTACCATTGTGTACAACGCCATTTATTGCCTGTCGATTAGGCGACCGGAAGCCTCGTCATCCGATAATCCGGTACACAGTGTCGAATGTGTACACTACAGTCATCATATAGACATGATAGACTAACAGTACTGTGAGTACAGCCTACACTTGACAGGCAGCCTGGCTAGCCTAGGATTAGGACCATACTACGTCAAAAGACCGATTGGCTCTAGCTGTATATCATGCTAGTATACAATTCATTTAAATGTATTCATGTAATTAATGCCCAAAAGGCTGTTACATATACAATAATAAATGTGACAAGATAATTTATGTGAACCTGACCCTGGTATGTTATGAAATGTACCCTACATGCAGTCATCCTCGGGCATAGCCATAGGCCTACAGTGCATGCATGCCAACTTTTGCAATATATAATATAGCGCCTAGCGTGAGCTATGCTTAGGGACCTTCCAGTCAAGATTATTTGTGCGTAGGGGTGCATCATCTGGCGCCTGGTCCTGGTCATCCTCGCCATTGCCCATGCCGTGAACTAACTCCATCACCTCGGGCTCGAACAAATAAGGACGTAATGGTCCATCGTCTGGCTCAATATTCTCACCATCGTCGCTTACTGAACCGGATTCAGATTCAGTTCCTAAAACTATATTTTCGCAGGAAAGCCGAGAGGATGTTTCTGACTCGCTATCATCACTGGATACCTCGTACAATCCTTCTTCTTTGTCTGGTATATTTGCCCTTCCACGTTCATTCTGCATAGACGCCATGGTTTGTTATTGTTTCGTCTTCCTGAGTTTTCCTCACTTCCGGTTTGGCTGAATCGATCATTTCGTTTCTAAAAAAGTTCGGGGAAGCTGCAATAAAGTGCTTCTAACATGCGTAAGGCAATTATTATATATTTTTAATCAGGTGTGATTGTTTTGGTACGTAATTATGCTTGTATATAAGTTAAAACGAAACTATTTGGGGTTCAATTTCCACTATCCCTTTAAGATCTTAAAATTTTTAAAGGGTTGCCATTTACCCCAAAATATATTCAGTAACCAATGTTTACTCAAGTCTCACACATTCATATCGAGAGCTAGAAGCAGGCCCAAGGCACATGAGTTATACCTGAGAGGGAAGTTCTTTGAAGTGTTACGCTCAGGAGTCGTGCACCTTGACCTCGATTAAGTCCCCTGAGCACCAAACGAAAAATAAATGTTTCAGTCGGGGAGAGTATGCAGCGATGGGAAAAGATTGGGTGCTGAGCTCAAAGGCTTGTATCTGCTGGCAGATAGGGAAGAGATCTGTTTGTGGGGGAATGAGAAAAATAACAACCGCTGGGAGTTTGGTGTTTTGTGTGGATGAACAACAAAAAAAACACAATAACTTTGAAGGACATTTTAAGGAGGTAAGAAAGGATTTTGTGTTCTGAATCGTTCCTTTGATGAGTAATTTTTCTAAAATGACATATGTTGACTTCGTTTGGAGTCTTTCTGACAATTATACGACAAGATTGATGACACTCATGTTTCACTCTGCTGGACCAGAATATAGTTAGCTTAGCTTAGCATAACATAACGGGGGAAACTAATCTTGCCCTTTACAAATGTTATAAAATATGAATCCTAACCAGGGACGTGCACAGACATTTGGAGGGGCTATTGCTCTAAACTGGAAAAAGGGCATCCCCCAGAAAAAAAACATAAGACCTTTTGAAAATTGTAACTTGTTTTTAATGTAAAAGAAACCAAACGATTATTACATCAACTAAATTGAACACTAATTCACATCTCATAACAAAATAAGCTAAGGCGACTACTTGCATTCGGTGACTTGATTTTAAAAATGAAAACCAGGGAAATTTTTTGTTTTGCGGTCCATATCTCATCAAAAATATCTAATGTTAGTAACTATTAAAGACAAAATGGGGACAATCCTGTTTTAATGTAGTTTGACCTTTGTAACTGCTGTGCAGACATTCTGATAAAATAGGGCTTCTAACTAATTACCTTAAATAAACTCACTAATTAATTAAACCAGTTCAATACGCATTATTCTTATTCTTATCATTCTTTATGAGCGCAGTAACGGTAAGGTATCTAATTACTTATTTATTTAGTATTCCATAACTTAATAACAGAGATGGTCAAACTAAAGTGGTAGAGACATGGCAGAAATCCTACAATGAAGTATGCTAAGATAAGCTAATCGCCTCCTAGCTCTTGCATCCAGCTTTAAGCAAGTGTAATTCCCACAAGATCAACAATATGTAACATCTCAAACAGGAACATTGAATTCAATCAAACAATGACACAATATAGTAGCCTATTAATCGAGTTATTTCTGGAGATTGGGTGATAACACTTTGAAAAAGCAAGCCTTCACAAATATTCCCCGTTGGACGTTTCAATGTTCAAGGCTGTACACCTAAAAAAAAAAATCAGCTTTATGCTATTATCTAGGTCATCACCTCCTAGAGTATCCGTCAGCGAGCGGTAATGGGGTAAATATTGCACCTTTGAAACCACGGTGCAGTCATTTTCATTAAGGACACTTTTGGAGCACAGGCAGATTTATTTAATGGTCATTTATGGCCTGTGGGACACTAATACAAATGTTGTTGATTTGAAAATAGCTGGAACTTAACTATTTAAGTGGATAGTATCTGTAACAGGATGCTAAATGCACCACATCCATCCTGAATCAGTAGGCTTGTTTGAGACGAGCTGCGGCTCGCCTCGAAAGTAGACGAGAATAGCCGATTGCAGCCGGGGGAGGTCTCAAAAAGCTCAAATGTGTTTAATCGTTAATGTCAGACATGTACTAAGTAAATACATTTATTCCTGCTCAAGATTAGATTCAACTTTATTGTTATTGCACATATTACAGGTACTGAGACAACGAAATGTAGTTTAGATTAGATTAGATAGAGTTTTATTGTCTCCCTTAGGAGAAATTTGTCTTGGGCATCGAGATAATACAAATAAAAAACATTCAGGTCAATCAGTCATAGATACAGAACAGAGATCACATATATCACATGGCAAAGAAACAACAAGAAACATACAGTTTAGCTTCTAACCAGGAGTGCAAAAAGCAGTAAAGTGAAAAGTAATGTACACAATCTACAGAATAAAATATAGAATGAATTGAATGATGAATAAACAGTGAGGGGTATGAATACACTACATTTTTATATACAAAGCCATGCTAGGGAAACTTCCATCTTATATCTGCTCCCTGATCTGACGGAGAATTGTAAGTGGCTACTGCCTGAGATCGAATGCTGTGGTTTTATTAAATGTGCCAACTGCTAGGACTGTCTTAGGGAAGACAGCTTTTAGATGCGCAGCTCCTCTGTCTTGGAATAGTCTGCACATTAAATGGAAACGGAACAATCTGGTGCCACCAAATGTTTTTAAAGCTCGGTTGGATGCTACTCAATCGGAAGCTGTTGGTACCTGTTTATGTGGATAATTATGTAAATGATGCTGTATGATGTCCTTTTGTTGTTCTGTTTATGTTTTTATGTTTCATGTGGAACTACTTGAGCAGGTCTCCCTTGAAAAAAGAGATCAATGATCTCAATGGGATTTTATCTGTATAAATAAAGGTTTGAAATGAAATGAAATGAAAAGATATCAGCCTGTGAGCAGTATGAACAGTGTATGAATATGCTAAGATATATCAAGTATGAAAACGGTAAGCAGTGCAAGTATAGTATAAAATATATAGATATTAATTTCATGATGATAAACATTGTGGAACAATTATGAAAAATGTGAATGGAAGTGGCGACGTAAAACTGACACAAAACAACAACAAACTTTTGCTGAGCCAATTGGAGAGTTTCATCAGCAGCACGTGGTAAAAACCACCAATGAGCGCTCAGCTCGAGATACCAGCGAGTCGTTTCCCATCAAGCATTTCGCTTCCGCAGCCCGTGGAGAGAAACTGCGCCGCCGCGCCTCGCTCTCAAGTCTGTGGGCGTCTTTGTCCCGCGAGATTTCAACGTCTCATGTTGGCGAGCCTCCAGAGCAAGTCGGACAAAATGACTAACCATCATGCAACGCACTAGCAAGACGTTGATCGCAATTGCGCAGGTCTGCGTCGGTCTCGCTTGTCTCAAACGAGCATAATAACTGAGTGTTTCATGTTAAGGCTGTTTAACAGAATTACTGCAGATATTTCAACCCAGTCTCATGGCATTTCGTGTTATAGTCACAACATTTAATCTATTGATTCGTGTTCACCAACACGATTTTCCCCTTTTTTCGTGTCACACAGAACGATTTTAAAAGCAATGCATTTCTATTGGTAGTATGTTTTGTGCCCGCAACACGTCTTTTTGTTCATTCGGGTCTTGGAAGTTGTGGGGTTGATACAAACATCTCCTTACTCAATATCAAGCCACGATTATTGTTTTTATTTTAAATCGTATAATGTTGGACTTTTATTGTCGTCTGTGAGGAAAAGAAATGGGGCTTAGAGCCTCAGAATACTGAAATCTGTATTTTTTTAATCTTTTTTTCCTTCTAATTTATTATTCTTTTCTATAAAAGAAACTGTTATTTACTCAAAATATAACACACAATTATCCTTGTTTTTATTTATATGTTTCATTCCATAATCTCGGGCTTTGTTGGCGTCCGTCAGGAACTGAATTTCAAAATAAAATAACCGGAAACAGACTTAGGCCTATAAGGGACATTTCGAGCATCATTGCAATACACAGCCACTGAACTGATTACACAAGATCCTCAGCTATGGTTTAAGCTCGCTGATTGGATGTTTTAGCTGCAATGCAGGTTGGGATATGGTGGTGATAGTGAGGGTAGTCGATCCCTTGGCTGCGTTTCACTTCTCTTATTTTTCGATCTAACCGGAAGTTGATTTGTCTGCGCCATCTTGAGTAGCGTCCCAATGGCCTTATTTTTGCCTGAGGAGCGAGGAGCGATAATGGAGGAGCTATAATCGAGGAACCACCAGACCATCCTTCGATTCGCCCCGCCCCCTTACTGTGTATCGCTCACTGATTGGACGAGGCAGTGCATGCACTGATCTCATGCTTCTTAACATGAGAGCAGTTTCCCAGCGCAGTGAAGAAAACACATGAACCTCACGGGAGTCACTCCTCAGTGTATACCGTGTTTTGTTTCAATGAATGTATCATTTAGTTACAAATATGTGATATATCTGAACAACAAAGTGGTCAAAAATCTTTTTTTGGAAACATTTTCATGATCGCTTTTTTCGTTTTCCATTTTCATTTATTGTCATTCAGTCAGTCATTAAGTGCTATTAAAATATTAATGTGCTACATATCCACACAAACAAACAAAGTGTGCAATCCAATGAATGTTAATCTAACTGGGTTTTGATAGATAACATCTCTTTTTCTTCTCTCAATTATTTTATTTCTATTGTGCACTCTAATCAATATTAATCCAACTAATGTTCGTTTATACATTTTAAGAATGGCGTTTATCTTTTTTGAGAATGAGTTCTTATTTGATTTGATTTATTTGGGTCTAGAACAGATGATACAAATGTTTGTGTCAGTAAATGTGTAGGCGGGGGTGTTTGTGAAAATAACGGGGACAGAGCTGCTGTCAGACGATCAGCTGTGCTGCGTCATCACAAATGGACGTCGCTTCACGTGACGCTCCGGAGGAAATGACGTCCCATCAGCGGCGCTGGATTCATTTCAGAAGTGGGGGGGGGTAAATAGTGTTTATGGTAATAAACACTATTATTACCATAGTGTTTGTAAGTATTACACTCCTAGAATTAATGTGTCATTTTTTTTTAACACACTGCTGTGTCAAAGGCAATTCAACACATTCAGTGTCATTTCTGAACTATTTTACACACATGTGTGTACCAGAGGTCGCGTTAACCGAATATTTTCAGTGAAAAAGTCTAGCGCAACCTCTGGTGTGTACATAGAAAAAATAAAAATGCACATAGTCAACACATTAGTTTTGACTAACACTGGGCTAACATTGGGCACTAACATTGGGCACTGTCCTGTCCAATCACGGTTGAGTTATTTCAAATGTATCATTTTTCAACTGTCCAACTGTCATTTCACCTCTGGCTGCTGTGGAGGATGGATGTCAGCGGAAGAGAGTCTAACTCTAGGTAAGTTACAGAAACAAAACGTTTTTAACAAAGTGAGCAGATATATTGTCATAATGTGAGCAAGCTAGGGGTCTAAATACATATTTTAAACTTAAATAAATATGTTTTGCCAATGTTGAACAGCTAACGATAGTTACGGCTGTAACTACGGTTCTATGAGTCCCGGATGACCGCCAGAGGCGGTGCTTTAGCACTGGATATGTCCATCGCACGCATGCGCAGTTCGAGTACCAATAACAACAAAGTCACCTGTGACTCACGTGACTACGGCTACATAGGCCGGCGTCATTAGTGGATCGGTTCCCAGAATCTTCTCGCGAGCATACAAGAATTCTGAGTGACCGGAAACTCTGGCGGTCATCCGGGACTCATAGAACCGTAGTTACAGCCGTAACTATCGTTCTATTTCGTCCCTAATGAACGCCAGAGGCGGTGCTTTAGCACTGGATGACTATACCAACCATGTCATGAAGAATCCGAACACTTGCTTACCTAGTTGGAAGCAGCGGAGCTCGGCAACAGGACCACACCCAAAGGATGGGGAGTGGTGACATTGACCCGGTAGAACCTGGAGAATGTGCCAGACGATGACCACGACGCCGCAGCGCAGATGGTCTCCAGGGACACCCCTCTCAGGGCAGCCCAAGATGTTGAGATGCTCCTTGTAGAGTGACATCTCACCCCTGTTGGCGGGGGGAGGCCACTGTCTAGGCATGTGTGATTGTATCCACAACCCAGTGGGACAGCCGCTGTTTTGAGAGAGCACAGCCCCTTCTCGTGCTGCCATGGCAGATGAAGAGCTGCTCTGACTGTCGTATATGGGCCGTAGCACCAATATACGCCTCTAGGGCACGCACAGGGCACAGCAACTCAGTTGTGCCGTTCTCCTGTGGGACGCCAGCTGGATAGGCCGATTGGAGTGGGCTAGTGGAAGCACTTTGGGCAGAAACGCCACGTTTGGCCAGAGGGCAACACCCGAGCCATCGGAGTTCCACCTCAGGCATGTATCACTCACAGAGAGGGCATGTAGCTCTCCAACTCGTTTCCCTGAGGTCATGGCCAGCAGAAATGCTGCCTTCAGGGACAGCCACTTAAGCTCCACCTGGGCTAGGGGCTCGAAGGGAGGAGATGACAGGGCATTCAGCACTAGGGGCAAGTCCCAAGCTGGAGCCCTCGGGGTACTAGGGGGACGCTGCCGTAAAGCCCCTCTCAGGAAGAGGGACAATAACCTGTGGCGCCCCACTGTGGTGCCGTCCACTCCCACATGACGGGCAGATATAGCAGCCGTATAGACCTTCAAGGTGGAGTGAGAACGCCCCCACTGTCTAGAAGGGACTGCTGTCTGGGCAACAGCGTACCTGCTGTCCCAAGGAACACGCACATTCTTGACCCCCAGTAGGGGTAGAACGTGCGTGAGTGCAAGCTGCACAGCCCGAAGCTCTAGCACATTGGCATGACGTGCACCCTCCTGGGCAGACTACTGACCCTGAACGGTCCTGCCCTGCCGCACTGCACCCCACCCTGAGAGACCTGCACCTATGGTGACGGTCTCCTGGCGGGATGGGATGGCGCCCATGGGCACGCCCATCAGGAGATAGGCCCCTCCAGTGTGACCGAGAGTGGAGGCAACGCTGCGACACCCTGACTTCCCTGCGCCTGTGCCACTTGGCGTCCAAGTGAAGGCTGTTCAGCCACATCTGCATGGGGCGCAACGCCAGCGGGCCCAACGGCATAATGGCCGAGGCAGCCTGCCCAAGGGACGAAGGAACTGAATATAAGGCACCATGTTGCCCGGCCCACGTGGAAGTAGGCATCCCTCAATTCCACGGCTGTGGATGTGCTGTGGTCAGCATATAGAGTGGCAGAACCTTCAAGAATCTGTTGATTCCTCTGAGGTCCAAGATCAGGCTAAACCCGCTGACTTTCTTGCTCACGAGAAAGTACGCCGAGTAGAACCCCCTGGGCTAAGCAGAGGGTCTACTGGCTCGATTGCGTCCTTGGACAGAAGGACGGACAACTCTTGGGCCAGAGCTAGGGCCTCTGCCGGATCGCTGACGACTGTAATTTTGGCCCGGCCGAAGGCTAGGGGCCGGGAACTGCGGTTTGTACCCCTGGGTTAAGGTGGAAACCATCCAAGGGTCGGAAGTACAGACAGCCCAGTAACTGAGCTGTAACTGGGATAGCAGCCTACGACGGTCGTAGGCCAGACCTGGCGACGAGTCTGCACCAATAAGGACATAACTCGTCCCCCTTCCCTAGACATTAGGGCAAAGGCTTACAGTGATGCATCACTGAGGCCCAGCAAAGAAGGCTCAGCCGGCGCCTGCTGCAGAGAGGTAGAGAAAGCCAGTATCAGATGCGTGCCGCTGTGTCGTAGGCCCTACAGAGCAGCTCGTTTGTGACCCTGCACTGAGGCCGAGGGCACCTGGCATCAGGAGCCCGAATCGGGGAGGCGATGGCAGGCTCAATGGATGGCAAGCGAATAATGGCCGCCATGAAGGCGTCCTCCGTGCTCTGCAGAGAGCTCTGAGCAGAGGAGTGGGAAGCCTCCTCGGCTCCGCCCCCCCCTTCATAGAAGAGGTTTGTCCGGAGCCGCTAGCGACATGGCATCCTCAAGTAGAGGTGTGGTAACCGAAGGAGGGCCAGGCGGCAAGCTAGTAGCCCCCGCACCGGCCCCTGGCTGAAGGGCCAACAGGAGCGACTTCGTCTGCTCCATGACGGCAGTTAACCGACCCACCTTAGAGGACAGCCTGTTTCTAGAACCGTAGTTACAGTAGTAACTATGGCCAGTATTTACACGGCTTAGACCCGTAGTTACAGTAGTAACTATGGCCAGTACTTACGCGGCTCAGAGCCGTAGTTACAGTAGTAACTGTGGCCAGTACTTACGCAGCTTGGACCGTAGTTACAGTAGTAACTATGGCCAGTACTTACACGGCTTAGAACCGTAGTTACAGTAGTAACTGTGGCCGGCGTCTAAAAGTGTCAGCCAACGGCTGCACCCTAGATAATATAATATTGGGAGGATGAAATCCTCTTTAACGGCCACACATGCAGAGCACACAGCACACACAGTGAAGATTGTTCTCTGCATATCATCCTAGTACAGTGGTAGTAGACTAGAGTCTAGTTCTAGGAGCAGTAAATACCACGATATAGCGCTACTGCAATCAAAACCATACATTACCGGGAGCGGGAGCGAGAGCACTGCCCTCACCGGCTGAGTTAAATAATGAAGCTTAACAGTACATGCAAGGTGTTAGCCAAGCGGCTGCTGCTAACAATCAAGCAACCAAGTCAAAACACAATGTTAAGACCAGATAATTAGCTTATATGGAATAGAACAGCCCACATAAACCGTAGGCCATGGTCACAGTAGTAACCATAGCCAGTGCTTACATAGGACCGTAGTTACAGTAGTAACTATGGCCAGTACTTACCTTACTCTCTGCATCTAAACAAAAACGGGCAAATTATGGCACACTTGGCTTTCCATACTAAATTGAATGAGAGACACAGCTAAAGCTGGGACTCAAATGCTAATGATAGCTCGGGCACAACGCCACAAGCAGAACTCTCAAAAGAGCATAATAAGGGCAACTTTATGGGAGAGGAAGCGGGAACACTGTCGTCACCAGAAAGTCTAAGCCAAACAATAAATAAGACAGCAATCAGGACAACTTAGCTGGGAGAGGGTGCGGGAACACAGCCATCACCAGCAACAAGTTGACACAAACCTGTCCGTCGAGGCTCTGCACAGCCGGCCACAGCTCCTGGAGGACGCGTTAACAACCCGTAGCTCCGACTGTCAGTCGCGAAGCTGCACGCGGCCAGCTGCTTGCAGAGAAATCCCTCAGATCAAACGTTCAAACCTGAACGCTGTAGGCTACAAGAATGTAGCCGCGGTACTCTCGCGAAGCGAGAAGATGAAAAGGAACCGATCCACTAATGACGCCGGCCTATGTAGCCGTAGTCACGTGGGTCACAGGTGACTTTGTTGTTATTGGTACTCGAACTGCGCATGCGTGCGATGGACATATCCAGTGCTAAAGCACCGCCTCTGGCGGTCATTAGGGACGAAATAGAACTATTGTTTGAGTTTAGCTGCCTGGATGACAATTATTTTTCCTTTAAGCCGTTCTTCTTTTTTATTATATTTATTTTATTTTAACTTAATGTAGCTTACACTCTTTTCTGTGACCATCATTCTTCAAACGGCATTATATTGATAGCATTAGCAGCTATATGTTTAATGCTATCTAGCTAGCTAGGTTTCATTGTTCGGCCAGATGTGGCGAGAAAGTGCTAGTGAGAAGACCGACAGAGGCTGCGTTGATATACAGTCTCTTACAGTGCAAATACGTAACTTACTCGCACTAAAGTTATTTATTAGTAGTACGTGTACACTACAGTTTACCTGTTTCTGACTAATACATCATCCACTACTCTATACTTGCAAATATTATATTGTCTAGAAGGGAGATTTCATATCTGCCTCTTGTTGCTAAGGCAACTTGTGTATGTGAGATGCAACGTCACGCACGGCACGTTAGGCCTTCCCTTCCGATTATTTGATCAAATCAAATCGTTGGAAGGGAAGGCCGGCGGGCTTTCCTTGACATGTCCCTGACACAGCGGACTGCGGGTGTTCCCGTTAAGGATTACAGCACCGATATAAATTCATGGCCTTCACTTTCCTACTGTGATATCGTGAACTACCTGTGTTTACTACCTGTGTTTACTACCTGTGTTTACGCCTATTCCATTGTACTCCATGGAGGAAATGAAGGCGTACAAAGGACTCTAGGCACATAAAGAGTTCACATCCGGGTGGATCCGCGACGTTTGCGTTACATATCAAGGAGATGTGGCTGTAATAGCTGGAAAAGTGAGTAAATATTTATTGAGGTCCTCTTCAGCTGGCTTTTTAAATATCCCTAAAGTCCCCCAAGATAAAATGGGTGAGGCTGCTTGTATCCACTACGCTACCAAGAAATATCAGAGGCCAACTCAGTGGACATTTTTAAACACCAGCTTTTATTTTTGTTGTACCTATATCTATATGTTAGGTTTACTTTATTTTATAGGGTTTTATATTGTTGCATCAATTAACTTAGTCTTGTGTCTTTATGTATTTTTATTATCATACCTTTTACCTCGCCGTGTCTCTTAACCTTTTAAAATGTTATATGTATATATATGTTGTTGCTATGTACCTGTAAAGGTCTTAACATCTGATCTGAGGGGAATTTCTCGTGGTTTATTTTTAACTTGTGATTGTAAAACACTTTGAGCTACACGTGCTTTATGAAAAGGGCTTTATAAATAAAGCTTTATTATATATTGCAATATATTTCAATTCCAAAAGTTGTGAACCTATTCTTGGTTGTCAGCTTCTGTCATGTGCTACCTAGCATATGACAAGGTGGTTCTAAATAGTCAACAATCCAATAATATTTTTGTATTTTATTTTTCAGGTATTGCATTCTCAGAGTATTGGGCTGCCGCCAACATGTCTGTGGGTACTGATGAAGAAGGATGGTGCCGTCATCACAGCTAACTGCAACTGCAAGGCTGGTTTGGGATCAACATGTACCCATGTTGCATCTCTCCTTTTCTACATAGAAACATCTATACGGATACGTGATGCCAAGACAGTTACCCAGGAAAAGGCGTCCCCTCTCAATAGAAACAGAAGTACTAATCAATCTGAATGACAGTGTATATATTTATTTGATTTAACTTGTTTCTTTTACATCAAATCTATATAAAGAACATGTAAGTACACAGCCCCTCTGTTGTTTCCCCGACTCAGACTGCAAGGAATCTGGGTGTGACCCTAGATAACAACCTGTCCTTCACTGCAAACATCGCTGCTACAACCCGCTGCTGCAGATACACGCTTTACAACATCAGGAGGATACGTCCCCAGCTGACCCAGAAAGCGACGCAGGTTCTGGTCCAGGCTCTCGTCACCTCACGCCTAGACTACTGCAACTCCCTCCTGGCTGGTCTACCTGCATGTGCCATCCGACCTCTGCAGCTCATCCAGAATGCAGCGGCTCGCCTGGTCTTCAACCTTCCTAAATGTTCCCACACCACGCCGCTCCTCCGCTCCCTTCACTGGCTTCCGGTAACTGCTAGAATCCACTTCAAGACCATGGTACTTGCGTACCATGCTGCGAATGGATCTGGCCCTTCCTACATCCAGGACATGGTTAAACCGTACACCCCAGCACGTGCACTCCGCTCTGCATCAGCCAAACGGCTCGCTGCACCCTCGCTGCGAAGGGGACCCAAGTTCCCATCAGCAGAAACAAGTGGGTTTGCTATCCTAGCTCCAAAATGGTGGAATGAGCTCCCCATTGACATCAGGACAGCAGATAGCTTACACACCTTCCAGCGCAGACTGAAAACTCATCTCTTTCGACTTCACTTCGAGCGATAGAATTACTAACAAAGCACTTATATACTAATAAAGGGCTGGCTTATCTAAAGCCAGTTGAGTAGCACTTGAAATGTTTGGCTCTATGAAACCTGATGTACTTTATGATTCTGTTTTCTTCAAGTTTGTATTTTGTTGGTCGAACGCACTTATTGTAAGTCGCTTTGGTTAAAGCCTCAGCTAAATGCAATGTAATGTAATGTAATGTAAGTGTAACAATCAAAACGAGTTGTGCACACTAAAATGACACAAAAATCATCATTATTTAATCTGACACTCAAAGAGCAAAACCTCAGCTCAAATATCCAAAACTCTAAACACATGTTCAGCTCTGCACCCAATTTGCAATTCAACTTTCCACTTTTTGAAAAGTAAAAGTATAACAACAGTATATTTGTGTTTCTGCACATATTTTGGAGACTTGAACAATCTTTATTTGCAGAATTCTCTATATCAAACGCCATAAAACAGTGTGCTTGAGCACGATGGTGTGTAGTTGGTTTTACAAAATGTCTTGTACTATGAATGAAGTGTGTTCCATTTGGTGCAGCAGTTTGGTTTTGGTAAGTGTTTCTGTAGTTCTGGGTGCAGTGCTTCAGTCTGCAGTATATATGAGGTGTTTTGCACTTTGTGTGTATGGTTTTGTGAATTGTGTTTTAGTGTTTTGAGAAAATAAGCCCTGCTTTCAAAAAATGTGTTTTAGCATTGAAAAAAACTGTAATATGAACACAATGTTAATCTGTCTGTTATGTGAGGTGATCTCTGCAGCTTACAGTTAAAGAAGCATGTACTTGTTTTTCACTGGGTAAATTGGAAACCTGTAATACATATAATACTTTGCCCTTTCAATTGTTTTTCAAAATGTATTTACCCAAGCTTAATCAGTCTGAGTTGCAGTGCCAGTCTCTGGTTCAATCAGTCTCTCTTCTGCCCCAGTCCGGACTGGTGCGGGCTCTTCTAAAGATGGTATATCAGATACCATGCTGTAGAGATCAAGTAGTGCGATGGATGACCTTTTTCTGGCGCGTTTATAACTGGCATGTGTAGCAGGGGAAGGTGCTGTAATTTTCTCGTGGCCCAATTTGACAGACGGTGCCCAGTCAGGATGATATTTGTCAAAAAGTGCCACTTGTAGGTCAGTTATATCCTGGGTGAACTGTTCATTAATACAAATGTGACCTCTTTTGACAGGACAAGTAGTTGACAGACTTTAGATATATTTAAAATGCTGGTGTCAAGACATTGGAACATGACAAATAATTGAGGAAACCAAAAGCCTCTGAAAAGGTGCCAGGGACTGTACAGCCTTCACTGTTTACATATAATCAAATGGCCAGTAGGGGGAGGAATTACTTTAAATTACAGTTAAACGAAGCGCTGCAGGGGATTGACAGACTGGTGTGAAGATGACTAAGGGATGACTTTACTTTGTAGATACTCCACAATCTGAAATGTCGATCGATGACAGACTCCAGGATTCCTATTTCCTTGTTAAGATGTATGTCTTAGTACGTGGATTATATGTTCATTTTGAATGTTTGTATGTAAAACCCGACACTTACCTGACGTGAAATTATCCCCACAAACGCAAGTATAGTTGTGGTTGGATGGTTTGAGATCCTCCCGTCCGATCCTATTGAGCAATTTTTCCTGGCGACGCTTTGAAAGTTCATGTGTTGCTTCACCCTGGTGTGTTATGATAACCACCGGCAGCCTGTAAAATGACTTCGGCCCCCTATTTCGATCACCTCTGTTGCCGCAGCCAACAATGGCACAGAAGTTAACCATTGTATGTCCGGTAAAAAACAAACATTGAACAGGTATGACGTATTAATTTAGGCTGCGGCCACACGAGGACGAAAACGGCTAAACGCATAGGATTAACGCAAACGCAAACAAGCTTCCGTCCACACGCAATAGTTATCTGGATAGTGTCCGTCCACACGAGACCGCTCCGTTTAGCTCCAACCGCTGGAGAAGCTGCAGTACATATGCAGCAGCCTGTACGTGGCGCTGTAACTTCCTCCACAAAAGCAGCGAAGAAGCATGGTTGTCATGGTTGCCCTTCTGTTTATTCTCCGCGGTGGGGGCCGAGGGAACCGGGCAGAGTTTTTCGCCAGTCAACGTGTATTAAAGTTTAAATCTTCCGGACAAAATTATAAAAGTGCCGCTCAAAGGTCTTCTTTGTTATTTATTGAGCTTTAAAACAAATGAATAACGACTCGATATAATATAATAATAAAATACACGGAGCCTCTCTTTTTCCTCCCTCTCTTCGGACAGCGTCAGTGTCTGTCTCATGCAGCAGCTGATCCAGTAATGAGTGACCCGGCCGACAGTAAAAATAAACAAATTTATAACTAGTTTAGGGAGTTTCAGAGTTAATTAAAATAGCTAAGGGTGATGATCTGACTTGAAGTGTGTGTTTTGCTGCAGCGGGAGGAGCTGCAGGTGAGCAGAGCTGCGTGTCTCCGTCCTGTCAGATTAGACTTCACTCGCGTTTAGGTCCATATCGAGAGAAAGATAAATAATCTGAATTCAGGGTGCAGTTTACTTTGACGCGGGGGTGAGCAGCAGAGGTGGGGAGAGGCGGGGCTATTGCCTCATCATTATTGCTGTAGATCAGGGGTACTCAAATACAAATCTTAAAGGTCCAAAATAAATGTTTCAATAAGACAAAGGTCCGTTTATTACGGTCATTCAAACTTTTAAACAATTGCAACAAGATTCTTAACACGAGGTTGCAAAAACAAAAATAATCTGTATGCAGCAGTTTTCATTGTTATTGTGTCTGTGCTTGATCCCTCAGAGTCGCAGAGCTGCACAGTTATGATGAATAAAGGCAGCTGCACTCTTTTTCATTCAGCATTCCCATTATTGCTTTATAAATGTCTTGCCCCCTTGTGTGTCCACTGAGGTTCGTCAGGCCCAACACATCTTCAACAAACTCCCCCTTTGCCTCATCATAAAAACTCACAAACACCAGCAACTGAGCATTGTCAGTGGTGTCAGTGGACTCATCCACAGCTGAGGAAATGCACTGTGCATTTTGTATTCCATCACAAAGCTGATTAATCAAATCACCAGCCAGTATTTATGTTCTTCTGGTTGCTGTGGAATCTGAGAGGGGGATTTTCTTGATTTGACCTGTTATTTCCTCTTTTTGTTTGCCTTCAACATGGTCTCCATCACTTCAGACATGCATTCTTTTATACTTCAGTTATTATCCAGTGGAATGTCCTTACCTACTAACCTAGTTCAATCAAAGTGGTTACTTTTTTTTGGCTGGGCAGTGAAGTTTTACACACCGTCTTATTTGACTTTCTCAGGACTTACAACTGTTTTTTGGGGGCAGACCCCCTCAAAGAAAAAAATATATTTACACACGTAAGGTCATCATCTTAATAGTTTTGTATGCTCATCCGTGAGCAGAGCATCAAGTTGACGTGTATTACAGCTGAATGCGGCGATTACCATTTTGTTCAGCAAAAACGCCTCACAAACGTATTAAGATCAACAGCTTTATTGCGTTTTGATTCAATGCTGAGTACAGGCAAACTGACAGTCTCTTCTCTGTCAGTGTAGACCGCAAATAGTACCTCATTCCTTCAGCGCTTGGCTCCGAATGCTTCTCGGTTTGCACCGTCCCGTTCAAATGAAATCGGCGCCAATCATATGTCCACGCTCGCGCCAGGACCGGGGGAGGGGTTACATGACGTGCATCTTGTGCTGCATTCACTTGCACTCGGACATTAGAGACTTTCTCTCATAAATGTCCGATGAGCGCTGTTTGCAGTCTATGGACATAGCGGATCATTTTGACTCGTTGCGTTGTGGCGATGTCTCGCAGATAACACAGATAATACAGATAATACATATGAAAAGTATAATTTGCTCAGAGTCCAGAGACAGTTGTGGTTTGGTCCGGATCCGGACCGGAGTCCGTACTTTGAGGATGCCTGCTGTAGATGTTGCACAAACAACTGTAGCATGGTCAATAGCGTCCGGAGCACGATAGCAACTCTGCGATCCGCCATTGTTGTTGTTGGCGAAACACTTCAGCAATGGCGCGGGGTAAGAGGTGGGGAGAGGCGGGGCTATTGCGCAATCACTATCAGTGATCTGAAAATGTTCGGATAGGGCGCACACACGGAGCCGTTTGACCCCCCAGAGAGTTGCGTATGCCGTTCTATCCACCTTGGGACCCGTTATCGTTTCCTCAGTCGTTTAGTGCCGTATTCGGTCGTCCTCGTGTGGCCGAACGGTCTATATGACACTAAACAGTAACGCAAACGACCGTTTTCGTCCTCGTGTGGCCGCAGCCTTAGAGGGGCGCTGTTTCAGTCTTTGTAAAATACTCACTGACAACAGCGGAGAGATGTTTTTTAATACAAATAAAAAATATGAAGAAATACCCAGCCTCCAGGAGAAAACGCCACTGGAGGCTGAGCAGAATCTGCCCTGTGCTTCTCTAGAAGTTGTCTTTATGGGTGAAGTTAATTAACTTAAAATTACCATACTGCTCATAATTTATATAAGGTGTGTATTAATGGGTTTAATTAGAAGATGATAGATGATGGCATTTAATTTAATCTGGCATAATATGATTAGTCAACATCAGGATGAATTTGTCTTTTTTTATAATTACAGGAAGCGGGAATGAGCTGCAGGAATCTGTTAAAGTCCTATTAAAAAGGAAATTAAAAGAAAAATCTACAGTGTCCATTTGTCCAAAGCACAAACCATCTCCTGGAAGTAACAGGTGAATTTGGATTTGTCCTTGATAGGACTTTAAAATACAACACAGACTTCAAAGAGTTTATAGATGTTGATAGAAGTGAGAACATCAGTAACTTTGACAGATTCCAAGTGCACTTTTCTGAAGCACCGGATCTTCAGCCTGTCCTAAGAGAAGCCTGTCAAACTCAGGTATACATGTACCATGCTTGTTAAATTGTGTTTCAAAAAATCACACAGGCCAGAACTTTACTTTGTGCTGTGCTTGCTCTTATTGTTTTGTTCAGCCAATAACCAGTTCTTCTGAATGGCCTAACTGATCTACTTAAGAAGAAAATTCCAGAAGTATTTGATGAACTGCAAACTAATGGCATTCTTACCGAGAAGACCAGCCTCAAACTTGTCAAAGTTTGCATCTCTGACTTGGTGGAGAGGCATGGGTTGTAAGTATATGAATGTGAAATGTGTTTATATATAGGGGTTGGGACACTTTTTCCCATAATTTCATTGCCCAACCATTTCTGTTTCGGGCCTGAAATTGTTCTTGTAATTTTTTTACATTTAAGTTATTCGTATTCATATTCTGTGAACAATGTATTTTATTTTGTTAATAAAGTCCCTATCTTTCAAATTGAAACTGCTCTGCTTGCTAACTTGTATTTGTTGATACCATACTTACTATAGGGATGAATACATCCTTATTAAAGCTAATTAACTATAGATTCACTATAAGAACCCCATAGCCAACTCTATAGTATTACTATAGTAATTTTCTGTAGTGTGTTCCAAAAAAACCATAGAAATAATATATAAAGCACTATAGTGATACTACATAAAACTCAATAGTATAGCTATAGTAATTTCCTATAGTGGCCGAAAAACCATAGAAATACTACAGGAAACACTATAGTATAACTAACTTCACTATAAGATCACCATAGCCAACTCTACAGTATTACTAAAGTAATTCTCTATAGTGTGTCCCAAAACACCATAGTAATACTATAGCAGTTTTTTGTGGTATTTCTATAGAAATTCTCAATAGTAATACTATAGTGTTTTTTCGTAAGGGGGGTTTCATCTGGCTGCGCTGGTTCTATGGTTAAAGGACCAGGCTCCGGAGGTGCGGATGTCAGGGATGTGACATTCAAGTTGTTGAATTTCAGCTTAGTTTGACTGTATTTTGTTTTCTTATGCGCCGGTTCTTCTGACATGTTTGCAAGTTTATCTATCTAGGTCAGGGGTTCCCAACCTTTTTCACCCAGGGCCCCCCAAATGACTCCTGTTGGATTTTGCGACCCCCCAAAACGTTGAAACTTTAATTATCGCTGTTGCCGATCTGCCCCCCTGCCCGATCTGTACTGCGCCATGTGCGAGATGGTCTGCCACTGGACAACTCCGTACGGCAACCCAACTAGGACACTTGGCACAGTGGCGTTTGGCAAAGCACAAAAAGAAAACAAAAAAAACAGAGAGAGATGAATTATTGTTATTACAACGTGACTTCACTATTATTTAACAACTCTTTTTATTGGGTTCTTTTATTTGGGGTTAAGTACATTGTCAGAATAAGTGAGAAATTGATTTAATTTCTGTTTGGCAGCTATCATACTGAATACATATTTACTATGAATGTATGCAAAAATGTATGGCATAGGCCTATAGCTGTCTCGCGCCCCCCAGGTTGGGAACCACTGATCTAGGTTAACGGCTGACACACACAGAACAACGTAACACATAACGTAAACAACGTAACAAATAAACACATCTAAGCTTTGTTATTGGTTGTAATGTACATGGATACATTTGAATGGTGTGACAATGTCCTATTTGATTGGATTAAAATGTACATATTCTTCCTGTTATGTCTTCCTGCTGTATTTTACCTAATGCAAAGTGACCTGCTGCTCCATCGAAATCAGTCGCATTAACCCGAAGACACATTTTTAGTTGTATACACTGTTGGAAAGAGGAGATTCCTAGCTTTCTAATGATATCAGGATTGTTTTTGTACTCCAAATATTAAGCAAAATATGTCACATTATATAATGACTGTCACCGAGTCATCATTTTGAGAAAAAGGCCTTTAAAGTTTCCTCTTCTCTGGATCGATCTGATTGATTATTAGCGGAGCAAATGATCAAAGTAGTACGGAGGGAAGATATTTTCGTTTGGATTACTGGTCTGGGGGAAGCACGCGAGTGTGTTTGTATAGGCTACGTGTGTGTTTGTGTATTTTTGCGTTTGTTTCCCGGGGAAAACTCTCAGGAGAAACACCGGCTGTTGTTATGCTTGCTGTGACGTCAAGTTACTCCATTCTCTGCTTGTAATTATGCCGTTAAAAGCTTCAAAGCTGCATTTATCATCTGAATTTGCCGAAACAAGTTTAATATTCTGAAAGCCAAGACTTTGTTTAATTGAAATCAGATGAAAACAAACTAACAGACCCTGCCGTGTCATCTATAATTACTATGCCTTACATTCATAATGTCAGCTGTGGAAGAGCAGAGTGGCGAGTGAAAGGCGAGCTGTTTTCTTCCCTTTACCAGTGGCGAGCCGTCAGGGCCCTCTAGGCCCTCTGTGAGGGCCTAAGATATTCTAAAAAATAATATTTGAAAACATTTTTTAAAAAAACATTTTTTTTTAAAAATATTATTTGTAATATATATTTTTTGTTAAATTTTTCATTAGTTTTACCAAAATAACTTGCTTTAATTGTATTTAAAATAACATTGCCAAATAAATAAATCCTTCGAATCTGCCTGTACAGTTTCTGTTAGAATGTGAAGGGTTAAATGCCGTCTGCGATTTACTGTGAAGACGGGAGAGCTTGTTGGTCCCTCTACATCAGTGCTTCTCAAAGTGTGGTCCGCGGACCACTGGTGGTCCGTGAGCGCCCCCTAGTGGTCCGCGAGTATATTGGTAACATTTCACATTTGAAATAAATAAATTAATTTAAGTTTTCTGCACTTTCGCGGGAATATCTCTGCAATGGAGCGAGCTTAAGTTTCACTTTCGATTGCACGATATAGCCCAGCGCAACACCTTCATCACACATGTTGCCACTTGTTTGTACCATTTTCAGGTGATTTGTAGTCTGTTCTAAAAAAACGATGTGTTTTTGGATATTTGTGGAGTTAGGTGGTCCGCGAGTGTTTTGTTATTGGTTAAGTGGTCCTTGGTATGAAAAAGTTTGAGAAACACTGCTCTACATTCACAGAGGGCCAGCCATAGTAACTGAAGAGAGAGTAATGTCAAATGACAGTACAATTGACCAATCATATCTTCCCTCTAAATGGGCGGGCTTTATTTTCGCGGACTTTATGACAAGTTCCGCTCGCTGTGAAGTCTATGCAAGTGGTGCAGTGACGCGTCCAAAGACCCGGAAGTAAGATTCCCTCGACAGAAAGCAATGGGATTTCTCCATAGGATTTTGGAAAATAGCCCGAAATAAGGTCTGTGGAAAACAAACCTGTTTGATTTGATCATCAAAGTCATTTTCAATGTGGGCCGCCGTGCCGACTTAATTCATTTGTAATTGTTACTTGGCTGTGGGTGCCCTGTCATGATAGGTGTTTATATAAATGATGTTGTTTTGTGTGGTAGAGGGTCGCTGTTATTGATGCGTTTTGCACCCCGGGCCGCTGTTTTGATATTCCGCTGAAGTATACGCTGTGACGTAATAACTCTTCTTTTTTCCGAGGGAAGGGGGGGTCAGTATGCCTAGGTATAAAAGTCACGGCTCGCCACTGCCCTTTACAAGCTTCAAAAATGCCTGTAGCTAATGAGATTGAATATAACAATCAAAAATAACAAAATATACACAGCTAGATCAGATGACGTTCTTTTTAGATGCGACTTTAGAGTAGAGGGGAATTATTGAAACGGGATGTGTACAGTGTTCCGCGGCATCCGCTGCTGCGAAAATGTGGGGCAGGACTGTAAAGTGGGGGGGCCAATGGCCCCCTGGACCCCCCGCTTCCGGCGCCCTTGCGTCCCATTGCTCTTAAAACTAATTTCCCTGCTTCTCGTGGTTTCCTTGCGTCTCTCCATGCTTCCCTGGATGGAGGGTCTAGTCGCAGGGAAACAACGCAAGTGAGGGACGCAAGGAATCCATTTAACCGAAATGAAACGCAACCCTGGTTTAGCAAGACAGTAGTTACGGCCATCTTGGTGACGTCTGTGTTGTTGTGCGAGAGCAGAGATGTAGTTCTTTGAGCGTTTCACACAAAGAAATGTGTTACTTCACAGTTTTACATTTAGATAATCTTTCTCTCTCCATTGACTTCAATACATATTTTTTCCGAAATAAGGTCCCATGGAGGTCCACCGGAAGGGGAGGGACTTCGCCACTCTATCTCAAACAAAAAGTGAAGAAGCGCAAATGAGAGAGCTGCAGCGAGAGCCAAAGTCTGATCATTGAGAAAGAAGAAACAAGAACTGCAAACAAAAACCTTTGTTAAAACAAAGAAAAAATACTCATAGTTTACATGATTACACAAATGATTTGTTTGCAACTTATTTATTTTTTTATTTTTTATTTTGCTTGACTCAGTTTTTTTTTCTTCTTTTAAACTCATAGTTTTGCTTTATTCTGAGAAAGTGTTGCTTTATCTTTTTGATACAAAACTAATCCCATAAAAATCGTGTTGGTGAACACGAATCAATAGATTAAATGTCGTGACTATAACACGAAATGCCGTGAGACTGGGTTGGATATTTAGAGACTTGAAGGAAAAAGCACGAGGGCTCACTTAATGGTTTTATGACAACAATGTGACTCATAAGGCCTTCGTCCCCCTTGTTTTTGCATCATTTTCAGTGTACCATGACACACAGTTTCCAATAATAAAAGATCAAGATTGTCACTTGAAATGGGCCTTTCTTAAAGAATAAAGTAAACACAAGGAAACTTTTATTTTATAGATCAATCCTAGATACTGACAAATGTCGCTAGCAGATTTTATCCGCTGAAATTATCTAGTTATTTCATGTCCACCCAGCTATATTGAGTCATCCGGTGTCACTGTGTCCAGTTTTCTAATGAGAGGCTTGCAAAAGGTTTATAAATACGCACCTGAAGGCTACATACAGTGCACGACAACACGGTGAGAGAACTGCATGTCAAGGTAAAACTACATCATCTTCAGCATAGATGACAAAGTAAAAAAGATGCAGCGTTGTTTTTGAGCTGCAGGTTTAGCTAGATTTGATTAAATGTATGCTGTTTTGATGCTACGATTATGTTACAAAAAATTGATTTGGGGATGATGACTAACAGATTCATTTGTGAAACACTTTGCTCAAAAATTATTTGGCGGGATTTTGAGTGTACACTTCCCAAAATGCAATAAAGTGCACGACAGAGCCGCTAACGTTGCCCTAAACATCTTCATTTAATTCATCCAGAAAAGGCCCGAGCCTCCATCTTTTTCTTTTGTACTGTATATGTGAGGGCAGTTTAAAGATTATTTCAGAATTCCAAAGAACTGGTCAAACCTTTCCCCCTTAGCAGGTTACTTAATAGATAGATCAACTGCATTTTGTCTGCATATTTAAATATGTCTTGACTGTTTATGTTCCCATATCTGAGAGTAGACCGTTTTTGATAACATTTTGCATTGGCCCTTTTTACAC
Source organism: Pseudochaenichthys georgianus (assembly GCF_902827115.2). NCBI lineage: Eukaryota > Metazoa > Chordata > Actinopteri > Perciformes > Channichthyidae > Pseudochaenichthys > Pseudochaenichthys georgianus. The sequence continues at coordinate 10,101,244 of NC_047507.1, read as the reverse complement.
ACTCACAGAATATAGCATTTCTTATGGCTGCTTAAGTGGCAAAAAGGTTAACAATTGGTCAATACTCAGGGAATCCTGATGCATAAAGCCATTTTAGGTAAGCTTCCACTGTGTGCCAGATTTGCTCCAGTTTGTGACTCTTACAACCTCAGATCCAGTGCCTGGATACGGGTACCTGCTGTGCGGACTGAGGCTGGAATAAGGAGTCTTTTTTATGATGGTCCTTGGTCTTGGAATGAACTTCAATCAAGCCTCAAACTGATGGCACTTGTCCATATAGTGTGTTTTAAATTGAAGTTGTCTGAGGTCCTTACCACCAGCTGCTCTTGCAGTAATAAGTAGTGTACCTTTCTTACTGTCCCAAATGTGCACAATGTAGTGACTGCTTTTCGTCTTTTTGTTTACTTAGTTGTGTTCTCTGTATTTTATATGTCTGTGTTGTGTGTAATAATGTGTAACGTTGCTGCCTTCTTGGCCAGGTCAGCATTGTAAATGAGATTTTATCTCAATGCTTTTATCTGGTTAAATAAAGGTTAAATAAATAAAAGTCCCACAAACTAATGAGCTGTGGTAGCTCCAATTGAGCTCCTTGGCTTTGGAAGCAATTCTGGCATCCTTTTACGTTCTGGGGGATAAGAGCCCCCTGAGACATACAGCAGATCCATAAAACAAGCACACCAGCAGGTGTGACTTTAAGTATATCAATACTATTTTCAGCGCTGGCTGGAAACGCATTCATAAAGGGGCCAATCTGTATTTCACTCCCACAACAGGTGCATCCAGTATAACCAAGCAGATAACCCGTTAAATATGTATTGCTTCTTTTGCTGTGTGAAATATGGATTTCATTACTTTGACTGACAGAGCATAAAGTGAGTTGTTGAGAAGAAAGAAAAAAAGGCAATTAACAAATGACGTTCTACCACGCGTGGACGAGGGATTTTCTTGAAAAGAAAGAGGACACAAACTAGCCTGCAGCTTCCCGAAGTGCTGTCACATTGATGCAGTACACTCAGACAAAATGTTCAGAGCACATAATTCCCTGGCCTCTCCGGTTTCCTGGCGCTTGAGTGAAAAGAAAAAAAAACATGTTAAAGGCTCCTTTAAAGAGCAAGAAATAACCGGAGAGGGTTATCTTCTTTTATGTGGAAACTTGCACCAGAGGCTTCATATACAGCACTTCTGATCTTTTGAGCCAAGTTCCCGAGCTGCCAACATGCGAGCGTTTGTTTGTGTGTACAAGTCTCTGCATCTCCGGAAGATGATAAGCCACGGATTTAGGTCATGGTTTTTCTAGGTTATACCTAAAAGCCACCTGTCCATCTAAACACAGGCGGATGATTTAAAATATTAGTGCAGAACTAAGTGCCCATGTGACTGGAGAGGAAATCTCTCTGTCATCCCAAAAAGCTAAATAACACAGTCTGCCTAAAATGATAATCGGGAGCGTTCTGATGAATGTTGTAGACCGTCCGTCAGAATTTCAGGAGTAATTCTTTAAATTGTTGATGCAGGATTAACACCCTGCAGGCTGTTTTTGACGTCCACACTGCTGACAACTCTTAAAGCATGTAAGAGACATTAAGATCCTCCGGGCCTTTAAAGGTCCCATGTCATGGCCATTCTACTGATCATAATTCCATTGTTGAGGTCTACTAACATAGATTTATATTGTGCAATTTTCCAAACTCACATTGGTTTCTCATACAGCATCTCTGTAAAGGATGTGGATTCACTCCTAAACGGCTTGTTGGAGCTCCTGCTCCCCCTCCCTGTCAGCCCAGTGTGCTCTGCACGGCAAAAATGTAAAATCTTGCCAAGTATATTTGTCTAATTTCAAGTCAGAACATGTTGTTACACTTGATATAAGACTTAATAAGTTAAGTCTTGTTTTTAGATAAGGCATCTTAAGCATTTTTTTTTAAGTCAAAGTCTCTTAAAAACATCTTATTTTATAGGAAAGTCTCCACTAACATCAGAAAGTTGAAAATGTCTAAGCATTTCTGGCTTTTTTGTTACAAATTTCCTAATTCTGGTCAAATATAGTTCAAAATGTTTTCCCAGCTAAATACAAGATCTAATTTACCTAATCATCCCATCTTTACTTCAAGAAATCTAACCAAGCCATTTTGTTCTTGTTCCATTGGCAGATTTGTTCACTTATTAAAAGCGAAAACACCTTGTTTTTATTATGTATTTACTTGTTTTTGGAGCAGCATTTTTGCCAGTCTGATTGGTCGGGACGTTGCAAAGCTCGCTGCTCAATTATCTGGCTTACTGGTGTGGGTTCCGGGTCGGCGGGACAGCGCAAAACTCGTCCTGAGCACTCACAGCTGAAGTAAAAACAATAAGTGTGGCTTGATATTGAGTAATTTCATTTCATTTCAAACCTTTATTTATCCAGATTGGTCCCATTGAGATCATAGATCTCTTTTTCAAGGGAGACCTGCAGCATATAGGTTCCACATGAAACATAAAACAATAAAGGACATTATACATTATATTTACAGGATACATAGTTATAGACATTTACAAGTGCCCATTGTATCGGCAAGCATTTCATTTACCCTAGCTTTAAAAACATGCAGAGGAATGAGATTGCTCAGTTTCAATTCTTGCTGAAGATTGTTCCAAGCAAGTGGAGCTGCGCACATAAAAGCTGTCTTACCTGAGACAGTCCTTGCTCTTGGCACATCTAACAAGACCACATCATGTGACCTCAGACAATAGCTGCTTGCAACTCTCTGTGTTATCAGCGAGCAGATATAATACGGGAGTTTACCCAACAAAGCTTTATAGATAAAAGTGTACCAGTGACTGAGCCTCCGTACAGAGAGAGATGGTAAACCTGCCTTGGTATACAGTGTACAGTGATGAGTAAGCGCTTTACAATTTGTGACAAATCTCAGAGCACTGTGATACGCAGCATCCAATTTGCTCAGGTAATTGGCAGGTGCATTCATATAGACCAGATCCCCATAGTCCAGCACAGGTAAAAAGGTCACAGTGACTAGCCTTTTCCTGGCCTCAAGCTAGAAACAGGACTTGTTTCTGAAAAAGAAACCTAGCCTAACCCTCAGTTTTTTTAGCAGGTTATTGACATGAAGTTTAAAAGCGAGACAATCATCAAGCCAGATACCAAGGTATTTGTAACAGGCAACAACTTCAAGTTTTGTTCCTTGCGTAGTTACAATATCTAAAACAGGCTCTGGTGTCTTTTTAGCTTTTGAAAAGAGCATTACCTTGGTTTTATCCACATTTAAAAGAAGCTTTAATTCAGAGAGCTGAGTCTGAATAGTGTTAAAAACAGCTTGTAATTTAACAACAGCCTCTTTAATGGAGGGACCTGCACAATACATTACAGTATCATCCGCATAAAAATGTAAAGTAGCTTCATCCACATTATCACCTACACTGTTAATATATATGGAGAATAAAAGTGGTCCTAAAACAGAACCTTGTGGTACACCATTAGAAATGTTTAACCACTCAGAAGACAGCCCATCAAAGTGAACACATTGGGACCTTTCAGAGAGGTAGTTCACAAACCACCCCACTGCATGGCTGGATATGCCTATACTGAGTAGCCTCTGCTTTAAGATGCGATGATCAACGGTGTCAAACGCTTTGGAAAGGTCAATAAACAGAGCTGCACAACTCTGCTTATTATCTAAAATAGTAGTAATGTCATTCACCACTTTCATTGTGGCAGTGATGGTGCTGTGTTTCTTTCTGAATCCTGACTGATGTTTAGACAGGATATCATTTATACATAAAAACTCCTTTACTTGTTCACTCACTAAGCGTTCGAGCACCTTAGCCAGAACTGACAATTTAGAGATTGGCCTATAGTTATTTAAAATAGTTGCCTCCCCTCCTTTCAGTAAAGGCAAGACATAAGCAGACTTCCATACTTTTGGAATTGTGTTCGTGCTAAGGGAGAGGTTAAAAAGAGAAGTAAGAGGTGGAGCAATAAAATCTGCAGCTATCTTTAAAAAGAAAGGTTCTACGTTGTCCGGGCCAGCCGGTTTCCTAGGATCTAACTTGGATAATGCTTCATGAACAATACCAACAGTTAAAGGAGTAAAACTGAAAGGGTTTTCCAGACCACATTGTTCAGAGTCAAGGATTGGAGCGTTCACAGGAGCCACACAGCCAAACAGAGAGCCACAAGACACAAAATGCTTATTAAAACAATTTAGCATAGTAGCCCTGTCTGATATAATGCCAGATGCTGTGGTAAGGCACGGAGGTAGCTCATTTGGGATATCACCAGTGGAAATCGATTTTATGGCTTTCCAAAATTTCCTAGGATTATTCAGGTTTTCTGTGGTAACCGACAAATAGTACTTTGATTTAGCACTTTTTATTTGGGACGTGAAGCTATTTCTTAGCTGCCTAAAACGTAGCCATTCTACCTCTGAGCCTGATTTCCTAGCCTTAGCCCAAGCATTATTTCTCTCATGAAGGAGACTGGACAGCTCAGCAGAAAACCAGGGATTGTTTCGTAAAAAAAAGGTTGATAAACGCTGTGAGAATGGGTCTGCGGAGAGCATTTCTCCGCGATCCCAACTCGTCTATTACCAACCAGGGAGCTAATGGGAGTCCCTGTTAATTGAAAATGTACGCTAAAGGTCCTGGTGTGTGAGGAGCTCCGCAGATTGGTCCATTTTGGTTCCCAGAAGAAAAAAATGGAAAAAGAGAAATCTCAAATGAGGCGTTTTGGGGCAGCATAGACAGGTCTTTTCTGAGTTGTACTCGCTACAGGGTGCACTTTGAGGGTTTGGGACTCTGCAGACCGGTTACATGCATACAAACCTTCACAACACGGGGACGGGTCAGAACCAGAAAAGCATGACATGGGACCTTTAGAGAGACAAATGTGGCAGCATGTGGAGGGATTTGCTCTGTTATGGAACCGCTGGCTCTTTGCTGGCACTAAATGCCAATTTAGTTTCATTCACAATGAACTCTCTGAAAGTGAATCTTCGAAGTTTACTTTCCTAAGAATATCACTAATGATAGTGTTTAGTTGGTATTGATCAAATGTTTAAGACAAGGATCTGTGGGAGTGTAGGACACAAAACAACTTGCTAAAAGCCAAGTGAAACTCATTGCTGAATTTTCTCACTCAAGCCGCCTCATTACCTCATCAGTAGTCAAAGTGTTTCAACACCACAGAGGGAACCTGAAAGGCAGGCTTTTCATGTATGTTTTTCTGATTAAATGCGATGTTATTCATGAAGTTTTTATGTGGTGGCTGACATCATTCGGGCAAAAGAGTTTAAGTAGCAAACAATGTTTTATCTAAAAAACAGCAAAAAACAGTCAGAGATTTTCTATGTCAACAGAACGAGTGAAGACTTTGACAGATCTGGGTTTAGCTTCGAACCTAGAATACAATTGGTGGGATTATTGTTTACAGACTGTGTGTGACATGCACATGTTATGCCATTATTATTTATGTGTGTATAGTGGCACAACACACCAAAACATAGGCCAGCAGCAACACACCGTGCCCTCTCTGTTGCTGCACGAGATGCATGCACAATCACACACACACACACACACACACACACACACACACACACACACACACACACACACACAATCAGGCAGTGAATCCAGGGGAACAAAATGTGCAGATGAATTACTGGTAACAGAATGGCACAAACAAGCTTTTGCTTTCTTATTAACCACTGCCCGATAAGCTGGAAAACAAAATCACTTTTGACACACACACACACACACACACACACACACACACACACACACACACACACACACACACACACACGGCCTGGAGCTAAATTCTTCCTGAAAATCCATATTTGTTTTCATCATGCTATGCCCAAGAGCAGTTTGACCCTGCAAACATGAGATTGACCTCTATAGGGAGGAGAAAACCTGCGTTTCCACCATGAGTTTCGGTGGCACTGCGAAGGGGAACCACACTCAGCGTAGATTCAATGAAATTATTTCCACACTCCCCTCATTTATTTTTCCTTCTCACAGCACCTTGGCCACTCGCTGCCTTCACCAGAGCACGACAACAGCCACAATGCACTCGAATTCTGCAGATAAAATTCCAATTTCTTTGCATAATTAATAGAAACTCCACCATACTGCGCATCACAATTTAAATCCACTGATTTCATAAACCTTTCCGTACACAGAAATAAATAATCTTCTCTGGCCTTGCAAGTGTTTGCAATTTCTCCAGGAAAAGAGGAATATTAATATTTCATCACCGGCCAAGAAGCATCGCATGAATGTCAAGGTGAGTACATTGGCCACTTCACATTCATACTTTAGATCCAGGGGATTTTGAACTAGATTAAAGAGGGCCAGGCTGGATTTGCAGCTTAACTCTGCATGCAGTACACAGCAGGAAGGATCTCTCCTAGCACACTGAGCAAAAAGTGTCTCTGAGAATCCAAGAAGGCTGTGATGGAAAGTCTCTCTCACATTCAGACAGGATTCTCAAGCATGCTGTGGCAGTCAATCTCAGGTGTGTGCGGTTTTCCTTTCCAAGTGTTATCCACAGTTTCCTCTGCTCCGTTTGGCTGAGGTGAACTTAGTAGGGAGAGACATGTCTCCATCCTGAATGTTTGGCAAACAGAAATTTAGCACCATGATTGATTGGCTTTCAGGAAACATCTCTACATACCCTGCAACTCTGCCAATGTCTGTCTGCATTAAGTAAGACAGAATAGTATGGAACTATGTGGCCACATGTGAATATATGAATTTTTAAATAGCAGCAACAGTTAATTGCTAATGTATGCCAGCATAGCAAAGCACAGAGACTCTCATCTGATCTGGCAAAAGTTAAATCAGGAAAGACTTATATTTATAGAATATTTATAGACATGTGCACAAGATGAAAGAAATGTAAACAGCCTTTGGCGACCACATATGGTGTATAAGAGGGAGTTGTAGCCATAGGTATATTAGGAAACCCCCCGGGGTCTAGTGATGATGATAGGATGAAAAGCATGGTGCAGATCTGGATTTGATGTTGACTTCTGATGAACTAAACCGGGCCCGCGGCGGTGGATGTGGTGAAGGAGGGCCGCAGCCATGTGATCTATACTTGGGAATAAAAGAGACTTCCAGGCTTGCTTATGTTTAAAATAAATCCTTTTACTTTGCTCGTTCGTTTTCAAAAACCCAAGCACATCACTGCATCTTGGCTGTATAATCCAGGCACCGTCCAATCAGTGATACATTTACTTCCTCCGAATTTCACCTTCCTTTCCTTGAAATTGTAACTTTCACTTCTAAATATTACATTTGCACATGAACATATTTCAGAAAATGACCAGGTTCAATATTATTGTACGTCCCACACATGACACATGAAATGACAGCTGACAGCAAGAGAGGAGAACAGATTTAAAGTGTGACTGCAGCACAATGATTGGCTGTTGGAGATTGTGGCGAAATGTAGATGGTTAACCAAAAGCCGTACCCCCATGGTTTCATGAGCAGCCTATTAGAGGCAGCTGGGAAAGTGGGAGAGAGAATGAATAACACTGGTCTTCCTAATTGAACACTGAGCTTTAACATGGTGTGAGTCCATGGCTTGACCTTCAACTTACTGAGTTACAAAATAGTGAATGGTTACAATATGATCAAAAAGATCTTGGGCTGTCAAGTGTGAGCGGTGAAATATGTCCAGAGTCAAAGGTCAGATATACTGAAGTTAGCATCACCAGTGTGAACAATCGCTTCTTTTTTCTTTTCCCGTATCAACTTGCTTTTTCTCGTGTTGTAGGCTCGTTTAAGAGAAGTGTAAATGATGTGGCAGCTCAGCCTGTAGGGACTTTGGATCCTGAGGGTCACCGGATCCCGGATAGTGTGTTTTGGTACCTGGAAAGCTGCCAGTTCCCCTGACCCAAACACTGCTCCCCCGGAAGCTGTGATTTATAATATCTGCCCACTGCTACTGATACTAGAAAATGTTTATTAGTTAATAATTAGCTCTGTCAACACTAAAACAAGCTATTGCAATGGAGAGCCCTGTCTTTCTCTTCTGCATGCTATTCAATGTGAATGTATGTTTAGCATTTCCAGTAATATAGGCCTCCATGTTGCATGCATTTACTTCAAATATCCTCTTGGCTAACTCGTAACTCGTATTTACAGACATTTTTATTAATGTGCACTGTCACTGTTAAATTAATTAATAATTTATAATAATAACATGTGTTTCGATTTCCAAATCAAGGTTAATCTAAAAAGGTTTGATTTCTGTTTGCCAGATTGGATCGTATCTGAATAAAACAAACAAATGAGAAAGTTTAGGTGTTAGTGGGTTTTTTTCAGTTTTGGCTACCCCAGCAGCTCACCTCGTAGCATAAGACCCATATATTGGGGCTTGGTCTTTCCTTACATTTAGTTTAAATGAAAACAAAACAATAATTCTGTGAAATTGGATCAAAAGAAAATACATTGCAATCTCATTTCATTTCAAACCTTTATTTAACCAGATTGGTCCCATTGAGATCATAGATCTCTTTTTCAAGGGAGACCTGCAGCATATAGGTTCCACATGAAACATAAAACAATAAAGGACATTATACATTATATTTACAGGATACATAGTTATAGACATTTACAAGTGCCCATGGTATCGGCAAGCATTTCATTTACCCTAGCTTTAAAAACATGCAGAGGAATGAGATTGCTCAGTTTCAATTCTTGCTGAAGACTGTTCCAAGCAAGTGGAGCTGCGCACATAAAAGCTGTCTTACCTGAGACAGTCCTTGCTCTGTGAAGGTTTAAAATGATGCGAGGTGAGAGAATTCACCTTACAAAGTGTCACCATAGACAAACTGTTTAAATGAGTGAAGTAAAAAAGTGATGTATATCTGTTCCCAAAAGTTTTCCACAGAAATGCCCACAGACCAGATGCTTGAAGCAAAAAAGTAAAGAAAGAAAAGATTTTCAGCATAATTTTCTAGTTTTTACCTATCTTCTCAGAACAATACATTAAATCGGTAGCTACCTACGTATTTGAACATATGTTGTGAATTCTGTTGCATTTCCTTGTAATTTGCTTCGGCTGGCAGAAAATGAAGGGAAAACATGAACAAATGAGGTTTGCAGAGTCTCTGAAAGTTATAACAGGAAATTGGATTGAATCTCAAAGTATGGCACTGAATATAATGACTAAATGATTGGATTTTCATGCAAATTAACCATTCCATTATTTAAGATAAGTTTTTTCCAAGATACACTTTTCACTCAGTTTCTGAAAGGTGCAGACGACAATTAGAAAGAAAAGATAAATAAATAAATAAACAACCAAGTAAAAAAAATACCTGCTGAAAAGTGCAAATAGATCAATAGAAATGTCTCGTCTCTCTGTTTTATGGCGTAGAACAGCTATACTGCAGAAATGACGTTATATTTCCACCCATAAATTGATGCTGTGTGTTGCCTGATGACACTTTGTTTTTTTTTAAATGATGTTTGAGACCACACACACACGTTCACACACTGGTTGGCTTTCAGATTGAAGCTTTGTCTTGTTCCTAAGTTTTTTATCTTTCTTTCTTAATTAATACATTTCGCATTCTGACCCGCAGTTGCAGAACAATGATCGTTGGGATTATGTAAGTTCAGGTCAGTTTTTGACTTATGGTTTCAGCTCTGCCTCTTACAGCTTCACTATTGTCCGGTCTCATAATGCTCATTGTTCACTAATCACTCTTGGGCCACTTTGAGGATCAGGGTTACAAACCGGAGGTACACATTTTCCTTAGATGCCACCCGATCTGTACAGTGGACATTTGGGAAATAATATGCTTCTGCGAGTGTAATTTGAGTGGAGCTTCACCTACAGCCTGTTGCACGTAACCATGTATGACTGCAGGATGCATGGATGAAATTGTGACTTCAGACAGAGTACTATTATCCTTCTGCTGTTTTGGAAAAGTGTGGCTTACTTTGAGAGAGAAAATGACTTTTGTCGGGTTGTTTGTTGCACAAATACGCGACCAATACGCAGAGGTGGGAGTAAGTCCTACATGTTCAAGTCATGAGCAAGTCTCAAGTCTTGACCTACAAGTATCAAGCAAGTCCCAAGTCACTGTGGTGAGAGGCAAGCAAGTCAATTAGAGTTAGTAACACAGGGGAAATAAACGAGGCACCTCTTTTCCTCTCTCTCTCTCCCTCTCCTGAGGGAGAGAGAGAGATACTCGTCAGTATCAGGGTTAGTCAAAATGAATCCCTTGGCGGTTCTAGTGTTCATTTACCATTTTGTCTTCTCTTTGCAATGCTTAATCGATTTGAAACCAAGTCTAACGTAGCTTAAACTTAACGTTAGCTTTCTAGCTAACACAACACATGCACGTAGCCTACCTTTCTCTGGGTTTTTTTGTAGTGACGAATGAAGTTGGATGTTGTGGTGGTCGCGTCACTGTAACTGTAACTGTTACGGTCCACCGTTACGGCCCGTCCACACAGCAGTGTTAAAAAATCTTCCAACGCTTCTGCCCATTCACTTAGAATGGGGTGACGTCACGTTGCCTCACTTTTCGCCGAACTGCATTGTGGGAAGCAAAGCGAAGATTTCCAGGATTTTCAGGATTCAAAAGTTGAGCAATGTTCAACTTTTGAAGCTGAGGTGGAAGTGTCAGCCAATCAAATCTTGTTTATGCAAATCTGACAGTACACGCGCTAGCTAATCTAACCGCGTGCAAGCTGGGAGTGACATACCGCAGTTCATTTTCTATATTCCTAAAAATGGAGGAGAAATTAGTTATTGCGGTAGCAAATCACCCGGTTCTTTATGACCAGTCCCTATTAACTTACCGGGATACAAACCGGAGGAACCAGGCATAGAGGGAGGTGGCAGAGACAGTGGGTGAAACTGGTAGGTTTTCGCCTGTTTGGGGATTTTATATAGGTTTCATGTGGAACCTATATGCTGCAGGTCTCCCTTGAAAAAGAGATCGATGATCTCAATGGGACCAATCTGGTTAAATAAAGGTTTGAAATGAAAAATGAAATGAATATCCAGTTTACTTCGTTTTAACATTGCTATTGCTTTGTATGTCGGGGGCGGGAGATTCATGTGATTGGTTGTTGGTCGCAAAAAATCCCCAAGCTTCAGATATGCCCACCTCCAAGATTTTTTTAACGCGGCTGTGTGGACGTACCTGCTGCAGACCCTGCATACCGCTGTTCTCTTCTTATTACCGTCATCGACAAAATAATCCTTGAATCCAAACGTCACTATTTTTATTTTTGGATTAAAGCTAGCCGCTGCCATGTTAACTGAGACTCCTGCCTTCTAGTGGGTTGCCAGGTTTGCGCGCATGGCGCTATAATCACGTTTTTAGAAAAAACTAAGCGTAATATCTCACTACAAAAACAAACACAAATATTTAATTTTAAACAGTCAAGTCCTTTCAAGTCATCTATCTCAAGCTTAAGTCAAGTCTCAAGTCATGAATACCAAGTCCAAGTCAAGTCTTTTATCAATGTTAGTCAAGCAAGTCACAAGTCAAAAAATATGCGACTCGAGTCTAACTCGAGTCAAGTCATGTGACTCGAGTCCCCACCTCTGCCAATACGACATCAGAGAAACTTCATAGCCAGCGGACAGGATATTGCATGTGGTTACATCAGAAATGTTGATTTCAAACAAATATTCATGCTTAATTCATTGAATGTCGTGTGATTGAGAGTTGGCAGGAGGTTTGACAGAAGTTTATGTTATTGGTAAACAGCTATGTGTTATTCTCTCTGGTGCATATGAATGCCCTACAGTCGGTACATTCCTACCCGATTCATTTTGGTTGAAACATACCCTAGAGCGTTACCCTACTCAAACTCTGGTGCAGACCAAACAACCACTCACCAATCTGCCTTAAAGGCATGGTTTCAGACCATTGTGAAGTCAACTCTGGATTGGTTGATTTCTGGTCTGATCACCATTCCGACAAAACATTAATGTGTCATTTCATTGGTTAAAGATTTAAAGATGTATAGCTGTATTCACAAGATACAGGACTTGATCTTTGCTATCCGCGAGGTTGGGCGCAGGGCCTTGCAATAAAAGCTACAAACAGCTCTCATCTGATTGGTTGCGCGTCCAAAGGTCAGCGGTAAACAAGGTCAGAGTTTTAAAAAAAAAGAACATTTGAGCCAAGGGTAGAACTTCCCCCAATGGGCGGCATTGCTCTCTCAATAGACACACTATGGCAACAAGTAATACCGCTTTACTGCGCATAATGTGATTGGAGCTTAACTCTTCTTTTGGACTGATTTGTAGGAAACACATCAGTCGTGGCGAGGAGCATACAGTAAATCCTATATTCAATGTTACCACTGTTGTGATCAGAAACCAGACCAGTTGATGGACAATCCATAATCCACACAGACCTCTAGGTGTGAACCTGCTCTCAATCATCATGCTCCAACCTTGCATGTCTTCTTTCTATTCATAATAATTTCCTCTCCTAATATCTACATATTTCAAGCAAATTTATTTCAAGAGATTCATCCAAGTAGGAGAGCAGTACGGTTGGTACATAAACAGTGTTTGCAAGTGCTGATAAGAGCAAAGCACCTGCTGAATCATCATGCTGTACAAAACACTGATGTTCAAAACCGGCTGTTCATCAAAATATCTTTCTCACAAAAGCACCAATAAACAACAGGTGTGACCGCACATTCAGGGAAAAGCAGCATCCACAAAATACGCATTAAAGTGTACGCTTTCAAACTTAGTTGCGCTTTAAGCAATGTGGAAGAGTCGTCCTCAACAATGCCCGAACCCAAAGAGGCTGTGGCCATGTGGAGCTGAACGATAGCAAGGACCCCAGCTGAGCAACAACACCGTATTTGCTGCCCTGCTCTTTGAGCTGCCCTGCTCTTTGAGCAAATGAAGGTCACGAGGTTAGTGATGCTGATGCTTTAAAGTGAGTGTGGCCTGATTTCTATTGATTCTCTTGGTTTATCATTAAAAACAAATGACTGGTATTGATTTTTTAAGGCTTGTGGCTAAAGGTTCAATGAAAATGAGTAAGATTTCTTGTCTTCACTGATTATGTATAATCATATTTTATTTGGCAGAAATAGCGTACTTACAATACAGTATATACCTGTATTCATATAAATGATTAAGTAAAAGTAACAATACCACACTGTAATATCGATCCAGTAAAATGATGTTACCTTTGGATGGAGACCCACTAGCTGTTCCTGTAAGCTTTAAGTGTTTATGCTACGTTAAGCTAATCGGGTACTGTGTTTATCTCCATATTTATCACACAAATACTTCAATGGTTTGTTCTTCTTATCTGGCTCTAAGCAACAAGCTCTCCAGTGTCTTCAGAGGGGAATTGTGTGCCGTTAAAGATAAAGTGCTTTGCATTTACAAATACATATATTTAATGTACGCCTGTTTCTTTGGGATTGGAGCTTTTGGAACCACCGATGCTCTGGAAAACATTAGTCACTGTTGTACGGGGGTCGGTCTTCCTCTAATTACAGGCTGCTGGAAACAAGATCTGTTAAGGGTTTACACGTTCACAGTACGCACACACACACACACACACACACACACACACACACACACACACACACACACACGCACACACACGGGTCTGTGCACACAACCTCACACTTGAATTGTTCTTATGTCACAGACACACACACAAATACACACATGGACACACAAACACAAGAGGATGGTGTCATGTTAGGTCAGTGTGCAGTGTGTCTCTTGGGGATTGCTCATGAGTTTCCTTAATTATAGTGTAAAAATAAATACACAAGTCATTCAATCATTAAAGCAAACCTTTTTTTTAAGTATCTTTCCTGTCTATTAGCGGGGAAGCGTTTGAATTTCATACGTTGGATTTAGCTATAGATCTTGGCTGTTAGATGGAGAGGGCTTAGCTCTGTGTGTAGCCTTAGTTCAACTGTTGGGAAAACCCACGTATCTTAAAAACACTTTCATAGGTCAAAGACAAAACCATCTAAAGGGATTTAAAGAAACGAAGGCGCAAAGATTCTCACTATACAATGTCAGAGAATGGTAAAACTTTAAGGGTGGCACACAAAGAAGACAGAAAACAGGTCCTTGGAAAACGAGAGAGGCTCAAACTGTCTGAGAGGCAGCAGGGCTTATTGAAGTGTGTGTAACATAAAGACATTTGAAGTTCCTCTTGTTACTAAAAGCCACTTGGACAAAAAAGGCTTTTCTGTGTCTCAAATGAGAATATCTTGATCAATACGATAAATGTTCAGGCTCACATTGAATATTAGGCTTTTGTTCAACACAGGTTTAGGGATTACATTTAATAAATCCTTTTACCTGAGAGAAATATCAGCCTATTGGCCAACATGACAATATGTGGATTCACTGAAAGGCAGATAGAAATGGAAAAGCCTCGATTAACAAGACAGAAACTATGGGAAAGAAACTCAAGCACTCATATACATATTTGGAATAAATAAATAAACATATATGTGTACGTATATGATGTATTGATTAGTATATATACTACCATCTAGAGCAGGGGTGTCCAAACTACGGCCCGGGGGCCAAATGCGGCCCGCGGACCATTTTGAATCGGCCCTCAGCAAATTCAAAAAGTATAATGGAATATGGCCCACAAATGAAACTTGTGCTTGTCTTATATTGTACTTCTTAAATATAAATGTACAAATATATTACACAGTAGTATTCAAGACAATACATTCAGTCAATTCAAGTTGGAAACATTTTCTAACATTGATAAGAAAAAAGCCCAATGACTTGAATAACAAGTTTGAAATACACCCTTCATATTTCTCCTTATTATAATCAATCACCTACATTTGATTGATTGTGCTAACTTAAAACTGAACTTATGAAGCAATAAACCTCTAGTGAGTGGCCCAGCCCTTCGTATATTTTTCTGTATGTGGCCCTCGCTGAAAAAAGTTTAGACACCCCTGGTCTAGAGGATTTTTAGTGGCTGGCCCCACCACCAGGCACAGGCCACGCCAACCAAGCACAATTGCTGTAACCAGCACAGGCTTGCATCTATCTTGTAGTCCAATACTAACTGCACAATATGTACTGACACTGAGCTGTGAAAATATAACACTGTGCAGACGTGCAACATTCTACTGCAGTAGAATTCACTATTTTATACAAGACTAACATTCCTGACAATAGATCTCAATAGTCATCTTTTATGGTGTAGATGCCTTTTTAATAATAACATTTATGAATGGAACATTCTCAACATGAATGCATACATCCAAATAAATATAACTTAAATATACATGACCTCTTAAATAAAACTAAAGTGAACATTACCACCAATATTATCATTTATAAAATGCTATAACACAAAAAAAAACATAAGCAGCAGATTTAAAAATTAAATAAGCAAAAAAAAACATAAGCAGCAGATTTAAAAATTAAATAAGCAAACAAAAACATAAGCAGCAGATTTAAAAATTAAATAAGCAAAATAAGCAGGTATTAAAGTGTAAATGGACAGCACAACGGAAATGGAAATGAAAAGGCCTGATGGTGGTGCTAAATCAGAGCCTATTACCTGTTCTCAGTCTTTTTCTCAACATGCATCTGAGTCCTTGCTCAGCCTTACTCACCAAGAGCCCAGCGCCTAGCCTTCTTACAGGCAAAGTCACTGATTAAGTCCTTGAAGTCCAGCTTTCTAGCTAACTGGCTTTCAATGGACAGCATGGCAAGACTGCAAAGCCTGTCCTGAGACATAGTGTCCCTCAAATAGTTTTTTATCAATTTTAGCTTACTGAAAGCTCTCTCACATCCTGCAACATTCACAGGCAGTGTGCAAAATATATACGTAAAACAATGCACACTTCTCCAAAAATGCTTTGCAGCTGCATCTTGTGAATTGCATTCAGGAGACCAAGAGGGGACAAGTCACGGTGGAAAGCACACAGTGTTCAGGTGTCTTACTTCATTTTGAAACTCAGGTGTTAGATCTCTTGAATACTTCCTGATCAGTGGTTGGCAAAGAGAAGGCACTTTATCCTCAGCAATCTTCCCAACTTTCAGAACAGCAGAAAATTCTTCCACAATATATTCAATGATGCCGAACCTAGTGTCTAAGTCGCATATTTTATTTTTATTTTTATTTATCCTTTATTTATCCAGGAATGTCCCATTGAGATACAAGATCTCTTCTTCCAGGGAGTCCTGACCAACACGGCACACAACAAGTTTCAACATAAAACAAAGGCATTAAACAAAAAAAACATACAATTCAAATATAAATACAGAAGGCCATTTGTGCAGTGGCAAGAAGCATAATCACATCAGCAATAGCATCAGGTAAAACATATGATCTTGTCCATTGCAGTAAAGAACACTGTGTTGCGGAACACCGTTGCTGCACTGTCCTGATCTGTCTTCTCTTGAGAGGTCTCATCGTGGAATCTCTTCCTTTTCCTCTTGTGACAGTGTTCCATGCTAAATGCAGGTGCAACATCCATTTGAGCAGCAATCAGTGTTGCCTCAGACAGGAGAGACTCCCATGCATCTCTAAGAGCCTGTATCTCTTCCTTTAAGTCTCTGATATTGGCTGTCTCTGTGTCCAGTGAGATCTTCTCAGACTGGAGAATTGTATTCCTGTCCTCAATGCATTGCAGTACTTTTAGCCAGACAGTGAGGAGGACAATAGCATTGAATGACATGAAGTAGGTCTTCAGCCCACTAGCATCTGATCTGGCCTCACTGGTGAGACTGCATGTCATGAGTATGCCATCGAGGGCCTCTATGACATCAGGCAGGTGTCTTGCTACAGGTTTAACAGCGTGGATCCTTGAACTCCAGCGGGTATCGGAGAGGCGATGCAAAGAACAAGTTAGATGGCCGATCGCGCTGGACTGGCACTAACAAGTGTGTAAAGGCGATAGATGCAGCCAAAAAATGTTGCCACTTCTGTGCTTAATTCTGCAGCATGCACACCTACAAGATTTAGGGTGTGGGAGGCACAAGGTGTAGCCAGATTTTTCTTTTCAGTATTTGGGTTTGGACGCCCTTGACTTTTCCTGACATGTTTGCCCCATTGTCTGCAATCTGCAATGTCTATCTCTATCCCTTTGTCTTGAAGCACATTTTCAAGCATCTCGGCTATTTCACTCCCTGTCTTTTTGTGGAAGTCCTTGAATTCAAGGAACCGTTCAGTGATCTCCCAGTTATCAGTTTCTTTGTTATAATTCACATATCTCATGAGCACAACATTCTGCTCAGTATGTGAAATGTCTGGTGTCGCATCACAGATGACTGAATAATAAATAGAATCCTCCCTTTCCTTTAGAATTGTTTTCAAAATGCTTCTGCCACACAACTCAATGGATTCCTTTTGAATGTCAGAGCTCAAATAATGTGTCAGCATGGTTCCTTTCTTTTTGTCCTTAACTTTTTGGAAGTGTTCATTCAACAGTGGGTCGTAATGAGATAACAGCTCTAGTGTGCCTAGGAAATTGCCATTGTGAATGTCATTCAGATCTTTGGTTTTACCCCTGAAAGGTAAATTCCTTGATGCCAAGTGCAGGGTTACATCTGGATTCTATTCAAGAGAGCTCTATTTTTCTCAGTTTCTATTTGTATCTGCTTCTGCAACTGACAGTCAATGCCGCTAACTTCCATGACAGATTGATGCAAATTCTTCCACTTTAAGTAGCAGTCTCCGTGTGCCTTATTCTTCTCATGGGCCGGGAACTTATCATACATACGACGCCACTTCACATCAGACAATTTATATCCATGTTGACTGTTCAGTAGGTCTTTTTTGTTCATGGAAGAAAAGCACACATGGGATGCAATATAGTGCATTAGTGCTTTTGCTGTGAATCACCCAGTCTCTCTTCACCTTTTCTCTTCCATTTGCTGCCTTAGTATACTGCAAGTATTCTGGGAATGGCTTTCCTTCAGAATCCTGTAGCATGTGTTGGTCTTCATCTCTTGTTGTGGCCAATTTCCTAACTATAGACTCCCTGTCCATATTAGTCATATTTGCTGGCCACAAAGCTGGGTCATTTGACAGAAGATTTTCTTCCTCAGAATCTATGGTGCATAACTTGTCATTTACAGCTTCCTCACTTTGTCTGTCCCTTTCTGTGCACCTTCTCTTGTCTTCACTGGAGCCTTCATCCTCATCATCTATACACTGGTACTGCCACCGGCACTGTCACTGTCCTTCACCTCTTCCTCCACTTCCACATACCTTCCTGACAAAACTGAAGAGGGCCCTGGATCTGTAGAGTGTACATGACGCATATGATAATATATTCTTTAATATAATAATATTAATATCATAGCCAAAATGTCGGTGATTAACATGTTGTTTACCTAATACAGACTGATCACTCAACGCTTCAAACGTCCTAAATTGACTAAAAGCAGTTTTTTGTTTTATATAGATCATTGGCTATGTGGGAAAATACTGTGTTTGAAATGAATAATTGAAATTAGATGTTAGCTTTTTGTTTTGATATATATATATATATGTTGTATTCCAGTCTCCCTTCAGATATGTTAAGTGGCATGTCATTCAACACAATGCTGCTCACCTCCTTCAGTTGGGAGAAAAGCTGGTTCAGGTTCAGCCTTATGGGGGGACAGGGCTGCTGAGCCTATGGATCTGTTGGTCCTGGCACCAGGGGGAGGGACAACTGATTTAGTATGAATAGCTGCTAAAAATGTGCCTGCATTTATTAAATGTCAGCTAAAAGAGCATTGAAATGAAAAACCTCTGAATTGTCTGTGAAGATATTAACAGTAGCCTACTTAATGTCAGTTTAGTAAAAAAAACATGAAAATTATTATTTACAATGGACTCCGCTTAGCTAACAGACTAATTTCCACCACTCATGGACCACACTCACCTTTTCTCTTGAAAAACTGGGTGACATACTGTCGCCCATTAGTCCCTCTCTCCTGTCTTTCTCTCCTTTCTTTTCTTAGAGCCTGACTTTGTGAGAGACACTCGTAGGCCTACGCAGGCTACTAGCATCCCTCCTCACATGCTTTCACTCTGCTAGAAAGTGCTGGTTCCGTGTTTGGAGGCAGAAGTCGCAGGACCAAACCATTACATGTAAATAGAAGGGGGTGTACAGAGACTTTGGATAATTAACTTTTGGAAGAAAATAAGTTAAATAAATCGTAGTTTAGTGAGTAGCCTACTTCATTAATATAACGTTCTATTAATTTTCATTATTGATGAAAGAGTACTTACATTCCTTTTTCTTAATGTTCTAAACATATTGGGGCCCCTGCTAGTCACGGGCCCTTAGAATCGTCCTAACTTTTCACCCCCTTACGGCCGTCTACACTACAGCGTCGACAACGTCGAAAGCTCCAATCTGCCCATTCACTTTCAATGAGGTGACGTCACGTAGCCTCGCTTTTTCGCCGAACTGAATTGTGGGTAGCAGAGCGGTCCGTCTCAGGCGTCTCCGGCGACAGAAGTTGAACAATGTTCAACTTCTGACGCCGGAGACGCCGGAGTCGCCAATCAAATCCCGTTTCCCAAAATCTGACAGCTGAAGCCGTAGCCAATCAAACCGCGTCTAAGCTGGGAGAGATATCCCGCCGTTCATTTCTATATTTCAAAAAAAGTTGGAGGAGAAACTAACTATCGCCGTAGAAAATCACCCGGTTTTGTATGACCAGACCCTCTTCACCTTCCGGGATACAAACCGGAGGAACCAGGCATGGAGGGAGGTGGCAGAGCCAGTGGGGGAAACTGGTAGGTTTTCGACCTGTTTGGGGAGATTCATGTGATTGGTTGTTGGCCGTGTTGCTTGAATAAAATCCCCAAGCTCCAGACACGCCCAGCTCCAAGCTATTTTTAAAGCTGTAGTGTGGACGCTCCGTTACGGCGCCCCTGAGTTCACCTGCATATTAACAGTTTCATGATTGTAGTTGATGTTACCAGTGTAATGGTCTTTACAAATAAACAACACAATGGCAAGCTGGTTGCTGTTTACAAATAGGTGAATACAGCGCACTGAAACTCTCTTTATTAAACACTTTAGATTTAGTCACTATGGGGGAATTCAGGTCCATCTTAAAGGACAGAGAACACGACACCATTGGTCGATGTCAGCGCTCGTATATCCTGAAATCGTTTTAAATGTTGCCAGTTTTTGAATGATTTTAATAGTTTGTTTTACTTCGCATATTGACTGGCTAATGTGCCATTTTATTTGTGTTTTACAGCTGTATTTGTCTGCCTTTCATGTCTGTGTTTTATATGTTGTAACTTTGTACATGCTGCCCTTCTTGGCCAGGTCACTCTTGGAAAAGAGATTTTAATCTCAATGAGTTTTTTACCTGGTTAAATAAAGGATATATAATGATGTTCTCTGACCTGCACAGCTTCAACCAGCAGTCACTTTACAGTCACTCTGCAGGATGGTGTCACTCTCAGCTAATTCATGATGTGCCTTTGAGAGAAGAAAGATTTCACTTTGACAAACGGGTGCCATTGTTCAGTAAGGATGTCAAAATCCCTCAGGAAAAGATGGGAAATAGAATTTGTATTGACCACATAATTGAATTTCTCTGACAGAAATGTTCCCTTGATGAAGTATCCAGTTTATTTCAAATGATATGGGAAAATGAGATGTGAAACCCGCTTGACCACTCAAATCAGTCAAATTATTCTTAAAAAACCCAATTAGAAACAGATAGTGTTGACCAAAATGCTGGACAGACAAGCTTAAATACAATTGAAAATAAACGTTATAGTAAATGTAATCGTTGTGAGTCTCAAAGCATGGGAAGACATGGACCGCAGTTACTGGCAGAGTCTCTAACACTTGGAGGTGGAATAACGGTGGGGATTGACGGTTTATAAACAAAAGCATCTTCAAATCAATTCTGTAAGGAGGCCAATACAGAGGAGGTGTTTGTCTTTGTTCCATGAATCAATGAGGATCCATATGGCTGTTTTTTGGAGCAGATGCTGGGGAGACAAGACTATCTGTCCCACAGAAAGAGACTCCAAAGTTAGAGTTGTAATTATTTGACAAATTAGAAAAGAAACACTTGACATCCTCAAGAAAGGGAAGTGAATAGACTTGTTTTAGTCCCACAAAGGTTTCCACAGGTAAGGATTTAGGGTTGTTTAGTGAGACACACCAGTCTGTTAAGGATCAAGTGAATAGGGGCAAGGCAATTTTATTTATATAGCACTTTTCAGCACGTGGCGATTCAAAGTGCTTTACAGATTAAAAGCGAAAGACATTTAAGAACAAATACATCATAAATACATTATTAAAAAGGCATTTACACACATATACACAATTTCATTACATTCCAAATGGCACAGACTGAGCAGCTTGTTTGTGGATATAAAACCATCCTTCAGATGTTGGGAATATCATTTTGAAATATTCACTCGTATAACAAAAAATCAGCCCACTCGTATTTTCCATCTGTTTGTCAGCAGTTTTGTTTTATATTTGTTATCAGATCCACTTTTATCAGTGTCAAAATGAAAAAGATTATGCGGCATGTCTCGAGACACGCAGTTCCTGAAACTAGAAAGCATCAGGTTTACTGGCCTAGAGTGAAAGAGATACTTTAATATGACACCATCCCTACACCTGCACTTCCATTCCCGCTCTGCTGGATTTCTGATTACATTTTCACTGCTATATCATTTGGAAGACCGACTGGAACTTTTTCTCTCCCCATGCTGATTACATTTTTTTTTTGTTTCCTGTAGAACAACAACTAATATTAGAATACATTGATTGTGTTAATGCCATGACTGACATACAGTAGGTTGCATCATTTGTCTCCAAATTATGTAACAAACATTACAGAAAAGAAAGACATTTCAAGGAAGATTCATGGTGGTAGTCTGAAGAGCGTGCTCCATGTCAGTGCAGAATCGTCATCAGACAATCCTCATGATCTCTTTGAAACATAATCTTGTCAAATGTCAAGCCTGCACTCACTCTCATATTACAAAGTGCATTTATATTTGTCTTTGGATAAAGCTACATTTTCTGATATGAGAGAGTGACAACTCACTAATCAGGTCCCCCACAGTTCCCTTTGGTGTGTGTGTGTGTGTGTGTGTGTGTGTGTGTGTGTGTGTGTGTGTGTGTGTGTGTGTGTGTGTGTGTGTGTGTGTGTGTGTGTGTGTGTGTGTGTGTGTGTGTGTGTGTGTGTGTGTGTGTGTGTGTGTGTGTGTGTGTGTGTGTGTGTGTGTGTGTGTGTGTGTGTGTGTGTGTGTGTGTGTGTGTGTGTGTGTGTGTGTGTGTGTGTGTGTGTGTGTGTGTGTACAGTGTGACCGCGACAGGAGGATAGGAGCTGCGGTATCTGTGTGTGAGACACCGCAGTGAAGCCGCCTGAACGAGCTGCTCGGTGGGGGGGGGGGCTTTCTGGGAGTCTCTTTTGCTGTTGCTTTCACCTCCCCTTGATGGAAGTGCACCTAACATTTCCATTTACTTGACAGCTTGATGGAAACACTGCACTGTGACAAAGTCATATCAAGCTCCATATTCCAGAGAAAGGCTTTGTACTGCGCATGCAGTTGTTGTGTTGGCACAGATGGGACACATGGAGCTTTTTTATTAAAAACAATGCTACACTTCTTACAGATTTTATTTCCATCTGATATCTTTCAATTTGTCCTCTGCTGTTACTTGTGACTTATTCTTCTCTTATGTGACATTGAATGAGATTTCTAAGCGAAACAGCAGGCCTGATTTCTGAGGAAACAGGCTGTGTTACATGGACTATGGAAGAAAAAAATAATGTGTTAACATTAAAAAACTTCTGGAGCAATGGAGTCGAAACTCAGTGAGACACGGGGAGAGCTGGAACTTGATATCAAACACTGATGGTTTATTTATGAAGTTACGGCCGGACACAGCGGTTGCCCGACCAGTTCTGAAGATCTCTTCCATAGTCGGAGGTTTTACCTAGTTCAGAGTGTATAATCAACATTCTTCATCAACAAGACTAAACAAACAGGGCACTAAATCGAACTGAAACTGTCGTCCATGGCCAAAGAATGCACGCCAGCGGGACCTATGCACTCGATAAGAAGGAGTTCCAGATGTCCACAAACAATAAACTATCTCAGGTCAGCTTGTGCTCTGTGATGAACAACAAGGTGTCAGGGTTGGGGAAAAATAGGACCCAAATGCAGTAAAAGGACTAAAAGGTCAGGTAACAAAAAGCAAGCTTTATTTCCCAAAGCTGAATGACAAAATAAAACAAGGAACAACTTAACATACCAAGGGAGTACGAGGAAGGAAATCAAGGAGCACGAGGAAGGATCAGGACAACAAACATGGAGCGTGACAGGTAGGATGGACAAGAGCAAAGAGACTAACAGGAATCATAGACGAGAAACAACGACGAACAGACATGGAGCACAGGGGAAGACAAGACCAAATACACAGAAGGGTAATCACAGGACAAGACACAGCTGGGCAGGGGAGGCAGAAACACAAGGGCAACAGGTGAACACAATCAGACAATCAGACACACCAGGGAAACTAAAGACAGGAAGGCAAACACAGGAAGTTGGACCAGACGACACAAGGAGGAAAACATTTCAAAATAGAAAAGTTGGAAAATGAAAACATAAATCCAAAACCATGACAAAAGGAGCCAGAGATGCTCCTCCTCAAGAGAGACAGCAGAAATAACCCAAGGCCGTAGAACTATGACATGGGAAAGGAGACAGTGATGGACTGGGTTAAAGGTTAGATACCTGCGCAAAATATTCCCCAACAAACTATAATTTTACTTGTTTTAACATGGCTAACAAGCCATTTGACCATGGCAGAGGTCGGTGCTCTTGCCTGTGGTTGCTGTGAGAATAATTATACTCTATACATCAATCAATTACTAAACATTAACACAATATCCAAATGGTTCCATTAATGGTTTCAAGTGGATCATATTTGCACCTAATTTGAAATCCTATTGAACTCACTTTGGAAATCTATCTCCATAATTATACTGTGTATGAAATGACCTGATAAACAGCCCGGTCAGTAGTGGTGGAAGATCGGTTACTTACTGAGCTATTCACTTAACACACCCGGCAGACGAGGAGCAACACTGGCATTCATTTAGAGTCGTTACTCTCCTTTCAGCTCGGCTTTAGTCTTAACAAACTCTTTGAAACAAATGTCTCTAAATATTCCGCTATGATCTCCAGCTCATCACCAACTGTGTCTCTGCTGTTGCACATTTAGTAGTGCAGTGGCTTTGAGAGCTTTTCTTTTAAAGACAAAGCTAAAAACAGAAAAGTGTTCTGAATAGAAATAGCAGCTTCCTGCCAAGATTCTTTGTGGCTTCGTCTCATTACACATTAGTATATGAGCAATTGTTGATAAAGAAATGCAGGAATAAGTTGATGACAGCCACTTCAAGTACATAAGTACGTTTTGCTTTTATGGTTCTAAAGAACTTCAATGACGTCTGATTTCAGTTGGTTCATAAAATAATGCAGCAGATTATTTGTGGCATCATGAATTTTCTCTGAGCAATCTGAGTCTAATTAGTATATTACAAAGCATTTTGTTATTATAGCAAAACTGCCCCAAATATATATGACTATATTCAATGAAATAGCACACTTAAACGCTGCGGATTCACTCCCAGTTCCTCTTGGTAGTGTGCTGTCCTAGATCTACCGTCAGCTGCATGCTCACTGAGAACTTATGTGAGTATTTGTGACGAAGGTAACTTTGTCACTGTGGACTGATGGCTTCGGGCCTTGCATATGTGCACATTTTTATACAATTTATACTATTTATTGATGTAGTGTTTATTGTATTTTTTTTTTTTAACTGTTCCCCTTTCCCCGTGCCTGGTGCCGTTGATTGTGTGCACCTGGTGCCCTGTGTTGTCTCCTCCCCCCTCACCTGTGTCCTGTTGGGTTGATTGGTCTGTGTGCATTTAGGCTCTGGGGTGTTTCTGTTTGGGGGGTGTGTGTGAGATCCTGGTGGCTGCATGCTGTGCTCAAGGAAACAACAGCAGGATTGAGGCTGTGTGTCATTGTGTTCATGCTTTAATAAATGCCCACACTGGGTTATATTTGGGACGCTCTGCCTAGTGATGGCGAGATGAAGCCTTATGAAGCTTTGAAGCTTTCCAGCCAATTGGTTCGCAAAAGGGTTCATCTCATGAGGCTTCACCATGGGCTTCATCTGAACACAAACCCCCCTGTTGGTCAAAGTGTGTAAAACAGGCAGGTTGGACATCTCAACAGTGTGCTCTATCTCATACCGAGTTCCCATTGAGTAAAGCCTTAGAATAACTCTAAACAACGAACATTAAATCATATTTTCATGTTAACAATATTATATTTATTCCAGTTTAATGATTGTGATTGAAAATCCTAAGGAGGCTGGTAAACATTGCAAAGAGGGATTTGTATTCCTTAATAATATTCATAAACTTAACCATGTTGTAGCCGGAGAAAGGCAAAACCATATCAAAGAATACATTTATTAACTACATTGTCTCATTTAGCTGTAGCTTTTATAAACAACAACAAATACGTATTGTTCAGTCGTTGAACCAGGGACCCTGCGGTCATGAGTCAACTGCTTTCCAGCTGAGCCACAGCACACACACTAAGGGTGCGTTCACACCTGCCTTGTATAGTCCGGTTGATTCGAACCCTGGAGCGTTTAGCCGCTTGGTGCGGTTCATTTGGGTCGGTGTGAACGCAGTCCGAGACCTCTTAAGTGAACTAAACAACCGGACTCTGGTCCGCTAAAATAGGTGGTCTCGGAGCGCTTGCTTGCGAACTCTGGAGCGGTTCATTGCTGGTGTGAACGCAGTCCGCACCAAAACATAGGAAGCGCAGTATTTACGTGTCACAAGAACGCGGATATCTTCAGAAATCTTTAGCGAAAGAGTCTTTCAAGACATCCGCGGTTGTTTAGTTAAAGAGTAAAGCAGAATTAAGTGTTGAACAGTGTCGTGTAAAGTAAACATTCTCCGTCAGCTACATAAAAGTTCGGAGGGATCTAGATCGGCATGAAGGTGTTCTTTTCCCCATAATGACCGCGCTGCTGCACATTATGCCGCTTATTACATGGCCACATTCTCAACAAAGTAACGACATGACTCCCAATATTAATTGAAATGCTTTTGTGGATTTAGAAAATTATTTTATTGATTTAAAAAATAGTTGTATTTAAATGTACATGCATCCGCTAAGAAAAATAGTCCGTTGTTACTGTTTGAACTAACGTAGCAACGGCAGGAACTGCTTCGATAGCGTTTTTGAGGAGCTTCATGATTACAGATTTGAAAATCGTTGCTTGCTTTAAAAGTAGCACAATTCATTATGTCAAACCTTGGGAAGTATCTAGATATCCCTGCCCTAATGCCAAAGTAACTGGCAACTGAATATGTGTCGCCGTCTGACCTATGTCTGGACCGCTGCGTAAAAGGAGAGTTTCTGCCCGTTACTTCTCCGCTGTTTTCTTGTCGCTCTTGTCTTGTCAGTTAGTTTCAGCCAAACTGTAAACAGTTACATCGAACGGACCGATGCTCCATGGCGGAGGCTCCGCTAGAAATTGCCGGGATTTGCGTTTGTACCCCCTTAATGTCTGACCAATAGTTGAACAGCATTTCCGTGCACATGACTTGTGTTTAAAGTTTATAGTCCCTTTGAGTTTTTGCCAGTGTGAATGCAAACCGAACCTTCTGAAAAATGAAACAATGTAACAAACTGTGGTCTGGTGCGCACCAGAGAGCGGACTATTAGGTGTGAACACACCCTAAAGCTCCCTGAATACACTGCAACATATGTATTCCTGTATTTATTGATGTTTTTATTCCACTTATTTATGCTTGTATCTATTTATACTTATGACATGTTCCGACCTCTATAAGTGAGGGTCTGAGCTCTCTTGATTCCATCGTGTCACCAGCGGGCCCGGGTACAGGAGGGGTAATATGGTTCTTATTATACATCCATGGGTATTATGAGCGTTGTGGTTCAACGGTTCAACCCAGAGCCATTTAATAGAAGAGTTATGACATCTCCGTTCACTCCAATGGACCATTTTTTTACAGCAATGGCGGATCGTGGAGCCTCTCAATCGTTCCCCGGAAGTTAGCGCCAAGGCTGGCAGAGCTGTGGAGTTGCTGCATAATAGACCGTTCGTGACGGACTTTTAAAGGTAAGAAGAAGTTTAAAGATTTATATTGCGGATATTATCAGTACATCTGATTCAAATGAACATGTGTATTAAAGGATGTCAGTGGATTATCCCTAAATTAGTAGATTTAGGGAACGTTTACAGATAACAGATTAAGCTAGCATACCGAAGCAAGTTAGCAACACACGTTGAACAGCCTTTTAATTGTAAATTCCGTTCTCTTAATGTCATTTCGTCCAACATGTTGAATTAGAGAAGAGGGGCTTCTAAACGGGATTGTATGCAGGGGTGGAGGGAGTTAAATATTAGATAAATATAACTTTGGTGCGTGTAAGAGTGAGTGTTTTTAGCAGAGCCATATTGTGTCCTTGTGATTCTGTTGATTATTACCCGTCTGTATAATGTTGCAGCCCAGCTGATGTTGGATTGATGGCAAAGGGAGAGGGACTTAAGTGAGAGTGAAAACACAAGGTAAGTTTTATATAAGTAAACACCTTATCTCCCCAAGGCATTTCCCATCCAATAGGTGTGCTATATAGGTGTGTATAACCCTTTCTCCTGTCTGTTGCTCCCTCTTTCAGCACAAGAACCAGAGGGGGGTTCAATGGAGCCTGAATACCTGCACTGAGACCCTCACCCTGTACCCTGAGTCTCAACTCTGTGTTTTTCAAGCCTTTCCCTGTTTTTTTGTATTAAACAAAACATTAAGCTTTCCCAATGGTGTGGTTTTCGTTTTGTGAAAAAGTGCAAATGCAGTGTTTGTATATAAATCACATATTTGTTTGCTGTTGGTCGTGAAATTGCTCCTGCTTCCTCCGCTCTGTGTCAGTGGGGAAGCCGTACATTCGTACTCCTTTCTCTGAGCGATTTGAGCATCCCCAGGCAGCACAGCAAACCATGGTGGCGACTATGAGGCAGCACAGCAAACCAGGACAACACGGAGGAAAAGGCACCGACAAACTGCATGATATGCTATTCAATGTTTATTGAATTCCATGTATTTGCAATGGATGTTCCTAAAACAACACATTTAACATCATCATCATCATCATCATCATCATATGCTGCTAGTCCTGCTAGTCCTGCTGCTGCTGCTGCTGCTGCTGCTGCTGCTGCTGCTGCTGCTGCTGCTGCTGCTGCTAGTCCTTTGATAGTCACCTGTCGGTCTCCTGTCCTTTCTGAAAGCCATAAAGATGACATTAGTCATTGAGATAACTTGTGTCCTCAGTTACCAGGGGATTACTGAAACTACCATGAATTTAAGAAAATGGTAGAAATGAATCCAATCTGAATTTTAAAGCATTACTTTAGATCCCCTCCGTCTAAATGTATCAAGAAACATTAGAAAGTGATGCTCCTGACTACCATACAAGTTTAAGAAGATAATATTGGTTTTAAAAAATTCAAAGCTATAAATAAACAGCAACAGGCTCTTTAACCAAGGCACTGTTAGCCTAACATGTAAACTAGTTGTTCACACTAATCCTAATATTATCACTTAATATTAGCAAATTCGATTTTATTTTTGAAAACATATTGATGTAAATACATACACATATCGATTTGTTGTATAAATATTGCAAATCAAAACCTTTATTCACTAATGATTACCAAAAATCGTAGTTCTATCTCCTGTTATCAATGCATTCACATTGCCCGCCATGAACTTCCGGGGAACGATCCTCGTCTACATGAACCACGTGACGATAACCGTTTTTGGACTTCCGTTGTCGTAACTCTTCTATCTATATGGCGCTGGTTCAACCGATCTGAGTCGCTTCCTGAAGCAGTCACGTGGTATCGACAGGCAGCGAGGCTTCGTTTGTCATCGATGACGTCACTGGCCCAAAACGATACAAGCCTCGATACATGCTTCACAAAAAGCTTCGGGGATTACTCGACACACGCTCCGAAGCCTCGGCGCAATACGTAACATCACTAGTTCTGCCTCTGCCTCCTTACTTGGTCAGGCCGCTCAATTACCAGCGTCACAGTATTACTTTTGGTTTTGTGACTGGAGGCACGCAGCAGGTGAGCTCCACACCCCCAGTTGCTGCTTATGCCGCACTGAACACTGTCTCACCTTTGCCTGACATTGCACATTTCCAGGAGGCCACACTATGGTCTTACTTACTTTGTTACCTGCTGGCACAGACACAGACACACATAAATATTCACTGCTGTGTCAATTGACAGGGGCTTTGCAATCTGATGTATTGGTTTCTGAAGGCACCAAAGCGGAGACTGATTCCACTCAGAGAGGAAGCCGCAGCTCTACAGGGAGGAAGCCGCAGCTCTGGGAGCCGCTCAAACATTCCATCTGGAGCGCTGATAGCATTCGCAGATATCAAGGATTGCTTTCTGACCAGTCAGAATACCCAGCCAACATATCCCAAAATATAATACTTATCAAATATCCTGATCAAAACAAAATGTTCATTGATAACGATATCTGTAGCTTAATAAAAACTCAGCTTAATTACTGATTAATCCAAGTTGAAATTACATATCCATGGGGTTATTTATTTAATTGTTGCTATTCTAATGAGTGAAACCAACAATTACATTTTTACTTTTGTGAATGTTCATTGTAGGAATCAGTTTTTTTTCATATTAGAGATATCTAAAATATACTTATGACTGGTCAAAACTGATTGTTGATAAATGGGCTTGGCATTGTAACTAGTAAGGATGTTTCTGACATGTACTTTCTATTAGTCTAAATGTTATTGTAGATAACTTCAATGACATGCAGTACACTAAAACTAAATATCGTAAGGTGGAGCTAGTGTTGCAAATGGGAAATAGTGTTTTATGACAAAACATTAGCATTTGTTGAATGTTCTTTACAAAGTCTATTTCAAGTTGACCAATAGCCTTGGCCCAGTGCCTAACAGGTTAATCATATGACGCAAACATGGTTTGTTGATATGTCGCACATACCCAAATGCTATTGCTGATATCTAAAAAAATAACTTGTCACAATTAAATGTTAAAGGGATTGCTGTATCACCACAGATTCCGCTACACAGCATCTGCTCTCCGTCACATTTGCTCCCTGGCTGCATGACAGAAAACGCTATACTTTTTTATCTGCCAGCATATCTTTGAAAATGTTGCTCGGACTTTCAAAACAGCCTTGCCATTTCTCTGGCATTGATGTAGGTATATATGGAGGAGTAATTGTTCATTAGTCCTCCAGTGACCAGTGTCTGTCTTCAGATGAATAAAGGGAAAGGAAGGGTTATGTCCATTAATAGGCCATTTCCAAAGATCACTCATTTGTAACACAATTACTTTCCATATTGCATTACATGTTCCACATTATTAAAGATATTAGTGACCCTGATTGTTATCCAGGCTGCAGGATCTTATTACATTTTCTACCAAGCATTTCAACACTGATGAAATTCAGCTGCTCTAGAATTTCGTTTAATTCCATCAGGAAATGTTTAGTTGTTTTTTAGTGGATCAAAACCTAATATCAATTATCCAATCACTATGGGGACCAAGGGAGACAGGACACAACGTGATTGCCAACCAGTCTAAACACACAGTGTTCAGTTGTGTTGGTACACAATACACCAGTGACATCATCATCAGTGGTCCTGTGGGAGTGAATGGCAATTAGTAACTGACAGGAAAATATCCCAGATTATAATTGCATGCATGCAGACATTATACGATGCAGACTCATCAGCCTTTTGATTAGAACGCAGATTTAAACAATCGGCGTCTATATGGACTTTGATCACGATAACAAGGGGTGTTTGACACAATAGCTGTTCCTGTCACCTCATCTCTGGAGGATGAGCAGACACGAATTCATGTTGTTTTGAGTTTGTTCTTTACAGCTGAGGTCCAGCACACAGACTGCAGTTCTGAGCGTGACACCCACCCAGACGCAGAATATAAAGACAGCATGTGAGGCAGCATCTGTTCACCTCATCTGTTGAGTCACACATTAAACCAGGGGACAGTGTTTCTGAAGCTTTCAGAGACAGCCTCGCTCTGATGCACAAGGCTTTTGTTAGTGGCACAAAAGAGATTAACAATCCATTACACAGGACCGGGATTTACAAATGCTCTCTTTATTGTGAGATATGGGTATCGTGGCTAACCACTCATTTCTAAATCAGATTCTAATCATTTCAATTTCAGGCCATTGACTGGATGTGTTGTAATGAGTAGTTATACATTTATTACAGTCTTTATTCACAATTCTCCAAAAATAAAACACCGGAGTCTTTTTGAAATAACATTAATGCATTTAAAGCAAAAACTAAACTATGAACGATAAGGTGCAGGTTAAATCTAAAACGTACACTTTTTGCAGATCATATTCAAATCACATGATATTTTCTACTTGAACCCAAATAAAACTCATACAGTATGAAAGATTAATGAAGGTCAGCATGGTTCTCTATCTGTCCCAGTTGCTGGTATTATAAGCCATACATTAATAATAAAGAGTCCCAATAGTGATATGAAGTATGCTGTGACAGGGAATTGTAACGCAAGGTGAAGGCATGCATGTCAGTACTAGTACATTGTGATTAACCTGTAACAGGAATCACACAAATACAAATTGCAAGGGTTTTCATCGCACTAAAGTGCAGCATTGTCCTTCAAGTACCTTCACTGGTACTGGCCCCTTCTTTTTTTCTCAGAGAAAAGACGGATGCTTTTTCCGGCACTTAACGGCATAATAAGCAGGAGGACGGAGTGTTCTGTTGGAAGGAACATATTGACATCAGCCGGATAACTTTGACAGAAGCAGGGGACGTCTTATTGGAGGCACCCATGGGACTGGACTCTCACTCTTTTGTAATTCAAAGCATCTGCTCACAGATCTGCGGGGTGGGACAAATGTTGCTCTTAATTAGCATAATTCATGATTACAGAGCACATTACGTTTCTTACATCTATGCAAACACTTGCTGTAATGAGAAATGACACAGCTCAAAAAACTGCATGATGTCTTTGGTGAATAGTTGATACATGTCTCAACCGGAGATAACCGAGTCTGTGAAAATAGTCGGTTAGCACATCGCTAGTTAGCATTCGAGCACTAAGCTAAGATGTATTTATTTATTTGTTTATTCGACACATGGCAGTTATTTTAAACCACAACATGTACACTTTACAAAACATGTACACTTACTGGTTGTTGTTGTTGTTGTTGTTGTTGTTGTTGTTGTTGTTGTTGTTGTTGTTGTTGGGTTTTTTAGCGCATGGTGGAAAGGAGCAGGGAGAAGAACATCTTATTTGACCTGCCCCTTCTTACAAAAAACAAAAACAAATACTGAAACATAAAACCAGAACACAAGATGGTGACCATGGTAAACATGATGAAACATCAATGAGCCTTTACAGCCTCCCAAAGACTCTCTTTGTATGGTCCACACATTTATAATACAATTATATAATTACATTCCTGAAATGAATCTGTTGTTGTTTTTGTGGAAACAGATCGTGGAACAACAGATGATCAACTTTGATCACATATCCGTCTCCTCTTTGCGGAGCTCCTCCTTCACGCACCGATTCCCCGAATGCTAATAAAAGAAAGGTAACGTTTTTAAATGCAATAGTCTGCAACAATATGAGTTTCAAAGAAAGTGTGTGAGGTAGAGGCTTAATAAAAAAATCCAATCTCTTTTTGAACTAATATTAATATTGGAGAGACTACATTATGAACTCAGGCCATCCATATTGAAGAAGAAGATTGAAGATTCAACTTATTGTCGTTACGTAGTACAGGTACTATGAAAAGAAACGATTTCTCTGCATTTGACCCATCCTACCCTGTTCCAGTCCCGCCTCAAAACCCACCTCTTCAACTCTCTATCCATAAGCCCCCCCCCCCCCCCTCTCAATCAACTTCCTCCTGACTGCTTTTCTGTTGTGTTTTGTTTCTTTTTGGTTTTGTTTTTGTTTTGTTTGTCTACCCTCCCTCCCAAATGTAAAGCGTCTTTGGGTTCAGAAAAGCGCTATATAAAATTAATATATTATTATTAGTGTTAGGAGCAGTGGGCTGCCATTATGTACGGCGCCCATATAATCAATATGGACACTGCCATACTGTTTACAAAGTCAATAGCCTTTGTGCATTCTGCAGGGCATTTCTCAGCTTGCTCCTCTGAAAGCAGCTGTAACAAAGTCCCAGTCTCCTGCTCATAAGTCAGCTCTGTCCATCATCGCAGGGTGAAATCAGAGCAGGGAGACAATCACTTGTTCACCAATAATAGCTTTTATGGTAATGAATGATTGTGCTCGCTGGCAGTAATTGCTGCCACATGGTCTCCGGTCATATCCGTGTGCTGCCTCACTGCGTCGTTTCCTTTGACATAATGGCGGCTGACCTGACTCCTTCAGGATACAGCCAAGTCGTAATAACCACTTTGTTGTATCTGCTGTCACTCAATCAGGCTACAACTGAAGAAGATAATATGCCAAGAGGACTAAATAGCAGATTAAAGATTTAGGTTGATGTTGTGTTGCTAAGGTAAATGTTATATGTTCTATTAGAAATGTGATTTATCAATGACTAGCCTAGTCATTTAAGTATGGAAGCAGAGAACTGCCATTCGTGCAATCAATTTACTAGGTTGTTACAAAAAACAAAAGGTTGTTTTCTTTTTTTCTTTCAAATGTAATTTCAGAGATCATCAATGCTATGCAACCATGTAACCTGTAGATGTGCATCTTGACAACTATAGCAACAGATTAAAGCTGAAATTGTTTTAATTAATTAAGGAGTACATTAATGATCAATGCAACATATTAATAATAATAATAATGAATTACATTTTTTTTATTAGAGCGCTTTTACAGGTGCTCAAAGCCCTTTACATTTACACATTACACATTTAATGTGCAGTGGCGGCCGAGGCGGGTTTCGAACTGGAGTTCACCAACGCCGCTTGATCTGATGATCAACGCTCTGCGCCAAAACCTCCAATAGTATTGTAATTTCAGTGTTTCTCATTCAGATGAATCCTCATCATTTAGGACAAAAACTAGACCGGTTGCAGATAAAACATTTAGTGGATTAATTCAATTACATATTCATGCTTTGACTTACTAAATCCTCCCCAATCAGGTCTGATCAAAGAACCTGACACAAATGTTCAAGATTTTCATCTCGTGATTTCAAGAAAACATACGTTGTTTGGTTGTGATATATTTTCTCATTACCTGAAACAATTGGCCTTTGCTTTTCTCGTGAATCAACATAAGTTACAGTTTTTCTCGATTGCTAACACACTAAAATTATACATGAAGCACAATTATTTTAACTGACACTCAAAGAGCAAAACATCGGCTCAAATCTCCAAAACCCGTTTTCAGCTTTTCACACAATTTGCACTTTTTGCAAACCACTGCACGTTTCTCCACGTAAGACACAGGAATCTGACATAAAGTCACGTGTTAGCTGGTTTAAAACACTGATATTGAAATGCCTCACACATGGACCAATGATCAAGAAACACGTTCCACCTGACCAAACACCTGGTAGCATCATTGTTGGCTCATCAATCAGGATGTTAGCACTATCAAAAGACCACAGGTGAGAACTTTCTTACAGCAACAATGGAAGCCAACATGGAAGCAAGAGGAAGAGGAAGAAAAAGAGCTGGGCTGAGAGTGAGAGGAAGAGGAAAAGCTGGGCTGAGAGGAGGAGGAAGAGGTGGGGTGAGAGTGAGAGTGAGACACACACACTGACCGACCACTATGTCTGTGTTGTTTATCTGAAGGACTGAGAAACAAAGAGGTGGAAGGCTAAGGGTTTCCAATGAGGCCCAGGAAGCAGCAGTTACAAACTGGGTGTTGGCAAACAATGCATCCCCCTTAGAGAGATCTGAAGCAGAGTAGCAATGTGCTGAGATGCATGTTGCACAGTGTTATCTTTGAATAAAATGTGATTTCTTTCAACAACTCATTTGTATTTCTTCATTTACTGTATTTCTGTAAACTCAAGCAATCTTTCTCTGCAGAAACCTCTCTGTACAGAGCACAGCCCATAACAGATGGAAGTGCTTTAGAGTATGCTCAGCAGTGTGTAGTTGGGTGGTCAAACAATCTATTATGAATGAAGTGTTATATTTGGTGCTGAAGTTTGCATTTGGAAAGTGTTTATGTAGTTTTGAGGGCAGTTCTTCACTTAGCAGGAGAAATGAGGTGTTTTGCACTTTGTGTTTAGTGTTCTGAGAAACTGAGCAATAAAAAAAGAAAAAAATGTGTGTTAGCAATCGAGAAAAACTGTAACCTGTTATCCAGAAGAGAAAAAAAGCTTTATTTTCTTGAGGTAAGAAAGTCATTTTGTTATGATTTAAAAAAGAAAGAATAGCTAGTATGGCCATTCCAACTTCCAAATAAACACATTTATTAGATGTATAACTTAATACCAATGAAATGACAGTCACCGAAATGAACCTCATATTTACTAATCGCTTGGCCTAATGCCCAACATCTTGCTGTTCAGCTCCTGAAGGTCAAATAGGCGCACATGACCTTGCCATTTGAACTGTTGGCTCCTGCAGAGCAGCAATCCATCTCACTGACTGACAGATGATGGTGAGGGAAATGCAGAGGGATGCTGAGTCACCAGATGATTGATTTACAAGCACAGCAAGTGTTGAAGTAGATGACCCTCTCTTTGTTCCTACAGGTATTATTGTAAGGCTCTCTTTCCTTTCTGAAGTGTTTTGATTGGTCAGCAAGGGGGCATTGTGTACCTTTTACAGTAAATGTTTTCTTCTTTCCAATTTAGCTTGCCTCATTCCCTTCACTCTCATATTGAGTCAGTCCAGGTAATTTGCCCCTCCGGTGCCTCTGTTGAAACAATTCAGTGACAAGCTATAAAGGCCTGGGCACACCATTTCGCATTGGCTTTGTTCACCATCGCCAATGTGATTACTTTTGTATCTGAATGTCCATTACTTTCATCAAAAGAAAAACTTTTCAGGTAAACTTTCTTGCAATTGTGACTTGAATATCTCTAGTTGCTAAAACCTAGAGTCACATTATTGATGAGCATCAATAGTTTAATAATGACTATCCCACAACTTTTTTATACCTCGTATTTATTATTATAAAATCGTCATTATTGATTATGAGAACATAATCCATCAGTTCGCAGTGTTATCTCATCAGTGTAACTGTCTCTTGTGATGTCGACAGAGGCATCTTCACACAAGCAGAACATACTTTTCACCTGGAAAATGATTGAAGTTCCCTGGGATTGTTCCAGGGAACTTCAATCCATGGGTGTAAATAAGATTATTGACTATAGACACCCGGGTGTAAATTGTATCTGCTTAAATAATACCCAGAGATGTAAACTTTGACTTTGTATGGTGCATATTTAGTCATTAATATTTAAGCTTGTAGAGAAACAAAAAGTAGGGCTTCAGTTGTGTGTACAGCATGAACAGCATGGGGGCTGAGCACATATCCCTGGAGAGCTCAGCGGTGAAGTGGAGGAGGTGTGACCGCCAATGTGAATTTATTGTCATGAGAGACTTTGCACATCCCTCTATCAATATGTTTGCAAAGCCTGCAATACACTTTCAATGAAAAAGGACTAAACAACAAACCTTTTTCTGATTTTAGTATGATTTTACTATGACTTTAAATGTGAAAAATATAAATGTTATAATTAATACGTTTTACAAATTTGAGAAAACTTCTGGATTGTTGCATTCTTCGCTTGAAGGAAAATGCTTACCTAATGTTTTGAAGTTGATACATTTCATATTGCATTGCAGTTTACAAGAACATTTATAATTGACAGATTCATTCAGCCGAAGAAATATATTGCATTTTCACTCTAGTTTGCTCTTGCCTTGTAGAAAATGTGACTTATTAAATAGATCATGAGAGAGTTTTTGCTTGCCATAGGCTTGACATACGAAGTATACCAGTAGCCTTATGAAAAGGTATCTTTATACAAGCTCACATAAAATAACTCAACACTACAGAGACAGGAAGCATAGGATGGCACCGAGAGGTGAACGAAGGAGTTTCAAAGCAAAACGTCTGATCAAAAGCCAAACAGATTTGCAACAATGGCTTAGTGATCTAAATGAAGTGTCATTTTAAGGATGCAAGTCAAAAGACAGAGCCAGACAGTTTCTTTTATCATGAGAATAAAACCATGCCTTCATTAAAATGAAGTCGCTGTGGAACATGGGAGCGCAGGGTGTGTGAGGAGGTGGCGAGACTCTAATTTTGGCGAGGTTATTCCCAGGTCGATCGTGGACTATCTGGTAAACAGGTCAAGCTTGTTCACAGTAATTAAAGGCTTCATTTACTTGTTACTGATGCAGCTGCAATACCTCAAAGTGGTGTCAGCCTGAACACTGCCATTTGAGAGGCGAAGCAACAGGAAGTTAAACTGCCTCTCTGCTGTCCTTAGATGATTGAAGATAAAGACGGTATGGAAAGCATAATGAGAACTGAAAGGAGTTGGTCAAATAAAACCCAAAGGTCTGTGTGTGTGTGTGTGTGTGTGTGTGTGTGTGTGTGTGTGTGTGTGTGTGTGTGTGTGTGTGTGTGCGTGCGTGCGTGCGTGCGTGCGTGCGTGCGTGCGTGCGTGCGAGCGTGCGTGTGTGTGTGCGTGTGCGTGTGTGTGTGTGTGCGTGCGTGTGCAGTTTGACAGAGAAAGGAGATTCAGACCAAATACCTTGTAGCAGTCGTGCATCTATTTGTGTTGTGTGTTGTGCGTGGACATGTACGTGTGCAGGAGACCGGTGGAGTGATTTTGATGAATGTGTCCTGACGGATGGTGTAACGGCCCTAAGCCTGCCTCCGCTTCCTCTCCAGCCCTCCTGTCACGGCTGCATATCGAGGTCAAACCACCTTTCATATCAATGTTCCGCATTGCAAGGACGTAACACAGAGAACAAGTAAACACATCAACCCCTGGGAATGCTGCATGCTTCCTTATGTGGTACTTGGTTGGTAATCATCAATGCTTGGACAAAATTACTTAATGTGTTTTAGATAAAATAATATTTAGTATCATCAATCCAGCTCCAGTTAAATAAGATTAGCAGCGGAGGTTATGGGTTTCGAAATGTGAACAGCAGGCCTTAATTAAACCGTCCATTTTAAAAATGCAGTGTCGACGTGCATCAATGTTTCAGGTTTGATACCATGTTACCAGTTATCTTGAATTTAATCAGTTTGACTACTCGTTGCTAAGATATCACCTGTGTTTCCAATCTGAATGACTCAACCTCCTGATCCACAGATCATCACGCCGTCTCTCATCTCTGTTCTCTTGGGAAAACACTGATCACAAAGAGGATGGAGGTGGGAGGTGTATAATCACTGGAGCAGGGATTCAGGCAACTGGGCGTTTATCTCGTTGTCATTTCATCTAAATCCCAGGACAGCTGTGATGATCCTCTTATGAGGCGAATATAAAAGATTGTCTTGATTTGTGGAAAATGTGTCAGAGGAGACCCTGTGAGGAGAACAGCAATATCATTATGCCGGTGTTTTCTTTAGCTCCTGAGTATGTCATGACATGAGTATGCGTGTGGTGTGTCATCATTGCAAAGTATGCTCCTGAAGACACTTACCACAGAAGGAGCTTCCACAGAGGAGGTTTTTGAGTACTTTGCCAGTTGTTAGATTTCTGCCTGCAAAAAGATGATCTCCCCGCGATAGCTTTACGACCATGTAAGATGCATTCACGAAAGTTAACAGATGTGTGGTTTCGATCAAAGTAAAGGCAAGTTAGAAGTAATTGTAGACCGAGGGTACAAAGGGGAGGGGCTGGAGTGGTGCCATTGAAAAATGTCTGTTTGTTTAAAATTATTCTATGCAATATTTAAAAAACTGCTTTATTTTAATTATTCTGCAGTCAATTAAAATATTACAATTCAATGTATATATATATAATAATGCTTCAACGATACTAATCATACAATATACACATAAAGGCTACATGTAGGGTAATTTTGAAGTATCTCAATGTTATGCTACATTAACCAGTACTTCTCTCCACTGTATTGCAAAAGGAGAAGTTGCTATGTTCTCTTAAAGGTGGGGTAGGTACATTTGAGAAACCGGCTAGAGATCGCTAGAATTTGAAAATACACAACCGGAGAAAATGTGCCACTTCCTTATAGAGCCCCTCCTCCAACACACACGAACGTGCACATGACCAATGAGGGCACGAGATAAGTGTGTGCCCCGATGGACGACTGACAGGCAGGTAGGCCATCCAATTGATTGGTTGTACTTTTTACAGTATTACGGCTTCTCCAGATGACATTTTTTTATGGATTTTTTGTCAAAGCACTTAAGATATTCATTGCTATCGGGATGTTAAGAACATTCCATGGAATATAACAAAAAGTGTATCTCGAGCCGGTTTCTGAAACGTACCTACCCCACCTTTAAGTATTTTACATTGCATTTAAATGCATTGATGTAAATGACATTTCCTCACAGAATACAATGTCACAAAGTGACAAGGAGGGAGAGATTTAATTACAACACAGTTAATGTATTGGTTTAAAAAAGAATGCAGAGATTTGGTTAACTCACAACCCCAATAATATTTTTATTTTCAGATTTGTTGTTTCCAAATGAAGTAATGTATCCGAGTTCACAAAGTCCCTCTGGAGTCACAAAGGGCATCACAAATCCCCCTTAATGATAAAGCGCTCTCTATTTTGTCTGCCTCTGTTTGTCCCTCTGCCCCCAATGCAAGAGTCAAAATGAAAACGTGGCTTCAGAGAAAGGTCACATCAAGTTTTATAAATTCAAATTAAGTTGTTATTGTTGATGTTTATTTATTTCACTTGGCATGCTGTATACATGAACACACTGCAGCAGCAAATGATTTCCTTGGTGGGCCGACAACAGGGTCGAGGTAATTGGCTCAGACTTTATATTTCTTTATTCTCCACAGATGCAATATGCATATTCCAGCCCTCGGAGAAGACGTGAATTGTAAATCCGTCCATCAGTGTGCCGAGTACTTCAAATAAACCCCAGTGAAAAGTAAGTACCAAGCATCCAGATTAAAGGTCAATTTCTGACAAAAGGCAGGTAAGAGTCTCGAAGGGTGAGATAAATGCATTTATTGAGTTATTATTGTAATTGTTTACATACAAAAAGCCGAATGTGTCTGTTAAGTCTTGTGTGCCTAGACCTTTATAAAATGGACACACTGACGGGATTTTTAAACAGCGGGTGATTTTTCTCTGCTTGCAGAAAGATTGAATTGACAGATGCTGTTGGCAATTCAACGCATTTACTCCCGCTTTGGTAGTTTCTGTATGAAGGTATTGATGTTGGTTCAAAGAAAACAAAGCAGTGTGTTAAATGTGTGAACACTTGCCAAGAAGAAGACACCACCATGAAAGGCAGATCTGTTCTTCAAGGTGTGTTCTTATTACTTTTTTTTACTTTATATATACACAACTGCCTATTATTTTTATTTGATTCTCTCTAGCCCTGTCGGAAGAAATATTTCAGGTGTTTCAATCTGGAGGACATGACGGTCGAAGGAAGAGTCCTGGAGGAGCTGCAGACTCCATACACTACATTAACATATGCCGTTTTAGTCTTCTGGGGACCTCTGACTCACTCTCTGTTTCCCTGCCAAAAGCACTACTCCTTTCTCTGCTGTGAAACTGTCCGAAGAGCTACAAAATGACTTTGAAAAAATAATAGGGGTCAGAGTTGAATATGCATAAGAGCTGCTGAGTACACTTGAAATGAAGGTTGAACTAAAACAGTAAAAAAAAAAACTGCAACCCAGCAAAGAGTATCCACTCGTGAAACCCTATAAACTGTAATGTGACCTTCAGGAAGATACCAGAGCACTCTGTTCCACTCAGCATGACGGCATTTTATTAGACAAATGATGACACACTTCACTGCGTAAAGTACAGTATACATTCAGATCAGGTCACCTGCACAGTACAAATATAGAGGTGTTGGAGGGGTGATGTATGACATCCAGGTGTGTGTGTGTGTGTGTGTGTGTGTGTGTGTGTGTGTGTGTGTGTGTGTGTGTGTGTGTGTGTGTGTGTGTGTGTGTGTGTGTGTGTGTGTGTGTGTGTGTGTGTGTGTGTGTGTGTGTGTGTGTGTGTGTGTGTGTGTGTGTGTGTGTGTGTGTGTGTGTGTGTGTGTGTGTGTGTGTGTGTGTGTGTGTGTGTGTGTGTGTGTGTGTGTGTGTGTGTGTGTGTGTGTGTGTGTGTGTGTGTGTGTGTGTGTGTGTGTGTGTGTGTGTGTGTGTGTGTGTGTGTGTGTGTGTGTGTGTGTGTGTGTGTGTGTGTGTGTGTGTGTGTGTGTGTGTGTGTGTACAGGCTTTCTATAGAAATTATCCCTGCAGCTGACAAACGCTGTAGCCTTATTGTGTCGGAGTTATTGATTCCCTCCTTGAAATCTTTGGTCGTTCAGGACAGCCTTGATCCTTTCTTTTCTTTTGTAAGGGCAGTCAGAGCTGACTGGTTGATAAACCATTCAGTAGTTTTGGCCTCAAGGAGAAATTAAGGTCACAGAAAAGAGTTAACAATGTTGACCGCTTTAATAACTGCTGGTTCTGGTCAGAATTATTTGATTTGGATTTCAGTGTAACTCAAGTTTATGGCATTAGTTCTGGTGCCTTTAAATCGTGTTTTCCTCCAGCCATCTGTGATCAAACTGCATAAAGGGGGCAGAGAGGGTGTGCTGGAGGAGCCATCAAGGTGGGTGTCGTCGCAGTGCTTCTCAAAGTGTGGTCCGCGGACCACTGGTGGTCCATGAGCGCGCCCTAGTGGTCCGTGAGTATATTGGTACAATTTCACATTTTAAATTTATTTATTTATTAAGTTTTCCGCACTCTCGCGGGAATATCTCTGCAATGGAGCGAGCTTAAGTTTCACTTTTCGATTGCATGATATAGCCCAGTTGTTTGTACCATTTTCAGGCGATTTGTAAAAAACGATGTGTTTTTGGATATTAGGGTTAGGTGGTCCGCGAGTGTTTTTTTATTGGTTAAGTGGTCCTTGGTATGAAAAAGTTTGAGAAACACTGAGTGCATGGGTAAACACTTTGATACTGCATTTTGGCATCATGTAACTTTAGACACATTCCTTTCTCGTCTCAAAACTCTTCCTTAAATAAGATAAGGCGCTGCAAATGACTGCATTTGAGTAGAGATATCTTGGTTGCACTGTCAGTAAGGCTTCCCTCAGTTTTCATACTCAGTGGAAAGGCGGGCACT
Organism: Pseudochaenichthys georgianus; assembly: GCF_902827115.2. Taxonomy (NCBI): domain Eukaryota; kingdom Metazoa; phylum Chordata; class Actinopteri; order Perciformes; family Channichthyidae; genus Pseudochaenichthys; species Pseudochaenichthys georgianus. The sequence goes on along the minus strand of NC_047507.1, from coordinate 10,058,838 downwards.
GGATACACGGAGGTTTTTAAGCAGCAAAAAGGTTTCCATTATAATTCCTCATGTGAGTTTTTACAAACATTTTTTCCCCCCTGCAAGTGGATGAGACACAGAAGCCTTTCCGGTAAACAACAGCTTACATTTAACTTTTTAACAGATGAAACAAAGACTTCACTTGTCATGTAAATAAACACCTACATCACTTATTTCAGAACAGGACAACAACATCACATCTCATTATTGACATAAAGCGGCGGCAGGGGGGACTAGAGAGGCATGCACCCTGCTGAAGTGTGCATGAGTCACTTTGTCCCTCAGCAGCTGACAAAAGAGGTGATGAACGATGAGATTATTATAAGTAATACATCCAAATGCACTGGGAGAACAACGTTGGAGTCAGTGTATTCCATTGGGTGTGAACGGAGACATCCTGTCAAGACTGATATCTGCCTCGCAGTCTTCCAAGTCACAAACAGAGTCGGTGGCGATTTCATTGTTGTGAGAAAACTGAGAAATCCTGTCAAAAGTCTCTTCGTGCTCGATACATTCAACCACGTTGGGCATCATGTTCACGTATGCGTTCACGATCTCCTTGTGGGTGAGGTTGTCTTGATTATAGGAGACCAGCTCGTTACTGATGTTCACAGTTTCCACTGGCGTACTAGAGCAGAAGTTGCGACAGCCCAGGAGGCTCGCAAAAGCCTTCCTGAACTCTGCGTTGAAGGCGTAGATGATGGGGTTCAGGGAGGAGTTGGTCCAGCCGAACCACACGAACACGTCGAAAGTGGTTTCGCTTACGCACGGCAGGCCCGCGTCCTGATCTGTGGCCGGCCTGTCGCAGAACGGGACCATACAGTTTAGGATGAAGAAAGGTAACCAGCAAAACACAAACACACCCATAATCACCGACAGAGTTTTGAAAACTTTGGTCTCGCGTTTAATTGACGTTTTCAAGGTGTTGTGGCGTTGGCACTCTATTCTGTTTGTCCTGCAACTTTGCGCGTGCTCTGCTGCTCTCTCTAGGGAGGCTATTCTTCTAATTTGTATTTGTGCGATCCGGTATATTCGGGTGTAAGTCACAATCATAATCGCGACGGGAATATAGAAACTTATCAAAGAGGAGGAGATGGCATACTCTCTGCTCAGGCTGGAGTCGCAGTTTTCCTCCAACAGCCGGCTCGTGGAGGAGTTGTGCGTCCCCGCTGTTTCGTCATCGTTGGCTTTATGCCAGTTCAGCTGGACCGGTATGAATGAGATGAGCACAGACAACGTCCAAGTTATGCTTATCATAACAAAGGCAACTCTCTGGGTCATCTTCCTCTCGTAGTGGAAGGGGCTGGAGATGGCCCAGTATCTATCCATGCTGATGATGCAGAGGTTGAGGATGGAGGCGGTGGAGCACATAATGTCAAACGCTACCCAGACGTTACAGAAAGTGCCAAACGGCCAGTACCCCGCCACCTCTGCCACAGCTTTCCAGGGCATCACCAGGATGGCCACGAATAAATCCGATAGAGCCAGGGAGACGATGAAAATGTTGGTGACTTTGGTCCGCAGGGGCCGAAAGCGCAGCACCGCGGAGCACACCATGATGTTCCCCAGGAGGGTCAAGAGGATGAGCAGGGACAGCAGACAGCCCGTCACGGTGCGCGCCACTATATCCGTCCTGCCGTCCTTTGTTGCCTCCGTTTCGGTGGTGTTCCACATCGTCTCTCCGAGGGGTGCCGGCGCTGATTCCATCACCTGCACCGTTGAGAGATACTTTGCTGGGTTCTCCATGTGTCTCTTCAGGTAAAACTGCAGTCCATTGCTCCGCGCGCGAGGACAGGCGCAGTTAACAGCCATTCATAGTATTGTTCCCATTGACACGCTCGGTTGCCAGCCTGATGTGGAGTGCAAAACACAAAGAAAGAGAAAGTTGATCGCCTTAAAACTGAGCCGTGCAACGTGCCAGGTGCGCTTTGGAGCTGGGACGCAGTAAGCAGAGAGGAGCGCATGTTGAAATCTGTGCCTGGGTCCGGTCGTCTGACCTGGCTGCCCCTGCGAATCTCTCAGTCCGAGGTATCCTGCACGCGGTGTGGGTGCGCAGGGAGTCCCTAACGCGCACTAACCTGACCAGGGCTGGGCGCATTGGTTGCAGAATCACGCCTCCTTAGTGGGTGGTGTTACGCACAACACTGCGCTAGGAAAGGGTGTGAGGAGAAGCCCTACACATTTTTGAAGGAGTCAAATTCAAATTCAGTGTAGAGATATATTTCATTCATGGATCGTCTATCCTCTCCATGTGCCATCACATAACACTGCAGTGACAGGAGAAACAATATGGAGTTTTGTGTGCAGGATCAAACTGTGTGTCCACACAATTGACAAAACTATTCATAAAGAACCAAAGAGAATATTTAATTAACTTAATAAAGGTTTTAGACTCACCCAATCAGTATACTTATTTAAACCATGAGGAGGAACTATGATTGCAAAGGGAACCAAGCAAAGAGCTGTCCATGGTGCTCAAAAGGCAAATGTCTTCAGAATCCCCTCAGTATTTTAGAAACAGGTTTTACAACATGGCATTAAAAGCTATATTGTAGTTTTAATATGTGATTTAAGGAAACAATCCAATGGGACTTTTAAAAATATTAGGCCTATGCATTATGTTGTTTTTTTAGGGTTACGGTTATTTGCGAATTGACAACCACAGAATTTGGGCAAATAGCTCAACCACTTTTCAGAGTCACCCTGAACAGGTGAGTCACATGCACACTCTGCGGACTCGCTCCAGCTCCGTCTGTGCAGCAGCAGTAGCGTTTCCGGCTTTGAAACGTCATGAGGTATTTTTAGACATGTCTGCGAGCCTGTCAAATCGTTGTGACACTACGTCAAAAATAATCCCCCAACGCCCGATGCCAAATACTCTGGAGTAACCTATAATCTCTGGAGGCAGGAGGCAACATGTGCCAGGAACAACATTTGTTATACTTCACGTATTAAACATTAATACAAATGTTACTCGAGCCAGTGAATTATCATGCTGAGAGAACTCAAGTGTCTGTCAAGTGTCGAAGAGAATAATGTCTAGAATGGTTTGTGTAGAATATTGTGGCTGTATGTTAGAAGTGAAAAAAAGTAGTTAAACATTGAACATACGAATAAAGGTATTGTTGGTCGATGTTCATGATAATGATAAATCATGATAAATGCCCATTTATTCATATATCTGAAAAGAAAATGTGATTCTCTAAATGTAATGCATACTTTTGATTCTCTCTAAATGTATGATTGTGAAATAATCCAAGCTGTAGTTGAAAATACCAATGGAGTTGTTGTACTGTCAGATTAAGCTCCTGGAAAATCATACATACTTGGCGCCACCGTGTGAAGTAAATATGTACTACAAAGCCTGCCCATCAAGAAAGTCAGTGAAAATGTCCAAGGCTCTCCTGGAAAAAGTGAATCTCAATAGGAGTTACCTTTTTAAATAAAAAGGTAACAATGTAGGAACATTGATCAGAGATCTTCCGTTTAATGCAGAAAACCACATGAAAAAATGCGACACGTCCTCTTTATGAACAAAAGAAAGCTAGTCTTTATTTCAACATATACACTCATTACCATTGCACACATTATTCCATATGAGCACCATTTAATTAGAATTTCATAAAACTCGTAACACATGAATGATTTTGATCAGCACTTCAGTATTTACAAAGATTATATAACATTGGATTTGCACCTAAATAAAAAAAACATGTTTTTTACCATACGTTGGCACAAAGTGAGATAGCACCATGGTGAGAACTGACTAGGTATACATTGATTGGATATAAAAATGGTACAGTACAAGTATACAGTATATCTGTGTATATATGTTTAAAAAGTAGTGTCACAGACTGGGGTGGGTTTTATTGATTATCTTTGAGGTGTAAACATACAAGCTCTTCATTCTTTTATATTGTGTACAAATCCTCAAACAATTTTGATACAAGATGTTCACTTTTGACAATATCGGGGCACCTGATTTGAACAATATTACCTTGTTATTTATTTAACATCATCGGGCCATAAAGTGAATCTCTTCTTTGACAGTGGGTTTGTTATTTGACCTAAAACTCTTATCTAGACAGTAACACGTAATTTTGAACACAACTTGACAGAAGAGGATCGTATAACAAAGCGACATTGATCAACCTTATACAACTGAGAGTCTGAGAACTGTAGTCCAACTCATAGAGATAATACAAAATATAGTGCTCAGATTGCAGCTACCATTGCAGCTCAAGTGTTAGTTCGTCATTGGACTTGAACTATTAAGGGAAGGAAATGAGAACCATATCCATAGACAGTATGAACCCTTCACATGCAGATAGAGTAGGGGTCGCATGAGGCTCTCTTGCATACAGTACTATTAGATGTTTGTGACAGGGGTTTCTTACCCGTTGTATTTAGTGAGCTACTAAATACTATGAAACAATACAAAATGTGTGTGTCGGTTACAGCGTATCCATTTTACACAATGAACCAGTGAGGAAAGCCTACTGAACTGTGACTACAGAAAAATAAGTACAAAGGTCTATTCTCAAAACCAAAGGTCCTTCTCATCACCATTTGTAATAAGCCTTGTGTTATACAAGGTAATTCTCCAAGGAGCAGGGGCTAATAGGTTCGTCTTCCTCCTCAATCCCCGCACAGAGGGATCTACGTTGTGTTCGTCTCCACAGCTGTTTTGCCAAGTCTGTTGGAGTGTGACCCAGACCGCCTCCTGAACGGCTGACCTGCGCTGGGAGACACTCTCGGGAGCCGGTGGTGACAAGTGTTCATGTGCATGTTATCTGGCGTTGTCAGCCGTCTGCTATTATGTCAGACTCGGCGGAACACCTCGAAAAGGGAGGCGACTGAGTGCATGCGGTAGAAAAGGTTCAAAGGAATAGCGAAATTGAGAACTGTGGTCCATATGCTGAAGCCAAACGTCTCCTGTTCCAACCCGTTGTCGTACTGTGGCCGGCAGCCAAAGGCAGGAAGGATCCACAGCTGAAAGAAAGACAGCACTTTAATTAGTTAATCCTGAATGTACCTGTTGTGGCCACTTGGGGGCAGCAACACCTTCTGTACTCAATACATTGACATATTGTCACTCTCACCAAGGAGGTCAGGGTTACGGACAAAAACAATTAGCCTGATTTTCAAGAAGCTTGGAAACTTGGTGGAACTTTGAATAGCATCATTATAGCGACCTTGTTAAGCTGTTAGCAAAAGGCTACTAATTTACTTAAAGCAACTTTAGCACTCATTTGAAGTTGTGTTTCTGGGCGCCTTCACTCGCGGTTGACTCTTCTTTGGTCTCCACCAACTCTTAGAGGAAATATCTTGCTCAATCGCTGCTAAATGCTTCACTACGTTCAAAAGCTAGTTGACATCTGTGTCTGCCTACAGGACTAACATACAAGCTCATCGCTTAAAAAAGCTGATGAAAATGAAAACCCAAATAATGAGCTAAAAGAAGCTCAAATGCTGCGCAGGTAACAACAAAGTTGAGTGATAATTTTCTGTGGGTGTGTCACTACCATAAAAAAACGTTAACGTAATGATCTACATGCAGGTTGACGAATGCAAATGCTTACCGAAATATTGCACATAATCAGGAAGACAGCAATGTTTTTCAGGATTTGCCTCTTTATGTTTGTGGGCTCCTTTACTTTGTTTCCAACGGTCAGCGGCACCTCGGAAGGTTTCCTGGGACATCTGTACACCTGTCCGCTCTCCTCCTGCTCGTTCTCCATGGTGCTGCAGGTTCTGTCTGGAGTCACATATGCCCGGTTGATGATGCCGTTGTACGGCGGGGCCAAAGACGACGTCACCGAGAAGATTTCTGGAGAAGCTGGTAACTCGGGGTCTTCCCTCTCGCCATCCTCTTGCTTGCGATACAGGGACTCCACGATAAAGAGGTTCTGGATGTACTTCTCCAGCACAATTAGCAGAGAGTATAGGAGGTTGGTCCAGCGGTAAGGAGGGCTGCTGTCGGCCTCTAACACGGCCACTATGCTGCACCAGGACATGAGCCAGGAGCCGATGGAGGACCCGAACAGCAGCTCCGTGTCCAGCTGTCTGGATGGGTTCTTGGAGGTGTCGAGCGGCACGTGATCAGCTCGATATATGATCAGACCTGAAGCACCAGCAGAGCACATGAAAACCAGCATGACAATGCCATAAATGTAGAACATGGAAATGGCTGCCTCGCGCATCTTGAGGGATTCCTCCACATGGGTGACGTAGACCACCAGGATCCCGATAGTGCTGGCCAGAGCAAGAAGACCCAGGATGGGGCCAACCGTCAGGCATTGGGTTTTGGTAGCCAGCCTCTTACGGTTCGACGAGAGGTCAATGGTCCGCCCAATGTTCTTCCACATGACAAAGAGCATGGCGGAGACAAAGATGTGATACTCGACGTTGAAGGGATAGAGATAGAAGAGGCTGCTGGAGAACATGGAGCAAGTGCTGGTGGTGCAGTTACAGTGGGGTTCAGAGTGCACTGCAAGACAAATAAAAACAGATTCATGAGAGATGCTGCTCTACATTAATACTAATGCTGTCTTTTAAAACAACATTCGAGGAATACCTTATCCACAAGGGCCATTTGTGTATTCGACATGCATCCTGTGTTAACTTGAATTCTTGAAGAAAATATGTCATGCATGTCTCAATCGATTGACGAATCAAAACGTGGAGAAAATATGTGATGAATTGAAGCAAATGGGGGCGCCATCAGTTTACAAATTCAAACACACACTTGTGCACTGATCTACGTCACTAAGTGAAATGCTCTTTGAAACTATGGGTATTTGTAAATGTTGATAAGTATGTAAATGTAGCGTGTAAATATGTTGTATGATATCCTCTATTGTTTTATGTTTTATGTTTCATGTGGAACCTAATTGCTGCCGGTCTCCCTTGAAAAAGAAATATATGATCTCAAGGGACAATCTGGATAAATAAAGGTTTGAAATGAAATGAAGTGAAGTCCCCTTCCTGCACACATGTTCCTGAATGAAAATAGGCTCATGATACACCATGGCAATACTTTTGAATATACTCCAATAAAACATTGGTGACCAGACTGAATGAAGGAAACATGTCGTATCTGGGCTTTGAAGATGTATGTAATTTAATGTTAACATATTTTAACTGTAAACAAAGCTTTGAGGGGCCACTGAACCTTTACTCTAATCCAATCTTATCTTAAATGTTTAAAAAGAACTATTTTAAATTGCAGATTGGGTTTGTTGACTTCCTTTCCAGTGCAATCTTATTTACACACTTATTTACAGTCCTAGGAGAGTGCATCAGAAGATCACATCTCTGTTTACTAAGGTGGTGTTTCCCAACGGTTTGGCTTGTAGCTGCAATGTCTCACACTATTCCCTAATCGTGACAGTTCACCCACAACCACGGTATGTTTCTTCCCTTCCCTACAACTATAGGAAATGAGCATGGTCCTTTTCGCCACTTCTTAAGTATTTGGATTTGTGAGGGCATTCACATTTCAATAGATTTTTTTTTTTAGCCTTTTTCAATAATTCAGAGGGTAGCAAGTTCAAATCGTGTCTGTTTTTTTAATAAAGGTTTGGGCGCCATCTTGCAGCACAAAGCTCCATAATAAATTCCCATCTGACCCCTCGATGGTCTTATTCATTAGTCATATTCTCCTGATGTTATTAGAAATCCGACTCATTAGCTGAAAATCTGAAATGGTGATGACAATGCACTTCTTATACTTCCTCCTTGTCAAGCCTGCCACACTATGGTAATGCTGATGCCCTCTAGAGATCATCTCAACAAAACCCTGCCGTGTGCCCCCCCCCCCCCCCCCCGTTATCCCCTCCCGAAGGCCACCACTATGGCACTGCAGTCTTTAATTAAAAATGAAACAACAGTCAGGGTGCAGCCAGCCTCACAGTCAGCCGGATATGAGGAGGAGCAGCCGAACCCCCCAACCCTGGGCTTAGATGTATCAGTTACTGTAATTGCAGCACCCATGGGAGTAAGTAGCCTGGGGACAAAGCCGTCTGAGGTCAAGCGGGGGGTTGCCAAGGAGGGTGGTGGTGAACTAGCACTAGCAACACTGTGTGTCTCCTGAAACCTAATAGAGAGACGTTCGACACAAACAAGACCCACTGAACTGCAGAGCTAACCTCCCTTCCCCTCGCAAGCCCTCCTCTCCTTCCCTAATTTCTTTCATCCATTGAAGTGAGCTCTCAAGTGGACTATTGTACTTGTCTTCCAGGTACAAGCCAGCAATCAACCCCTTGGCCCTTACCTATAGTGAGGTTTCCGTAGCCCAGCGCCGAGAGTCTTTTCATATGGTTGTTCAGGAAGTGCTCGGCTTCTGACATGACGCCGTTGCACCACAGGAGGAGGTTTGTAAAGACTGCATGGATTACACCAAATCTGGAGAGAAACGAGGTGTATGGGCGTTCATTTGATAGCATGGGGCAGCGTTAGGATGATGATACAAGTTGTTGTGATCTGGATGCATGCAGATTCATCATTTTGCTCATTCTTTAGTTGAAGATGATAGTTCTCATGATTGTGATGTCAAAAAAGTGTTATGAAATTATGTAATTACACTTTTCACATACCTCTCAAATGTTTCAAAGCTCTTGATGACATCCTTGATGTGAAACCAGAGAAAATGCACCTAAACAAATTGCAACAAGACACAACAGTTAAAAAGACAGATTTGTATCCAACATGTTTCTTATTAAAACCTATATTAGAGACAGCAAAAACCACTTGAGTATAATTTAAATCCCCTCCCCAGAAGGATTTCCCTTGTCAGTAACACTCAAATAACATGGACGATGACAGGATTATATTGTTGCAGCAACTCTGTGCTCGCCTCAACAACAAAGACCACATTATTCAAAGACTACCTGGTTAAGTGGTGCACCGCAAAAAAGACAGTGTGTGTAACACTGCTGAAAGATTATTGTGTATTGAAATGAAAATGGGTTTAGAAACTTACCTGTGCAATGGTGTGAGTTGCATGGATGACAGGATATACCCCAAGCACCGCAGACACACAAGACCGATAGCCAACATAATACCCGATTCGGAACGCGTCCATGATCAGTGAAAGAAGAGCAAGGAGAGTCAAACCCCCTACAGAGAAATAAAGATCAATTTAAAACTGTCACTCATGTATAGCAAAACATTGTTCAGTCAATCACAAACCATTGCATTATGTGGATGTGTGATCTCCTTTAATCTCTAGACACATGGACAACATTCAAATCAATTAGATTTATTTTGAATGTACTGCTCACAAACTCACCTCTTATCCAGCATGTAGTGGCGTGGACATCTTTCTCTGTCCGCGTGTTTTTCTGTCTCTCCCGCACCAGGATGTACCACATCATCCAGATCAGCTGGAGGATCATGAGGCATGTGACAAAGGACAGCAGGTGCTCTTCCTTGACAGAGGGGCCATGGTGCGAGATGGCCAGCATCAACGCCAGCCCGATCAGCAGCAGGTTGGTGCCGTACTGGCCGCTGAGGATCTCCGCGTTCTTCCTCGGGTAATCCCCTGACAAACTGAGTTTCAGTTTGCTGAACATCTTCTTGTCTTGCTCGGAGCTGGACGACGAGGAGGAACTGTGACAGTACTTGTTAAGGCACATGTCCAAGCCGTTGTGCTCCACCATGATGGGAGGCATGAGGGGAAATATCGGAGAGAGGAGTAAAGTCAAAGCCTAGCGCTATAAGAGCATTTGGGGGAGGCCAGGTGTCTAACCTGTTGCTACAATGTGGGGATTCAGACAAATAGGTACCGTGCCAAACATGCCCATTCAATCTTCAAGGGTCCGGCTCAGTGGTCACGCATAGTTTCAATGTCCAGCCTCGCTGAGGATGGACTTGATAGATGCCTTTGTCATCTTTAAACCTGAAACTGAAAATATCTGGTCGCGTACCAGTCGCGCTGAGTCACTGAAAATGGTAGATTGCGTTTCAGTCTTTGGTGATCCCAGACCCCCGTACTCATGAAACTCCCATATGTTTCAGAGAAATCACTAGGCCTGCTGTGCCAGCCATTCACTGCATACAGAATATTAAAAAAAAACACTAAGCAAGGAATTATCCACAATAAAAGAAAAAACCGCCCAAATCCACGTCTCCGGAGCAGCCGCCAGACAGTCTTTCCAAGTCTGCTGAAATCCTCTCAGGGTGGCTATCGGGTGTTAAGCGGACAGGCCTTGGTGAGATACAACGGGAGATGGCATTTCACAAACCTGCGATTTTTACAGGCTGGAGGAAAGTGACCTGCCCTGACAACGCCGCAAATCCAAGTGCCACCTCCTCAAATCCTTACATCCATGTGGCTGAGATGTGTTCAAAGCTTTACCCTCAAGTTGAGGAAAAAAGAGAAGAATCGGATTTCAGTGGTCAAATTCACAATGGCTTTTTGTGAGTGGATGTAAAGAAGGAGCACACAGGCATTTGTATGGATATGACCAGGTAACCTCTGGTTGGAGATAAACAGCGGATGCGCGCAATCAGAATAACAATGGAACGACTGCTCACATAGATTGAGAGGTGATTGGTGTTGAATTTAGGAGGGGATGGGAGTGTTCATCAGGGCCTTTTAATCATTAACTAAAAAGTGTTACTTTTCTTTGTTTTTCATCTTAAAAAGTGAAATATAATTAGCAATAGCTCCGTTTCTGCTTGAGGAGTCTTTACGGTGCTTCAGTCCCTCGGGACAGTCAGCCATAAGACTTAATATAAAACGTGGATGAAATATAGGTGAGGGTCTCCCATTGATAGTTGGTGGTTAATTAGTACCAAAACAATTAGGAATTCGATTAACTTTCATGTAAACAACAGCAGCCCTGATTCAGATATCAATATATTGTAAGTCGCTTTAGATAAAAGCGTCAACTAAATGTCAGGTAAAGTTATTGTTTACATTTGTCATGCTCAGGAAATCAGGCCCAATCACCTATCGCGTGGAGCCTCCACCATCACGCGGACAGAGGCTTTCCCTGTGAAGCACTGATATCGACTTGTTGATCACTGAGGAAGAGTGAGATCCATTACTTATCAGGGAGCTTTAATTGAATGAACGGGCTGCCTGCTAAAGTCTAAACATGTTTTGATTTAATCTGGAAGTGTTCAAATTAGTTTTCTGTTGTTTGCTTCTCATCAACATACCTAAAACAACATTTCAGGTCAAAGCAATATCACTGTAGATAAGATTAATTGTCATCTTTTTTAAAAAAAGAAAAGGATTTAGATCAATGTAAGGTACTAGTACTTTCAATAGTGATGAGATATAATGAACATCCTAATATGCAAAATGTTTAAATGTAGTTTTCCCTGAAACATTGCAATTCTAGGTATTGGGAGCTCTGTTTTTCATCTATTTATTATAAATCGAATATTGTTTGATCATGAATATATGTATGTATAACATATACCTAATATATATGCTTCTTTTTCTAATGCTGTATATTTTCCAGTGTGCATATGATTTATTTGTATTTTATAAAAAATGCTAAAGACTCAATAAACAATAAATAGCCTACTACTCTGAAACGAGACACTTTGCACGATTACTTCAGAAACTTAATAATTCTGTACTATTGCTCGAGTACAATCTTAAATGCAGTTAATATGTTCACGCTATATCATTATAGTAAATGTCTGAATACCGTATCCACCCCATCCTGGACCCACTGGATAATAAAGTTAAACTGAAAGTCAGAAAGTAAGATGCGTAACCTCCCAAATGTCTTATTATTTTAAACATATCCCTTTCTTTTATTTTTTACCTGAAAATCAAATCAAAAATTGTTTTAAACTGGCCTTTAAAATCCATTAAATGGGGCCTCCAAAGTTCATCTTATAATGGTGAAATATTGAGCAGGTCTTTTTTTATTTTAGCAAGACCTTTCCAAATCCCACAGCTCTGGTGACTATTGTTGTTTTGTATCGCGTTGTATTGAGAGGCGCTTTTGCTATGTGTGTAAATGAGAGTGGATAACAAATTAGAAACACAAACTTTAAGTCAGTACTTACACATCTCTATCAACATCCCTCTGACAATGCCAAAAGTGCGAGTTAGCATTATTATTTTACGTTATGTATTTGTTCAAGGTTCTTGCAATGAAACAGTTTAGAAAGTAGTGAACAGTTATAAATGTTTATTAAAGAAAGAACATTTTGCACAATATGAGAAGTCTTGGAATTCTCCAGAACGAAAAGCGAAAAATAATTTAAAATCGTTGTTAGTTTCATTAACAGTAACAACACTTTCTCACACACACACATAAATACACAAGGTCATTTTCACAGTGGATATTTTAACTTGTCATGTTAGGATTAGCACTGGTGTATTTAAATAAAATAAATTAACAGAGCCGTAGTTTCACTTTTTCCTACTGCGCCAAAAGGTCTGCTGTGAAAAAGGCTATTCTCGAATCACTCGTCACACTAGTGCTGTTTGCGAAACACTCTACACAATGCAACACATCTCCACACATTCTTTTCTTCAGTAAAACATAGCAGTGACAAATCATAAAGTGAGATGGCTACACTCTCAGGTCACAGACACACCACAGTGCTGACCTGCCCCGGCCTAAAGCATCAATGCACACTGACAACAGCTGTGTGGTTTCAGGACGCTCTACATCAATCTGCTGCAGGTGTAAGACCGGGAGGTGTGAGGGACAGAGGGGAGACAATGGGACCATTTCTGTTAGTGTTGGAGTGTCTAAGGTTTTTAAATGTTATAGGCACCAGTGTGTGTTGATGCGGCTAAGCATTGTTTAAGAAATGTGTGTATGTAAGGGAGAAAACCCATACGAAGAAAACTAGTACAAAGCATATTTAAAGTTTAACAACACAGGAACCATATGTCGATGTCCAATTTAAGGCCAAATACAATGTTATTCATAAAAAAATATACATTTTGTGCAAATTAAAATTAAAGAGCTTTTTGTAGAAAAAGAAAGGAGAGTATCGTCTTCACCCAAGCATAGAGATGAACATGACCACACCCATGAACTGTGTGAAGAGGATGAGCGGAGTGAGGAAGGACCACACTGGCCACAGGGCAATGTTTAGGCTGCAAGACAAAGTAAATAACATTTACAACAGGCACACTTATAATCTTAGGTGTTTCCACACTGTGCTGTTGTCACATGCTCCGCAGAGGAAGAATGGGAGGCTAGAAAATGCCGGTGATGTCTTTTTGGATATTCAATTACTCAAGACAAGTCCACACATGTCTCTCTTTCTAAGGCAGCATCCAAATGAACACGTTTTGCATTTGAAAGCTTCCCACTCTCCAATGACACGGATTCATGTGAACATTTATTAACATTTTAAACAATGTGGATCACCCAATCACAGGACAAGGAAGGCCAAGTGGCCAAGCATTTAAAGTAACTGTGAAGAAGAGTTGAAAAAGTCAGATAAGAAAAAACAGCATTAACCAGACATAACATGTTAATGTGTAAACTAAGAGAGCAATTTCAGTTCACATTTTTTCCCTTAAGCCTTTATAGTCATGGCTATTACACGTTTTTATTTGTGATAAATATGATTAATAACAAAAGCTATCGCTGTACATATTTCTTAAAAAAAAATTGTTTTCAACCATTTCAATATACTATATTAAATCCTATCAAGAAAAACGAGCTGGATAAATTAATTTCAATACAAATATACAAACTGATCTATGGGGGTTTAGTTAGAACCTATGTTTTACCCAGTGCAAGGTGATACAGATTCTCACACGCTGTAAGTAAAATATATGTTTTTCAAAAGTGACGTTTCAGTGAACGAGAGATCCAAAATTAGGGAAACAAAGATAAGCCCTTCCTTTACACATCCACACAGTCCTAAGTAGAGGTCTAAATTAAGTACACTGTGTTGTGCCTTATAAAGCAGAAATGAAACGCATGTGAGTATTCAACGTGCATGTAGGGCAGGGGTGTCAAACTCAAGGCCCGGGGGCCAAATCCGGCCCGTGACTTCACTTCATGTGGCCCCACAAGAGCTTGCAAAGAATATAATATGTTTATTATACGGTTACATGCCGCTTTACAGAAGCACGTTGCCCATAAACTACATGTCCCACGATGCATCTCAAATGTGACTTTTTTTCTCAAATGTGACTTTTTTTCTCAAAATGTGACTTTTTTTTCAAAACGTTACTTTATTTTCAAATGTAATGTAAATTCGAATTTTCATTTCTTTTGACTTTTTTTTCTCCAGAATTTGGCTTTGCTTTTTAAATCATTTTGTGGCATTCTCACTGAAGAGACTTGCAATTATTTGCCCTAGACTTCTGCTTTGAGACATAGTTAATGATGAAGTTATTACCCTATCTGATAATAATCCAATGCAGAGGCAATCATGCAATACAATACATTATTTTATATATATTAAATATTTATATATATATATATTTATATAGTCTTATATATACAACTGGCCCTTTGAGTGCAACCATAATGCTGATGTGGCCGGAGATGAAATTGAGGTTTGATACCCCTGATGTAGGGCCTATAAATCCACAAATGTTGTCGAACCAAATATTTGTGTACCCCTCCCCATAAGCTTCAAGAGTTTGAAACGGCATGTTTAGATAGGAGAGGTTCATTGTGTGCGATATCCTTAAAAACCTTTCACAGTTGGAGAAAATAAATATTTGTACTTTCACTGAAAAAATATCCTATAGTCAAATGTGTTTTTGCCGTTTTACCTGCAAGATGCAGCAATGAAGGCTGCGGTGGTGACGGGAGGAATGGCAGGGTACACTTGTTCGTAGTGATTGATGCCTTTGTAACACTCCAGGTACATGATGCAGAACATGGCCAGAGACAGGCAGGTCCCGAGGAGGCCCAGACCCGCATTGAACCACCAACTGGATAATAGGAATTAAAAAGAGATAAAGTATAACGCAATCTATAGGGACTTATTAAAGCTTCTCAAACATAAAATATAGTTAACACCACAACCTGCTTCAGAGATACTGTTTCGTTGGTATCATATACCAGTGATAATATGTTGATAATATGCTACTTTTACGTGATCAACAACCTTTCGTGAAATCAATGCTTTCCAACAAATATGTTTACTGTGTTTATAGGTCATTCAAAGGAAATATACCCAGAACAACGGTGTAATACTTCAATTTGTTTCCTGCTTTACCATACTCAACACAACTTGCCTTATAATGGTTGTAATAGAGAAAAAACAAACAACAGCTGCAACAAGTGTGTGTGATTAAATCACCTTTTGATATCATCGTTCTCTATGATGTTGTTGAAGAAATCCACATAGTAGGTAACAGCTACAGATGCCACGATCCAGAAAACGGAATGTCTGTTAATGCGAGGGAGAGGCTTCGCATCTTTTTCCTCCTGACCTGAAAGAAAGAACGAAATAAATAGTTTCAAAAGCATGTTTCATCCTATGTAAACGTTAGAAAAATAGAGACCTTAAAAAGGTTATAACAACACGTTTATTCATAGCAAATAGACTTAAATGTGGTACATCAATACTTACATATTGCATGATTCAAAATAATAAGATACTTTTGGTATAGATTTTACTACCAAATATGAGAGTGGACTTGTCTTGTGCTAAATCCACTCCTTCAAAAAGGGGTAAGGAGTTTCTTTTGGGTGAAATGATAGCTTTTTTTTTGTTGATAATCTCACTTCTCTGAGAGGTATTCATCTCTATCATTTACTGGTTGATCCACATATCAGAGGATGTTGTTGGCTGCTTAAATGTCTCAGGATGCTGGTCTAGTCTGTGCAGAGTTCACAGTGAACTCCATGCCCTGGAAAATAGTTGGCCTACATTTGTAATCAAAGTTATAGCTGTTGGTCCACCTTTGATACGACATGAAACTATACCACCTTGTTTTGCCAGA
Source organism: Pseudochaenichthys georgianus (assembly GCF_902827115.2). Taxonomy (NCBI): domain Eukaryota; kingdom Metazoa; phylum Chordata; class Actinopteri; order Perciformes; family Channichthyidae; genus Pseudochaenichthys; species Pseudochaenichthys georgianus. The sequence continues at coordinate 10,042,910 of NC_047507.1, read as the reverse complement.
ATGACTACCTAGGATCTGTACACTTGAATGAAAGCAGCAATGATTACTACTGGAAACATCGAACTTATATATTACAGTTATTAGTTTACACTGGCAAAGACATGCCCCTTGGATTAAGGACAGTGAGCAGAGAAGAGGATATTATGTGTCACACTCAAAACAATCAAGAATTGCTGGATTTCTGCCAGGAAGGGCCTCAAAATGGGACAATTGTCCACCATTTAAACCCACATTAGACTAAAAATGTTGCATATGTGTTTCTTTTATAAATATATGATTCAACTTGTGAAAGGAACATGATGAAAGGCTTTTAAAAAACGATATAGCCAGTGGACTGGCCCTTCTATAGATTTATCAATACAAGTTAGCTAGTCTTCTTACAACTATGTTAGCTCAGATTAGCCACCAAGATCGGCTTATTTGACGTGTTGTCACTAGCACTTACATTCATTAAGTTAGTGCCCAAAGAGGAACAGAGTTTACAATTAACGTTTCATTCAAGTGTTAACAGAAAGCACTTTCTTAAAATACCCTGTAAAAGTTGGCTAACAGCGCTAGCAAACAGTGTTTCTGAAGCTTACTCTTCTCATCTTCGTCACCATGTGTCCTTGTTTGCATAAGAATCTCCGCATCTTTCTTAAATCTATTCCGCAAAGTGGCAAGTTCACTGTCGTTCATCATTTTGTTGTTGCTAAATTTATTTTACAGCTCTAACGGCTAAGCAGTGTTTAGATGGCACTTCCTGTTAGACAGAGTCGCTTTCTTATGACGAACTCGAAAGCGACAGTTTTTTCAAACGTGAACACATAGCTAAACAATATAAATCTGAAAATAAAACGTCGAAAATATAAATTTTACTTTAGAAATGTTTTCGAAGTAAATCAAAAAGGAATCCAAGAAAATCCGTGTGTAATCCGTCCAATTGTTTTTCTTTATTAAACACGTAAACGGAAGACCGCCTGAGAGGCGTTTTTGCTTTTTGCTTTTTACCTTACTAAATGAGGGGCGAAACTCACGGAAGTGATTTCAAAACAAAAGCACTCTTTAAAAATCACCCTTTGAATCACGACAGTATCCTGCTGAAGGAACTGTGATTATTATAAACAAGGGGAATTTAGCGATCACAGCGAAAACGGCCAAGACACATATTGAGCCCAGAAAATGAATGTTATTAAGGGCTGTAAATATAATAAGCCTAATACGTCTAAAATGGACAACATTGTTAGGAGATATAAACTATAGCCTGCTGCGATTCTGCACTGCGGTCAACTCCGCCGTCTCTCGAGTTTGCTTTTTCAAATCAGCTGCTCTTCATTATTCCTGCTATATTTGACGAGTGATACAAATATTTTTTACCACAAGTTCTTAAGGAAACTGACACTGTTGGACTCGGTTCTAGTTTGACTTCTACCAGAAATGAAATGAAGTACTTTTACTGTGTACTTTGTGACTAATCCGCAGTCAAAGACTGCGGTCAAGCCAGCCTCCACTTGGGAAAACACAGTCAAGCCAGCCCGCACGTGATATTGGGGTGCGCGAATATTAGAAGCATTAGGGTAAAATCCCAGCGCTTACTCGGTCAATAACAAAAGCACCTATAAAAACAAACCAAACATATTAAATTAAGAAATATGTACTATATAATGTGATCAATAATTATTTAAAACAAACTACGTATAACTACCACGAGTAAATGTAAAATGTAAGGAGTTTTAAAATAAAAGTCCTTTGAAATCTCATATTGAAATCTCATATATGAGCTATCAGCCCTGTGTTTAGATAAGAATAAAACAAAATCTCTCCCTGATGCAAGACTCATCTCACTGCAAGGTGATAGAAGGACACCCCATCTACTCACCCAGAAAAAATCAGGACATTCTATATATCACCCTGCAGTGAGATGAGTCTTGCATCAGGGAGAGATTTCGTTTTATTCTTATCTAAACACAGGGCTGATAGCTCATATATGGGATTTCAAAGGTCTTTTATTTTGAAACTCCACATCAGAATGTCCTGATCTTTTCTGGGTGAGTAGATGGGGTGTCCTTCTATCACCCTGCAGTGAGATGAGTCTTTCATCAGGGAGAGATTTCGTTGTATTCTTATCTAAACACAGGGCTGATAGCTCATATATGGGATTTCAAAGGTCTTTTATTTTGAAACTCCACATCAGAATGTCCTGATTCTTTCTGGGTGAGTAGATGGGGTGTCCTTCTATCACCCTGCAGTGAGATGAGTCTTGGATCAGGGAGAGATTTCGTTTTATTCTTATCTAAACACAGGGCTGATAGCTCATATATGGGATTTCAAAGGTCTTTTATTTTGAAACTCCACATCAGAATGTCCTGATTTTTTCTGGGTGAGTAGATGGGCTGCCCTTCTATCACCCTGCAGTGAGATGAGTCTTGCATCAGGGAGAGATTTCGTTTTATTCTTATCTAAACACAGGGCTGATAGCTCATATATGGGATTTCAAAGGTCTTTTATTTTGAAACTCCACATCAGAATGTCCTGATTTTTTCTGGGTGAGTAGATGGGGTGTCCTTCTATCACCCTGCAGTGAGATGAGTCTTGGATCAGGGAGAGATTTCGTTTTATTCTTATCTAAACACAGGGCTGATAGCTCATATATGGGATTTCAAAGGTCTTTTATTTTGAAACTCCACATCAGAATGTCCTGATTTTTTCTGGGTGAGTAGATGGGCTGTCCTTCTATCACCCTGCAGTGAGATGAGTCTTGCATCAGGGAGAGATTTCGTTTTATTCTTATCTAAACACAGGGCTGATAGCTCATATATGGGATTTCAAAGGTCTTTTATTTTGAAACTCCACATCAGAATGTCCTGATCTTTTCTGGGTGAGTAGATGGGGTGTCCTTCTATCACCCTGCAGTGAGATGAGTCTTTCATCAGGGAGAGATTTCGTTGTATTCTTATCTAAACACAGGGCTGATAGCTCATATATGGGATTTCAAAGGTCTTTTATTTTGAAACTCCACATCAGAATGTCCTGATTTTTTCTGGGTGAGTAGATGGGGTGTCCTTCTATCACCCTGCAGTGAGATGAGTCTTGGATCAGGGAGAGATTTCGTTGTATTCTTATCTAAACACAGGGCTGATAGCTCATATATGGGATTTCAAAGGTCTTTTATTTTGAAACTCCACATCAGAATGTCCTGATTGTTTCTGGGTGAGTAGATGGGCTGTCCTTCTATCACCCTGCAGTGAGATGAGTCTTGCATCAGGGAGAGATTTCGTTGTATTCTTATCTAAACACAGGGCTGATAGCTCATATATGGGATTTCAAAGGTCTTTTATTTTGAAACTCCACATCAGAATGTCCTGATTGTTTCTGGGTGAGTAGATGGGCTGTCCTTCTATCACCCTGCAGTGAGATGAGTCCTTGCATCAGGGAGAGATTTTGTTTTATTCTTATCTAAACACAGGGCTGATAGCTCATATATGGGATTTCAAAGGTATTTTATTTTGAAACTCCACATCAGAATGTCCTGATCTTTTCTGGGTGAGTAGATGGGGTGTCCTTCTATCACCCTGCAGTGAGATGAGTCTTTCATCAGGGAGAGATTTCGTTGTATTCTTATCTAAACACAGGGCTGATAGCTCATATATGGGATTTCAAAGGTCTTTTATTTTGAAACTCCACATCAGAATGTCCTGATTTTTTCTGGGTGAGTAGATGGGGTGTCCTTCTATCACCCTGCAGTGAGATGAGTCTTGCATCAGGGAGAGATTTTGTTTTATTCTTATCTAAACACAGGGCTGATAGCTCATATATGAGATTTCAAAGGTCTTTTATTTTGAAACTCCACATCAGAATGTCCTGATTTTTTCTGGGTGAGTAGATGGGGTGTCCTTCTATCACCCTGCAGTGAGATGAGTCTTGCATCAGGGAGAGATTTCGTTTTATTTTTATCTAAACACAGGGCTGATAGCTCATATATGGGATTTCAAAGGTCTTTTATTTTGAAACTCCACATCAGAATGTCCTGATTTTTTCTGGGTGAGTAGATGGGCTGTCCTTCTATCACCCTGCAGTGAGATGAGTCTTGCATCAGGGAGAGATTTCGTTTTATTCTTATCTAAACACAGGGCTGATAGCTCATATATGGGATTTCAAAGGTCTTTTATTTTGAAACTCCACATCAGAATGTCCTGATCTTTTCTGGGTGAGTAGATGGGGTGTCCTTCTATCACTCTGCAGTGAGATGAGTCTTTCATCAGGGAGAGATTTCGTTGTATTCTTATCTAAACACAGGGCTGATAGCTCATATATGGGATTTCAAAGGTCAAGACTCAACTCACTGCAGGGTGATAGATAGGGTGATAGATAGAATGTCCTGATTTTTTCTGGGTGAGTAGATGGGGTGTCCTTCTATCACCCTGCAGTGAGATGAGTCTTGCAGAGATTTCGTTTTATTCTTATCTAAACACAGGGCTGATAGCTCATATATGGGATTTCAAAGGTCTTTTATTTTGAAACTCCACATCAGAATGTCCTGATCTTTTCTGGGTGAGTAGATGGGGTGTCCTTCTATCACCCTGCAGTGAGATGAGTCTTTCATCAGGGAGAGATTTCGTTGTATTCTTATCTAAACACAGGGCTGATAGCTCATATATGGGATTTCAAAGGTCAAGACTCAACTCACTGCAGGGTGATAGATAGGGTGATAGATAGAATGTCCTGATTTTTTCTGGGTGAGTAGATGGGGTGTCCTTCTATCACCCTGCAGTGAGATGAGTCTTGCATCAGGGAGAGATTTCGTTTTATTCTTATCTAAACACAGGGCTGATAGCTCATATATGGGATTTCAAAGGTCTTTTATTTTGAAACTCCACATCAGAATGTCCTGATTTTTTTCTGGGTGAGTAGATGGACTGTCCTTCTATCACCCTGCAGTGAGATGAGTCTTGCATCAGGGAGAGATTTCGTTTTATTCTTATCTAAACACAGGGCTGATAGCTCATATATGGGATTTCAAAGGTCTTTTATTTTGAAACTCCACATCAGAATGTCCTGATCTTTTCTGGGTGAGTAGATGGGGTGTCCTTCTATCACCCTGCAGTGAGATGAGTCTTGCAGAGATTTCGTTGTATTCTTATCTAAACACAGGGCTGATAGCTCATATATGGGATTTCAAAGGTCTTTTATTTTGAAACTCCACATCAGAATGTCCTGATCTTTTCTGGGTGAGTAGATGGGGTGTCCTTCTATCACCCTGCAGTGAGATGAGTCTTTCATCAGGGAGAGATTTCGTTGTATTCTTATCTAAACACAGGGCTGATAGCTCATATATGGGATTTCAAAGGTCAAGACTCAACTCACTGCAGGGTGATAGATAGGGTGATAGATAGAATGTCCTGAATTTTTCTGGGTGAGTAGATGGGGTGTCCTTCTATCACCCTGCAGTGAGATGAGTCTTGCATCAGGGAGAGATTTCGTTTTATTCTTATCTAAACACAGGGCTGATAGCTCATATATGGGATTTCAAAGGTCTTTTATTTTGAAACTCCACATCAGAATGTCCTGATTTTTTCTGGGTGAGTAGATGGGCTGTCCTTCTATCACCCTGCAGTGAGATGAGTCTTGCATCAGGGAGAGATTTCGTTTTATTCTTATCTAAACACAGGGCTGATAGCTCATATATGGGATTTCAAAGGTCTTTTATTTTGAAACTCCACATCAGAATGTCCTGATCTTTTCTGGGTGAGTAGATGGGGTGTCCTTCTATCACCCTGCAGTGAGATGAGTCTTTCATCAGGGAGAGATTTCGTTGTATTCTTATCTAAACACAGGGCTGATAGCTCATATATGGGATTTCAAAGGTCTTTTATTTTGAAACTCCACATCAGAATGTCCTGATTTTTTCTGGGTGAGTAGATGGGGTGTCCTTCTATCACCCTGCAGTGAGATGAGTCTTGGATCAGGGAGAGATTTCGTTTTATTCTTATCTAAACACAGGGCTGATAGCTCATATATGGGATTTCAAAGGTCTTTTATTTTGAAACTCCACATCAGAATGTCCTGATTGTTTCTGGGTGAGTAGATGGGCTGTCCTTCTATCACCCTGCAGTGAGATGAGTCTTGCATCAGGGAGAGATTTCGTTGTATTCTTATCTAAACACAGGGCTGATAGCTCATATATGGGATTTCAAAGGTCTTTTATTTTGAAACTCCACATCAGAATGTCCTGATTGTTTCTGGGTGAGTAGATGGGCTGTCCTTCTATCACCCTGCAGTGAGATGAGTCTTGCATCAGGGAGAGATTTTGTTTTATTCTTATCTAAACACAGGGCTGATAGCTCATATATGGGATTTCAAAGGTATTTTATTTTGAAACTCCACATCAGAATGTCCTGATCTTTTCTGGGTGAGTAGATGGGGTGTCCTTCTATCACCCTGCAGTGAGATGAGTCTTTCATCAGGGAGAGATTTCGTTGTATTCTTATCTAAACACAGGGCTGATAGCTCATATATGGGATTTCAAAGGTCTTTTATTTTGAAACTCCACATCAGAATGTCCTGATTTTTTCTGGGTGAGTAGATGGGGTGTCCTTCTATCACCCTGCAGTGAGATGAGTCTTGGATCAGGGAGAGATTTCGTTTTATTCTTATCTAAACACAGGGCTGATAGCTCATATATGGGATTTCAAAGGTCTTTTATTTTGAAACTCCACATCAGAATGTCCTGATTGTTTCTGGGTGAGTAGATGGGCTGTCCTTCTATCACCCTGCAGTGAGATGAGTCTTGCATCAGGGAGAGATTTTGTTTTATTCTTATCTAAACACAGGGCTGATAGCTCATATATGAGATTTCAATATGAGATTTCAAAGGACTTTTATTTTAAAACTCCTTACATTTTACATTTACTCGTGGTAGTTATACGTAGTTTGTTTTAAATAATTATTGATCACATTATATAGTACATATTTCTTAATTTAATATGTTTGGTTTGTTTTTATAGGTGCTTTTGTTATTGACCGAGTAAGCGCTGGGATTTTACCGTAATGCTTCTAATATTCGCGCACCCCAATATCACGTGCGGGCTGGCTTGACTGTGTTTTCCCAAGTGGAGGCTGGCTTGACCGCAGTTGTCAAAGTCCCCTCCATAATACATGTTTTTCTGCTATCTTTGATGAGTGATACAAATATAATTGTACCTTTAGTTCTTAATGAAATTGATACTGTTTGACTTCTTATCAGTTAGCCTACTGTACTTACAATACATTGAAGTACTTTTACTGTGTATTGTTTGAGAAATACTCTGTCAAAGTCCCCTGCTGAGAACAACATCAAGCCACTTCTGCTAAGTTTGATGAGGGAATTCTTTTTTATTGCCATTAGTTCTTCGTGAGATTGATCCTGTTGGACTCAGTACTAGTGAAACTACCCCCACAAGTAGGCCTACTATGAAGTACTTACTGTGTACTTTTCCAACAATCCTCGTGAGGACAAGAATGCATGTTTCTCTGCTATTTTGAATAAGCGTTAAAAAACCTTTCTTCATGAGACTGCTATTGTTGGACAGAGTATTTTAAGAGGATGATAGACAGCACACTGACACACTCTGTCACTCGTGTTGGCCTCTTATGATGCTGCTGTCTTGATTATTTCTCAGCCGCTAGTTCGTCACAGATTCTTCAGTCTCATCAGCCTCATCCTTCCATCAGTCCCAGTCAACGCCTCCAGCACACTTCCAGTGTCTGACTCCATATGATATTGTCCTGATGCTGTAAGGGTGATGCCCCATGATCACACAGTGCCAAGGACCTCATATTATGTCTGTCATTAATGTTACATCACCCATTATAACAATTTTCTTTCCATTTTTTCTCTTCTCTTAACTGAATAGTCCTGTCTTTAAGTATAATACAATGTAAAGTCCTTTTCCTGCACCATTTTAAGGCTTCAAAACAGGCATTTTTACTGTATGTGTTTGGAGAAATTACACAATCAATGGCCCAGAATTGTACTTTATAAACTATGAATCTTGGTGCTTGAAGAAATACACACTGGCTAAGCCGGCCAGGATATATGATTTTTTGGAGCCCTTTTTTCAATATTTATTCAAATGTCACTAGTTTTTTAAACAAACCACTATCTGAGGATAATACAAGCAACCATAAAACGCCCTTTATCTAGAGAGCCATTGAAGCTCATGAAGAATCTATCCTTCCACAAATCTTTGCAACTGCTTCTATTAATAAAGTTGCCACGTGTTTTCAAATTCAAGTTAAGGCACTATCTGTGCAGAACATTACAAATATTCTTCATTTGCAGTATTTTATTTATTTATGTTAAGTGTTCAGAAAGACTGCATCAATGATATGCTATACATCGATATAATATCAATATTGTTAACTTCAACCAAAGTTAATTTAAATAGTGGGCAAAATGGGTTAATTGCCATGCATGTGGTGTTTGATATAGTTTACGTTGAATTTCAACTACTTTAGGCAGAAAAACATAATATTGACTAAAACTTTTTTTACAATTTACTATAATTTAGAAAGGTTTTCGTGAGAAATCATTTCAGAGCGAATTTTCTTTTCATTTTATATTTAAATTCAAAATGTTGGCACACAACATTATTAATGTATACATTTTTATCATTTTTTTAAAAATTATGAATCCATTTATTGTGTTTCCTTGAGGCTGGGGAAGATATCCAGCAGTTCAACATGCAAATGTTCTATTACAAGTAAATATAAGTATAACATGGAGAAGGAAATAAAATACGTTTCATAGGAGGATGTGGAATTGTTTTCTCTCACCTTGTAATTACACAATCAAACACTCTATAATTTAGCTCTGGCCTTCACTCACAAACAATTTTTTTTTGAATTGGACACATTTTTTGAATCTCTATTGACTGACATGCGATGACTGGGACTGATGGAAGAATCAGCGAGGAATGAACTAGGAGTAGAGAAATAGTCCTTAAAAGACAGCATTGTCATAAGAGGCCAACAAGAGTCACAGGGGTGTGTCACTTTGCTGAAGGCCAGTCCCTAAAGACTTTCCACGGTGTAAAAATGCTGCTGCCAGAGTACTGACTGGAAGTATTGCTGATAATATGTCCACCATATCCTCTTAAAATACTCTGTCCAACATAGCCGTGGGAACATGTTTCAAATGGGGGGGGTGCTGTGGGGATGACACCAGGGCTGGTTCTGACCAATTTGCTGCCCTAGGCAAGATTTTAGCAGGCAATTAAAAACCTCTACAAAAGACCAATACACTACAAACAGAGAAACTTATTGACATGGTGGACAGCTTATATAAAAAGGCTTCAAATGCATTTAGTACTCAATGAACATGTTTTGATTTGGGGGGTGGACGTCACATCCTCTAGGGGGGTGATAATGCACGGATATCACCGGTGGATATCGATTTTATGGCTTTCCAAAATGTCCCAGGATTATTCAGGTTCTTTGTGGTAACTGACAGATAATACTTAGACTTAGCACTTTTGATTTGCGATGTGAAGCTATTTCTTAGCTGCCTAAAGCGTAGCCATTCTACCTCTGAGCCTGATCTCCTATAGCCTTTGCCCAGGCCTTGTTTCTCTCATGTAGGAGACTAGATAATTCAGCAGAAAACCAAGGATTGTCTCGTCCCTTCACTCTAAATGGACGCAGGGGTGCATGTCTATCTATAATTTCCATAAAACCAAGATAAAAATAAGACCATGCAGTTTCTACATCGCAATATGAATTGCCCATTATTTTTTTGTTCTATACAAAACCAAATTGTCTGATGCAAGCACTGTGTTTTGTGTATAGATCCTTCTTTCTTGGCACAGACCGCACGAAACAAACTGGACCACCGGGCTGGAATTGAAACTGACCCTCAAAGGCGAAATGAGGATATTGGAACAAAAAAGTCAAACAGGGCACATTTGCTTCCATCCCTCAAAAACTTTACAGAATGCATCCACCTGGCTGTCCTCCAACATTTATCTTGATCTTGAATGTATACTTTTACATAGCGCGGGCACTAATCGGACACTGCTGATACCTTTATACTAATTCACTATCAATTTCAACCTGGCACAGGCAGGGCACGTGTAGTGAAGACAAGTGAATGATACTCGCTGCTACCGCTCATTCTGCAACAGTAACACTCAGATGCCTTTTAGGTAGGCCTACACCTAAAACTGACTGCAATACATATTTAATCATCACAAGTGTTAATCAAACTCTTAGGCATGTCGTCAAATGTTAGCTTGTTGTTGAAAGTAAGTGAGTATATTTACTAAAAGACTGTACTTAAGCACAATTTAAGAAATGTTACTTGATTATTTCCTTGCTACTTTATACTTCTACTCCACAAAATGTATTGGAGGACTAAAAGCTGCTATTTTCTTTTAAGATTGAATGTAAATCATTTTGATTATAGATTTAAAGAATACTATTATTAGTCTCCTGTAATTAAAATATGCACCAGCGTTATCATTGAAGTGATAAACACTGCATTTATTGTTATCCAATAATATAATATCCTGCATTTGGCCATTCTTCATAATGAACACCTTACACTTTAAGTATATTTTGATGCTTGTACTTTTACCCAAGTAACATTTTGAATGAAGATTTGTACCACTGTAGTATAGGCCTGTGGCTACTTTTACTTAAATAGAAGATCTGTGTACTTTCTCCACCACTGAGCATTTGTTGTTCCTGTGCAGATGCACCAGATAAGGGTGTTACCTCATACTCTGAGATATCAGCCCGAGAAGTCTGGCTCATACCCTGGGGATTAGTAAGAGAAGGAATACCTGGTCATGTTTTCCGCCTCCTTACGATAGCAAAAGAAAAATAGATGTACTCACTGCTGTACTGTGTCACATTTAAGCGAGACCAACTTTTGCTAGACAGAGCCACGGGTGACAATTACAAGGTAATGATAAATGCTAAAATTAAAAAATGGATTAGGAATCCACCAAAAAGTATTGGCCATATTGAATAAATGCCAAGTTTAGAAATGGTGTGTTGAATTACTTGACTGTTAAAATAAATGTAACTTCTATAAACATGTATCAAAAGCTCCATGCTAAGATCATAAAAACTTCAAACTAGCCATTAATGTTATCACTGCTTTATACTTGTACTATATTTGGATGCCAATTCAAATTCTATTGTGCTTTTACTGGAGAGCGATGTTTAATTACCTTGTACATGTAACAGAGCCTTTATAACCATGTTTGCCACTATTAGTAAGATCTGAAAACGACTTCCACCACTATTTACCACCACAGTGATATCAATCCCAAGTTTGCTTACGCTAACTTTAGCACTTTAAGCTAATGGTCTCACCAGCTACCAAGGTGTAGGCAGTAGAACCCCTAACTTGAAAAATAGTATAGGTTTTTTTTACTTTACTTTTCACTTGCATGGCATTTTTTAATATCATTATTGTTTCAGTACAAACATGTCATATTTTTTACCTAAGACAGTGTTATGAGTTCAGGGAGGAAATTGCACCCACAGATAGCACATGGCCACACAGATAATCTTACAGTATCAAGTAGAAGAGATACAAAAAAAATCAATCTAAGATTTGTTTTGCAACAGCAAAGACCGGTATAGTTTAATTTTATCTGGAGTATCCTGTGGGGTCTAGATTAAAACAAACACAAAAACACTGTTGATACTAGAAAACTTGAGTAACAGCTTGACTAATACCCAAAGTATGCAATATACAATTACAGGTGAACAGAGTGATGAATGAGCATCAGTGTTAAACCTGCCGGGATTACTAGACCTTCATAAAGCTGGGCTGATTTCCTCCTGTGTGTGTGTGTGTGTGTGTGTGTGTGTGTGTGTGTGTGTGTGTGTGTGTGTGTGTGTGTGTGTGTGTGTGTGTGTGTGTGTGTGTGTGTGTGTGTGTGTGTGTGTGTGTGTGTGTGTGTGTGTGTGTGTGTGTGTGTGTGTGGCGTAGAGGTTGCTCATTCTAGCGGTTGGAAATCAGACAGCATTAAAACTTCACCTCAGGCTGACACCAAGCATCTTGCTTCTATGGAGCTTCTGTGTCCCTGGCCAAGTGAACCCCGTTCGGGGTGCCGAGGAATGTGCATTAGCTTCGTCCCGTGTGAGAGTCAAATTCACCTCAGGTGCACCTCTCCTGTTTCCCTTCCCCCACTCCAACATCCAATCCCACAGATAAGGTGCCATTTCCCAGACTTACCGTGGGCTTGGAATGTGAAACAGAGCGGCCGTCTGTCACAATTGTCATTTCATACATTAAACAATGACACCTTGTAAGGTAATTTGTAAAAGCCTTCTTCAATACAATCAGCAAAACAACCAACACCTTATTCAGTTATAAAATGATTTAATCTTTGAGATTCGGTCATCTGTACAAAAACATCCGAGGGAAGATGGCAGACAACAAAGGCTTTTATATTTTAAAAGTCTATGAACAATACGTTTCATGACAGACGGGCGGGACAAACAGCTCTACTTTATAAGTCTAACTCTTTCTTTCAAAACTCTAAATTTGGGATTCTTGGTGACCTTCTTGTTGAAAATCGCGAGCACCTCTTCCTCCTTTCTAAAGTTCCCATCACCGGTGAAAGTGTAGTACGCTGCCAAAACCTGGAAAAAGAAGAACAAACTCTTAACATCATAACCAAAGAGAACTGAACGTGCTGGGATCAAACTCATGATATTCAAACACTTCACTTCATGCTTCACCTTCTTCCTGAGTTTCTTTAAGGGCAGCTCCTGGTCATCTGCGTCTTTCAGTACTGCCTTGATATTTCCCTTCCAGTTGAATTTGCCTGTGAATTAATCAAAAACAAAAATGAGCTGCCAGTTGATAATACACTTATTATTCACATGTCCTGGCTGTAAACACAAGAAGCAACAACGACCCCTGGTGGCTTTGTTGTGTTAAACCATCACTTCTGTAACATGTACATCTATGGGAACCATGTTACCTTTGGGAACTTGTTGGTCCTCTGTCTCTTCTGCTGAATCATCCTCCTCTTGGTCAGCTGACAAAAAAGAATATAAACATGTATATATTTAGCTAAATAACGCATATTACATAAAGACATCAAAAGAAAGTTTTTTGTTTTAAAGATAATCCGCTATAATTATAAAGACAATATTTCCTAACACAAAGACATAAGAGTGCAATAAAACGGATGTTCTGAATAATAAACGAATTTACCCTTAATTTCTTGAATAAAATAAATGTTCATCTCAATTATTTGTAACAAACCTTGCAAAGCGGCTGCTGCTAAAATTGAGCAATTCCACACGTATTCATTAATAGACAAAATGCTGCGCTGTTGCAAATAGCAACACAATCTTATCAAATACTGTAAGGAGAAAAGCATGTCTTTAAAGGGTGCCTTACTCGTCTTAGTCTTCTTGCTGGCTGTCTCATTCCCAGCACCGTTCTGCTCTTCCTCCTCTTCTTCTTCCTCCTCACTGCTGTGCTTCCTCTTCCTGTCCTTCTTTTTCTTTTTGCCTTCTCCTGGCTCCTGTGCATTCGTCTTCTCAGCAGTTTTCACAGCCTTCCCACTCTTCTGCTGCCGGGCCTCTTTACGCTCCCGTTTGTTAAGTTTCTTCTTCTTCTCCGCGTCTTGATTGCCGTTCTGCTTTTCGTCTCCATTAGTTTCCGCTTTGACTTCAGCCACTGTCTGTTTAGCTTCTTTAGTCTCTGGGGGGGCCTGAGGAGGCTGCTGGGTTATGGGTAGGGAATAATAGAGAGCATAAAAAAAACACAAAAGGAAAACCACAAAGCGATAACCTATAAATATGAAAATAATATGAATTGGGTCAGATAACATACATCTGTGTAGCATGCTTATTTAATATTCCAGAGCCACTTAATGCCTATGCCCATACAGCAGTGGAAGAGTACTTGTTAAAGCAACTCAAGACACCAACCGATTACTGTTGACTTTAATTAACTAAAACGATTTCACCTCTGTCTATAATGGCTGACAGTGAGTGGTGTGCAAAGAGAATTGGTCAAACAAAACTTAAAAGTAAGCTTTAGGCAGAGTTACTTACATTGTCACCTGCAGAGAGGATGTCCCACACTTCATCATGAAGACCGGTATTAGATATTTGAAGACTGTTTCTCATCCAGTTCTGAAGAAAAACACAAAAGTTGCAAGAGTAGATGCATGAGAGACACACTTGCGTCTGCTTCACTTTCACATGTGCGTCATTTCATACTAACTCACCACAAACTCCCAGTTTACGTTAGAATTCTTTTTTTGAACTTATTCTTCAAACTTCTATTAAAAACAATGGGAACTTGCAAATCGCATAGCTCTACTCAGAATTCTTATGAATTTACGAGTTGTTGGTTTTATGTCCTATATATATATTGTGAGGAGCCTGGGACTTACGTTTTTAATTGCCATATCTACAGTGTAGCTACTGTGTGTGCACATGGCAATAAAGCCTTGACTCTTGATGTTTTTCATTGGATTGAGTTGAAATTGGTTCATTTTCATTTCATAGGGCCATGCAGTGTGCGAAAAAGTACACGTCCCACCGTCCGGGACGTGTTATTTACAATATCGGACAAGTAGATCTTTCAATTGACTTGTCCGGCGGACAAGTGACGTTTTTCGCCCCGATTTATTGACAAATTATTGATACATTCAGTTTACAAAAGGCAGAACTCATTCGCAAATTGTACGTGTCCGCCATTGTTCGTTTAGAAATGTTAGTTTCGGTTCTGCTTGTCGATTCATAAGGAAATGCATCTCGCCGCTTTCTGTACAGTTAGACGGGGCGGGCGGGAAGTGTAGCACAGTGGCCGCGTTGGGAAGCAAAACTCGGTTCCGAGTAGGAACAAATAACAATTTTCCGCTCCCCAGATTAATAAGAGTTGTGAGGACAGGAGGCGAGGCCGAGCCCCGCGGACTGCAGCTCTCTCTATGCTCCGTATCAGCTGATCGCTGCACGGTGCAGCTCAGCGTCTCTCTCTTTCTACACACAGCGGATCCGCTGCCCGTTTAACAGCCTCATCTTTGTCAACATTTCTTATGTTCTTTCTCGAACACGTAATGAAGGTTATTACGCGTTTTAGCTCATTTGTTGTTAATATTGACCACCATTTCCTTTATGAAGTGAAGCAGCCTCCCTGTCTGTGTCCTCGCGCTGTCCTCACATCCCCGGACCCCCAGACTCGGAGGAGCGCAGGAATGTCAGTATTGTTTATGAAGCAGGGTATAGAAAGTACATTATTGAAATGCTATTTATACTATTTATTTACTTTTACAAATAGTGAGTAGGTGGGCAGCTGCAGCATGTGTATTGCAGGACATGTGTAAGCGTGCAAGCGTCTTTGAGTTGTAGAAAAGCGCTAGGCCTATAGGCTATAAATATAATAATAATAATAATAACTTTATTTGTATAGCACCTTTCATACAGGGGATTGCAGTTCAAAGTGCTTTACATCAGTAAAAAATAAGACATAAAATCAGTGTAAAACAAGCAGCAAGAGCAAAGCATAAAGTGGGATAAAATAATTAAAAATAAAAACATGGAGAATAAAACAGAGAAATAGTGCAATGTCAATCACAGAGAATAGTGCAGTATAATAGTGTAAAATCAGTAAAATGCTTTGGTAAAGAGAGGTTTTAAGCTGCCTTTTAAAAATGCCTAATGTATTGGCTTCCCTAATATTGTTGGGTAACGTGTTCCACAGTTTTGGGGCGTAGTTTACAAAGGCTGCATCTCTCTTTTTGAGATAATAATAATGTATTATTATTATTATTAGGCCTATGTGTTGGACATGTGTGGTTGGACTGTGTCTCACAGGCAGGTTGCAGTATAACATCAGAGGAGACTGGGCCAATTGTACATTCTCAAACTGCACCACTTAGAACTAACTAAACAATGTAGAGATTATTTTTATATAATTGTATTCAATAACCGTAAGAAATTAAACAGTATGAAGTGATTTGTAAATAGGAATACAGATTTGACTTAATGTTTTCATAAATATATTTTTCTCCCAGTTTGTCATGGGACTTATTTTTACCCTCTCAACAAACCGGAATCGACAACCGAAAATAACCGGAATCGAAAAGCAGAACCGGAATCGTTAAAATCCAAACGATACCCAACCCTATGTGTGATGCAGTAAAAGCTTACCGCTCACTTACGTTAGCGGTGTTGTAAAAACCGTGGGAAAGTATAAAATACGATGATGATGAAGAAGAAGAAGATTCCAGTGGCCCCAATTTTTGTCCATTCTGGACAAGTGAAAAATGTATTCGGACAAGTAAATTGCCAAACTCACTTGTCCATGGACAAGTACTCTCTAAAAACTTTTTCTCACACTGGCCATGATATGAACTAGATATTCTTGTTTGTTGGTATAGAATAACACAAGATGTTCAATAAAACAAGCCAATGATTGATATACTGAAGTAATACCAACCTGAAACTTGGCCCTCTTTCTAGGGACGTTGTCATACGAGCTGACTTGTTGGAGCACATCCTTTAGCTTTGCACTGACTCCAGGTTTGTTCATGGCGTCATGGACTTTCTGAGGGAGGGGAATCATCAAGTTAGCAACAAAAGACTATTTGAAAAAACAAATACACAAGAGTGAGGAGAGTCGTTTCTCTGTACCTGGATCCACTGCTGCTGTTTTATATCTCCTTTGTTTGCCTTAGCCTCGTACCCTTTGCCTCCATACTTCTGGTCTTCACTGATACATTTAACGTGGTTCTTGTAGTCATCACCCCTGTTTAATGTGAACATAGACACACCATTACACACAGAGTCAGATTGGGTTCAACATTTTAAAGTTAAGCAATAGTAAATAGTCCGTCATTACCAGAAGTCTTTTCCGCAGTCCATGCAGGACAGGCTCTGGCAACCCCGGCACATGTTCACGTGTTTATCAACCTGAGCTTTTTTCAGGGATTCACCACACCCGTTGCAGGTGAAAACTACCATATTTGAACGACAATGTTGCTAGTCTAAAAAGGATTTATAACTTTGATTGAATCTGCTTACTACTGACTGCAACCAACGTGTCACTTAACGTTAAAACGAAATCGGTACAATCTTCATGCGGAATATGTCCACCGCAATGGTTTGAGCTAATGTTAGCTAACCGAAAGAAGCTTACGTTATCCAAAGACAGCAAATGTTCAAATTAACCAATTACTGCAGATGTATTAATGCCAATGGAGCCGTGTAGCTTTCCATTCGCGTAAACTTTTCAAAACACACGTGACCGCACTATACGTTAGTGCCACTTAAAGTCTTCCGTGTAAAATTGTAACATGAGAGAAGTTCTGACCAGCGTGAAAACAAACCGTGTGCAAAGCTTTGTTTTTATTCGGTAGTTAAATAGCAGGAGATTACACTTATTTTACATACGTTATATTAAACTTTAATTGCTTCTTAGTCTCAAAGTTATAATCCTATTTTCTCCTGCTTCATGTTTTGACGGCTCTAAATACAGGTTGCACCAGGAGGGGAAGTGACGTTTCTTACTCTGGAAAAGTGACCCATCATCCAAATAAAAGGTGGACTCCTCAGATGTAGGTTATATTTATGTCAAACTTGACTGAACTACAATGATTCAGAACTTTCAATTTCGGTTTTAAATGTATTTCTTCAGGGATTGTATGCCTTACCGACTCACACTGTTTACCGTTATAGTTGTTTAGCCTAGCATTGTAGTTAGCATGTTGGTGGGTTTCATCCCAATTTTTGCATGGGTGGTCTCGTAGCACAGACCGACTAGATTCTGCGCGGTTGTTGAATTATATATGAATTTATCAATTTAGAAAAACCCCTACCATCACTTTAAATGTGGTTGTGTTTCATGAATTAAAACAAACTAAATACATCGTATTTATTTAAAATATATATATATATTTATTATTTGTACACATGTCCCCCTAGGTTTTTCTGGATCTGAGTGGTTCAGCAGCTGAGTGAGCATGGACGCCCTGTCCACCCACAGCTCCTATCTGCTGCAGCAGCTCCAGGAGCAGAGGATCCAGGGTCTGCTCTGTGACTGCATGCTAGTGGTCAAAGGTGTCTGCTTCAAAGCCCACAAAAACGTCCTTGCTGCTTTCAGCTCATATTTCAGGTGCCTATTTGTATTTAATGGAGTGTTGAATCAGTGTATTTGTGTGGTTTCCATCCATTCTATTTAGCACAGTAATCATTCACTGCTGTTTTAGAGTAACAAAGTACTGCTTTGATCTTTTTCCAGGTCTTTATTCCAAAATTCCCCCAGTCAGAAGAATGAGGTGTTCAACTTGGTCATCCAGGATGTGAGCGGTATGGGACAAATATTGGACTACATGTACACCTCCCATCTTGACATCAACCAAGATAATGTTCAAGCACTCCTGGACATTGCTCAGTGTTTGCAGGTTCTAAATGTCCAGATCATGTGCAATACTTTCCTCAAGCCTTGCCCTCCACCTGTGGAGATCCCATCATTTTCTCTCCCGGGCATGTTGAGCTCCGAGCACGACTGCCTCTTGGGGAGCGGTCTTCCTCACGATGTTGACCTCCACTGTCCCTCAGAAACCCAGAGGACCAGCTTCAGCGCAGACATGGACCACAACAAAAGGATGCAGCTTTCTGTTTCTAATAGTAGCACAAATTGTGACACAGCCGGCAGCACTCAGGCGCCTGTAGAAAAACAGCTTGTCCACGGCTACAAGCTCCGTAACTTCTACAGTAAGCAGTACTTCAAACAGAGTGCACTTGAGACTAATAGTGCAGCCTTAAATCAAGCTCCGTGCCCCTTGGTGCTGGTGGAAGAGCCGCCGATTCAGCTTGGAGTCGGTCAGGGAGGCAGCAACACTCCTGTATGCTCAGGAAACGCAGTTCAGCCCAATCCTCCCTGCACATCTGTGGCAGTCGACAAGAACCCTGTCTCTTCTTTAACACCCTCAGATAATTTAAACACCCCCAGCTCTAACTCAGAAGACCCCATGCTCAACAAATCAATGCGCCCAAAGAAGGCTGTGTACCTAAAGAAATACAACTACCTCCGGTCTCAGAAGGCTTTGGAGGAAATGTTTGCTGAGTCCATGAGCGAGCCTGTCCTCAGCTGTCCCAAAGAGATTCAGCGAGAAGAGACAGTGGTCCAGACTGAAGCTACAGAAGCTCCGGTTGAGGACCTTAACGTCACCAAGGAGCCTGTTGCAGAGATGCCAACAGAAGTACAACCTCCCACATCTCCACCGGTGAACGAAGACGAGCAAAGTCTGAAGACTGTGCCCGAGCCACCGCTGCAGACCGGAAACAAGCAGTACTGTTGTGAGGAGTGTGGGAAGATCTTCAAACACCCGAGCAACCTGGAGCTGCACAAGCGCTCACATACCGGTATTTAGTCTTTATAAATCACACATTAACACTAACACGTTTCTGTAGTAATTGTAATGTAATTACAATACTGTTTTCAGACACAAACCTATTTTTCTTTCATGCAGGTGAGAAGCCCTTTCAGTGTAATGTTTGTGGAAGACATTTCTCACAGGTATTGTCTGGTGTATTACTCTTATTTCCCACAGTTATTCTTAGATATCAATCTAACTTATTTTGTTTCACAGGCTGGAAATTTACAGACACATTTGCGGCGACACTCTGGAGAAAGACCGTACATCTGTGAGTTATGTGGTAAAAGGTAAGCTAACTCCATGTATCAAATTGTCCTATATCTAATTCAACTTTTTTGTCATTCCCCTTACTCTTATAAAGGAATTATCTTTCAATGTTGTGTTTATTCTATGTTTGTGTGCCTGCACAGTTTCCAAAATCTTGGCAATTTATGTCGATTTCAGGACTAGCCTTTAAAATGTAATATGTATCTGTGTTTTCCAGCTTTACCGCATCGGGGGATGTCCATCGTCACAAAGTGGTCCACACAGGAGAGAAGCCCCATCTGTGTGATATATGTGGTCGAGGTAAATGATCGCTCTAAAACAGAATCACTTTTCTTTATAATATTCCTAATCAATATATTTGCAGTGTTTAATGAATGGTCTCGTTCTCAAGTTAAACCTTTCCAAAATCCTCCACAGTGGTGTGAGCTGCGTTGTTCACAGACTCGGCTGTAACGTATTTTTCTCCTGGTGTGTTATTCACTGTTCTTGTCTTGTCACTCAGGATTTAACAATTTAAGTAATCTCAAGGAGCACAAAAGGACTCACACCACAGACAAGACATTCACATGTGACCAATGCGGGAAGTCCTTCAACACGCACAGAAAGCTTCTGAAGCACAAGGGCCGCCACACTGGAGAGAAGCCTCACAGCTGTGCCACCTGCGGTAAGGATGGGACAGCGGCTATCTTCTTGAAAGTGTTATTCACGTTGATTTCACTTTGGATGTAGTTGCATAAATCCCTTTCCTAGGACTGAAATAATTAGTCCGTTAACAGAAAACTAAGCGGCGACTATCTTGATAATCGATTAGTCGCTTTATTCATGTTTTAAAAACAAGTTAACATTCATTGGTTATAGCTTTTTAGTGGGAAGGACTTGAGGCTCTTTATCTAATGTGACTATAAATTGCATGTCTTCCGGTTATTTACTTTTGATTTGAAAATAATCTTTTGAGTGCGACACCTTGGGCTTTACTGAATTCCAAAAGTTGTTTTCCGTGTTTTCTAAAATGTTAAAAACTAAATTATAAATCAATGCTATTATCTTTTGATTGACTATTTCTAATAATAGGCTTTCCGAGCATAATGGAATTTTGAATGTGTTGATGCTGACTTGTTGTCATAATTTCAATATTGATTTAAAACATTGAGTTTTGTAGTCATTTCGAATCAATAAATCTCCAAGAAAATGTTACCTGGTGCTTATTAACAAAAGCTTAGGGTTAGGGTTAGCTTGATCTTCAGAATATACTCTAGCTAATGCCTTCACAGTATCTACATTTAATGTGTGTTTTCTTAAATATTGTAGGAAAGTGCTTCATCGGCTCAGGGGACCTGCAGCGCCACATACGGTCACACACAGGTGAGAAGCCTTACATCTGTAACGCCTGTGGAAAGAGCTTCACCCGCTCCGCCATGTTGAGGAGACACCGCAACCGACACTGCAAGGGGGCTCCAACCGACAGCCCGCCCTCAGACAACTCTGACCCCCCCTGTAGCTCAGAAGGTGCCCCCGTCCCCAAACCTGTCCGCCTGAGAAAACGTCCTCCCGCCTCCACTTCGCAGCCTTTCCCCAGCACGACGCCCCATGCAGGGTTAGAGAAACCCTCATCGCCTTCACCACCACCAACACCTCATACAGAGACTCCACCTCCCAGCATGCAAATCAGCCCAGCTCCCTCCCCCACCCCTCTTCCAGAGCTGCGATCCCTGGTCCCCCATCACCTGCTCTCCTCCAACCACCAGGAGAGGAGCACAGCCATGATTTCTTCAGACCACATGAAGCTTGCCAAGTCCCTCCACCTCTCTGAGGAGGCGGTGTACGGGCCGTATGTGGAGAATGGGATGTCAGGGGAAATGGGCAGAGATCCGATGGGGAGACCCTACCTTCCTCCCACAGATAATCACTGCGGCTCCCTCACTTCCTCTAGCCGGCCCATCAGTGGGTCGTACAGGTCCACTGAGGGCCAGTTTACCTCCAGTGTCACTCTGTGGGGCCTGGCAATGAAGACTCTGCAGAACGATAATGACATGGAGCAGTAGAATATTGCACCTGATGAGATATTTCATGAGCATAGCCGGTTCGGAGGGTGTGCAATCCCCACCAATGTTTTGATAAGCTTATATTTTCATCACATTTGTACTACTTGTAAAACACAAATGGTAGCTAAGCAGACATTAAAGAATATTGAAATAGTTGACTTGTGTTTTGTGTCGATTGTTCCGATTATGCAATAAAAAAATGCTTCCAATTGTTTTAATCCTGAATCTGAAAAACAAATTAGAACTGCTGCTGTGCTGCTCTTTAAACGTCCAAGGTGCACGCCTATATGTTCTGACCACACCCAAATCAGTGATGTCACAACAGGTGTCCTCCATCACACTTCAACATGTCAGTATATCGCCCTGTGATTCAGTGTGGATCTTTTTTTAACTGTTAACATCCCAGCAAGCATCTCAGCTAATAAAAGTGTCAGTGAAACTCTCACTTTTTATATACTGCAATGCACTTTCAAATGTACAAATGCAGACCAATTTGTTGTCTTTCTTTCTTGAAACAGTAAACGGGAAAACGACTGCGATGCTTTTTTATTTCACAAACCTTAAAGGACATTTGTATCAAAACTCCCTCTCTTGAAGGTGAAGGCAGCAAAGGTTATTGATGGCCATACGTCAATCCACTCTAAATATGTCTAGTATCAATATCAGTGATGCCATGCTGTATATTTTCATGAGCTCAGATGGATTTAGAGAGGGTTTTTCTTTCGAATGTCCCTCCTCGCGCCTTTCACTAAAGATTATTTGGTTTGGTTCATAAAATAAAAGAGCAAGAACAGACATCTTTTTTTCTTTCTGGGATCCTAGTTTATTCCAAGGCTGCGTATCTGAGTATATATGGAGGACAGAACATGACATAAGTAACAAATAAATACAGGAATTAAAAAATATACAAGAAAGAATAAAAAGTTGAGACTAAAACAGAACACACATTATATTGAATGAATTTCTACATTTATTTTCCTCAATATAAATATATTTATTAATTCATTTTCATTTTCACACAATGTTGTTCTGCTTGGTAGCCTTGTATTCTGTGGATACAACAACATGTATAACAAATGTACTTTCAATTGCTCTGAACGTTCAACAAGTGCACGTGTCTTTAACAATATCTTTGAGTTGCTATAAGATTTTCTTTTACTTCTGGTCAGAACCAGTCACACTTTCATTTGGGAGCTATGTGTCAAGTTGTGCACAAAGTGGCTCTTCTGTCTTCAATAAATATTTTAAAAGCTTTCAGCAGCGGGAATTTCCGGCATATTCATGTTCTGTATAAACAAAAGTACAATTTGTGATATTGGGCTGATTAAATAAACTTTGATTTACTTGTATTGATGTATGTGGCGCAAGAAGTACAGTTCTCTTCAGAGCCCTCAAGAGCCAGATATAAATGTTTATTAGTGGTGTTGCTACTACCTACAACTCAGTGACAGGGGTTTAAGGGATGGGATTTCTAACAGGTTTGAGATTTTGAAGCTCTTCTCCACTATCGCAGTGAGATAACACACACATTGTACAAGCGGCAAACTACACACTGGGATAAATCAACATGATGACTGCATGGCTGGGATTGATCCC
Organism: Pseudochaenichthys georgianus; assembly: GCF_902827115.2. NCBI lineage: Eukaryota > Metazoa > Chordata > Actinopteri > Perciformes > Channichthyidae > Pseudochaenichthys > Pseudochaenichthys georgianus. Next base: position 10,019,623 of record NC_047507.1, on the reverse strand, counting down.
ACCACCTTCTGACTCAAAGACAACAACTCTCCCTCTCAGCCACAGGCAAATTATGGACTTTAAAATGAGATTGAATGGAAGTTTTCTTTAAATGGGAAAAAACCAGAAGTTTGGTAAAGTTGGAAAGGTACCGAGGCTTAATTCCATTGTTTCTAAAAGACATATTAAATAAACCTGACTCCAGATGCCCTGGTAGTTTTGTTTTCTGAACAATGTAAGTGAACGCTGTTGTGGATATTTTAGACTCGTCAATACTGTAAAGATGTACAATGAGAGTAATCAATAATAAACTGGTGAAAGCAAGCAGCGTTGTCTTGTTGGTTATTCATTTGAAGCTTCAAATGGTACAGGTCTCACAGAGTATAGGATAGTCTGCAGGAGTGTGCGCAATAGTCACAAAATAGCAAAGCTTATATACAAGATAGGGCGGGCAGACAGAGTTTTGTGTATATGTCGGAACGCCTCAGAAATCTGCTTTCACACGGATGTCTCATATCGCTATTAGACACCTGTGTCCTTGAGCTGTAGAAAGTATAACAGTTATCAGAAGATGGAAGTTCAAACTTAGTGTGAGGAGGAGTAGTTTCAACATAGTCTGCCAAATCAGCTCTGTGGCCTTGAAGCGCTTGAGAAGAATAACCCTCATTAGAGTATGAGAGGAAACAGCAAATATGAAGAAATGGTACAGTAGTGTAGTTAGACAATGCTTTTAGAAGCATTTGGTTTTAGCATATAAGGTAACATAAGAAATGTCCACTACAACGTAAATGTAGAAGATGTGTGTTCTGTTTTATTCTCAATTTGTATATATTTATACATTTATTAATTTCGATATCCATTTGTTTATTTATTCCTGAAGTTGTTCACGGCACATAAACAGTGTTTCCTGACTGGGAATCTAACCCGGGCCGCGGCGGTGAGAGCACCGAATCCTAACCACTAGACCACCAGGGACCTCCAGTGGGATAATGTTAACACATTTAATGCAATATATAACATACCGTAGTATTCCTGTTTAAGTGTTGTTGTTCTTTTATTTTCATATTTTAAGGAAAGATAATCTAAAGTCTCAATCTTTCCGGTAGCTTTTATATCATGTGACTCATTAACTCAAAATCAAGGCAGAATTGTTTTACTATAAAGTACAAATACTACATATTTTTAATTTGATTTCAGGACGTCTTCTTATGTTATGTGAATATTGAACATAACACTGTTGGTGAAGCAGGCAACCTCAGGAGTTATTCCTAACTACAAACGTGCACCTGTCCTCATCACAGCATACTATTTGTCTGAACATATGAATACACTTTTACCTTAGACATTTCAGTGATGTCTTACAAACGTTAAGATTTTCAAAAAAAGTGTTTAGCCCAGAAAGGGAAGTCAGGTGAAATATAATGTGTTGATTAGCTTCAATATATAAATATGCACTGCAATCTTTGGAATTAGAATTAGACAGAATCAGAATCAGAATTCCTATGTGTCGGTCAAAATGTTCGGTATTACATCAGCAAAAGTACAGTACCGATGAAGTAACAGACTAGACTTACATATTATATAAATATGTAAATAAACCCAATAAGTAAAACATAACAGATACACCATGGTAAAAAAACAAAGTAGAAGTATATATTTTGTGATTATGTAAGTAGCTGGTACTGTTTACATATTTTCAATACAGTGAAATAAAAATCAAGTGTAAATTGCACAAGGGTATATTGCAAGAGTCGATATTACACACAGTTTTTATGTACAGGATACTATAGTAATACACAGTCCAGTGCAATAGGGGGCGGTATGACTCTTGTTATTTGATATTAAAGGCTGGTCCACAGTGCACACCAGCTCAGTAGAATGAATGGAGACAGAAAATACATCTAGATTCGGCTTTTAGTGCATTTTACAACTTTAAGGACCTAATGATTATAATAAGGGCTATAAAATAGTTCATATTGGGTAGTTTATTTAGTTAAAAAAAAGTATCCGCGCTGATTTACAGACGTCTCTTTCCCAATGTTAGTCAATGGGGGAAAGTCACGGACTGATACGGAAGTTGTAGTACCGCCGTTTGGACACAACGAATATTTTCACCCGAGTGCGGCGCACTTCCTGGGGGCTTGGTGCACACACACACACAGCTGGCAACAGAGAGCTGACAGTCAGGTTATCATAAAATGGCTAACGCTACGCTCCAGTCGTTCAATGTCTTTCTCACGGAGAGGTTAACCGCAGCTGCAGTGGACATCTACGGGTTCGTGGAGAAGACCATCGTGGACTACCAGGATGAAGTGTACCAAACCAAGCTGGAGAACCAGAGGCTGCAGAGGCTGCTGGATCTGGTCTACAAGCCGGACATAAGGCTGCACAGAACAGGTATGTTTCTCAGTGTGCACCTAACCTTACTATACGCTATCATGGTAATTGTCCAGTAACGTTAATTAAAGCACAGAAGCTAACACCGTGTACAGTCTGTTACGTGCTTTCTATTTGCTACATTATGTTAGCAAGCAGTTTTAGCTAGCGTTACTGTTTTCCATCTGAAGACAGTCAAAGAGAGTAACTATACGGTCAATTTACATGTAGGCCTAAGTATGATAATATATGTTATACGGGCAATTATAATTATTGGTCGTAGAAAGATGTACGGTGGCCCTGAAGTGCAAGTCGAAACAACATTTCACAAAATACTACAGCATTTCAGAAAACACTACAGCATTTCACAAAGCACCACAGCATTTCACAAAGCACCACAGCATTTCAGAATATGTATACGGTGGCCCTGAAGTGCAAGTCAAAATGATTTATATGGATTTATGTACTGCATATAAAACAAATATATTTGTATATTTGAGGGATACCATGGCCAATTGTATGACATCAAACCCCACTTATAGTCTTGTAAAAGAGGTCATATTTAGGCAGGGGGATTATGAACCCTTAGATTGTAGAACATTTGCAAATGATCTGGTGTAGCAAATAACATGAAAAACACCTTGAGAAGAGCGCAGTAGTATTGGCCACCCTGAGCCTGAATGGCCTTGACACCGTCACCAATGGCAACGCTACTCTTGCAAGTAAGAAATTGAACAACAATGGTTCGTCAATGCTTACATTCATTGTTTGTCACATTGTTTTCTTCCAGGAATGTGTCCCTTATATGATGTCGCTTATTGAAACTGCGTTTCTCTTTTGTGATTTCCTGTTTGTAATTCTAACCTGTGTACTTCCCGGTCATTTTTACGAGGAGTTTACGGTGGCCGACAGGTGCAAACTGGCTGCAACGGCCCAACACTTTTCAATTAGGAGAAATGTGCTGCAGCTGCAGAAACAATGCAAATATTCGAACACAAATGTGCCAAAACACATGGAAATTAAGAAAAGTCTTCACCAACTTGACAACACATGCGCAGCATTGAGAAAACATTTACCATTTGCATGTGTATATGCATATTTGTGTGTTTTTCTATTTGCATTGTTTCTAGAAGCTGCAGTGCGTTACTCCTAATGGGAATGTTTTAGGCCGTTTGCACCTCTCTGCCAGCGTGTTGGGATTGTGGAGTGAGAAGTTCAAGTCATTAACCCGAAGAGTGAAACAAAGCTTCACAGTATTGAATCACACCTGGGAGTGTGTGTTTAAATGGAGCTTACATTTGCCAAATTATTGTTGATGTATCAGCCATACAAGAGTTATCTTAGGTGCATGTCATATTGGAGGAATCAGAATTGTTGCTCACAAGTTGTCAACAAACACAGGAAAGTTATTCCCCTCTACCATACGATGTCAATCTGGAGTGCAAGCAACGCTTAGTACATGTTTCTATGCCGTGTGATTGTGCGACACCTTGTAGGAGAAGTAAATCATCTGCCTTGTAATGCCGTTTGAGCGTGGATCTGGGGGTTGTTATCATTTGCTCAGGTGCTTACTGTGATGTGTTCCTCCTGTGTAGTGAATGATCACTTTGATTCCTTTAATAAAGTACCTTACGCTTACTATGAATAATAAAGAGGCCTAATTGAGAGCTTTCTTCAGATAGAAAAATCTCAGGTGTGAAGTTCAGAATAGATGAATGTGTTTTCACCAGCTCACACGACCTACTGTCTCAATGTGTTCATCCACGTGCAAAAGCACCGTGGCCCTGCAGATATGTTCAAAAAGCTACAAGCACACACAGATACATTGTGTTGTTCATTGCAGTATTCTCTTGAACACCGTGGGGCGCACAAAGAAAACATTCTTTGAAAAAGCAAGAAGTGAAACACAGAGGAGGAATCTCATTGTATTCATGGGCATATTTTATTGCTTATATACAATCACTGTAAGGCAGTGCTTCTCAAAGTGTGGTCCGTGAGCGCCCCCTAGTGGTCCGTGAGTATATTGGTACAATTTCACATTTGAAATTAATTAATTTATTTAAGTTTTCCGTACTCTCGCAGGAATATCTCCGCAATGGAGCGAGCTTAAGTTTCACCTTCGATTGCATGATATAGCCCAGATAAATACCTTCATCACACATGTTGCCACTTGTTTGTACCATTTGCAGGCGATTTGTAAAAAAACGATGTGTCTTTGGATATTTGTGGAGTTAGGTGGTCCGCGAGTGTTTTTTTATTGGTTAAGTGGTCCTTGGTATGAAAAAGTTTGAGAAACACTGCTGTAAGGAAGACACAAGTATTTGGAACAGCATATGCATTAAAATAAAAAAGAAGTTCCTGCAAATAATTTATTTTGGTTTGCAGATTTGTGTTTTTTTAAAAGCATTTAAAGATGAAGTGGCTGTTTCTTTCATCAGTTGTTCACCTGTATATGTTATGAATGGCCCATCATGCAAATGTCCAGTAAACTAGTGAATCACACTTGAGAGACATGTACTCTGTGTCTTGTAATGTTTTTATAGACGTTCCTGCTCACTGTTTTAAAACCATAACTTGAATGATATGTCTCTGCTGCCGTAAGGACGAGCACCACGCCTTGGGATTAATCAAGTCCACCAATATAGTTTGTGTGATCAGAGAAGTGATTTTTTTTAAGCTGCTACCAAAATCATTTTCCTATCCACTGTTACAGATTCAAGGCACATCGAACTGCCCACACCGACACAGGAGGTTTTTGCTCAGGAGCAGCAAAAAAACCTGCCCATTAAAGAGGAACTGACCGAGGCTGTGGACTCACCAGTACATCCGGCTTACAGCAGCACTACTGACACCCTCACTGAGAGGGTCACAGAAGGAGAGCATGAAGAAAATCAGATGCCAGACAATTTAATTCAAGTTGTGACATTTGCAGAGCGCAGCCAATACGAAATGCCAGACAGCCTGAGTCGAGTTGTAACAGTCGGAGAGCACATGGATTATGACATGCCTTCACAGGATGACCAACCGTTCCCGTCCTTTGGAGTATCCCCGCTATATACAAATAAGAGACCCTTTTTTTGTTGTAAAATTTGCCGTCAGTATTTCCTGAGACAAGAAGAGTTACAATTGCACCTCGCAGCTCATGCAACAACAAGTTCACCAACGTCCAGCGACAACGGGAGTGAAGCGATCCCCCACATGATGACGCACACAGACGAGAAACCATACGCCTGTCCCATTTGTGGTAAGGGATACAAGCTGAAGAGTCATATCAAAGAACACGTGAGGACTCACACTGGAGAACGGCCTTACCCCTGCTTCACCTGTGGGAAGAGCTTCAACAGATCTTCCAACATGAGTAAACACGCCCGGATCCAACACAGCGAGAGCATGCCTTTCAAGTGCATGCAATGCAGCGAGCGCTTTCCTGTGCTCGTTATGTTCAGACGGCACATGAAGAAGGTCCACTTGGTCAATATCTCTGTGTGAAATTCTGTAGCTGACTGTAAAAGTTCAGAAGTTACTAGTGGTAAAACAAAATTAATCTAAAGGGCTTTTTATTATCAATCAAAATGAGCTTTTTGCACACGCTGTTTGTGTTTTCTGAAGGGAAGAGCAAATATATGTATAAAGTGTATCTCGAGCCGGTTTCTGAAACTCACCTACCCCACCTTTAAGTTATAAGGCTCAAATGAAATGGAAAAGTAATGTAGAAGTGACAGATGCTAGTGAGCAAGCTGCTGGTCGCATCGACATGGATGCTGATTGTTGACATGTGTGCAATGGACTTGAAACTTTAACCAAAGATGTCCTCGAGACGGTATGAATTGACTTTGAAGGTTTTGCATAAGTCTGTTTGAAGGTTGGGAAGAAGAAACCTTTAGCCTCCAGGGTGAGCAGTGTACATTTTGATAAATCACCTCCAGTGACTTAAGACTAAAGTCTGAAAATGATCAAATCTGGATGTGCAGAGTTGGAAAGTGTCTGTTTTCTGCTCCCATGCATCTGCTTAAGGCTTGTGGCTCAAGGCTGCTCCCAGCAACAAACATCCAAATTCCTGACCTAACTGTCAGCATAGAGTTGCATTGTGGGTAATGGAGTGTTGTTAAAACAGAATATCTTTAGTTCTGCTGCTTTCTTTAACTTGCTGTTCAACAATCAAACAGTTCTGTTCTCGGATTTTTGTTTTAGTCCGGCCAAAGTTTTTGAAGACCAATATGTTTGATGAGATTGTTGATGTGCTTTTTTTTTAAATTATGATTTTCATAGTTCGATTTGCACTAACCTGTATTTAAGGTTTGATATAAATAGTTTGCTTGATTGTTTAAACATACTTTAATAATGGAAGACAAATGCATTTGCTAATTGATTATAATTAATTTGTTTGTGTTGCCTTAACAAAACATTGATACTATGCCGCTATAGCAACGCTTCAACGCAGCAGCACTGTGTTGAAGATACATGTGCTTGATGAATGTATTGGACAATGTTTCAGCTCGACAGATTACAGATACATTACTGGCTTTCACTAACTCTGTGTGTACCATGCGTGTACTAGATTGTCTGTTTGTTGAGAATAAAGACGGACTGTTAAAACACTCCACTTGTTGTTAGTTTGAGCAAAATGACATGTGGGTGAAAAGTGTGTGCTCAGAAGATCAAAAGCTTTTTTGGCGTGTGACTGAGAACGCTAGACCCCAGGCAACACAGATACATCACATCCTTTGAATGGCTCCTGAACTTAAAAAAGTAATTGATTGTTTTGGTCTAACACAAGAAAAAAAAAGGCCTTTTTAATTTTGGGCCTCTTCTGTGGTTTTCACTCTTGACAGTTGTTTCCCTTCATGAAGTTGATGTGCTCTGAGGCAGCTGATCTCAAAGGTAACCGTCCAGAATGGTGTGGATTCATGGCATCACTATTTTTGCAGTGGCAACCTTGATGCGTGCTGAGAGTGTAATGTGTTTCCGTTTCCTCCCTTGCAGATACCAAACAGCCAACTACACTGCCACCTTCAGAGGAGACGCTACCCAGACAGCCGGAGTGGATCCCCGGGGTGTGCCAGGATGAACCGGGATCCTCCCAGATTAAAGAGGAGGAAGAGCAGCAGAAAGAGGAACTGTGGATCAACGGGATCAACGAGCCACCTTCAGCAGACGAGAGCGATGACGGCGACGCCTTGACGAAAGAACTCATAAAAACGGTGCAACAGTTGGAAGACTGCAGAGCTGCAGAGGAGGGCAGAGAGTCAGAGCCGGCCCCTGCCGAGGATCCAGAACCCTCTGAAGAGAGGACCAGCACCACCTTGTACCGCTGCCACATATGCAACTACATATTCACCAAGAAAAGTGTGCTTACCTGGCACCTCAAGACGCACGAAAGCAAGTCACATGACAGCAAGGGGAACTTTGACTGTCACATATGTGGCAAACACATACCCTGTCAGAGCAATCTGCAGAACCACATGAGAGTGCACACCGGAGAGAGACCCTACAGCTGCCATTTCTGTGGCAAGTGTTTTAAACTGAAAGGACACATGACGGAACATATAAGAACTCACACAGGAGAGAAGCCTTTCAGCTGTCACATCTGTGACAAATCCTTCAACAGAGGTTCAACTCTGAGAAAACACGTTTTAGCCAAACATAAAGAGGAGAGACCGTACAAATGTGGGGATTGTGACGAGTTATTCACAGAGAGGCTGCTGATGAAGAGGCACATGCGGAAAGTACACGGAGTCAAACTGTCCACGAGTCAAAGTCCTGCAGAGAAGACGCAATGATGCCGCATGTTGCGTACAGTCCAGAGTCATAACGACTACTAGCTCCACGAAGTGTGGTCCCAATACCAGAACCTTTTTTCAAAGTTTGGCTTTTTTGGATTGTAATTGCGGTACACTACAGATTCCGTTTTTGTTGTTGAAGCAAATGTCAATGTTGTCTAATATAAATATAGCCATACAAGAACTTTAGGAAAGCTCTTTTGCTTTCTTGCCAAAAGTTAGTTGAGTAGATGTAAGGAGGTGAAAGCTGAGCATAAAAACTGAGAGCAGATTAGCCTGGTTCCATTTCAAAGATCAAAAATACACCTCGTTTAGAAAATAATGTATTCCATCAAGGTATAAAATATATGTATTATATTACAACATATTTAAAAGATAGCGTTATAGGTGCTGATTGGTGTATTATTGAACTTTTGACAGACCCAAGCTAGCTGTCTATAGTTTCATCCATTCCTAATGCTAAGCTAGGCTAACAGTTACCTGGCTCTAGCTCCAAGAAATGCACACACACACAGAGGCCCATTAGATAAACAAATACAAACATGTGTATACAGACAATGTAGGGCTGACGGTATTCTACAGAGTCCCAATGACTTCATGCTTCAGAACACCGGAGGGTTTAAAGTGCTGCCTGTCTGAAGTTGTTCATTACTAAACTTCATATGTGCTGAACATTAAGATACTATTTTCCATTTCTTCTGTTTTCGTTACCTCTCGTAATCATTCATATGAACCTTAAGAATTGTATTGTGTGGCATAAAAAAAAGATAAAACTGATCAACCATTTAAATTCAATTGTGCATCATAACATTCACAATGGTGGTACCTTATCTGTTAACTCGTGACATGTTGTACTGTAAAGTTGTTTTATATATTTATTGATATTGTATATATATTTTTATTTGTATTTGCCACAGTCCAGTTCAGTATTATGGCGTGTTGTAAAACCAGCTACATGAACGTGAAATGTAAAGCTTAAAAGAAACAGTTGTTAAAGTATGGCACAAACTGTATCACTTGCGTTGTTTTTCCTTTTCTGTGTCACATATAAGTGAAATGTAGCTGTTCAGGAGTAAAACTAGTTTTAGAAATAATTACATTACATACATACAACTGCTTTGGATAATTAGAGTCGGATGTATTGAAGATGATCTCATCAGCTGTAACAACTGTAAGCAAACACTTACTCTTATTGGCAGTACAAACAGTGGTTGTGTGTGTCAGTAGGGAGGAAATCATTTTGAAAGATAAGAAGGAAAACTACCTCCTTTAAGAGGGTATACTATTCTAAATCTAATATGTTCTTACCCCTACCTGCAGAGGCAATGCTGCTCTGTTGCCCGGACAGAGATCACCAGACTCTGGATTTTAATTCTCTCATCTCAGTCACCAAAGGAGACCGCTCAAATGACAAGCAAATAAAGGTGATTGTGTAGGATGTGTTATCAGTCTGCAGGGGGCGCGTGTCTGCTTCAAATGTCTGAGTGCAGGAGAGACTCAGGTTCTCGTAGATGCGGCAAAATAAAGTGTGTGTGTTTTTATGTGTGTCTTTGTTTGCATGAGTGTCTTTGTTTGCATGAGCCTGGTTTGTCCCTGGCTGTCAAATATTGCATAATGCAAACCCCAAAGTGGTACGAGTGGTTCTGCTGCATTTCAGACATGATTCTATGGATCAAAGAAAAAAATAAGAGTGCAAATCTGTAGCTTTATTTACTGTACGCGTTACATAAATGACTACGGTAAGGTTTACCATACTAATTATTGTTGCTAGTGTAGAAAGATGTTTTCTTTTTTGTTGGAATAATATTACTTTGTTATTTTTGACTTCAAGAATTTCTAATTTTAATACAGTAATTATTACTTTTTTATTTATCACACTTGATTATTGTATCAACGTTTTATTTTGAGTTTGCAATTGTAAAATATGTTTAATAGTATATTGCTGCCCTCTAGCTGCAGCTGTGGCAGCCTACAAGTAATTTAAATGATACAACTAATTCAAATTAGTTCAGATTCAATGAACATTTATTTATCTTCAATCCCAAATATATTTTTTAATTCAAAGTATTATATTACCGGGACATATTAGAGTGCAGTGCATTTCCTCTGAATGAGCTTTTTCTTTTGATCAATGAGTGTGCATCTGAAATAACAGACAAGAATAACGACCCAGATTTATAAAATAACAAATGAGTTCCCTCCAATGACAAAAAATGATGGCGTCACTCCTCTTTGAGGAGACCATTCCCCGCCTGTCTATACTAAACCACACCCCCCATAAAAAAAATCCGCAGAAGACTCGGGCTTTTCCGGTTGGTCTCGGAATCAGAGCCGAAAGTCCCTGACTTTACGCGCGGGGGAGACGCATCAATCGGGTCTTGGCTTGAGGTTTTACATTGTTTACATCCAATCAAACAAGAACAAAAGAAGCCTGCTGTTGAAATGGATACCGCCGATCAGGTGAGTAAATCTGCAACTTGCGAGACTGCTTTTGGCGCAGAGATGTGTTTGATGGTGGGCTAAATTGGCCAATGTGTTAATTGGTGACAGAAATTACCATTTTATCCTGTGTCCCCATGCAGCTTGCATCTGCGGGCACGTTTCATGTGCTGAAATTACCTCTGGGATTTATCCGTGTTTTGGAATGGGTGAGTTTTGATGGTTATTGCATGAAATAACTTATACTGTGTAGACTACATGTTATTAAATGATATAGTGAATGGTGTGATACATGTCCTTAAGCGATGATGTTATTACTATCTGCTTTTGACTTCAATTCCTTCATATATCTTTGCTGCAACTTCAACTTTATCGCATCTGTTGGCTTTTAGGTGCCTTTATATTATTGTTTACCCGCATCATCTCGGCTTTTTTTCTTTTCACCATGACTAAATGGCTCAAGTGTGTGTACGGATTTCTAGCTCCGTGAGACCTACACGCCAGGGGAAACCGCCATAGCTTTTTAATGATGCGTCTTTTGGATGTGTTATGCCAACCCTTCGCGTTTTGCGCCTGTCCACCACAAATGCATACTTTTAGCCCAAGTGGAATGATATAACAGGAGTCAACAATGAGTACGGGGTGTCCTAGCTCTCAGTGAATCAAAGCTGTCCTACCTCTTTCTGTCTGAGTGTATTCTCTTAGTGTACAGTGCAGAGAAGCCTTAAGGCAATGAAGAGATAAGTGATTTTCTTTGATGTGAGTTTAGAGAAATGACTGTAACCAGGGTATTCAGCTAGTGCACAGATGTTTCCACTTCCCCTATACACGCACAAACAATCCTCGTCATCACACCTTCACAACACAATTATAAAAGTGACCTTTTCCTTGCAGTGCCTTCCTTATTTTCTCACCTCACCAGCATCTCAACCTCTTTGATGGCCAAACAAATCAAACTACAACACGGGGGATTTATTCTGCAGCGCCAACAGCGGTGTTGTGTTTTAAGACGGTACCAGAGAGAAAAGGGATCTCCCAGAAAGTCGGTCTCAGAATGATCTCTATTTTTTCAGCCTACATCTGGAGTATAAATGATGTGTAACTATTTGCCCTCAGTTGGCCAATCTCGGACTCCACTGAGCACACTAGAAAGGGGACTAGGAGGACAGAAGTATACTGTTAGTAGAATGTTAATATTGGACAATTCTGCAAAAATCCCAGATTGTGTTCTATCAGCAACGTTTTCTTAACATCCATTGCCATTTGTTTATGTTAGCCTTCAGCTCACCTTTGCTATGTTATGGTTTGGGTTACTAAAAATATGGTTAATGTTGCGACATAATTCCAAATAAATCAGATATTTCAGTCTAAACTTGGCTCACTGCTGTGACGCGTTCTTCAGAATATAGTCCATAGTGAAGTGAGGCTATTTTAGCATTTGGCTCCTTCAGTTAAGGTCAAGAAAAGGTTTTTAAGGTTATTTTGATTGCAAATTTGCGATAAGATGCAATCTCTGGTCTCCCAGAGTAAAGTCACATATGTTTTACATTGTTACATAAAGGCCACACCACTTCCTGCACTTTATGTTGGATTTGGATAAATTGTAGAAATGTCAAATATTGATGTAATTGATGCTAGGCTGGGTTTTCAGACTCCCATGACTCCCATGAAAAAAGCAACTGAGATTTAGACCACATTTTCAAGAGAAACCTGCGATTAGGAAAAACCCAATATCAAGAATCATAAAAACCACAGATTATAAAACTTTAAAATCTCACAGTAGAATGCAAGACTCAAAAACTAACAGGAACATAAAAAACCAATATCATCCTCATACCTCCTGTGCTTCTGGCAATCACATAACCAATCATCAAAAAGGCCCAAAGTGAAATTCTTCCCAGGTTATGACACCAGTACAAACACACGCTTGTCAGTTTGGTTTGTTTACGTGCCCTGAGGCATTAAAGGCTGTAGTTAAGGCAGCTATTGACATTTACTTGGCTTATAGTAATGAACCCTACACTGTGTGGCTGATTTTTGTGGACAAACAGACGTTGGTTTAAAGGTTTGCTTCAGTCAGCATAGTTGTGGCATAGTAGTATGTTTCCTGAATCTTCAGTCAGTGAGTCTGCACAAGAGCGAGGCAAATTAATATTATCAGCCATGTCTGCAGGAGATTCTAGAGGATGGTTTTGTGTGTGTGTGTGTGTGTGTGTGTGTGTGTGTGTGTGTGTGTGTGTGTGTGTGTGTGTGTGTGTGTGTGTGTGTGTGTGTGTGTGTGTGTGTGTGTGTGTGTGTGTGTGTGTGTGTGTGTGTGTGTGTGTGTGTGTGTGTGTGTGTGTGTGTGTGTGTGCGTGCGTGCGTGCGTGCGTGCGTGCGTGTGGGTGCGCGTGTGTGTGTAGCTCTTGGCCTGTGTGGCACACTGTCAGTGGATGGCATATTCCGCTCCAAAACAGCTGTAAGGTCCCCTCCTCTCCACCATGGACCAAGTCATGCAGAAGCTGTCGTTTGAGATGTGCTCAAACTATTCACTGTGTGTGTGTGTGTGTGTGTGTGTGTGTGTGTGTGTGTGTGTGTGTGTGTGTGTGTGTGTGTGTGTGTGTGTGTGTGTGTGTGTGTGTGTGTGTGTGTGTGTGTGTGTGTGTGTGTGTGTGTGTGTGTGTGTGTGTGTGTGTGTGTTTCTTCATGTGTGTGTGAGAGAGAGAAAGATGGGAGGAGAAAGGGAACAAAATCGTACAGTTGACTGAGCACATGATGCAAATTATATACATGCCTTTCTTTATGCACCGGTGCATCATCATGGCTGTTCTATTATCTCACACGGGGCACTTTTACAAGTTGTATAAACTCAGCATCTTCCTGAAATGCAGCAAAACTCTAATGCTAATGATGAGTCACAAAGAATGAGTCGTCATGAGTCTAATGTAAGGGTCCTCGTCTCATTGGAAACCCAGGACTGACCCACTGTCCTGTGATGTCATCCTCACTACTTCACTGTACTCCACTTTACCACAAACAAATAGGAACTAGGTAGCAATATCGTAACAGTTATTATCTATGAAAACACTATTCACTGCATGTGTATACCATTAAGAGGTGTATGGGGAACAAGAAATCAAAATGGAGACTTTAATAAAAGTAGTAGCACACAATTGACCGATATAAAGTATTCTAAATAATTGTAGTGGATTAATCAATTAGTTGAATGAAAGAAAATGTATCACCAACAATTAATCTATTTAAAATGTTTAAACAGTTTCAGCTTCCAAGGTGTGAGGATGTGCTGCTTTTCTCAGTTTTGTATCGTTGTTAAGTGAATATCTTTGGGTTTCGATGGATACTTTATGACTTTACGTTGGTCCCTGGGGAATTATGATGGTCATTTTACCCCATTTCTAAATGTTTGTAAATTAAAAGATCAAGGACTCGCTCTCTTTAGCTCGAACATGTGTTTCTTGCCATTTTTCATGAATCTTAATTAGAAACAACGGGTAGTCAAACTGATAATACATGTGTATAGTTTGCTGTAGGGATGCTCAATTAATCGTATTTTAATCGCAATTACGATTTTGGCTTGCAACGATTATGAAAACAACATAATCGAAATAAAACGATTTATTTTTTATTGGTTTTTCAGTTGAATTATACTTAAAGTTAAGGGTAATCAACTGTTAAAAACATACTGTTCACTATTATTTTTCCAATAAATGGATGTTTTCAAAGTAAATGGATAATGGTTTTTAATAATCGTGATATCAATTATTGACCCAAATAATCGAGATTATGATTTTTGCCATAATCGAGCAGCCCTAGTTTGCTTGCTTCATTACATCCCAGAACTGAACATATCCTTTGCGATTTATCTGGGAGTCAAAGCTGTCATGCATAGTATGTTGGTGATTGTTCTCATTAATATGAAATACCTATTATTAGGTTTGTCTCAAGAAGGCATAACATCGACATCCTACTCTGATTCATGCAGACTGAATTTGTATTGATGATGAATTACAGATTGGGAGTGGATCACTAGAACAAATTAATACTAGTTATTGCCGTTGTGAGCCTGAATGAGATGGGCCAGCATTTCTCTGCAGTCCTGGATATACAACAAAGCCTTACATTAATACAATCAAATTAAACAGATTTTGTTTTCAGCAGGATTGGCAAAATAAGATGCTCGGTTTCTTTGTAAAAAATGTGTCAAAAGTTCCTTTCCTCACCCTCTCTTTGTTTCTCTCTCTTTCCTCCATCACGTTGTGTTATTTCTTTATTGACCTTTCACCTTGGTAATGTGTTAAAGTTGTGACAGATTGCGGCACAATATTCATGATAAACATTTGTGCGGGATCATAAGCCCACACACGAAAGGAAAACAAGTGATGAAAGGGGGATGACAGATATCACAAGAGACTTGCCAGGTCAAAGATCTGGTTTCCAGCTCTAAAATCACTCACTTTGACAAGGGGAATTAGAGCAACAATGACAGTAAGACTTTTGCACACCTTCCTTAATAACTGTCACACATGTTAAACGTTGGTGACATCTACCAAAACCCATATCATTCAGTCAATATAATCTAAGAAGGTCTGGTATCTTCTAATGTCTCTGATCTTTAAATATTTGATGTCTAATAATACAAACTGCAATTTGAATTCTACTAAAGCTAAGGCTTGCAAAGCTGATTATTAATAATGGATCCAATTCTTACATTTGATGTGAAATGAGTGGCTAATTGTGACAACCCCACAGGGAATTACCCTCTGCCTCTAATTTTAGCGTTTTTCTGCGCCTTGTTTTGGTCACATGTCAGCAAAAAAAACGAAAATACAGCGGTTTATCAATGTTAGAAACTAGCCGTTGAACAATAATCTTTTAGGAGTTGGTACCTTAAAAAAAACGCTCAGAGGTAAATGAGTATTGGATCTTAAAGGTGGGGTAGGTAAGTTTGAGAAACCGGCTCGAGATCGCTAGAATTTGAAAATACACAACCGGAGAAAATCTGCCACTTCCTTACAGAGCCCCTCCTCCAACACACACGAACGCGCACATGACCAATGAGGGCACAAGATAAGTTTGTGCCCCGATGGAAGGCTGACAGGCAGGTAGGCCATCCAGTTACTTTAGCCGGGCCGACTAAACGGATTGGTTGTACTTTTTACAGTATTACGGCTTCTACAGATGACATTTTTTTATGGATTTTTTGTCAAAGCACTTAAGATATTCATTGCTATCGGGATGTTAAGAGCATTCCATGGAATATAACAAAAAGTGTATCTCGAGCCGGTTTCTGAAACTTACCTACCCCACCTTTAATGTCAGGTGGTGAGTTTAGAAGATGAAATAATGTTCCCACAAGTATATACAATCAGTCTTCTATTGAATTTACTTCGTCTTTAACTATAAAGAACAGTTAAATACATGTTTGGTTGGAAAAAAATAAAGGATTTCTCAAATGGTTTAGTGGTCCATCTTTTAGAGCCAGCAACAGATCATCGTTTCCCCCCCCCCCTCTATCTAAGCTACATTTAACTTATGATGTGACACAGCCTTTATTGACTTTAAGCTCAGAGCAGGCCCTCCATGTTCCCCTCAACCCGGAGACGATGGTCCGCCATCTGTGACTCGGGCAGAGAAAGGTTGGCCTGTCTTCTCCTGTAGGTGGATGTGTCTTCTCAAACAACACACACCAACACAGTACATGGAAGATCACAGGTGGCAAGAGAGTGTGTACGAGGACAAGAGCATGAAGAAACAGAAAAGACACACTGTATTTATTTGACTATTGTTATAACTGAGATTATTCCAGAGGAGGAAATAATATTAGGGACAAAAACAACTCAAAACTTTTCTATTTGCTGAATTCAAATGTAATTAGAAATACATGTATTATTTGTACATGCATTTTGAAGAGAATGTATTATATACTTAATTGTATTAAACAATAACTGAAATTGTACCTTGAATGGTTTAAAAGGTACAATTTCATAACTAGCAATATAATACTTTTTTTATCATGCCTGAAACTCCATGTATAAATTAGATATGGCCTTAATTACACAGTATGGTCTACATGCTGCTAACATTTCCAAATCAATTAAAATAAACAACATTTTCATTTATGTCATATAAATGTATATTTACTGTTTTCCTATCAAATCTAAAAGAAATTGCTTGTAGATGTAATAGAATGAAAGTAAATAAAAGTATACCTAATTGAGTATTTAGGATTTACTAACCTGAGATAAGGTTTTCTTCTGTAAAACATATTGGTAAAAATCATATCTTTGTCCCTTTCTATCATAACTCAATACTTAAAATAAGGCGTTTCTGTAAAGTCAAAGTCCTTAATCTGGCCCTTTAATTTACCTTCTGTGAAACAAAAGGACTGAGATGATTTTGGATCATCTTTAATGTTGTGTTCATTTCCCCCCCCATGGGTAGTGCTGCGTACCTGGACTCACATTCAGGTTCAGGTCCGGACTCAAGTCCAGAGGTTCAGGTTCAGGTCCGGACTTATAAGTCCGGACCTGAACCCATGGCTTGTGTCAAGTTGTGTGAGTAACTAAAGTGAACTTATTGTGAGCTAATTATCAATTGAACATTAACTCATAATCAACTCAAATTCAAACTCGTCAGGTTTATTGCGCTCCCTTCCAACTTGTGTCTACATTTCTCTACAAAGTACAAATGTAAAAAAAAAACATTTTTTGCCACTTAGTCTACAAATGACTTATGACAGCAACTACAGTGAACTACTACAAAGTTCAAACATGTATTTCATTTACCAAACTAAAGTAACCAAACAGTCCCTGAGCTGACTGAGCCTCAATCCCTAAAACGTTGCTGAAAGGTAGAGTGTAGAGTAGACTATACGCATTACACTGTTACACACCTACTATACAGTACAGGCTACACTGTAGTGACTGTACAGTCAGAGTGTACTGTACTGTCTGTACACCATGTCTTTTCTACAACTCTACATGTTTACATTAAACAGTACATACTACATACATAGTGATGTACATACATACTGTTAGAAATTAAAATCAATGTTGATATGGCGTAATTTTGAATTAAATACACTATTTAATTTAAATCAGTTTTATTCTGAAAATCCGGAAGTTCACACTATTTACTTAATACTTTTATTCTGAAAAGTCTTCACTTCCGGTTAGCATTAGCATGTGGCGAAACGCTACGTTTTCAAACCGTGAATCGAAGGTGAAATGACATGTGATGTTGTACATTGAGCACACTGGGATTAGCACTCATTTATTGACGCTGAATAACGTTTATCAGGGAATGTTTAAATAACCACAGACACCAGAATATACGTAAGTGCCAGTTTTTTTGCGAGTCCAAGTACCGGTTCCTGACGTTCCGGTTTTAACCGGACTTGAACCGAAACTTTTTACAAGTCCAGTACCGGTTCGGCGTACCGGTACGCAGCACTACCCATGGGTGTTACAAAGTTGACTAAATCGTCCAAAATTCAATGAAAGTGGCGATCAGCAATTTCATATGTTCAAATGTTATACTGTGAAGGATATCGGATATAGCCTTAATGCAATCGAATGTAAAACAAAAAAGTTATGATTGATGAAAGTAGTAAATCGGTCAGATTTGACCCGAACACAACAGGAGGTTAAATTCCTATGAAGACATTTCCTCCTTGCAGATATAAAACAAACACCATACAAAAACACAAACACAGTAGGGTGGTATTATATTTCTGATGGGTGCCACCAGTTTAATAAGTGCAGTGACTGTCCCGGGGCACTGGGCTATATAGCCGGTGAAACTCTATGGAGAGAAAAGGAGCACAAAGAAGGGACACTGTTGCAAATATAAAATGGAGATTTTCTGTGGTGGTCAGTGAAGCTTACAGAAGGAGGGAGCAGAGAGAGGGGAGATGAATCTGGGCTATACAGGGCACAAAGCGCTCCCCGTGCAGGAAGGGATTAGCCGCCGCTACATGAGCTACTGATTTGTGTTCTGTGGAGCTGCTACTGAAGCAGAGATCAGGCAGCTTTCACATGAAGGCTTGTGCTCGTCGCGTCTTTGTGTCACTGTAAGTAGTTTGGATTTCACACAAAGAGCCATTATCAAAATCATCGGCAAAAGCACATCTGTAGAAGTATTTTTGCCCCATCAGCAGCGCTTCAGTTAGGGTGACAACCCTTCATTACTCTGATGTCATAGTTCCATTTAAATGTGCTTTTGTCTGCACTGTCTCCAATCCGAATCTCAATTTGTTCTTTGTTTTTGGGACTCAACTAACTGGCGTTGTAAAATTGCTCATGTTTTCACACTAGCAGTGTGTGTGTGTGTGTGTGTGTGTGTGTGTGTGTGTGTGTGTGTGTGTGTGTGTGTGTGTGTGTGTGTGTGTGTGTGTGTGTGTGTGTGTGTGTGTGTGTGTGTGTGTGTGTGTGTGTGTGTGTGTGTGTGTGTGTGTGTGTGTGTGTGTGTGTGTGTGTGTGTGTGTGTGTGTGTGTGTGTGTGTGTGTGTGTGTGTGTGTGTGTTTGAGAACTGTGGCTAATGCTTCTGGCTGAGTGGAGGAAGTGAGTTATTTTTGCACTATTCACATACATACAGTGTACACACATTACAAACTCACATCCAGGCCCTTAAACATGTGATTAATGCACACATGCACAGAGAGATTACACACAATGTGACACACGTGCAGCCATGCACACACAAACATTGACATGTACTGTTAGTGAATGGAAATGCTGAATGAATACACAACACATGACACATGCTTCGACATCAACAGAAGCATGTAACATGAATAAAGATCACCAGACTTAAAACAGCTAAGTGCAGACAGACGGACACACAGACGGACGGACGGACGGACGGACAGACGGACGGATACACAGACGGACGGACGGACAGACAGACGGACGGACGGACAGACGGACAGACAGACAGGTTGAGATCAATGTTTACATTGACTTAAATCAAAACGCAGGCAAATGTCAAAATTAGACAAAAAGACAACAGGCACAGAATCATCAACCTGTGGATCAGGTATGGGTTCATGTGGCTAGAAAACGCATCATTGACAATCTGGCCAGGAAATCAGTGGAAAATGGCTTGATCTGCAGGGTTGCCAATGGGGTAACAGGTAAGCAGACATGAACTTCGCAAAAAAAATGCTTTTGATAGCAGCTACTTAGAACTTACAAAAACAGGAAAAGGATCCTAAAACCAGGAAATGTTATCTTTAAGCTAATGGTGATTGCATTTACAATACCACATCCTGTTAGTGCAGATACTTTCTGTTGTTACTTTCAATTGATTCAGGTCGAATTTAAGTTCATCTGGAAACACATCCTCACTCCCAGGTCGGCCTATGTTGACGTTATGTCAAGTCCCCTGCTGGCTTTTTCCAACGCAAGGGGGGGGGGCCTTAGCGTCCATTTTCAACGCAAGGGGGGGGCCCTTAGCGTCCATTTTCAGCTTTCCGGATGTCCATGTGCTTCTATGGACGCTCATGGAAGCACGGCATTCGTTTGCGTCAACTGCCCTTAAAGGCAATGAAGACAATACACTACCCAGAATCCCCAGCTATCGTTTGGACTACACCATGTGCTCTGTTTGACAAACCCCGTGATAGTCCTCAAGCTCTGTGATTGGAGAGTGTGCTCCGAGGGTTAAGCCAGCCTCGAACAGCACTTGAAATGGGATGGAACCACGGCAGACTGTTCAAAACTGGATTTGAACGGGTCCACCGTCCCCAGAACTACACATGCTGGCTATTCTGTTTCGCAACATGTTCTCTATGGCACGTCTCTACTGGGAGTTGTAGTTTTAAAAGACGTTTTCGTATTTCCCATAATAAGAAGTTGCCAGTATTAAACTGTGTACATCCCTGGAGGTTTAGGGGACAGGAAACACTCACATTTAAAACATATAATTAATAAATGGGTGAAAATTGCTGGTGCCCATAATGGGCAGCATTAATATATATACCCACACGCCAGCTAAGGTCAGAAGAGCTTTATTTAACAGCTGGTCTTATGTTTGTGACCCTGTTGTTAATTAATAACATTACATTAATTGATAAGCCTGAAACATGCACTTGTCAAGGTTCAGAGGCACATTTTGCAAATATGGCAGTAGCCATCGATCAGCTTAAGATAAGATATACTTTATTGATCCCAAGTTGGAACATTTGCGTTACATCAGCATGTGTAACAGTTAAATATGCAGTGGTGTTTATTTGAAAATCATTTAGTATAATCACACAAATTCTGTGTTTTATATTCAACAATTCTGTGTTCTTTATTTATTGATTGTTCAATACCTGACAAGGCCGGAGATGAAATATCTGCATACATCTTATAAGAGTATAATACATTATGTATAATATCAGTTAAAATAAGTGCTTCAACATAGTTAACATTGCTGGAGGTATGCACACATATTGATAGATGTCTTGTAATGCACTGTTGAGGAACCTGCGACCCAAGTTTTTCATTCAGTGCAGAACTACACCACAGTTGTGTAGGCCTATATGATATGTCAATAAACCTTAGAACATCTTGAAATCTTGAATGGGATGTGCAAAATAGTCATTATATACAGTCTTTAATTAACTATTAGTAGAGAATAACGAGTAATGAATATACTTTATAGGGATCCTATTAATATCTAATAATAAAAATAATGAAATTCAATAACATGCTTTAACCACCAGGTGTCTCTTTATATCATCTGTGCACCTTTATGGTGTAAATACAGCCTATCTACCAATTGGATCAAATATAAAAGTGAGCCGAATTAGTGTTGATACTGAAAGGAGACGTATTGTGTGAAAAGAAATGTAAGATGTTGTTTAATGGCTGATATATTTATGATCCACGTCACGTTTTCAGTTCCTCATGTTTGTCTTCTCATCAGGGCTATAAATACAGAACTACGGCAGATATGTAATATTTAATGCAGCCGAACCGTGTATTACAATGCTGTTATGTGATGACTTTGAAAGAGAAAAGCAAGCACACTCGGAATAAGGTATTATTTTATTTTTTTTAAATGTTTTCGGTCTGTGCTCTGAGATGTGAGACTGGAATTGCACAGGGGAAAATAACGTATCTTTAGATGCGGATTTTGTTACTAATATGTTTGCGCTGTGGACCAACACTGTGGACCAACACTATACATTGACGGGTAAGGGGGTAGCAATAAAGATAACACCATTAAACAGTTACACAACATAACAGAAATAATATCGATAGCAGCGTCCCTAGCAACCACCTTGGTAACAATGAAAACGTTGGACGCAATTTCCTGAAGTAATCTTCATAATAACTAGCAAACTAAAGATCATGTACATCCACTGCACACATCATCTGAAATAACAACTCATATTTCTCACATCAAATGACATCAAAACGCATTTTAATGGCCAAACTAACTTTAAAATAGGCATTTTACACCCAGAATAAAACGAAGTTCGGCCATGTTTTCTTTTTCTGCAGGGAGAAATGTGAAGATCAAGTGACGTCAAACAGAGTTTATGGTGTAGTCCAAACGATAGCTGGGGATTCTGGGTAGTGTAGTGTCTTCTGCCATCCTTTACTCCGAAAAAAGATTTGTTTCTCCGAATCGAAGGGGAAAAATACAAAAGCATTGCACACAATTTAAACCAATCAATGCTGTGTAATTAACAAGGATAATATGGTGTTTTTTAGTCGATGAGTAGTGCAGATATCACTGTAAAATCAATCGTCAGTAAGGGGAATATTTACTTCCGGGTGTACAATTCTCCGCTATCCAATGAGAATGGACGCTCTCATTGCCTTTAAGGGCAGTCGACACAAACGAATGCCGTGCTTCCATGAGCGTCCATAGAAGCACATGGACATCCCGGAAAGCTGAAAATGGACGCTAAGGGCCCCCCCCCTTGCGTTGAAAATGGACGCTAAGGCCCCCCCCCTTGCGTTGGAAAAAGCCGGCAGGGGACTTGACATAACGTCAACATAGGCCGACCTGGGAGTGAGGATGTGTTGACATGACCACCGCTGACCGAGTCAGATCCATCCAAAATGAGAAAATTATCAAAACGAATACGTCCTTCTCGAATATCCTAAACCCAAAAGATTGTCCTTACTGCATGCTTTTCTGCTGCCTGAAGAACACACTCCATACAGATGGTTTGTGTGGTTTTTAAGTGGAGTTTAATTTTAAATGATAGCATAAGATAAGCAATTTGAAAGGGATGTGCCTCTCTGTGTTTAATCTTTCTGTCTTCATAAAGAGTGTCCTAGATATTTCCCCCTCAGTCAGGCAGGGAGAGGGGCTGAACATCCGAGGCGTTTTTCTCCTCGCAACACAGCCACTCGACATTGTAACAATTCCTATCCACTTGAATATAGCAGGTGGACCATGTGACTCCTCACTCAGACAGAAACCATGCAACCTTATCCAACCACCTGAATTAAAATATCACAAGGTGTATTCATTAAACCTTGCATTGGTCTGAAAGCAAATTCTGATATTCACACATTGTGGTCGTCAACGCCATGTAGGTCAGTGGAGAAGGGGGCAAACAGGGAGATGTTTCAGAGCTCGTGTTTTGCACTGCATTCAGTTTTCATTCCTGTACCCTGGCTTCTCTTTCTCTCTGTCTCTCTCTCCCTCCGCCTATCTCTTGTTCCCTGAGGAGCCCAGCTGGGAGAGGCAGATAAACACACGGGCCGCGGGGCTTAGCACCCACCCTCGTTTCACAATGCCACGCTCTCCTGTTCAAAGGCCCCAGCCAGAAATGAGAGGGGCTAAACCCGAGCCGAAAATCACAGGGAGAGGAGGCAGCTGAGAGCCACAGAGCATAAAGACGTACAGAGAGGGAGAGATCTGGGGTTGTTTGTGATAATTAGGGGGTAGTATTTATTCTCTCGCTCCTTCGGTCACTTTTCTTCCACCATTTGTTTGCTCAGATAAGCCACATTCTGCATTGACAGTATTTATCCTTTTAGTTGCAGACGTATACGCACTTTGCTTTTTGTTTGTGTCCTCATTTTGCCTCTAAACCAACCAAAGGTAAAGCGAGTGAATCACTTTAAAACCTTTCAGTATAGAGGAATTCCCTGCAGAGGCTCCAGCTGTGCACCGTGACAGCATCCACCTGAGGCCTGACGCTGCAGGAAGCAACTGGACATCCAAGTCCTTTTGTTTTTCATACATCACTTGGCTCTGTTCTGGGCTGACCCAGCCACACGTAGTTAAAGTGCTGAGTAACCCAGATTACCCTCACATCACCTGCTACTGCCCCTGTTAGCAGTTCTCAGATGTAAGTTATCTGCCTGTTAATGTGAAGAGAACAAATATGGTTACGTTTTCATATCCACTGATCCCTTTTGTTAAGATAATTGTGTATGAATTGTGCTTTGATTTAAATCCCTCTTTGAGGTTGAAATCGTTAAAATAAATAAGTCGATGCACTTAAATCTGCTCTGCATGGAGATTTGATGAATAGTTTGTCCTTAAATGATAGCATTGATCCACAAGGGGGCATAAACTACCCGATTATAAGTTTTGTGACTGACATGTTTCTAACTTCTAACTCTTATATATGTCACATAAAAACTCCGTAGGGACTGTATTTTCTTATCTATTTCAATATTTGATTTTGTTCATTTAAGAGAACATGTGTTCATTAAAAAACAGTTGATTCAGGCCACGAGCAGACACATTTTAAAGTTTAGCAATGTCATCTGCATAGTGGTGGATTTGCATCATAACTGATAATAAGTGAATGTAACACCAATGGAGTACCTTAACCCTAACCCTCACACTTTTGGCATTTAATAAGTGAATTTTGTTTTACTAAGTACATATGTATACATTGTGAATGCAAACACATGCTTGCTACAAACATGCACACTTCATCTCTTCAATGACAGGCTCACAGCAACTGCCAGAGTGAGTGTAAACAGTGCTGCTGCATGATCTTGTAATGTTGATGCTTATTACATGGCGCCCTCCAGAGGCTGAGGGCGTTCAAACTACAGAGATATCTCTTCTCCAGCTGCTGGCAAGCCTCAAGTCCAGCTGCCTGTAATATGGGAGAGGGGAGGCTTGAGCTAACCTGGCATCAGGTCTGATTATGGTGATCATGCTTGTGAGAAGGCTTCAGGCTATTGGAGCCTTGTATAGAAAACTGAGCTGAGAGAGCATATTAAGGGCAGAGGGATGTGTGTGTGCCCGGGATCATACGTGCGTGCCCGCTCATGTTTGATGATAGTAATGGAAGATCCTTACTTTGGGTTCAAGTCATCCACTTTTAACTGGAGACACAGAAAGACTTTGAGAACCTGCTGGCAGTCACTCAGTAAACCATTCATTGTCCTTATTGGCCCTTTGTTTCGTCTCATATCTGATCTGACTTCACCATTGTGTTTACCTTCAAATGTGATGTGGCAGATATTGGCCCAATGCTGGATCTCAATTATTGTTTCAAAAAGTCTGATCCATAAAGTTGTGTCAAATTCTGTTTTCCAATCAATTCCCGTTTCCTTAAACTTTATCTAAAGAGCAGACCAAGCCCTAACCAAGGATGGCATAGCTATGGGAAATTGCACACAAGAGTAGAACATCAAATAAATATGTCGTTATTGAAAATGCATTTGAAGTTCAAACTTTCGAGGTGAAAACATCACATTCCTCACATCTGTTTGATTTACATCCTCTTACCTTAGATCTGACTTTACGCTGCACTTACTAACATTCAGTGCTGTTTCCTGCTGTTCAAGTGGTATCACGGCCATTTCGGCTCAAGTGTCTTCAGCTTGTTGCACCCTCATATCTGTTCTGCCTCAAGAAAAAACTGTGGACCGGTAATGAGAGTTCAGTCATCCTTCTCTAATACATTGCTTATGCGTATTGTATCTGTCATTACAATTCATACACACGTCCACGAATGAAGAATAAGAATAATGTCAAACGTTTTTTTTATTTTAACCTTAAAATCAGGTGCCAGAGGAGGAGGACAAACAGTGATGTCTTCCTCTGGAGCCCCCGGAGTCTGTCCTGATTCAGCTCAGCCCACACACTCTCTGCAGCTATTATAGTCCATGTGCTGATGTGGCCAACATGCTATCAGCTGGTGTTGAATTGGCTTGAGATGTCCGTGAGCCAAATATTTAAAATGGGGGACTGCTGACACTCACTATTCGACACTTGGGTCTGTTACTAGGAATTAATTCAAGGACAGTTTCATGTTGTATGTGGCTCATTGTGTAAGGACATTTTGTAAGGAGTGTCAAACTCAAGGCCCGGGGGCCAAATCCGGCCCGCCACTTCATTTTATGTGGCCCACAAGAGCTTGCAAAGAATATAATAAGTGTATTATAATGTTACGTGCCGCTTTACAGGAGAAGGTTGCCCATAAACTACATGTCCCACAATGCATCTCATTTTGTGACATGCAATGAAGAGACTTGCAATGATTTGCCTTAGACTTCGGCTTTCAGACATAGTTAATTATTAAGTTATTACCCTATCCGATAATAATCCAATGCAGAGGAAATATTGTAAAATTATACATTATTTTATATTTATTATCTATATTTATCTATGTATATTTATTTATATAGTCTTAAAGTTACCACCGGCCCTTTGAGTGCAACCATCATTCTAATGTGGCCCGCGATGAAATTGAGTTTGACACCGCTGGTATAGAGTAACTAAAACACCTGTTGTGTGATAATTTAACAATAATGTTTTTTCCAAGGAGTGTGTTGGTCCAATCTGCTCATCCATTGCCAACTGCTTTTTTGTTCTTTCTTTGTGCAGCTTTCTGCCATTTTTGCATTTGCAACATGTGGGGGCTACTCTGGGCAGCTGCGGGTCAGTGTGGACTGCATGGAGAAGGCCAGAAGCAACCTCAGCATCGGCATCGACTTTGCTTATCCTTTCAGGTGAGAGGTCTTCATTCATTGTTTTATAGTTTGACGGCATGAGTATGAACCTGGGCATGATAACGTGACCCTCAAAGGGACTTGAATAACTTAAATAATGTTTTTACTGGTGGTTAAATCTGGTCTACCTGCATGTGCCATCTGACCTCTGCAGCTCATTCAGAATGCAGCGGCTCGTCTGGTCTTCAACCTTCCTAAATTCTCCCACACCACGCCGCTCCTCCGCTGCCTCCACTGGCTTCCGGTAACTGCTAGAATTCACTTCAAGACCCTGGTACTTGCGTACCATGCTGCGAATGGATCTGGCCCTTCCTACATCCAGGACATGGTTAAACCGTACACCCCAGCACGTGCACTTCGCTCTGCATCAGCCAAACGGCTCGCTGCACCCTCGCTGCGAGGGGGACCCAAGTTCCCATCAGCAAAAACACGTGGATTTGCTATCCTGGCTCCAAAATGGTGGAATGAGCTCCCATTGACATCAGGACGGCAGATAGCTTACACA
Source organism: Pseudochaenichthys georgianus (assembly GCF_902827115.2). Lineage (NCBI taxonomy): Eukaryota > Metazoa > Chordata > Actinopteri > Perciformes > Channichthyidae > Pseudochaenichthys > Pseudochaenichthys georgianus. Next base: position 9,992,611 of record NC_047507.1, on the reverse strand, counting down.
CCTTCCGGCGCAGACTGAAAACTCATCTCTTTCGACTCCACTTCGAGCGATAGAATGACTAACAAAGAACTGCTAACAGAGCACTTATATACTAATAAAGGACTGGCGTATCTAAAGCCAGTTGAGTAGCACTTGAAACGATTGGCTCTTTGAAACCTGATGTACTTTATGATTCTGTTTTCTTCAAGGTTGTGTCTTCCTGGTCGAATGTACTTATTGTAAGTCGCTTTGGATAAAAGCGTCAGCTAAATGCAATGTAATGTAATGTAAATCATCGTTGCATCTCTAGATATAATTCCTTACAGCTGCAATCTGTATAAAATAAAATAAAAATGATTAACTTACTGTTCTCATCTGCAAATAACTACTTTTATCAAATGCTTTAAGGTAAAATACTACATTTCGGAAGATGTCATGCAAGAGCTAAAGACAGGGAAGATATGAATAGATTGCTGTGTCATCTTTTACTAGGACCTCCTGGTTAAACATATACATATACAAGAGTGCTATTGATACCAATTTCTAAAGTGAATAGTATTTGACCACTGCACTTCCCTCTGTGTGTTTCAGGCTGCACCAGGTGTCCTTTGAAGCGCCCGTGTGTGAAGGCATTAGAAACGAGCGTGTGTTCCTCATCGGAGACTTTTCATCGTCTGCAGAGTTTTTTGTCACCATTGCGGTCTTTGCCTTCCTCTATTCCCTCATGGCCACCATTGTCTACATCTTCTTTCAGAACATGTACCGTGAAAACAACCGAGGAACTCTCATTGTGAGTACAGTGGACCAAGGACATCTTAGGTTTTAGTGTTAGTTACTGTTGGGAAAATCCTGAATGTAATCTTCCAATATCAGAGTAGCACATGATAACAAAGGCCCAACTGTAGCTGCGTACGTAACCGGATGTATGATTACCTAGAAGAGCGTCAGGACACACTGTTTTAGGCATATGGTAGCTATGTGACAACGATTAACATGATGATTCAGCCTCTATGGAGAGAGGCATATGACTGTCATGTTTATTGTTTACGCAGGCCTTAGCTAATCTGAACAAAACATTGTATACTGCTTTAAACCGGTATTCCTCCATCTTGTGACTGTAACACCCTCTCTTGTATATAAGGCATGTGAAGGACACTATTCGGGGAACTATTTGACCCATGCAGCTCTGTATCTGATGACTACTTCCATTCTTGCAAGGATAATAAATACATGTATCCTGATATTGAAGTTCAAGCCGGTGACTAGTGATATTTGTCCTAACAGTTACTCACATTGTATAATCTTACCCTTGAGTTTAATTGTTCCATACCCTGTCTTATCTCTCTTTCTCGCCGTCAGGACTTTGTAGTGACAGTGGTGTTCTCCTTCATGTGGCTGGTCAGTTCCTCCGCCTGGGCCAAAGCTCTGTCTGATGTGAAAACAGCCACTGATCCAGATGAGGTGCAGTTCCTCATCTCTGCCTGCAAAGTCCAGTCTAACAAGTGCGGCTCTGTGCATGGGCCGCGCTGGTCGGGTCTCAACACCTCAGTGGTAGGTTCGCAGGATGTGTGACCCAAACACTGCGCATGAATACATAAATCAACCAGAAAAAGGCAATGAAAATAATTGAAATACTGATACAGTCGTAGTGGAAAAGTCAGTTACACACATATACGTTGAAATGCTGAACCTTACGTTTTTAAGTGTACGCCCTGAGTGAAGTTGAATTACTGAAAGGAGTTGAAATGTACGCTTTAGTAAACATTTTGTATTGAGTAGGAGATTTGAGTTGATGCTGAAATCCTGAAAGAAAGTGTTGGAACAAAAATAAAGAAGTGGGCTGAAGTGGTGAAACTGATGGCAGTTGGTGTAACTTCTGTATAAACTGTGGAAATAGTTCAAACGGGAAAATGTTTCTCTGTTGTTCAAACATGATCACCTGATAGGGTGAAAGTGTGCAATTAAACATGTACACAGGTTTGGGGATTGACAGATTACATGTACCAGGATTATGTATTTAGATACAAAAAGTTATTATTTGTATTGTTGCTGTATATGCTACTGCCTGAATATGCTTTAGGACAGGCAGGTTTTTAATTATAATAATAATAGTTTTCTCATTGTTATTTGCATTGCATTTGATATTCGACTTCAACAAGATACATTACTTTAATATTAATGTTCCTCCCAAACATGATGAGATGCTTTATCAAATACAATGCAATACAAAAGAGAATAGAACCTTCGAAAAGAAGATCCAAGATATTGAGTTTATTGTCATTGCATGTTAAACAAAACAAAATTATCTTTGTTGGCAATCAACTCCACTGAGTGGCATGTATACATATATTAAAATGGGAAATATAGACATTTAGTAGCATGAAGAGGAGTTTGAGTGAATCACTACTAAAGAAGCTGATGTGTTGTTGATTAATGAAATTGGTAGGAAAATAAGTAGAAATAAGAACTTTTTAACTAAGTAACATTTTCTAACTTTAAAAATATTGCTTTGTCTTATTCCCCTTCAGGTTTTTGGGTTCCTCAACTTCGTTCTATGGGCAGGGAACATCTGGTTTGTCTTTAAGGAGACCGGTTGGCACAAGGGTGCTTCGAGGTTAGCAGACGGGGCATCAGAGAAAAAGGTGGGCACCTTTAACCAGCAGCAGACCTACAACCAGGGAAGCTTTGACCAATACGGGAGCTACAACACCCAGGGCAACTACGACCAGCCGTCTGAGTACAGCCAGGTGGGAGGGCCAACCTCCTTCTCCAACCAGATGTAGCCGTGCCTTTTCCTATAGCGGGCACTTCTGCATTTCAAATAGGGCAATCAGGGGAGGATCAGAGAGGAGGTAGGTTTGTCAAAAAACTAAGAAAAAAAGGCATTAAGGGTGTCACCTATTGTGTATATAAGTATTGTTGGGTATTGTAAACAAAATGATTGGATAGAGTCTTTTACTCTTTATCTGTCAGAGGTGTTTTTTGCTAAATGTCGTATTTGTCGTTGTTTCAAAAGTGAAGGTGTCTTTGTGCTTGGGGGATGTATTTTTCAAAGTGGGTTGCCCTGTTGTGAAAGGGAAAAGTGCTCTATGTTCGTATCATTCTTCAAGTTGGCAAAACAGTGTCGACTCAGTGCATGATGTCTGTGTAATATGCTCTATGTGAAATTAGTTTAAAAACATTATCTCTCTGAAAGTTTACAACAATCATACTGCTAAGTTTTGATAATGGGTATTTCTAATTCAGATTCAGAAAGTAATTTAGTGATACGTGTGTGTCTTATATTTGCTTGAAACAAATACATTCCAACCCAAATCTGACATTGATCCTGTCAGACAGCAGGGGGGTATACTGCGAAGCAGGATTTTCGCTTAGCCGGCTAAATTCAGGGAAAACTCCGGCTTTCCGGTCCTACGAAGCTGGTTCTCTTTTTAGCAAGCTAGATCTCCATGGTAATATATGCTAAGCAGCTAACCTGGTCGGGACCAGGTTAGGTTGCAGGCTAAGAGCTCAACTCAGTGAAAGCACCGCCTGCTGACCAATCAGAGCTCAGTGTGTGGAGTTTAAAGCGATCAAGTCATATTACAGGAGAAAGGAAATACAGAAAAACTGCCGTCGCAGGAAAGACGGCCGGCAAAAATCACCGACTGTGTGAACGTGAACATTAATAGAATATCACCTCCCATCTTCAGAGCAATCTGACTATTATAACATTAGCGTTAAGAAAGCTTACTTAAATATCGGCCACAACATAAGAACCCGGATCAGAGTACATTAAGTACAGTCCGCGGCATATCACTTCATAATGTATCATATCTCTCCTTATCTGAGTCAGCTGAGCCGTATCTGGCCGTGCAACACTCACTGTGTCACATACTGTATGCAGAAGTATTATTTTAAGCAACACATTAAGTTGACGAAACACTCGAGACAAATGTAATTGAAGTCAGATCGTGTTTTAGACGGGGCAGTGATATCATAAACCTGTTAATGTACGCATTCAAACACTTTTTATTTTACCAGCTGTGTTCACCTTGCAGGTGCAGCTATGTGGCTTTGATCCTGATCAAGTGTTTAAGTCATGGATGTTTAAAGTTTAACTTCTTCATTTTTGACTAGTATTAAAGTTCACTTTTCATTCAGGAAGTATGACGCTGCACTGTCAGTACGCTTCTCCATGTTTGTGATTGGTCGAATGCTCCAAATACCACCCCTTTCATGTGAACGCGCACCTAACTAGATAGGACACGGCTGGCTTGAGCGATCCACTTGATAACCAGCGTCGTAGTACAGTTTAGCGAGAGCGCGTATGTTTTGGATTAAGCCAACCGGCTAACTCAAACATATCCAGGTTAGGTTGAACCAGGTTCGCAGTATAGGCCCCAGGTATCAGCAATGACTTTAAAGTGCATACAGGGATGTCTATAACAAAAGTATGCAACCATTGCAGCATGTTGTTTCTATTCCCATGGCTTCCTCTTTATCATTGCATCTCACAGACTACGCCACAATGTCATTTTGTCAATCTAAAGAGGGAGATTGCCTCCCTTCATGTTTACAAGTGTCCTCTCCTGCTCGATACTGTGACTGTTTTCTATGCTATCCTCAGAGTACTGGGACACTATAACCATATACGTTATACCTCGCTAAACGCTTAAGTCCAGCGAAAAAGCACATCCATACCACAGTGATAACAGTGAATCGTGGGCTCATCTGTACATAACCACTACTGAGCTTTTGTTTACTTTAAATAACAATCCATATTTGTATAAATAAATAAAACCGCTGTGCATTTATGTGTTTTATTCCAAGATAATGCTGTTCGTTATCATTAATATGAAATGTGCAACCCTGTTTCTTGACCTCCTAAGAATGTGGCTTGAATCAGTGTAATAAAGCAGATTGAATATTCATGTATAATAGTCTGACTTTCATGATAGATATGTATTTTAGGGGTCTATAATCTGACAATTACTTTATGAGTGTGGGTATTTTACAGGCATTCATGCTATTAAAGATGCACATATTCGCATAAATAACCTGTTTGCATACCTCGATTCTTTCTTTCTCTGATATGTATGAAAAGTAACATTGAACTGTGAACAATTGTATTTTTTGAATGCTTCTTTAATGTTGAATGACTTGTCTCCAAGACACCCATGAACACATCTCTGGCTAACACTGGTGCTTTTGCAAATGTTGAAAAACTCGGTTTTACGGATCTGAAAAACAAAGCACTTAACTGATTAGTTAAGAAGTTGCATGAGTGTCAGTCAACTGAGAATTAGATTTAGTCAATGACTCGTAGATTTAACACTTGACCTTTGACCTGTTGCCTTAGTGTCCGCACAAACAGGGATTGTGTGTCAAATGTACAGTTTGAACTTTGCCGATGTTTTCTATGTTACCAGATAAACACATTTTTTTGAGAAAATAGACACCTCTAGTGGTCATGTAGCTAATACATGATAAGCACAATACACTGTCAATTATTGCTTATATCTTTATCAAACAAGGACCATGCATACAAATATGTTCATCTCAATTAAAGAAGAGATGATTTATGCCAGATTTAGCTATTAGCTCATTTCCATTTGCAGACATAAAATATGACATCATCTCTATTACACTATCAATTATACAGACGGGTCAGATACAGACCAATACAATATAAATACCAGCATGTGTCAGTACAATTACAATATTACAATTCAATATATATTTGTTTGAACTACTGGAAAAGAGGGAAAGTCACATTTTAACCTCACATAAGGCCACTAATTGTAAATATGTAATTTACGTAATACGTAGGCTTTTTTTTGTTGAAAGTACTGTGTGTCGTTTTAACTGACACTAAACGGATACATACTGCTGTCATATCCGCCTGCAGTCATATCTAGCACCTGAAATGAACCCAGGACCGTGTGCAGCCTACTGAGTGACCAGCAGGGGGCGACAACACTCATTTAGAAACTGAACCATTCACAACAAGAAGTCCTCAGCATCAGCTTTAGAGCAGATATCAGTCTCATGCAAAAAGCCAGCTCCCATACTGCTCTGGTCACCTTGTACCGCTCACTTTATTGCCAGTAGACAATGTTGAACATTTCCAATATTTTAGTTGTTTTTTTAGTGGCGCGCATATCAAACGCATGATATGCTAACATGGTATAATAGCTATACTGTACTTCTAATCTACAAAGTATTTCAACTGTCCAAATGTGGTCCATATTGACCAACTACAATACTTTAAATGCTCTTACATGTAGAAAAACAGGATAATAATATAAACCATAATAATAAAATAATGTGAAAAGATCCAATGTGCATAATGAGTACTTTCCCTTTTGATACTTGAAGTATTATTATTGAAGTTTAGATGATAATACTTATGTACTATATTATTCTGTAATTGGACATTGTGCAGAATGAGCCATTTTTATACTTTAAGTACATTCTGATGCTAATCCTTTTGTACTTTTACATAAGAAGAATGTTGAAATCACGACTTTTACTTGTAATGGATTATTTAAGACCATAGTATTTGTACTTTTTCTTGATACTTCTTTCAAAACAGCAAAGGACCCTTTATGTGTTTAATGTGCATGTCCCACTGAAATAACCTGACCTTGACTCTTTTACAATACATTTGCACGTTCTGTATTTCTCCTTTTTTTTGGCAGCGAAACGTCAGGAAATCATCTCAAAATGCTGTTTAGTTTTCTTAAACTTTCTAGCCCATTTTACTCCACTTGCTGTGAAATGGAAACTGTCAACATTGTATCTACTACTATTTTATGAACTCTTATATTTGTGACTGGGAGACAAACAGCACATCCTGAAAACAATAAAACAAAAAACAACTAAACTAAATATTGTCTTACATTTCCCACCTCCTTATTGTTACCCCAGATTGTGATTTATACATACCAGGCACAACTGAGCAAGTGTTGAACATTGGACAATACCAGCACAGTAGGTAAAAGTGAATTGAATATAACATTTTCTAGTAGTCACCTTTTTAACATGGAAGTTGTAATGGGCTTATTACTTGATTAATTGAGAGTATATATATTTAAAACGTTTTTTTTTTTTAAATGTGGTTATTTTTTAAATAAAAACACATTTGTAAATGTAATTTAACACAGAAGTAGTGACCTTGGGCGTAGGCTTACAGCATCATAAGCGTGTCACATGAAGAACCGGTTTGTAAATGAAGTTACAAGCAAACATTCCAAGGAAACGGGCAGACAGGGAAATGAAACCTAAGTGTAGTCTTGATTTCCCATAAACCCAACTTGATTTGCTGGTTGCACCTGCAGTGTTAGTTGAGTCCGGCACACAAAGCTCGTAGAAACAGCCTGTGTACTTTGTACTACATTTATCTGCGACTGATGCAGGAATTGTCATTCAGTCTCCTGTTTTCTATTACCTTAGGCTACAAGAAGTCACCATCATGAACTCTCTTAACCAACAGTATGAGGAGAAGGTGCGTCCCTGCATCGACCTCATCGACTCTCTTCGCTCTCTGGGTGTAGAGAAGGACTTGGCTCTGCCTGCTATCGCCGTCATTGGAGACCAAAGCTCGGGGAAGAGCTCCGTGCTGGAGGCGCTGTCAGGGGTGGCTCTGCCAAGAGGAAGTGGTAGGTTAAATAAATTAAAAACACTTTGCTTCTGACTTAATAGCTAGAAATAACTAATTCCACAACACCTACCCAGGGCCGGCCCTCGGCATAGGCAGTATAGGCGAATACTAAGGGCGCATCAACCCATAGGGGGCGCCGAAAATTAGAAATGAAAAAAATATATATTATTATTTCATAACAACACAATTTCCCGATTTTGGATCAACAAAGTACATCTTATTATCTTATACTAACAGAACTACGCCTATATTGCGTACAGCGCCCATAAACGATGGCACCCCCCCCCCCCCCCAAATCAAGTTGAACTGCCCCAGCCCCAGTAAAAAACAGAGGTTTATGTGAAATTGTTCTTTTTTTGAAATAATGGTTTTAGTGTGCAATTATAGGTTTTAATTTTGTATTCATTTAAAATAAATCAAACTCCCAAAAAACGTACACAGCTTCTGTGTGCTTTTATTAACATTGTAATTTACATTGTAAGCGGCCGCGGGGGGAGAGCTTTAGAGAGCTCTCTCCTGAAAGACTGAGAGGCTCTGATAACCTCAGCTCAGTGAGGTAAAGGCACACCATTATGTTCATTATAGTTATAAAAAAATAAGAGAATAGGTGAAAAACAGGTATAAAATACTATATGACAGTACAAAAAAGTTGTTATTAATAAACAACAATACAGTTTCTCTCTCATTATTACTACATTATATCTCAATAGCAAATTGTTATTTGCAGAGAACTTAATGATACTAATAATATACAAGTTATACCAGCTGAATGGGAGAAAGTGTGGAGTTGAATCTAAACCTTTAAATCTTGAGGTCACTTTTATTCAAAGAGTTCCTTTTGACAAGATTCAATTATTAGAGATCCAACTATTTATTTGAAAGGATTTCTGCTGTGGGCTTCTTTTAGCATTTTCCCGAGAACTCCTGGATTTAACTTGTTGTTCCCTGTCTCTGTATTCACTTTACGTTAATTCAGGCATTGTGACAAGATGTCCTCTCGAACTGAAGATGAAGAGAACGAAAGAAGGAGAGGGGTGGTACGGGAAGATAAGCTACCAGGACTTTGAGGAAGAGCTAACAGGCCTTGCGGGTTTGGAGAAGAAGATTAGAGAAGGTACAGTATACACTGTTTTACTATCAATGTCACTATCCAAGCCAAGTATTGATGAAGATAGGCAGTTTTATTTTCAGTAATAATCACATCCATCCCTAGAAAACCCTGTCTCCTAAATATTACGTTCCCACAGAACTAAACTGCATTCTCAATTACGTTTAGCTAGAAACGTTTTTTATGAACGTATCTCAAATACGTTTATTTTCTACATATCTTTGCCATTTATTGTCTTGCTTATAATAATGAGAATAATCATTTATAAATATCATTTTAGAGCACACATTTGAAATCGAGAATCGGCTCGATATATGGTTAAATTAAAATCAGTAGGCGAGGCTGTAATTTCGCCAGCTGTTACTCTCGTGAGCGAGGCAGAAAATAATAGTTTTAACATGCCAAAAAAGCTGCTGTGTCGTTTATTGCACCTCAAACATTAAAACAAATCCAGAGTTACGTGTTTCTGTACTTCCTCTAAGAAGAAAGGACAGTATGGCCCACTCCCAAACCACTCCCTCGACCCTACCCCTCCGTGACGGAGTGAACTCCGTCTGTAGCCACACTCGCAGCTCAACGAGACTCCCTCCTGTCAGATGGAGGGAGTAAATACAGCAGCAAGCTTTGGGACGGCCTCCCCTCTCTCCGGCAGAAACTATAGGTTACTTACGTAACCCCAGCACTCAGAGTAACATGTAGTGAGATGTCTCACTATGGGATGCGTCTCATCGCGGAGCAAACAGAAGCATCAATCTCATTACGCCAATCCTGATTGGCTGGTGATCTTGACGTCAGCGTCAGGGAATCCACCCCCTATATGTAGCTTGTGCTACGTCGCATGCGTCATTAAAAATAAGCACCTCTTCTCGCTTCACCATAGCAAGGAGGGCCGTCTGGTGAGACATCTCACTACCAGGGTTTCCGTTAGCCGGTAATTACCGGTTTTTAGCTGGTAAAATTTATAAAAAACCGGTAAATTCAAAACCTGACGGTCAAAATGTCTGGTAATAATTAGGGAGGCTCTGATCGATCGGCCGCCGGTCATTATCGGCCGATATTCACTCTTAATAGTTTGATCGGTGCTCTCTATAAAGGCCGATCAGGAGAGCTGGATCTGATCGATATGGACATAAACGCTTGTGAAGTGTAACCGGACGCGAGAGAGAGATCAGATCAGCTGCTGAGTCTGACCGAGACACGCAGCTCTGCAGGATCACCTGAAGCCCCGCCCTCTGTTTAGCGGGCTCGCTCATGGAAGCACGGCATTCGTTTGTGTCGGCTGCCCTTAAAGGCAATGTGAGCGTCCATTCCCATTGGATAACAGAGAATTGTACACCCGGAAGTAAGTATTCCTCTTACTGTCGATTGATTTTACAGTGATATCTGCACTACTCATCGACTAAAAAACACCAGATTATCCTTGTTAATTACACAGCATTGATTGGTTTAAATTGTGTGCAATGCTTTTGTATTTTTCCCCTTCGATTCGGAGAAACAAATATTTTGTCTGAGTATAAAAAAGACATCTCACACCGTGTAAGATTTTGGTTATTTTATTCGAGATAAATCACATTGTTTGGTGGATGCAGTTTGAACCAGAGTAGCAGCATGGAGGTCGGATCGTCACCAAAATAAATAAATAAGTGGTCCGAAAAAGGTAAATGACAAAAAAAGAAACTTAGCCAAACTTTCCTCAGGCAGTGTGTTTGCACCGGGGACAGGAGACACCCCCTTGATGAGAAACTGTAAGAAATGATCGGGGAATCCCTCCGGAGTGGAGTCATGACGACTGGATCTGAATTATGTTTTTGTATTTGATGGTTTGTGTCCCAGCTGTGCGCAGCATCTCCACTGCAGCCTGTGCGTCTCAACCCCCCACAGCAACTCTATATCCACCAGTTAAAGGAAATACAACTAATGTGTTGTGTTATATTAGCTGTACAATTTACCACATATGGTGTTCTTGGTTTCCATACCTCCTGTGTTTTACGAGTGACTTATCAAGTCTTGGCAAACGGTATAAAACACGATTAATCATGATAGTATAAACCATACTCGTATCTATACAACCTATAGAAATGCAAGAGCGTCAGTTTAGACGTAATTCTGTCCTCCTGCTTACCGCATCATTTATGAGAAAACATTTCATAACATTAACACAACATATTCGAGGTGGTATTAAATAACATATCCATATTTATTTATTTATTCAAGTTATGTGTTTGTGTGCACTGAGGAGTCGCAAACAGGCGTTTGTTAAATCATTTTAAGATTGGCTTTAATCAATTTGTGAAAATGAATTCTTCATATATGATAAATGAGAGGTAACATTTTATTTATGGTATTATTTCCACATATTTCTCTCCATTCTTCCTTCTGGTGTCGCAGTTTCTCTTCTCTCCCGTTTTTGTGCTTAGTGCGTACGCATGGGTTAGACTAGTTTGCGTGGAGGACCGCACATTTTCCCGTCAAGTTAATATTTTATAAATCGCAAACATTGCGTATAAACTGGCGTACGCCATTTTTTTAGCGTATATCCCTTTATAAATGCTGTTGTTTTATGCTTTATGAACGTGGACAACAGAGAAACATATTCTTCATGACCAAAGTTTGAATTTAAATAAAAAAGGAAAGTAAAACTTATGCTCGTCACCCTCTCCCTCCAGTCCACATTAATAAATGATCCCAAAGATTGTATGAACTATGAAAAGATCTTAAAATCAATACAAATGTATTTATTCTAAACATTAGTCCTTAACATCTATCACTGTGTATATCACCATTCAAACATCTTTTAAAAGTTGAACAAACCTCACACAGCTCAGTAAACACTGTGAAATGTTGTCTTTATTTGATAATTTCAGTAAAAACTAACGATCAAAACAACTACGTTTTAAAAAGCTTAATAAGCACCGTAACTTTCATGATATAATTTCTCGGTCATAATCGGTTGTTTCCGTGAACGGCCGACTGTTGTGTGACGGTAAATGCTGCGGCTGCAAGGCATTGTGGGGTAGCATTTTCTCCTCTCCTTTCGTCAAGGGAGGTCCAGTGGTTCCTAAGCTAAAGAAGGTGATAAAGGAAGTTTGAAACCTCCTTTCCTATCATCTAGAGCAGTGGTTCCCAACCTGGGGGTGGCGCCAAAGATCGCAGGGGGGAGCGCCAGGCCTCAGATGATTTGAGGCCAAATATCATATTTAGACTTTTTTTTTATTTATTTATTTATTTTTTATATAATTGTAACGCAATAAATGATTCTCGCTAAAAGCCTTGTCTCTACATTACAATAAAATATTGATGAATTAACTTTAATAAAAATTCAAGTTATCCATACAACCAGGCTTGTATGGATAAGCGCATTTTTAAAACATAGTCATTGTCCATGCCGCTTTCAGTTGGATTATTTGTCACAGTTGCTCCGATCAGATCGGTCTCTTCCATTTTGTAGATTATTTACCACTTTTGAATCCACATAAACACATCGGCAAAATCCGGTTTAATTTGAGCATGTGTTTTAAACAGTTTAATCCCTTTGTGAATTGTTCCCACTTGCGCCGTCCTTTCATTTTTCATACAGCGAGAATCCAAATAAATTAATCCTGACTCCAATAACCATCAAAGTCACTCCAATAGTGCTCCTTAATTACGCCTTCCTCCTCCTTTAACAAAATATTTCACATTCATCCAGTTTGTGACAGTAGTTGTCGCATTTTTGAGACTATTAAACTTTAATTACCGCTGTTGCGCCCCCCTTGTGTTACAGGAGTTAATTGGTGGGGGGCTCTTGGGAAAAAAGGTTGGGAACCCCTGATCTAGAGCAGTGGTTCCCGGGTACGCGGACCCCTAGGGGTACGTTGGAGTACTGCAGGGGGTACGTGAGATTTATTTTATGTTAATGAAAAAAACAACATAAGTATTGCATTTAAACAAACTACTAATAGTAGATTAACTACTTTGTTCAAAGGTTTACAATAATTCTGGATAATAAAATGGGAAAAATAAACGGGGTGCTCTCTCTCCCCCTCTCTCTCCTCCTGACAGCCCGTCAGGCTCATGCAGCTAACTGAACCTGTAATAAGTGACCCGACAGTAAAGAATAAATATATGTATAACTAGTTTAGCTTGTTCCAAAGTAGATAAACTAGCTAAGTGTGTTAGGTCTAACTCTTAGTGTATTTTGCTCCGCTCAACGATCCGTCACAGCGGCGGAGCTGTGATCATGCAGAGCTGCGTGTTCTCCGTCAGCAGCAGCTGATCTGATCTCTGATCTCTCTCTCTCGCGTCCGGTTAGACTTCACTCGCGTTTATGTCCAAATCTATCAGATCTAGCTAGTTCTAGTTAATAATATGACGGCCTGCTTATCAAAGGACCTAAACAATAAGCGTTGCTTGGCAACGGCGTGTGGCCGCAAAGTATAGCACAGCATTATGCATATGTTTATATGAGGGGTCAAAATCCAATGCTCATAAAATGCTCATATATTTTTTTCTCTTCATTCCCCACGCCCCAAAATAAATAAATATACAAATATACCAATTTTAGGAAAATTAACGAAGTTGGAGCAGTGTGGGTTTTATATGAACAGAGTTACACATATTTTAAAACGCGAAGTGTAATAACTGAAGTCAGAATGACAAAGATCCTCAGTGAAGCACAAGCCCATGTTTCTCACTACATTGCAGGGGCGGCGCCAGGGGGTATCTAGGAGTTGCTATAGCAACTCCAACAATTGGCCTAGCAACGGCTTAGCAACCCCATTGTTTTGATATGAAAATGTATCATATTTATACACATTCTCGCAGCCCGCGAGAATGTGTATAAATATGATACATTTTCGCGGGATCTATCAGGGGCGGGTCGTTGTAATTTACTGCGTTAAGTGTTACTTGGCTAATTCTCAGTAGATCGAAAATGGAAAAATTTCTCACAGTCACAAGTCAGCGTAAACGACCGCGATCTCCAACGGAGCCGGTCCAGCCGGACAACCCTGCTATCCACAAGGATCCCGATGTTCACTATGAAAACCGGGAGGATTGGGACCACGAAGAACAGGTGCCCCCGCCAACTGACCCGCTGCACCCACAGCAGCAGGACCAGCTAGCTGCTACCACGAGCTGCAGTGGAACTAGCGCTGCTCCTCTCCGCACCGTGATGATCCACTGCCCTCATTTCCTCCACCCTGCTCTCTGCAGAGCTCCACTCCAGAATATACAAATGCTGCTAGTCAGTGATTCTCAGACACAGTGTCTCACCCTTTGAGCATCTCGGCAGAAATGAGCAGTCACTCCTCTCAGTTACAAATGGTCATTTTAAATTAATCAAGAATGTTGTATTTTCCGACATGGCGCATTGTTCGAGGCGTGCTGACAGTGAGATCTAACACGGGGAATTGTGAATGAGGAGAAGAGAACTGAGAATGAGGAGGAGGAGGAGAGTCACAGAATGAGGCCAGAGAGGAGGAAAAGTGCGTTATTTAGGCAATGTTGTTGGTGGGAGTTAGGGAGAGAGCGCCCCTTCCAGGTGTATGTATGTGTGTGCGTTTTCCGGTGTGTGTTACGTGAAAGTCATGAGTGTTACACTATTGATTGGTTCTGTAAATAAAGAGAACTTTTTCGACATTGAAGGCTTGAGTGATCTTGAATAGCGGTGAACGCTACAATATGAACAGGCTCGTGCTTGGCCCACTGGTTTTGTTTGTTTATTTTGAAAATTAACTAGCAACGCCGTGTTGTCATATAGCAACTGCTAAGCTACTGCAGCAAACAAATCCTGGCGCCGCCCATGCTACATTGTAAGAACAACTTATTAAAAAGATCAGTTCAATGTCGTCTTAGTGTTATGGCATGATGTTAAAATTGATTTGCCATGAATTTAGTGATGGATTGTAAACATTTGAAATGTAGCATTTAAGTGTTTCTCAGTTATAATGTTGTTAATAAATCAGACACTGATGGTACAGCGCTGTACTGTACCTCTTTATATAGGCATTTTTCCCCTAACAAATAGTTTTTGCGCTGATCAGGGGGTAGCCTACTTGGCTGCGTGTTTTTTTCAAAGGGGGTACATTATTGAAAAAAGTTTGAGAACCATTGATCTAGAGAATTCGAACGGCACTTATAATGGCTGCCACTGAGGGACTTCCGGGTCATTTCACTCCGTTAGGAAGGTTCCTAAGCTAAATGGACTATTCGACTTCAGCCTCTGATTTTTTTTCGGATATCATATCGCATTAACACCATATCCCAACGTGCATTGCGGCTAAAACATCCAATCAGCGAACATGAAAACATTCCCAGTTAAACATGCAAAAACAAATCGCTAAATAAAAAGATAAAACACTGGCATGTAATTTACGTTAGAATAAATAGAATGGTTTTGAATAATAGATGAGAGTAAAATCTACGTCACTTTACAGCCACGCCCACTTTTGGGGAAACTAACGCTGTCATTTGAACGGCGATCAAGCCTGAAGCCACAGAGCTCTTCTGTTACTGTCCTTTCTTCTTAGAGGAAGTACAGAAACACGTAACTCTGGATTTGTTTTAATGTTTGAGGTGCAATAAACAACACAGCAGCTTTTTGGCATGATCAAACTATTATTTTCTGCCTCGCTCATGAGAGTAACAGCTGGCAAAATTACAGCCTCGCCTAATGATTTTAATTTAACCATAACTCGAGCCCGATTCTCGATTTCAAATGTGTGCTCTAAAATGATATTTATAAATGACTATTCTCATTATTATAAGCAAGACAATAAATGGGAAATATATGTAGAAAATAAACGTATTTAAGATACGTTCATAACAAACGTAACGTGGGAGAAAATATGTTTCTAGAAGATAATAGAAAATAAAGGTATTTGAGATACCTGAGACCTGTCTCACTTCCAACAAGTCCTCCAACTCATACGACCAAATGGGTCGATTGTTTAAGCCCTTATTACGACCAAATATGTCGTTTGTTCAAGCGCTTAATGCGACCTATAATTACGTTTGAAAATTGTCGGCCTCGAGTGCTCCCGTTGAATGCAAACGTTACAGAGGGTTGTTTATTCACAAATAACCCTCTCTGTAAAATCCTAAATTGTAGGATAGTTTGGCCATTAAAACGCTTTATGATTAGATTTCTAGCGAGAAGTATATATTGTACTTTTAGAATCCACGTCCAGTCGATATGTAGGATCTATAGTTTGATAGATATTACGAAGATGATTTGAGATTTTGTCAGGAGAACGTGTATATGCGGCAAGCTTCCATGTAAAGTTACGGGTTGAAAACAGTATTTCCGGTCTCGCCGTTTTCATAATAGAACCAATGATCAAATGATTTAACAGTGATATCTGCACTACTCATCCACTAAAAAAACATCAGTTTATCCTAGTTAATTATACGACATTAATTGGTTTAAATTGTGTACAATGCTTTTGTGTTTTTCCCGTATGGTGTTTATGTGATATGAAATCGGAAAACATTAAAAAAAAAAATAATAATACTTTATTCCGAGTGTTCTTGCTTTTCTCTTTGAAAGTCATCACATAACGGCATTGTAATACACGGTTCGGCTGCATTAAATATTACATATCTGCCCTAGATATGTATGTATAGAGCCCTGATCAGAAGACCTTTTGACAAACTGGAAGAGATGCCGCCAAAACCGAATACGTGACGTGGACCATTAATATATCAACAATTAAACAACATCTTCCATTTCTTTTCACACAATACGTCTCCTTGCAGTATCAACACTAATTCGGCTGACTTTTATATTTGATCCAATTAGTAGATAGTCTGTATTTACACCATAACGGCGCACAGCTGATAGAAAGGGACTTTTTTGTAGTTTTTAAAGATATTACTGATTTTCTGAACTACCTTTCCAACTCCTCATGCAGTTGACTGTTACAGGTCTATACAGGTTCATGGTACAATGCATAAGCTTCACATCGAGAGACTGAAACTGTATTTTCCTTTACCGTTCTGTTTTAAACTCACAATAAAGTGAATAGTCATATTATGTACGATATTATTATGTTTTATTAACTAGACCACTGGTCTAAACCGCACCTCCTAGTGGTTAAAGCACGTTATTGAATGTAGTTGTTGAATAAGTTATATTTATTTAGTTATTGATGAAAACTAGTGCTGTCAAAATTATCGCGTTAACGGCGGTAATTAATTTTTTGAATTAATTGCGTTAAAATATTTAATGCATTTAACGCATGTGCAGAATGGCCCGCCCCATACGTGCCACCAGTGGCAGCGCCAGGGTATGGCTGGGGTAGCCTACACCCATACCAAGAAATGGCTTAGCCCCACCATGAAAAATGATGTTAAAGTAAGCAAAATAAAGTCTGCCAACTCGCGCGGAGTAAATTGCACAGACAGCAGTTAGTAAGATTGATTTCAGTAGCCACGGTTTTGAAAACTTTTGTCACGTAGTGATCGTCTTCTCAATAGAACATCTTTGATAACGGCGTGGTGTTGTTGCAGGAAGTCCCGACGGAGAATACTTTTGCTATAGTACAGGGCAGAGCCATATAATAGTAATAATATGGCTCTGGTACAGGGGTGCACATAACTGGTACGCAGGTTATGTGCGTAATCTGAAATGCGTACCGTCACTTGTGTCACAAAGTGCATTTGCGGACCGACGTACTTGTGAAGCTTTTCCAGAAGGCGGTTAGATCACCGGACGACAGAGTCGGTCTCCGTGTGCACAGACAGGGCTGCTGTTAACGTCGGTCTGTACAACGGAACTGTGCCAAAACTACGCCAACCGGCTGCGGAGGGAGACTCCCCCCATCACTGGAGAACTGCGCTAAAACAGCTGATCACAACGTTCACACTCTGTGGTCACGAAGTACTCCACTAGCGCGCCCCCCCCCCCCTCTGTCGACTTTCCTGAAGTACTCCCCCGTTGATAGAAATCAACACGTAATGAATTAAGACCCCACGGTTTGATGATTGATAGGTGTGTGCGGGTTGTCTTTCATTTTGACATGCAGAAAAATGTTATAATAAACATACATACTGTATGTTAAATGGATATATCCGCCTGCTTTCATTTATCTTTCCATTCCCACAACAATATACATACATAAATGGCATATTTTGGACATAGTTCGAATGGTGATTAATCATGATTAATTAATTTTTAAACTGTGATTAATCTGATTAAACATTTTAATCGTTTGACAGCCCTAATGAAAACATTTAAATATTAAGAGTAGCCTACATACAAAATAGGGGTCAATGATAGAAATATAGAATGGAAAATATCTAGAAGATACTGTAGTGATCTCTACAATAAAACAGTTTAGTGCAGGACGTCCAAAGATATTAAGGATGTGCAAAACAGACAAACTGATAAGGCTGAATTTTACTCAGGTGTAAGTCTGATTTAAGGGTTGTTTATATTTCACATCATTAATCAGAATCTGCAAAGTAACAAAAATAAATGTAGTAGAGTAAAAATACCAGGTTAACCTCTGAATTGTAGTGGAGTAGAACACAGTAGTACATGCTGCTGTAACAAAAACATTTCCCAACTTGGGATCAATAAAGTATCTTATCTTAAGATGATCGATGGCAACTGCCATATTTGCTAAATGTGCATCTGAACCTTGACAAGTGCATGTTTCAGGCTTATCAATTAACAACAGGAGCGGTCACAGACATAAGACCAGCTGTCATGTGGTATTAATGCTGCCCATTATGGACACAAGCAATTTTCACCCATGTATTAATTATATGTTTTAAATTTGATAACACCAATGTGTTTCGTGTCCCCTAAACCTCCAGGGATGTATACAGTTTAATACTGGCAACTTCTAATTGTGGGAAATACGAAAACGTCTTTTAAAACTACATTTCCCAGTAGAGACGTGCCATAGAACATGTTGCGAAACACACAATAGCCAGCAAGTGTAATTCTGGGGGGGGGGGGCCGGGCTGGACCCGTCCAAGTCCAGTTTTGGATAGTCTGGCGTGGTTCCATTCCATTTCAAAGAGCTTTGACGCTCAGCGTAACCTTGTCGCACTGCCACTCCAATATCCAATCACAGAGCTTGAGGGCTAATCACGGGGTTTGTAAAGCAAGGCGGATGTTGTAGTCCCAAACGATAGCTGGGGATTCTGGGTAGTGTAGTGTCTTCGGAAACTCTGTAGTGTCTAAACTCCGAAAAAACAATTTGTTTCTCCGAATCGAAGGTTAAAAACACAAAAGCATTGTACACAATTTAAACCAATCAATATTGTGTAATTAACAAGGATAAACTGATGTTTTTTAGTGGATGAGTAATGGAGATATCACTGCGTAATCATTTGACAGTGTGGGGAATACTTCCGGTTTTATTATGAAAACTTCGAGACCGGAAATACTGTTTTCACCCACGCTAACTTTACATGGAAGTTGCCCCATATATAGTACACGTTCTCCTGGCGAGACCTCAAATCATCTTCGTATATCTATCAAACTGTAGATCCTACACATCCACTGGACGTGGATTATAAAAGTACAATATACACTTCTCGCTAGAAATCTAATAAAAAAGCATTTTAATGGCCAAACTATTCCACAATTTAGGATTTTCCAGAGAGGGTTATTTGTGAATAAACGACCCTCCGGAGCGTTTGCAATCGACAGGGGCATGTTGTTTCTTACACGACCACTAGAGGGGCTACACTTTAAAACGTGTCTCTGGGTCGTATTTAGCTGCTGAACAATCGACCTATATGGTCGTTTTTTGTAGGAGGACAGGCTGCTCACTTCTACCACAATTCTCAAAAATTCTTGAAAAGCTTTTCAATAACAGACTGAACAATTTCATAGAAAAACACAAACTTCTCACCGAAAGTCAATACGGATTCAGAGCCAATAGATCAACATCGATGGCTTTAATAGACTCACTTGAAGAAATTACTAGCTCAATTGATCAAAAGAAACATGCCATTGGAATATTCATTGACCTAAAAAAAGCATTTGACACAATTAATCATGACATATTAATAAAGAAACTGGAACGTTATGGAATCAGGGGTGTATTTTTGGAATGGGTAAGAAGTTATTTAACCAACAGGCAACAGTTTGTGAAGCTGGGAGAGTGTTGTTCTTCATATTTGGACATTACATGCGGTGTCCCCCAGGGGTCAGTATTGGGGCCAAAACTATTTATTATGTATATTAATGAAATATGTAATGTATCGACAGTACTCAAGTCTGTTTTGTTTGCTGATGACACCAATATATGTTGTTCTGGGGACAATGTACAGCTACTATTAGAAGAGATCACAGCTGAAATATGCAAACTAAAGTTATGGCTAAACAATAATAAGTTATCATTAAACATGAATAAAACAACATTAATCATATTTGGAAATAGCAATACACTAGCATCCATTAAGATAGATGGGATTTTCATTGAGAGAGTTAAAGAACATAAATTCCTTGGAATCACAATTGATGAGAAACTGAGCTTGAAACCACACATAAAACATATTCATTCCAAAGTCTCAAGAAGTATTGCAATTTTAAACAAGGCAAAACAGATTCTTGATAAAAATTCCCTCTACATTCTTTGCTGTTCATTGGCGTTACCTTATTTAAGTTACTGTGCAGAGGTTTGGGGCAGTAATTATAAAACTACAACACAATCCCTGTTTATTTTACAAAAAAGAGCAATAAGACTTATTACAATAGGGATCATACAAACCCATTATTCTTAGAGCTAAAATTATTAAAACTGTCAGATCTTGTTGAATTCCAAATTGCACAAATTATGTTTAAGGCAAAAAACTTTCAATTACCTGGGAATATTCAGACATTGTTCAATGAAAGACAAGGGAATTATAATTTACGTGGTTCATTTACATTCACTAATGTTAGGGTGCGCACAACAAAGAGAAGTTTTTGTGTTTCTGTTTGTGGGGTGAAGATCTCGAACAATTTGAGTGAGGAGCTAAAGGGATGTCCAAACATCAAACTATTTAAAAAGAGGTATAAAGACACAATTCTCACAAGGTACAGGGAGGAAACTGCTAAACCATAACTGTTATGTTCTTGTTTTGTATTCAATTTATGAATTTATGTTTATGAATTTGTGTATACATATGTGTGTATATATATATTTATAAATATATAGAGACAATTCTCTTAACTTGCCTGTATATATTATATGAATGATTATATGAATTATTCAAGGTTAAGGTCTTCATTTATATTGTATGTTAACGTATATTAAGATGTAAAAAAAAAAAAGTAAAAAAAAAAGGAGAAGGGGTCGGATTAAATAAGTGTAAACTTCTTCCGACCCCTTTTCGGACGTGTAATTAGCTAAAGTTTTGTTGTTTATTGTTATCAGACAATGATACTACAGATTATTCAATTATTAATTAAATATTTCGTTTAGTTATTGCATTCATTTGTATAGTACTGTATCATGTCTGTATCATCTTTTGTTTCATTTGTATTTTCTTTGGTTTTACACGCTCGAAAAAAATAAATAAACGAACTAAACTAAACTAGATACGTTCATAACAAACGTAACGTGGGAGAAAATACGTTTCTAGCTAAACGTAATTGAGAATTAGTTCTGTGGGAACGTTATTTTTAGGAGACAGGGTTGCCCTTGATATGATTATACATCGTGTCTTCTCTCTCCAGCTCAGAATAAAATAGCCGGGCCCGGGTCTGATATCAGTCATGAACTCATCAGTCTGGAGATCGCTTCTCCTGATGTTCCCGACCTGACGCTCATTGACCTGCCCGGCATCACCAGGTTGGCTGTGAACGGACAAAAAGGAAACATTGAAAATCAGGTATGCTAGAGTCCATACTTTGGTCCAGAGAAAACTATGGTCCATTTAAATGAAAATGGTACTGCTTCCTCACAATGAGGTAATACTACAGTGGTTGGCAGGTTTTTTTCATATGTAACCTGTAGCCATACAAGTTGGCCAAAGAAGTAATGCTGGGTGGGGAGTGGGACATTACTGTTGGTAATAAGATATGTATCTGGATCAGTTGAATCAAAGGATTCAAAGGCTACAGCATAGTTTTTGACAATAAAAATGGGCTTTCCCCCTTCACCACTGGGTATAGAGGTCCTCCACGAATGGCAGCTCCTTCCTGGTTATGTACTGTGCACTTTTCACCTGTAAAGTCTTACAATTAATGGGGTGCAACTGCCATACCAGGATGTGATGCAGCTGGCCGGATACTCTTGATGGCCTGTCGAAGTTGCAGGGTATCCTGCAGTAAATGTTTAACCTCCACAACATTTGGAAGAAGAAGAGCCGCTCTTGGGCTGTCTTTGGGATGGTCTTCACCGATTTAAAGGATTATACTTCATATGATATGACTTCATACTTTCAGATAAAGAGCCTGATCCAGAAGTTCATCACAAAACAAGAAACCATCAGTTTGGTGGTTGTCCCCTGCAATGTGGACATCGCAACCACAGAAGCTTTAAGGATGGCCCAGGAGGTGGATCCTGAAGGAGAGAGGACTCTGGGTAATAAATAGCTTGGATTATTGAGAATGATTTGGATTCTTTTGTACGAATGTGTAGGTTATTGTAGGTTAAAATATATATATATAGACTGTATGTATAATGGAGCTGTGTTAGTGGTCTTATATTCAGAGTAAACTGATTAAAGTTGTACATTTGAGGAGAAACAATCAGATTGCAACGTATCATTGGATCAGCTAATACTGTACATCGCAGACATAAGTTCCACAGTTTGTCGAGTAATGAGTTTGAACCAACCTTAATCGACCAATGAGGATGAGGTTTATTGACTAAACCGAGTTGTGCTCTTTTTCACTCAAAACTTTTGTGTACTTTTGTAGGTCTAAGTGGACTCTCCCTCTCTTTCTCTTTTAGGGATCATGACCAAGCCTGACCTGGTGGACAAAGGCACAGAGGATTCAGTAGTTCAAATTGTCCATAATGAGGTTTTCCCCCTGAAGAAAGGCTACATGATCGTCAAGTGCCGGGGTCAGAAGGAGATCAAAGACAAAGTGTCTCTTACTGAAGCCCTAGAAAGAGAGGAAGCCTTCTTCAGCGAACATGCCTATTTCAAGTAAGCTAATTATTTTTTAGTTAGCGATAACAATGATTCACAGTTTAACTGGTTGTCTAATAATAAGGGTTTCACTTTTGCTGCAGGACTCTCTACGATGAAGGCCATGCCACTGTTCCTAAACTGGCGGAGAAACTCACTCTTGAGCTGGTGCATCATATCAAGGTAACTAGTTTTTTGTCCTCACCTCTATGGTTTGCTACAGATTGCTTTGCCCTTTTCAGATGTTACTGGTCTTAACCATGTGTGATTTGTAGAGATCTCTGCCTGGACTGGAAGAACAGATAGAGAAGAAACTAAAGACTACTCAGGCAAATCTGGACAAATGTGGCCATGGACCCCCACCAGAGGCAACGGAGAGAATTGGTTATCTCATTGATGTGAGTTTACCAGCTGGCAGTTTTCACACTCACATTCTAGATATAGTTAATAAAGCTTAATAACTAGCCTTCTAAACCCGTCATATTTCAGAGAGTGACAGCATTTACACAGGATGCCATCAGTCTCGCCACAGGGGAGGAACTCCAATTTGGAGGCAGGCCAAACATCTTTTCCATTCTCAGGAAAGAGTTTGCTGCATGGAAAGTTGTCATCGAGGACTCTGGAGTAAACTGTAAGTGCCTTATCAAGTTGGTCAGTATTGCACTTGTAATGTTCTCCATATTGTAAACTTTTTGATAATTTAAAGTTAAAGATTTATTTTTCCTTTTATAATATTTTCAAAATAGTTTTAACAAATAGTTCTATATTTGCTCCTTTTTTACAACTTACTTCCTCTGACCCGTTTATATGCAGCATTATACACCAAAGCAAATTCCTTGTGTAAACCTGCATGGCAATAAACCTGTTGCTGATTCTACAAAGCTGTTAATTAATATATTTTAATTAAATCATTAAGCAAGATAATAAAACAATGCCATCTCCTTCTCACTTTATGAAGAGACTTATGAAGTGTAATTATGTCTACATTTTCTTTCACATATTCATCTGTATTGCAGTTCACTGGAACATTGAGAAGGAGGTGAATCAGTATGAACGAAAGTACCGTGGAAGAGAGTTGCCGGGCTTCATCAGCTACAAGACGTTTGAGGGCATGGTCAAAGAGCAGATCAAACAGCTGGAAGGGCCTGCTGTACTGAAACTCAAGGGAGTAACAGGCATGTCTTATCATGATCCTACAATTATTGCAGACCATCTGAAAATGTGAGACCTTTGAGTTATTTAGTTGGAATGCTGTATTCCAACTATCTGTTCTTCTACGGACGAAAAGTTTATTATTATTATTCCGCCGGTATTTTGGCCCTCTTCTCCTCCCGCATTGAACATCGCAGAAGCTCCGTTCAAACATCAAAACGTTCAGCTCAGTCGGGAATCGCAGGCTATTACTTTTCTCATTCATAACTTTCATAATTCCAGAGATACATCCCATAATTCATCACATTTTTAACCATTGAAGTGAATGGAGAAAATCTTCAGACTTCAACAAATCTTCATGCGATTCAACTGCTAACTGTTCATTCATACTTTCACTCAGAAACCTCATTCCAACTTTAAAATGTTACACATATTTCTGAAATTATTCGTGTAAAACAACTTTTAAATCTGATTCTTACTTTTAGAAATATTAAACATTGTTCAGACCTTGTTAAAGAGGTTTTCTTCAGATTTTAACATTAACTAGAGTGCGTGATGTCACAGCTAGAGTGGAGGAAATCTTGAAATGTGCCTTCATATTTTTCTTAAAAACTGCTATAATTCCCAAAGCCTACATTCCTGAGACATAATCTATCATGACAAACGTAGGAAAACATCTCGTAGCTTGAAAAATGACAAATAATTAGGCAAAAATAATTAAACAAAATGCCTGTTGAGGGCATGAAGTGACAAAAACGTTCAACATTCCTCCATTAAAGCCCATTGTAATTTCAGGCAGATATTTCCTCACGGTAGCAGCCGCACACCTTTAGTTAAACTGCCAAAAAGGCCACATTGTTAACCCAAAAGTACACACAAATTACACTTCAGATACTCAACTTCCTTGACATGCTTCACGTTTTGAAATTTCACAGTTCTCATTCATAACACTCCGTTCGATGTCTCACTATGGGATGCGCCTCATCGCGGAGCAAACAGAAGCATCAATCTCATTACGCCAATCCTGATTGGCCGGTGATTCTTGACGTCAACGTCAGGGGAAATCACCCCCTATAAGTAGCCTGCGCCACGACGCATGCGTCATTCAAACACCTCTTCTCGCTTCAGAGCACATCTCGAACGGTAGCCGGGCTAGCTTAACAGTCCACAGACTGAACCCAAAGCTAATTTTCGGTCGACGGGCGTTAGCCGGCTACCCGATTCTCTCACAGAAGAGTATTACAGTCAACCTCGCCGTTCTTCCTCTGGAGTAAGGTAAGGTTTTGACTTCAAGTTAGCAACACACCAGTTGCTAACTTGTGTTTTTTCCCTCACTACCGACACCACGGTAGCGAGGACACTTTTTTCTTCTCTCTTCCACGGAGGAGAAAAGGATTACAGGAATATTACCATACCAGGTAATATCCTTGAGAGAAAAAGACCCACGCTGTCCTTTTTTCCCCCGGATTAAATACAGATCGGTAAACATTTTTTTCTCGAACGTACCTGTCATGAGCGGACCCTCTCCACGCCTCACGGCGAACGAGATGGATGCCTCTCCCCCTCACACCAGAGGAGTCAGGATCTCGGAGGATCGGCGCTGCGGTTGCGGGTTGAAAGTGTCAGGCACAGACTCACACCAGATCTGTTCGTCCTGCCTCGGGCTGGAACACGCCCAGGAGGCCATCGACAACCCCGGCTCGTGCGGACATTGTGCCGCCTCACCGTGAAGAGCCTCCACCGAAGGTTAGCGCAACAAGTTAACCTGTCGGGACGGGACCCCCTCATGTCCACTGATCCGCCGACCGGCAATCAAGACACGGGGACGTCTGCCGCAGAGATGGAGCCCCTCACTGCGGTCTGGGGCTCACTGACAGCGGCACCCGCAGAACCGGAATCCCGCGCCATATCAGGCCGAGATCCGGTGGCGGCAAGAAACGCGGGAACGGGGCCCCACGCTATACCAAGCTGGGGCTCCCGACTGGACCTCACCACGGTTTCACCCGCGGAAGATGTCCTGGAGTTAGACTGCATGGAGGACGAAGAGTATACCTCTGAGTTCCTCCTGTCTGACTCGGATGAGCAGGAAGACGACATCTTCATGTCATCGACTCAGGCTGCAAAGCCGGGAGCGATGGCTGCTCCCCCGGGCGACAGCACACCAGCTTCGCCCTGTCTCAGTATGGACCTACAAGCCGTGTGTCAGCGCGCTGCGGCCAAACTAGACATCCCATGGCCCGAAGTGGCCAAGGAGACCTCCAGGTCCCGTTACGAGGGAAAACTTTTTTCCCAAACAACGAGGGCAAAGAGACAACTCCTCCCGGTCTTCCCGGAGATGTTGGAAGAGGTGTCGGTCTCGTGGAGAGACCGGCCCTTTAGCAACAAGGCCCCAATCCAGGGAGCCCACTCCTTTGACTGTGACGGTATGGAGAGGCTTGGCCTGCTCCACATACCACCTATGGAACCGCTGGTGGCAGCCCACCTCCTACCGAGGATGGGCCAGCCACCGAGCAGGAACCCCACGCTGCCAGCAAAAACGGACCGATTCCAGTCTACCATGACGGAACGGGCCTACAGAGCCGCAGCATTGTCCGCCAGGGCTCTGAACGTTTCCTCGATGCTAACCGCATACCAAGCGGAGCTCTGTGAGGATATGTCGAGCAATCCTGGACCGGCCACTCTGGACGAGATAGCCGCGGTCACAGACATTTGTCTCCGTGTCCAACGCTGCGCCGTCCAGGCCACGGGCAAGGTAATGGGGATCATGGTGGTGCAGGAAAGAGCTAGATGGCTCAACCTCACCAACATCCCAGACCGGGAAAAGGAAGATGTGCTTGACATGCCCATCGTTCCCGAGGGGATTTTCGGCTCCGCTCTCGCTTCCATGCAAAGGAAGTGCGAGTCGAAAAAGAAGGAAGACGAGGCTCTCCACCTTTGTCTCCCTCGAAGGGTCCAGCCGCGGCCTTTGCAACGGCGGCCCTTCGCCCACGCTGCACCGCGCTCTGCTGGGTTCAAAGTACCAGGACAGCAGAGGGCGCAGACCGCCCCGAGTCCCCAGCCCAGGCAGGAGACGAGGGCGAGTTGGTCTAGAAAATCTCCGGTTCCGGCTGTAGCCCAGGCGCAGCCAACCCAGAATTTCGGCCAGCAGGCGAAGAAGAAGAAGCGAGCGGCCTGACAGCCCCTCCTTCTCCCCTCCGTGACGGAGCTGGAAGTTCCTTCCCCGGCTCTAAATGTGTCCCCGCCGCCTCGAGAGATGCCTCAACGCCATCCTCAAGTCCGCACAAGACACATGTCACATCGTTATTGTCTGACTAAACCATTTTCCGCTGACGCATCCAGGCTCCGGCCAAGGGCGCAGCCCAAAAAAATGAAAAGAAAGACAATAAACAGTCCGTTAACCATAAATCCCCTTCTGAGAGCAGCTACGGCCTCTCTCAAAAGGCGGATAATAAACGGGTCTGTGAAGGCACCACCGCCACGCGCATGCGCAGTGCCGGTTGGGGCTTTAAGGGCACTACCGCCACGTGCGTACGCAGTGCCGGCTAGAGCTGTAAAGAACGGCCCGTCAATCCTTCCCCTTTCAAGAGCAGCTACGGTATCTCTCAAAGGACGGATTATTGACGGGTCCGTGAAGCCACCGCCACACACATGCGCAGTGCCGGCCAGGGCTTTAGGGGCACCACCGGCACGCGCAGGCGCAGTGCCGACTGGAGCCGTGAGGGCACCACCGGCACACACATGCGCAGTATCGGCTGGAGCTGAAAAGGCACCTCCGTCACGCACATGCGCAGTGCCGGTCAGAGCCATAAGAGTGACATCCCAGCTGGCTCTAAGGAGCATACAGCAGGAGATACTCACGATGTCTGCCTGGGCTTCTCATAACAGTTATAATTTATCTGTTTTCACAAACCCAGTGAGAGTCAACCCACATTCTGGAGAGAAGAGTTCTCTCTCTCCCAGAAAGAAGGGTTTTATCTATAAAGCCCACCGGGCGGAGTCAGATTACGGAGGAAAATGTCCTCGTAAAGCACCCGCTCAACATGGGCCTCATAATAAAACTAAACCCCGAACGCCACGGCTTACGGAGAGTTTTGGTGATTATGAAATGCGTAGTGGCACTACACCCGACTTTTCCAGTGCGGGACGCGCCTACGGGTGCAGTCCTTTCACGGAAGGTGGTCACCACGGACGCAGGTCAGACGGGCTGACAGGGGACTTACGAAGGTCGCCCGGTGAGAGGTCTCTAGAACAGAGACTTCCAGCGGGCACGCGTAAATTACCCGGAGCTTTTAGCGGTGTTCCCCACCCAAAAATGCTTCCTACCTTCTCTCAGAGGACTTCATGTCCCCGTGAAGATAGACAACACGATATCGTGGATGAACCGCCAGGGGAGTTTGCGTTGTCTCCAGTCACACACACTGGCACACAAACTGATCCCTTGGAGCGGCAGACGTCTCCTCTCTCTGAGAACGACACAAGTACCGGGTGTTATGCACCTAGGGACAGAATTACTGTCAAAAGGTGCACCACTCTATGCAGACTGGACTCCTCATCCAAGGATCGGGAGTCCGCTGTGGGTGCGTTACGGCGGAGCCGCGTTAAATCTGTTCGCAAGGGGAGAAAATGCTCAATGACAGCTGTTCTCTTTAATGCGCGATTTAAACGCACCGTTAGGCGGGGACGCACTCGTACACGATTGACCTCCGGGTCCTCTGTACGCGTTCCCACCCCTGGTTCTGTTCCCCTTAACTCCGGCCATAGTGAAAGAGCAACGCCACACACTTACTCTGATGTTTCCACCCTAGCCCGCAATATACGGGCTGGCGGGGATATATCAGCTGTTGTGCGGGCAGCCGTGGCAGCCCCCACCACGCAGGGACAGATTGTCTCAGGCGGGGGGGGCGATCCTTCACCCACGCCCAGAGCACGGGGCACTATGGGCCTGACCCGTGAGTGGTACAATCTGAATACAGTGGGACTCCCTCAGAAGGTGATAAACACTATTCAGAGTGCGAGAGCTTCCTCCACCAGGTCTCTTTACGACTGTAAGTGGAGGGTGTTTGAGGAGTGGTGCCTTCAAGAAGGACACATCTCTTTTCAATGTCCTGTCGGGGTAATTTTATCATTTCTACAGGACTTGATCGATAAACACAGAGCTTTCTCCACGATCAAGGTGTACCTGGCTGCTATTGCTGCATGCCATGTGGGCTTTGAGGGTAAGACGGCTAGCCAACATCCTTTGGTCTGCCGTTTTATGAAGGGAGCGCGCAGGCTCCTCCCTGTCTCCAGGTCGCTGGTGCCCTTATGGGACCTGGCAGTGGTTTTAGATGGGCTCAGAATTTGAACCCCTGGAGGGAGCTGACATGAAACATCTGTCACTCAAGACAGTGCTGTTACTGGCCCTGGCATCCGCTAAACGGGTCAGTGATATCCATGCACTGTCTGCACATCCCTCATGCACTCAGTTCGCCCCAGGGCAAACGAGAGTGTTGTTGAAACCCAACCCTGCCTTTACACCAAAGGTGGTCGGTTCGTGTACCCCGATTGACATTGAGGCATTTCCTCCGCAGCTGGTTTCCTCCGGGGAGCAGCAGCAGGATCTATTGTGTCCAGTCCGGGCTTTGCACACATATATCGACAGATCAAAAGAGCTTCGTCTTAATGACCAACTCTTCGTGTCCTGGGCTAAACCTCACAAGGGTAAGCCTGTTACTAAGCAACGACTATCCCACTGGATCGTGGAGGCGATTGCTTTGGCCTATACGAGTCAGAATCTGCAAGCACCTTTGGGTCTGCGGGCTCACTCGACTCGGGGCCTGGCTACATCCTGGGCTTTGTTCAAGGGTGTTTCCATCCAAGACATCTGTGCGGCGGCAAGCTGGTCTTCGCCACTCACTTTTGTCCGCTTTTACAGGCTGGACGTCTCCGCTCCAAGCGTGGCCCGAGCAGTGCTGGGCACCTTGTTGAGTCGGGACTCCACCTGTTAAATTCTGGTTGATCGGTGATCTTCGAGATAAGCTCGTCTGGCAATACGGGAGCTACAATATCCCATAGTGAGACATCGAACGGAGTGTTATGAATGAGAACTATAGGTTACTTACGTAACCCCAGTCTCAGAGTAACATGAAGTGAGATGTCTCTCCAGACGGCACTCCTTGCTATGGTGAAGCGAGAAGAGGTGCTTATTTTGAATGACGCATGCGTCGTGGCGCAGGCTACTTATAGGGGGTGATTTCCCCTGACGTTGACGTCAAGAATCACCGGCCAATCAGGATTGGCGTAATGAGATTGATGCTTCTGTTTGCTCCGCGATGAGACGCATCCCATAGTGAGACATCTCACTTCATGTTACTCTGAGACTGGGGTTACGTAAGTAACCTATAGATATCTGTTACGGTTCTTCCACAAAACGTTCACATGTAGGAGGTTTATCTCTCATTCAGAACAATGGAAATCTTTGATCTCTGGACGCCTCGTTAGTTCAAATATAAACGTCTGTGTAATGGAACACGATGATAAAGGTTAATGGTCCTGCCCTCAACCACTCTACGTCAATTATGGGGTCATCATATGCCGAAGATCAAGATAATCATAACTTCAGTGAAACTGCTCCAAACGCCCCAACACTTCACAGGTTTGGTAACGATGCAGCCATGAAACATGCTGTCGCTGTAAGTCCAATGGACACGGTCCAATCGTCCCCCAATCTTCACTTGTAAATCACCGGTCCATGCCTCAACAGCTCTATCCCAAATCTGAGATCTCACCATATGCCGTTTCCATGGAAACGGTTTCCCTCGCCATAAAAGACGATGTCGCTATAACACCTGTCAAAATTGTCAAAAAGTGCTAAAACTTCACTTGTGTGCCGACAGTCCAGCCGTGAAGACATCTACGGGACAGTTTTGAGATTTCTTCAAATGCTGTTGCCATGGCAACACAATGCTCATAACTTCAGTGAAACTGTTCCAAACGCCCCAAAACTTCACAGGTTTGGTAACGATGCAGCCATCAACGCATCTAAGCGTATTATGGGGTGTCATCAAATGCCATTGCCATGGCGACAGATCATTCGCCATCAACTTAGTTCAGAAGTTTGCGGTTCAAATATTCTGCTGCTATTCCAAGCCTTTTTACTTTCTTTTCTTCTCTCATCACACATTCAAGCCCCCAGTGTTCATGTATAATTTCAATCTAAATTATTCACTTACTTCTTACACATTACATTTCAGCATAGCAATTTAGCATCAGATTTTCAGCATAAAGCATTCCCACTAGAAATTTCTTCAGGAATTGCATTCTCTAGTTTTTAATTTATCTTGTATTTTCTGGATTTAAAAAAATCAGAAATTGTGAAGAAGGAGCTGTTAGAGTTGGCGCAGAGCAGCCTCGTTGGACTTCCCAACCTCATCAGAACAGCCCAGGTATCAAATGAATTGCAACATTTGCAACTGTACATTGTTGAATGTTTACTGACAAATATTTATGTCCTTCAGATGAAGATCGAAGCCATCACAAAGGAGAAGGAGGCTGCTGCAGAGTCCATGCTGAGGACTCAGTTTAAGATGGAGATGATTGTTTACACCCAGGACAGCACATACGGCAAGAAGTTAGGGAAGAGGAAGAGGGAAGAAGAACAGCCTGCCGTAGCATTCTCTGGTGCACAAACGAATACTCTTGCGCCGTCCATTTTTGCACAAACTATGCGCACCAGCAGTACTGTGAACAGCAGCAACAGTGGGGCCACCCTTAAAGAGATGCTCAAACACCTTAAATCCTATTACCAAGTAAGTGATATCCAGTGTTGAGAAGTACTCAGATCCTTTACTTAAGTAAAAGTACAAAAGTATTAGCATCAAAATATACTTAAAGTACTCATACTGCACAATGTCCCATTTCAGAGTAATGTAAAGAAGTTGTATCAGCTAAGTATTTCAAGTATCAAAATTAAAAGTTCTTGTTGCAGAACTTTTGACATTATTATATTATTCTGTTTACTATATTATCCTGTTTTTATATGTGAGAGCAATATATATTGTAGTTGGTCAATGTGGAGTAATTCAGATATGTGTAATACTGTGTAGATTAGTAGTACAGTACTGCATTTTACCATATCAGCATATTATGTGTTTTGGTATACGTACAAGTCTACGAGTGTTAAAATACATTTATTGGAGTAAAAAGCTCAATATTTGCCTCTGAAATGTAGCAGCGTAGAAGAATAAAGTAGCATTAAGTAGAGTACAAATACAGTATGTCTAAATCTAAATGTACTAGTTACTTTTCAGCACTGGTGTTATCTACATGCAGTACTTTTTATTGTTCTGCCTCGCAAATGTAATACGTCAAATATTGCACCTACTATATAACGATGGAAAGGAAAACAGCATGCATTTGAATCTATACCCCACAATTAAATGCACACTTTTTTGTTAATTGTTTTGAAGATGGCTGTTATATCTACTTGTTTCTTCTCCAAACTAAAGATTGCTGGCCAGCGTTTGGCTGACCAGATCCCGCTGGTGATCCGCTACTATGTGATGCAGGAGTCTGCCCTTCAGCTGCGCAGGGAGATGGCGCAGATACTTCAGGACAAGGAGAAAACTGAGTGCTTTCTTCAAGAGGACTTTTCAATGGAAACAAAGAGAAGACAACTTCAGAAAAGCCTCAAGCGCATGTCAGGGGCCCGTGTTCTGTTGAATGACTTCAGCATGAACATATACAACTTCAACACAGCCCAAGTAAAGCGCAAACCTTAAAATCAGATTCCTGATGGAAGAAGTTGGTTGGGTTTTCACATTCCTTTTCTTTTGCAGATTTGTGATATTATTAGCAAATAAAATAAAGAGTGGCTATTGATAAGTGATCCAATGTAATATTCTTATTCATTATTTGCCTTTTAATTAATTTTCTTCATAAATATGACTTGTTATTCTTATTCATATTATATATCACTTACATGTTTACTCTTATGTTTTTATTGAACTTGTGTGAACTCTTATCTGCTCTGTCCTTTGTTTCTCTCTTAATCTGGCAGCTTTAACACCTGCATTTCCTTACGGGCACCAATAAGGGTCTATTTTATCTTGTCTTATTTTCATTCAATTTTCTTATTGCCTGAATGTCATGCCACAGATACAGTAGTCTACATAAGGTCCAAAAATATAAAAAAAAAAACCTGGCATGTTTGTTCGTTTTAAAAAGGTGCCTTTTTTCAAAAAATAAATGTTGGCTTAATCAAGTTACTGAGAATTGTATTTAGGTTCTTCCGGTCACTTGGTTGAAAAAAATAATAGACTTCAGGAAACTGAATGGCAATAACAGTTGGCTATAAGTACGAAATTCTACCAATAAACACCAATTTAAACAACAATTTGGGGATTTCTAGACACTCCTGAACTGTCAACAGGAGGAGCCTCGCTGCGGGGGAACTGTGGACCTCAGTCGCCTATCAGCCCAACTTAAATGATGCCGTTTAAAACATTAACATCGCCGTCAGCGAACCGAGCCGATCCGCCCCTGCTGCTGGTACAAGACTGGAAAAGACTTTGCGAAGAAATGAAACTCGGGTAAAGAAACGAAACCTATCCTTTCATTGCACAGGCTACCGGTAGCTCGCATCCGACCTGCTGCTACTGCAGATTCAACCAAGAACTTTATTGACAGGATATAGAAGAAGTCATCATTATGAACACCCTGAGCCAACAGTATGAGGAGAAGGTGCGTCCCTGCATCGACCTCATCGACTCTCTTCGCTCTCTGGGTGTAGAGAAGGACTTGGCTCTGCCTGCTATCGCCGTCATTGGAGACCAAAGCTCGGGGAAGAGCTCCGTGCTGGAGGCGCTGTCAGGGGTGGCTCTACCAAGAGGAAGTGGTAATTAAAAACACTTTGCTTCTCACTTAATAGCTAGAAATAACTAATTCCACAACACCTTAAAGGTGGGGTAGGTAAGTTAGTTTAAGAAACCGGCTCGAGATACACTTTTAGTTATATTCCATGGAATGCTCTTAACTATGGAAGCCCATTTCCGCCACTTGAAAAAAATAAAATCCCCCATGAAAAGTCGAAATAATGAGATAAAAAGTCATAATTATGAGATAAAAAAGTCGAAATAATGAGATAAAAAGTCATAATAATGAGATAAAAAGTCATAATTATGAGATAAGAAAGTCGAAATAATGAGATAAAAAGTCATAATTATGAGATAAGAAGTGCGCATGTGCTGCAGTGGCGCTGTCTTTAAAGGTCCCTTCATCACCTTGCTGCTCTCCACCATGCAAACAGCATCTATCTAGTCCTAAATAAGGTAACTATTACAGGTGACTTTTGTAAATGTTAGATGTTACATATAGCCTATATTGCAGCTAAACTACAACAATGCAGTTCATAGCTTTGACATTACCCGTTATGAACTATAATATATATGCCTATAGTTTTGTGGTAACGTTCACGCCACTAATGACAATTTGTAGGCATACTGCTGCTGTGAGTTGCTCTAACTCTAACCCGTGAACGTTACTACAAAACTATAGGCATATATATTCTATTCATAACAGGTAATGTCAAAGCTATAAACTGCATTGTTGTAGTGTAGCTGCAATATAGGCTATATTTAACATCTAACATTTACAAAAGTCACCTGTAATAGTTACCTTATTTAGGACTAGATGCTAGGGATGTGCATCTCCATCACTGAGGCCGATGCGATGCGCATCTCGATACGTTGCCACGATACGATACATTAACGATACATTTGAAACACCAGGTGATACGATACGATTCACCCCTGTTGCGATACAGTTCGATACGATTTGATTCAATATTATGCGATTCGGTGCGATACGATTCAACACAATGCAAAAATAATGATACTTCAATTTGGTACGACAGAGGATTTTTGTTTTATTCCTTATATGCAGCAAATCATACATTAACAAAAAAGTGCTTTACATATTTGGTACTGCACATCCCATCATGCCGTTTATTTTTTTAACTTTAAAAGCTCTCCAGAGTACAGTACAATTGTATAACACCTCACAGTTAAACAATGTAAGGATGCATTGCTCATGATTAACAATGTGCAAATAACAGCTACCATAGTGCAATGCCCATACAGCTGCCAGCCTGATGTGCTTAACACTCATCCATAGGCTGACTCACCAGTGAGCAGAAAGCAGTGGGTTCTATATGAACAATAAAGAATACAAATAACCTTTCACAAACAGGTATTTCATAACTGCTTACAGTAAGGAAGACATTTAAATTATTATTGACCGTCACAGGCTGCTGTAAACTAAACACCACTCTCTCTGACAGATCACCTCACTGTGATTTAACTCATATGTCTAACTTTAAGGTTTCTCTTTTCAGCCGCAGACCCCATGTCGCCTCTTTATGTGCGTCGCTAAGTTCCTCGTACTACTTGTGTACTTTAAAGCGGCTCGGCATCGTTTACAATTTGCGAGCGATTTTTCAAGTTGACTGTAGTATATAGTGCCGCGCACATATACCATCAGGACGTTACTGATGGGATGCGGCTGCGGAGTGATACTGTGTGTATGCAAGCCCGCATCTAGGACGGATCTATGTATCATGGCTGTAGACCTGTTGAGTAATAAAGATACCTCATACAAAGGTCTACGGATACCTTATTACTCTCCATGACCTGCGTCAACTATATAGCATAAAGGATTATTACACCGTCTTTCTTGAACAATCCGAAGTGTTGCCAAACGTTTGATTTGTAGGTATTTTTCGGTGCGCTGTGTTTCTCTTTCTCCTCAACTTCCGTGTGTGTTGATAACTGAGACTCTCGGCCTCGGGCGAAGCAAATATCCAAATCAAAGATCGTCTCTGCTGAGCGTTGACGCAATCGATGCATCGCGAGTTCAACCCGGTTCAACCCAAACTGTAGCCGATGTGCACTCTTTCAACCGGTGCACTCGCATCTTGAACGTTTATGCCGATGCGAATCGGTGAATCTTAACATCTCTACTAGATGCCGTTTGCATGGTGGAGAGCAGCAAGGTGATGAAGGGACCTTTGAAGACAGCGCCACTGCAGCGCATGCGCACTTCTTATCTCATAATTATGACTTTTTATCTCATAATTATGACTTTTTATCTCATTATTATGACTTTTTATCTCATAATTATGACTTTTTATCTCATTATTTCGACTTTCTTATCTCATAATTATGACTTTTTATCTCATTATTATGACTTTTTATCTCATAATTTCGACTTTCTTATCTCATAATTATGACTTTTTATCTCATTATTTCGACTTTTTTATCTCATAATTATGACTTTTCATGGGGATTTTATTTTTTTCAAGTGGCGGAAATGGGCTTCCATACTTAACATCCCGATAGCAATGAATATCTGAAGTGCTTTGACAAAAAATCCATAAAAAAATGTCATCTGTAGAAGCCGTACTGTAAAAAGTACAACCAATCCGTTTAGCCGGGCCGGCTAAACGGATTGATGGCCTACCTGCCTGTCAGCCTTCCATCGTGTGTGTTGGAGGAGGGGCTCTGTAAGGAAGTGGCAGATTTTCTCCGGTTGTGTATTTTCAAATTCTACTGATCTCGAGCCGGTTTCTCAAACTTACCTAAAAGGTGTACGTTTTCCTTCCAAAAGCCTGAAAGAAATGTTAAAAAAAACGATGTTTTTGCCTGCCGTGTCTCGCCTTAAAGGTGTACGTTTACACCTTTAAGGCGAGACACGGCAGGCAAAAACATCGTTTTTCAAGTACTGGTCAATTTTGAGATTTTTTGCTATTTTGATTCTATAACATGTTTTCTTTCAGGCTTTTGGAAGGAAAACGTACAAAATACACATTTAAGTGTTTATTTTTACTATAGTTTGTCTATTTGCGTCAGTAGATTTCTCCTAAATTCACCAAAAGTTAGCATTCTAACGTAACATAAAGTACCGCGACCGCTGTGTGCACCATGTCAACACAACAGAGATATCGTTGGAAAGCTGTGTCTTTCCTGCACAATCTCATCGGATCCAAATATGGTCATTTCCTTTGTATCAGGGGTCTTAAACCAAGAAACGAAATCTCATTGGCTGGTGTCAATTTCTGACAACGTGATTCGTTCAGATGTGTCACGTGGTGTGCTAAAACACTTCTTGGTTCTTTCCACTAGAAATTTAAATCTCAAAATGGCAAAAGAACGGCGAAAAAAACGTTCACAGAGAAGACGACAACAATTGTCACTTGCACGAAGCAAGGTTATACAAAAAACAAATGACCCCGAACATGAAATACCTTCACGGAGTGTGTCGATGCGCAAGCTATCATCCAAAGAAAAGGAGGGTTTAGCTAGCGCCTCACTGCAATCTTTAAAGGTCGTTTTCTCAAAATGAGTTTTTTCTCCTACTCTGAGTTCGAAATGTCAACTTCAGTAGCACGTAGATACACCCAACCTTCCAGTTATATACCTATCAATATTATGAAGGCTTTTACAGAAGGGTTTGTTCATATATCATTCATAGCCTGAATTATACAACATTGTATACCTAAAAACATGGCGAAAATTGATATGTTAGGGTTGTTGACAGTATTTTCCGATTTATGGAGTGATAAAAAGAGATATCCAAAATCCCTTCTGTAAAAGCCTAAGATACTAATATGACTACAAAATGAAACAAGAATTTTGAACCTGGCTTTATCCAAAGTTCAGATTTTGATTCCTGAAATGTGTTAAAAATATGTGCATATTTAATGAGATAATGGATAATTTGCATATGTAAACATGCTATTTCAGAAAACTTGTAATACAAAAAACAATTGCCTTATTGTAAGTAATTAACTGGAGAAATGTCTAGCTGATACCTTTAAGTTAATAAGATTACCCTATTTACCTGGGGTGTCTCATTAGCGGTGGGTCAATTAAATGATTCATTGAAAACAAAAAGCATTGTGATAACTGCTGGGGAAATATTTTCCAAGGTCCATAACTTTGACCCAGTTTATCAGTTCAAACTGTCCTGACTGAGCACACGCACCTGTAATCGTGGCTGCTGTGCCCTCAGTGTTCTGTCTCCCTGTTCCTGCCTGGTGGCGTCAGCTGATTGAGGTGTTATTCTATCTTGTTGTGCAGCATGTTGATGATTCTCTCTGAACTAGCTAAATACACGGGTCGGGGGTAGAGTTCTTCAGAATTGACGTGAAGTCAGAACCTCTGGCTCTTGGACTTGTGATGTGAATTCTCCGGCCGAAGCTCCAAATAAACCATCAGTGTTTGACATCAAAGCTCCTGCTCTTCCCGTGTCTCTTTCCTGAGTCGGTGACTCCCACTGCATTGCTACACAGAAGTTTCCCTTACAATAACAATTATTAGACATTAAATGTAACCTATTATACTGTTTTTCATCAATATATTATAGGTCTCAGATATATACAAAACATGTGTCTGAAGTGTTTGGCTCAAAGTACCAAACAGATCATGCATTGCAGCATTACCCATAATCCCCTCTGTTTCAGCCCTGTTTCAAAAAGTGCTGATTCTCTGTCTGTTACTTTAGATGAAAATAAGGAGCCACTCCCCACGTCCCTCTGAGAGATATTTGGTAAAAAATAACTTATGAAAGACATGAAAAAGTGGATTTTGCATAATAAGTGACCTTTAACTATTTACCGATTGATGAGGCCTAACTATCCAACAAATAAAAAATGACACAATTAAATAAACAAAGACTATAACAAATAAACAACTACCATCCTCACTCTCCTCTCACAACCTCTAAATCATTCTCTCTCATTATTACTACATTATATCTCAATAGCAAATTGTTATTTGCAGGGAACTTAATGATACTAATAATATACAAGTTATACCAGCTGAATGGGAGAAAGTGTGGAGTTGAATCTAAACCTTTAAATCTTGAGGTCACTTTTATTCAAAGAGTTCCTTTTGACAAGATTCAATTATTAGAGATCCAACTATTTATTTGAAAGGATTTCTGCTGTGGGCTTCTTTTAGCTTTTTCCCGAGAACTCCTGGATTTAACTTGTTGTTCCCTGTCTCTGTATTCACTTTACGTTAATTCAGGCATTGTGACAAGATGTCCTCTCGAACTGAAGATGAAGAGAACGAAAGAAGGAGAGGGGTGGTACGGGAAGATAAGCTACCAGGACTTTGAGGAAGAGCTAAAAGGCCTTGCCGGTTTGGAGAAGAAGATTAGAGAAGGTACAGTATACACTGTTTTACTATCAATGTCACTATCCAAGCCAAGTATTGATGAAGATAGGCAGTTTTATTTTCAGTAATAATCACATCCATCCCTAGAAAACCCTGTCTCCTAAATATTACGTTCCCACAGAACTAAACTGCATTCTCAATTACGTTTAGCTAGAAACGTATTTTCTCCCACGTTACGTTTTTTATGAACGTATCTTAAATACGTTTATTTTCTACATATCTTTGCCATTTATTGTCTTGCTTATAATAATGAGAATAATCATTTATAAATATCATTTTAGAGCACACATTTGAAATCGAGAATCGGCTCGATATATGGTTAAATTAAAATCAGTAGGCGAGGCTGTAATTTCGCCAGCTGTTACTCTCATGAGCGAGGCAGAAAATAATAGTTTTAACATGCCAAAAAGCTGCTGTGTCGTTTATTGCACCTCAAACATTAAAACAAATCCAGAGTTACGTGTTTCTGTACTTCCTCTAAGAAGAAAGGACAGTATGGCCCAATCCCAAACCACTCCCTCGACCCTACCGCTCCGTGACGGAGTGAACTCCGTCTGTAGCCACACTCGCAGCTCAACGAGACTCCCTCCTGTCAGATGGAGGGAGTAAATACAGCAGCAAGCAGGTAGAGACCGGTCTCAAGTCAGCACCGCTGCAGACTCGCTGTTTTACCTCATTCACACCAACGGTGTGTCAGGGCCGGTGCGGAGCTGGAGCTTGAAAAGCACCGGGTTTTCCTGAAACCTGAAAAGCTCTAGCACGCAGCGAGGGTGCAGCGAGCTGTTTGGTTGATGCAGAGCGGAGTGCACGTGCTGGGGTGTACAGTTTAACCATGTCCTGGATGTAGGAAGGGCCAGATCCATTCGCAGCATGGTACGAAAGTACCATTGTCTTGAAGTGAATTCTAGCAGTTACTGGAAGCCAGTGGAGGGAGCGGAGGAGCGGCGTGGTGTGGGAGAATTTAGGAAGGTTGAAGACCAGACGAGCCGCTGCATTCTGTATGAGCTGCAGAGGTCGGATGGCATATGCAGGTAGACCAGCCAGGAGGGAGTTGCAGTAGTCTAGGCGTGAGGTGACGAGAGCCTGGACCAGAAGCTGTGTTGCTTTCTGGGTCAGCTGGGGACGTATCCTCCTGATGTTGTAAAGCGTGTATCTGCAGCAGCGGGTTGTAGCAGCGATGTTTGCAGTGAAGGACAGGTTGTTATCTAGGATCACACCCAGATTCCTTGCAGTCTGAGTCGGGGAAACAACAGAGGTGCCAATGTTGATTGTTAGGTCAAGAGTGGGACAATCTTTTCCCGGAAGGAAATTCACAACAATGGTGTTTCAACGGCGTGTGGCCGCAAAGTATAGCACAGCATTATTCATATGTTTATATGAGGGGTCAAAATCCCATGCTCATAAAATGCTCATATATCTTTTTCTCTTCATTCCCCACGCCCCAAAACAAATAAATATACAAATATACCAATTTTAGGAAAAGTAACGAAGTTGGAGCAGTGTGGGTTTTATATGAACAGAGTTACACATATTTAAAAACGCGAAGTGTAATAACTGCAGTTTGCCTCCCTGTCAGAATGACAAAGATCCTCAGTGAAGCACAAGCCCATGTTTCTCACTACATTGTAAGTACAACTTATTAAAAAGATCAGTTCAATGCATCTAATGTCGTCTTAGTGTTATGGCATGATGTTAAAATTGATTTGCCATGAATTTAGTGATGGATTGTAAACATTTGAAATGTAGCATTTAAGTGTTTCTCAGTTACAATGTTGTTGTTTTAATAAATCAGACACTGATGGTACAGCGCTGTACTGTACCTCTTTATATAGGCATTTTTCCCCTAACAAATAGTTTTTGCGCTGATCAGGGGGTAGCCTACTTGGCTGCATTTTATTTTCAAACGGGGTACATTATTGAAAAAAGTTTGAGAACCACTGATCTAGAGAATTCGAACGGCACTTATCATGGCTGCCACTGAGGGACTTCCGGGTCATTTCACTCCGTTAGGAAGGTTCCTAAGCTAAATGGACTATTCAGACTTCAGCCTCTGATTTTTTTTTCGGATATCATATCGCATTAACACCATATCCCAACGTGCATTGCGGCTAAAACATCCAATCAGCGAACATGAAAACATTCCCAGTTAAACATGCAAAAACAAATCGCTAAATAAAAAGATAAAACACTGGCATGTAATTTACGTTAGAATAAATAGAATGGTTTTGAATAATAGATGAGAGTAAAATCTACGTCACTTTACAGCCACGCCCACTTTTGGGGAAACTAACGCTGTCATTTGAAAGGCGATCAAGCCTGAAGCCACAGAGCTCTTCTGTTACTGTCCTTTCTTCTTAGAGGAAGTACAGAAACACGTAACTCTGGATTTGTTTTAATGTTTGAGGTGCAATAAACAACACAGCAGGTTTTTGGCATGATCAAACTATTATTTTCTGCCTCGCTCATGAGAGTAACAGCTGGCGAAATTACAGCCTCGCCTAATGATTTTAATTTAACCATAACTCGAGCCCGATTCTCGATTTCAAATGTGTGCTCTAAAATGATATTTATAAATGACTATTCTCATTATTATAAGCAAGACAATAAATGGCAAATATATGTAGAAAATAAACGTATTTAAGATACGTTCATAACAAACGTAACGTGGGAGAAAATATGTTTCTAGAAGATAATAGAAAATAAAGGTATTTGAGATACCTGAGACCTGTCTCACTTCTACCACAATTCTCAAAAATTCTTGAAAAGCTTTTCAATAACAGACTGAACAATTTCATAGAATAACACAAACTTCTCACCGAAAGTCAATACGGATTCAGAACCAATAGATCAACATGGATGGCTTTAATAGACTCACTTGAAGAAATTACTAGCTCAATTGATCAAAAGAAACATGCCATTGGAATATTCATTGACCTAAAAAAAGCATTTGACACAATTAATCATGACATATTAATAAAGAAACTGGAACGTTATGGAATCAGGGGTGTAGTTTTGGAATGGGTAAGAAGTTATTTAACCAACAGGCAACAGTTTGTGAAGCTGGGAGAGTGTTGTTCTTCATATTTGGACATTACATGCGGTGTCCCCCAGGGGTCAGTATTGGGGCCAAAACTATTTATTATGTATATTAATGAAATATGTAATGTATAGACAGTACTCAAGTTTGTTTTGTTTGCTGATGACACCAATATATTTTGTTCTGGGGACAATGTACAGCTACTATTAGAAGAGATCACAGCTGAAATATGCAAACTAAAGTTAGGGTGAAGATCTGGAACAATTTGAGTGAGGAGCTAAAGGGATGTCCAAACATCAAACTATTTAAAAAGAGGTATAAAGACACAATTCTCACAAGGTACAGGGAGGAAACTGCTAAACCATAACTGTTATGTTCTTGTTTTGTATTCAATTTATGAATTTATGTTTATGAATTTGTGTATACATATGTGTATATATATATTTATAAATATATAGAGACAATTCTCTTAACTTGCCTGTATATATTATATGAATGATTATATGAATTATTCAAGGTTAAGGTCTTCATTTATATTGTATGTTAACGTATATTAAGATGTAAAAAAAAAAGTAAAAAAAAAAGGGAGAAGGGGTCGGATTAAATAAGTGTAAACTTCTTCCGACCCCTTTTCGGACGTGTAATTAGCTAAAGTGTTGTTGTTTATTGTTATCAGACAATGATACTACAGATTATTCAATTATTATTTAAATAATTCGTTTAGTTATTGCATTAATTTGTATAGTACTGTATCATGTCTGTATCATCTTTTGTTTCATTTGTATTTTCTTTGGTTTTACACGCTCGAAAAAATAAAATAAACTAAACTAACTAAACTAAACTAGATACGTTCATAACAAACATAACGTGGGAGAAAATATGTTTCTAGAAGATAATAGAAAATAAAGGTATTTGAGATACGTTCCTAACAAACGTAACGTGGGAGAAAATAAGTTTCTAGGTAAACGTAATTGAGAATGCAGTTTAGTTCTGTGGGAACGTCATTTTTAGGAGACAGGGTTGCCCTTGATATGATTATACATCGTGTCTTCTCTCTCCAGCTCAGAATAAAATAGCCGGGCCCGGGTCTGATAT
This sequence comes from Pseudochaenichthys georgianus, assembly GCF_902827115.2. Classification (NCBI taxonomy): domain Eukaryota; kingdom Metazoa; phylum Chordata; class Actinopteri; order Perciformes; family Channichthyidae; genus Pseudochaenichthys; species Pseudochaenichthys georgianus. Next base: position 9,949,316 of record NC_047507.1, on the reverse strand, counting down.
CAGTCATGAACTCATCAGTCTGGAGATCGCCTCTCCTGATGTTCCCGACCTGACGCTCATTGACCTGCCCGGCATCACCAGGTTGGCTGTGAACGGACAAAAAGGAAACATTGAAAATCAGGTATGCTAGAGTCCATACTTTGGTCCAGAGAAAACTATGGTCCATTTAAATGAAAATGGTACTGCTTCCTCACAATGAGGTAATACTACAGTGGTTGGCAGGTTTTTTTCATATGTAACCTGTAGCCATACAAGTTGGCCAAATAAGTAATGCTGGGTGGGGAGTGGGACATTACTGTTGGTAATAAGATATGTATCTGGATCAGTTGAATCAAAGGATTCAAAGGCTACAGCATAGTTTTTGACAATAAAAATGGGCTTTCCCCCTTCACCACTGGGTATAGAGGTCCTCCACGAATGGCAGCTCCTTCCTGGTTATGTACTGTGCACTTTTCACCTGTAAAGTCTTACAATTAAAGGGGTGCAACTGCCATACCAGGATGTGATGCAGCTGGCCGGATACTCTTGATGGCCTGTCGAAGTTGCAGGGTATCCTGCAGTAAATGTTTAACCTCCACAACATTTGGAAGAAGAAGAGCCGCTCTTGAGCTGTCTTTGGGATGGTCTTCACCGATTTAAAGGATTATACTTCATATGATATGACTTCATACTTTCAGATAAAGAGCCTGATCCAGAAGTTCATCAGAAGACAAGAAACCATCAGCTTGGTGGTTGTCCCCTGCAATGTGGACATCGCAACCACAGAAGCTTTAAGGATGGCCCAGGAGGTGGATCCTGAAGGAGAGAGGACTCTGGGTAATAAATAGCTTGGATTATTGAGAATGATTTGGATTCTTTTGTACGAATGTGCAGGTTATTGTAGGTTAATATATATATATATATAGACTGTATGTATAATGGAGCTGTGTTAGTGGTCTTATATTCAGAGTAAACAGATTAAAGTTGTACATTTGAGGAGAAACAATCAGATTGCAACGTATCATTGGATCAGCTAATACTGTACATCGCAGACATAAGTTCCACAGTTTGTCGAGTAATGAGTTTGAACCAACCTTAATCGACCAATGAGGATGAGGTTTATTGACTAAACCGAGTTGTGCTCTTTTTCACTCAAAACATTTGTGTACTTTTGTAGGTCTAAGTGGACTCTCCCTCTCTTTCTCTTTTAGGGATCATGACCAAGCCTGACCTGGTGGACAAAGGCACAGAGGATTCAGTAGTTCAAATTGTCCATAATGAGGTTTTCCCCCTGAAGAAAGGCTACATGATCGTCAAGTGCCGGGGTCAGAAGGAGATCAAAGACAAAGTGTCTCTTACTGAAGCCCTAGAAAGAGAGGAAGCCTTCTTCAGCGAACATGCCTATTTCAAGTAAGCTAATTATTTTTTAGTTAGCGATAACAATGATTCACAGTTTAACTGGTTGTCTAATAATAAGGGTTTCACTTTTGCTGCAGGACTCTCTACGATGAAGGCCATGCCACTGTTCCTAAACTGGCGGAGAAACTCACTCTTGAGCTGGTGCATCATATCAAGGTAACTAGTTTTTTGTCCTCACCTCTATGGTTTGCTACAGATTGCTTTGCCCTTTTCAGATGTTACTGGTCTTAACCATGTGTGATTTGTAGAGATCTCTGCCTGGACTGGAAGAACAGATAGAGAAGAAACTAAAGACTACTCAGGCAAATCTGGACAAATGTGGCCATGGACCCCCACCAGAGGCAACGGAGAGAATTGGTTATCTCATTGATGTGAGTTTACCAGCTAGCAGTTCTCACACTCACATTATAGATATAGTTAATAAAGCTTAATAACTAGCCTTCTAAACTCGTCATATTTCAGAGAGTGACAGCATTTACACAGGATGCCATCAGTCTCGCCACAGGGGAGGAACTCCAATTTGGAGGCAGGCCAAACATCTTTTCCATTCTCAGGAAAGAGTTTGCTGCATGGAAAGTTGTCATCGAGGACTCTGGAGTAAACTGTAAGTGCCTTATCAAGTTGGTCAGTAGTGCACTTGTAATGTTCTCCATATTGTAAACTTTTTGATAATTTAAAGTTAAAGATTTATTTTTCCTTTTATAATATTTTCAAAATAGTTTTAACAAATAGTTCTATATTTGCTCCTTTTTTACAACTTACTTCCTCTGACCCGTTTATATGCAGCATTATACACCAAAGCAAATTCCTTGTGTAAACCTGCATGGCAATAAACCTGTTGCTGATTCTACAAAGCTGTTAATTAATATATTTTAATTAAATCATTCAGCAAGATAATAAAACAATGCCATCTCCTTCTCACTTTATGAAGAGACTTATGAAGTGTAATTATGTCTACATTTTCTTTCACATATTCATCTGTATTGCAGTTCACTGGAACATTGAGAAGGAGGTGAATCAGTATGAACGAAAGTACCGTGGAAGAGAGTTGCCGGGCTTCATCAGCTACAAGACGTTTGAGGGCATGGTCAAAGAGCAGATCAAACAGCTGGAAGGGCCTGCTGTACTGAAACTCAAGGGAGTAACAGGCATGTCTTATCATGATCCTACAATTATTGCAGACCATCTGAAAATGTGAGACCTTTGAGTTATTTAGTTGGAATGCTGTATTCCAACTATCTGTTCTTCTACGGACGAAAAGTTTATTATTATTATTCCGCCGGTATTTTGGCCCTCTTCTCCTCCCGCATTGAACATCGCAGAAGCTCCGTTCAAACATCAAAACGTTCAGCTCAGTCGGGAATCGCAGGCTATTACTTTTCTCATTCATAACTTTCATAATTCCAGAGATACATCCCATAATTCATCACATTTTTAACCATTGAAGTGAATGGAGAAAATCTTCAGACTTCAACAAATCTTCATGCGATTCAACTGCTAACTGTTCATTCATACTTTCACTCAGAAACCTCATTCCAACTTTAAAATGTTACACATATTTCTGAAATTATTCGTGTAAAACAACTTTTAAATCTGATTCTTACTTTTAGAAATATTAAACATTGTTCAGACCTTGTTAAAGAGGTTTTCTTCAGATTTTAACATTAACTAGAGTGCGTGATGTCACAGCTAGAGTGGAGGAAATCTTGAAATGTGCCTTCATATTTTTCTTTAAAACTGCTATAATTCCCAAACCCTACATTCCTGAGACATAATCTATCATGACAAACGTAGGAAAACATCTCAAAAATGACAAATAATTAGGCAAAAATAATTAAACCCAAAGGTACACACAAATTACACTTCAGATACTCAACTTCCTTGACATGCTTCACGTTTTGAAATTTCACAGTTCTCATTCATAACACTCCGTTCGATGTCTCACTATGGGATGCGCCTCATCGCGGAGCAAACAGAAGCATCAATCTCATTACGCCAATCCTGATTGGCCGGTGATTCTTGACGTCAACGTCAGGGGAAATCACCCCCTATAAGTAGCCTGCGCCACGACGCATGCGTCATTCAAACACCTCTTCTCGCTTCAGAGCACATCTCGAACGGTAGCCGGGCTAGCTTAACAGTCCACAGACTGAACCCAAAGCTAATTTTCGGTCGACGGGCGTTAGCCGGCTACCCGATTCTCTCACAGAAGAGTATTACAGTCAACCTCGCCGTTCTTCCTCTGGAGTAAGGTAAGGTTTTGACTTCAAGTTAGCAACACACCAGTTGCTAACTTGTGTTTTTCCCCTCACTACCGACACCACGGTAGCGAGGACACTTTTTTCTTCTCTCTTCCACGGAGGAGAAAAGGATTACAGGAATATTACCATACCAGGTAATATCCTTGAGAGAAAAAGACCCACGCTGTCCTTTTTTCCCCCGGATTAAAGACAGATCGGTAAACATTTTTTTCTCGAACGTACCTGTCATGAGCGGACCCTCTCCACGCCTCACGGCGAACGAGATGGATGCCTCTCCCCCTCACACCAGAGGAGTCAGGATCTCGGAGGCTCGGCGCTGCGGTTGCGGGTTGAAAGTGTCAGGCACAGACTCACACCAGATCTGTTCGTCCTGCCTCGGGCTGGAACACGCCCAGGAGGCCATCGACAACCCCGGCTCGTGCGGACATTGTGCCCGCCTCACCGTGAAGAGCCTCCACCGAAGGTTAGCGCAACAAGTTAACCTGTCGGGACAGGACCCCCACATGTCCACTGATCTGCCGACCGGCAATCAAGACACGGGGACGTCTGCCGCAGAGATGGAGCCCCTCACTGCGGTCTGGGGCTCACTGACAGCGGCACCCGCAGAACCGGAATCCCGCCCCATATCAGGCCGAGATCCGGTGGCGGCAAGAAACGCGGGAACGGGGCCCCACGCTATACCAAGCTGGGGCTCCCGACTGGACCTCACCACGGTTTCACCCGCGGAAGATGTCCTGGAGTTAGACTGCATGGAGGACGAAGAGTATACCTCTGAGTTCCTCCTGTCTGACTCGGATGAGCAGGAAGACGACATCTTCATGTCATCGACTCAGGCTGCAAAGCCGGGAGCGATGGCTGCTCCCCCGGGCGACAGCACACCAGCTTCGCCCTGTCTCAGTATGGACCTACAAGCCGTGTGTCAGCACGCTGCGGCCAAACTAGACATCCCATGGCCCGAAGTGGCCAAGGAGACCTCCAGGTCCCGTTACGAGGGAAAACTTTTTTCCCAAACAACGAGGGCAAAGAGACAACTCCTCCCGGTCTTCCCGGAGATGTTGGAAGAGGTGTCGGTCTCGTGGAGAGACCGGCCCTTTAGCAACAAGGCCCCAATCCAGGGTGCCCACTCCCTTGACTGTGACGGTATGGAGAGGCTCGGCCTGCTCCACATACCACCTATGGAACCGCTGGTAGCAGCCCACCTCCTACCGAGGATGGGCCCGTCACCAAGCAGGAACCCCACGCTGCCAGCAAAAACGGACCGATTCCAGTCTACCATGACGGAACGGGCCTACAGAGCCGCAGCATTGTCCGCCAGGGCTCTGAACGTTTCCTCGATGCTAACCGCGTACCAAGCGGAGTTCTGTGAGGATATGTCGAGCAATCCTGGACCGGCCGTTCTGGACGAGATAGCCGCGGTCACAGACATTTGTCTCCGTGTCCAACGCTGCGCCGTCCAGGCCACGGGCAAGGTAATGGGGATCATGGTGGTGCAGGAAAGAGCTAGATGGCTCAACCTCACCAACATCCCAGACCGGGAAAAGGAAGATGTGCTTGACATGCCCATCGTTCCCGAGGGGATTTTCGGCTCCGCTCTCGCTTCCATGCAAAGGAAGTGCGAGTCGAAAAAGAAGGAAGACGAGGCACTCCACCTCTGTCTCCCTCGAAGGGTCCAGCCGCGGCCTTTGCAACGGCGGCCCTTCGCCCACGCTGCACCGCGCTCTGCTGGGTTCAAAGTACCAGGACAGCAGAGGGCGCAGCCCGCCCCGAGTCCCCAGCCCAGGCAGGAGACGAGGGCGAGTTGGTCTAGAAAATCTCCGGTAGCCCAGGCACAGCCGACCCAGAATTTCGGCCAGCAGGCGAGGAAGAAGAAGCGAGCGGCCTGACAGCCCCTCCTTCTCCCCTCCGTGACGGAGCTGGAAGTTCCTTCCCCGGCTCTAAATGTGTCCCCGCCACCTCGAGAGATGCCTCAACGCCATCCTCAAGTCCGCACAAGACACATGTCACATCGTTATTGTCTGAATAAACCATTTTCCGCTGACGCATCCAGGCTCCGGCCAAGGGCGCAGCCCAAAAAAATGAAAAGAAAGACAATAAACAGTCCGTTAACCATAAATCCCCTTCTGAGAGCAGCTACGGCCTCTCTCAAAAGGCGGATAATAAACGGGTCTGTGAAGGCACCACCGCCACGCGCATGCGCAGTGCCGGTTGGGGCTTTAAGGGCACTACCGCCACGTGCGTACGCAGTGCCGGCTAGAGCTGTAAAGAACGGCCCGTCAATCCTTCCCCTTTCAAGAGCAGCTACGGCATCTCTCTAAAGACGGATTATTGACGTGTCCGTGAAGCCACCGCCACACACATGCGCAGTGCCGGCCAGGGCTTTAGGGGCACCACCGGCACGCGCAGGCGCAGTGCCGACTGGAGCCGTGAGGGCACCACCGGCACACACATGCGCAGTACCGGCTGGAGCTGAAAAGGCACCTCCGTCACGCACATGCGCAGTGCCGGTCGGAGCCATAAGAGTGACATCCCAGCTGGCTCTAAGGAGCATACAGCAGGAGATACTCACGATGTCTGCCTGGGCTTCTCAAAACAGTTATAATGTATCTGTTTTCACAAACCCAGTGAGAGTCAACCCACATTCTGGAGAGAAGAGTTCTCTCTCTCCCAGAAAGAAGGGTTTTATCTATAAAGCCCACCGGGCGGAGTCAGATTACGGAGGAGAATGTCCTCGTAAAGCACCCGCTCAACATGGGCCTCATAATAAAACTAAACCCCGAACGCCACGGCTTACGGAGAGTTTTGGTGATTATGAAATGCGTAGTGGCACTACACCCGACTTTTCCAGTGCGGGACGCGCCTACGGGTGCAGTCCTTTCACGGAAGGTGGTCACCACGGACGCAGGTCAGACGGGCTGACAGGGGACTTACGAAGGTCGCCCGGTGAGAGGTCTCTAGAACAGAGACTTCCAGCGGGCACGCGTAAACTACCCGGAGCTTTTAGCGGTGTTCCCCACCCAAAAATGCTTCCTACCTTCTCTCAGAGGACTTCATGTCCCCGTGAGGATAGACAACACGATATCGTGTATGAACCGCCAGGGGAGTTTGCGTTGTCTCCAGTCACACACACTGGCACACAAACTGATCCCTTGGAGCGGCAGACGTCTCCTCTCTCTGAGAACGACACAAGTACCGGGTGTTATGCACCTAGGGACAGAATTACTGTCAAAAGGTGCACCACTCTATGCAGACTGGACTCCTCATCCAAGGATCGAGAGTCCGCTGTGGGTGCGTTACGGCGGAGCCGCGTTAAATCTGTTCGCAAGGGGAGAAAATGCTCAATGACAGCTGTTCTCTTTAATGCACGATTTAAACGCACCGTTAGGCGGGGACGCACTCGTACACGATTGACCTCCGGGTCCTCTGTACGCGTTCCCACCCCTGGTTCTGTTCCCCTTAACTCCGGCCAGAGTGAAAGAGCAACGCCACACACGTACTCTGATGTTTCCACCCTAGCCCGCAATATACGGGCTGGCGGGGATATATCAGCTGTTGTGCGGGCAGCCGTGGCAGCCCCCACCACGCAGGGACAGATTGTCTCAGGCGGGGAGGGCGATCCTTCACCCACGCCCAGAGCACGGGGCACTATGGGCCTGACCCGTGAGTGGTACAATCTGAATACAGTCCCTCAGAAGGTGATAAACACTATTCAGAGTGCGAGAGCTTCCTCCACCAGGTCTCTTTACGACTGTAAGTGGAGGGTGTTTGAGGAGTGGTGCCTTCAAGAAGGACACATCTCTTTTCAATGTCCTGTCGGGGTGATTTTATCATTCCTACAGGACTTGATCGATAAACACAGAGCTTTCTCCACGATCAAGGTGTACCTGGCTGCTATTGCTGCATGCCATGTGGGCTTTGAGGGTAAGACGGCTAGCCAACATCCTTTGGTTTGCCGTTTTATGAAGGGAGCGCGCAGGCTCCTCCCTGTCTCCAGGTCGCTGGTGCCCTTATGGGACCTGGCAGTGGTTTTAAATGGGCTCAGAATGACCCCATTTGAACCCCTGGAGGGAGCTGACATGAAACATCTGTCACTCAAGACAGTGCTGTTACTGGCCCTGGCATCCGCTAAACGGGTCAGTGATATCCATGCACTGTCTGTACATCCCTCATGCACTCAGTTCGCCCCAGGGAAAACGAGAGTGTTGTTGAAACCCAACCCTGCCTTTACACCAAAGGTGGTCGGTTCGTGTACCCCGATTGACATTGAGGCATTTCCTCCGCAGCTGGTTTCCTCCGGGGAGCAGCAGCAGGATCTATTGTGTCCAGTCCGGGCTTTGCACACATATATGGACAGATCAAAAGAGCTTCGTCTTAATGACCAACTCTTCGTGTCCTGGGCTAAACCTCACAAGGGTAAGCCTGTTACTAAGCAACGACTATCCCACTGGATTGTGGAGGTAATTGCTTTGGCCTATACGAGTCAGAATCTGCAAGCACCTTTGGGTCTGCGGGCTCACTCGACTCGGGGCCTGGCTACATCCTGGGCTTTGTTCAAGGGTGTTTCCATCCAGGATATCTGTGCGGCGGCAAGCTGGTCTTCGCCACTCACTTTTGTCCACTTTTACAGGCTGGACGTCTCCGCTCCAAGCGTGGCCCGAGCAGTGCTGGGCACCTTGTTGAGTCGGGACTCCACCTGTTAAATTCTGGTTGATCGAGATAAGCTCGTCTGGCAATACGGGAGCTACAATATCCCATAGTGAGACATCGAACGGGGTGTTATGAATGAGAACTATAGGTTACTTACGTAACCCCAGTGTCAGAGTAACATGAAGTGAGATGTCTCACCAGACGGCCCTCCTTGCTATGGTGAAGCGAGAAGAGGTGTTTGAATGACGCATGCGTCGTGGCGCAGGCTACTTATAGGGGGTGATTTCCCCTGACGTTGACGTCAAGAATCACCGGCCAATCAGGATTGGCGTAATGAGATTGATGCTTCTGTTTGCTCCGCGATGAGACGCATCCCATAGTGAGACATCTCACTTCATGTTACTCTGAGACTGGGGTTACGTAAGTAACCTATAGATATCTGTTACGGTTCTTCCACAAAACGTTCACATGTAGGAGGTTTATCTCTCATTCAGAACAATGGAAACCTTTGATCTCTGGACGCCTCGTTAGTTCAAATATAAACGTCTGTGTAATGGAACACGATGATAAAGGTTAATGGTCCTGCCCTCAACCGCTCTACGTCAATTATGGGGTGTCATCATCATATGCCGAAGATCAAGATAATCATAACTTCAGTGAAACTGCTCCAAACGCCCCAAAACTTCACAGGTTTGGTAACGATGCAGCCATGAAACATGCTGTCGCTGTAAGTCCAATGGACACGGTCCAATCGTCCCCCAATCTTCACTTGTATATCACCGGTCCATGCCTCAACAGCTCTATGCCAAATCTGAGATCTCACCATATGCCGTTTCCATGGAAACGCATCCCTCGCCATAAAAGACGATGTCGCTATAACACCTGTGAAAATTGTCAAAAAGTGCTAAAACTTCACTTGTGTGCCGACAGTCCAGCCGTGAAGACATCTACGGGACAGTTTTGAGATTTCTTCAAATGCCGTTGCCATGGCAACACAATGCTCGCTCATAACTTCAGTGAAACTGTTCCAAACGCCCCAAAACTTCACAGGTTTGGTAACGATGCAGCCATCAACGCATCTAAGCGTATTATGGGGTGTCATCAAATGCCATTGCCATGGCGACAGATCATTCGCCATCAACTTAGTTCAGAAGTTTGCGGTTCAAATATTCTGATGCTATTCCAAGCCTTTTTACTTTATTTTCTTCTCTCATCACACATTCAAGCCCCCAGTGTTCATGTATCATTTCAATCTAAATTATTCACTTTCTTCTTACACATTACATTTCAGCATAGCAATTTAGCATCAGATTTTCAGCATAAAGCATTCCCACTAGCAATTTCTTCAGGAATTGCATTCTCTAGTTTTTAATTGATCTTGTATTTTCTGCATTTAAAAAAATCAGAAATTGTGAAGAAGGAGCTGTTAGAGTTGGCGCAGAGCAGCCTCGTTGGACTTCCCAACCTCATCAGAACAGCCCAGGTATCAAATGAATTGCAACATTTGCAACTGTACATTGTTGAATGTTTACTGACAAATATGTATGTCCTTCAGATGAAGATCGAAGCCATCACAAAGGAGAAGGAGGCTGCTGCAGAGTCCATGCTGAGGACTCAGTTTAAGATGGAGATGATTGTTTACACCCAGGACAGCACATACGGCAAGAAGTTAGGGAAGAGGAAGAGGGAAGAAGAACAGCCTGCCGTAGCATCCTTTGGTGCACAAACGAATACTCTTGTGCCGTCCTTGTTTGCACCAATTATGGGCACCAGCAGTACTGTGAACAGCAGCAACAGTGGGGCCACCCTTAAAGAGATGCTCAAACACCTTAAATCCTATTACCAAGTAAGTGATATCCAGTGTTGAGAAGTACTCAGATCCTTTACTTAAGTAAAAGTACAAAAGTATTAGCATCAAAATATACTTAAAGTACTCATACTGCACAATGTCCCATTTCAGAGTAATATAAAGAAGTTTTATCAGCTAAGTATTTCAAGTATCAAAATTAAAAGTTCTTGTTGCAGAACTTTCGACATTATTATATTATTTTGTTTACTATATTATCCTGTTTTTATATGTGAGAGCAATATATATTGTAGTTGGTCAATGTGGAGTAATTCAGATATGTGTAATACTGTGTAGATTAGTAGTACAGTACTGCATTTTACCATATCAGCATATTATGTGTTTTGATATATGTAGTCTAAGAGTGTTAAAATACATGTATTGGAGTAAAACCTCAATATTTGCCTCTGAAATGTAGCAGCGTAGAAGAATAAAGTAGCATTAAGTAGAGTACAAATACAGTATGTCTAAATCTAAATGTACTAGTTACTTTTCAGCACTGGTGTTATCTACATGCAGTACTTTTTATTGTTCTGCCTCGCAAATGTAATACGTCAAATATTGCACCTACTATATAACGATGGAAAGGAAAACAGCATGCATTTGAATCTATACCCCACAATTAAATGCACACTTTTTTGTTAATTGTTTTGAAGATGGCTGTTAAACATTGTGTTATATCTACTTGTTTCTTCTCCAAACTAAAGATTGCTGGCGAGCGTTTGGCTGACCAGATCCCGCTGGTGATCCGCTACTATGTGATGCAGGAGTCTGCCCTCCAGCTGCGCAGGGAGATGGCGCAGATACTTCAGGACAAGGAGAAAACTGAGTGCTTTCTTCAAGAGGACTTTTCAATGGAAACAAAGAGAAGACAACTTCAGAAAAGCCTCAAGCGCATGTCAGGGGCCCGTGTTCTGTTGAATGACTTCAGCATGAACATATACAACTTCAACACAGCCCAAGTAAAGCGCAAACCTTAAAATCAGATTCCTGATGGAAGGAGTGGGTTGGGTTTCCACATTCACCCCATTGGTTTGCAGATTTGTGATATTATTAGTCACTTAAGCTAGAAAAGCCAGTAAAATAAAGAGTGGCTATTGATAAGTGATCCGATTTTGTATTCTTATTAATGATTTGCCTTTTAATACATTTTGTTCATAAATATTGGGACTTGTTATTCTTATTCATATTATATATCACACATGTTTACTCTTATGTTCTTATTGAACTTGTGTGAACTCTTACCTACTGTCCTTTATTTCTCTCTTAAACTGTGGCAGCTTTAACACCTGAATTTCCCTACGGGCACCAATAAAGGTCTATTTTAACTTGTCTTATTTTCATTCAACTTTCTTATTGCCTGAATTTCATGCCACAGATAGTCTACATAAGGTCCAAAAATATGAAAAATAACGTGTTTGTTATAGTGATCTTTTCTTTTTTAGTAGTACAACTGCATGAAATCGCTTCACTGACATTGCTGTATGTGTGTATGTCATAAAGAAAAGAACAATTGTAATTTATAAGATTACAAATAATGTCTTATTTGGACTGAAGTGTCACCAGAAGACATTTGACCTGTTGCCTTGGTGTCCGCACAAACAGGGATTATCTGTCAAATATACAGTTTGAACTTTGCCGATGTTTTCTATGTAGAAAATAGACACCTCTGTACAGTAGTTCTCATGTAGCTAATACATGATAAGCACAATACACATCAACTGTCAATTATTGATTATATCTTTATCAAACAAGGACCATGCATACAAATCTGTTCATCTCTATTAGAGAAGAGATGATTTATGCCAGATTTAGCTATTAGCTCATTTCCATTTGCAGACATAAAACATGACATCATCTCTATTACACTATCAATTATACAGACGGATCAGATACAGACCAATACAATATAAATACCAGCATGTGTCAGTACAATTACAATATTACAATTAATTTACATTAAAAACTCAATTTACAGTCAAGTTGATGTTGACGAGACGGGCTGCTCAATATAAAAAATGTGAACTACTGGAAAAGAGTGAAAGTCACATTTTAACCTCAGCCAGAAGCATATTCTAAGGCCACTAATTGTAAATATGTAATTTACGTAATATGTCAAACAATTACTTAGGATTTTATTTTGAAAGTATACTGTATGTCGTTTTAACTGACACTAATTTAAAAGGATACATACTGCTGTCATATCAGCCTGCAGTCATATCTAGCACCTGATATGAACTCAGGACCGTGTGCAGCCTACTGAGTGACCAGCAGGGGGCGACAACACTCATTTAGAAAGTGAACCATTCACAACAGGAAGTCCTCAGCATCAGCTTGAGAGCAGATATCAGTCTCATGCAAAAAGCCAGCTCCCATACTGCTCTGGTCACCTTGTACCTCTCACTTTATTGCCAGTAGACAATGTTGAACATTTCCAATATTTTAGTTGTTTTTTCAGTGGCGCGCATATCAAACGCATGATATGCTATAAGTACTGTACTTCTAATCTACAAAGTATTTAAACTATCCAAATTTGGTCCATATTGACCAACTACAATACTTAAATGCTCTTACATGTATAACAACAGGATGATAATAATACAAACCATAATAATAAAATAGGTGAAAAGATCCAATGTGCATAATGAGTAGCCTACTTTCCCTTTTGAAACTTGAAGTACATTTAGATGATAATGGGCTACTTCTGTTTCAGCAACATACATGGGGAAAGGGAACACTTTTCAAAATAAAACACATGTGCGATATACAAAGCCCGAAGCCGTTAGTCCACAGTGACGAAGCCATCTTCAATGTGCATGTCCCACTGAAATAACCTGACCTTGACTCTACTCTTTTACAATACATTTGCACGTTCTGTGTTTCTCAATTGTTTTGGCAGCGAAACGTCAGGAAATCATCTCAAAATGCTGTTTTGATTTCTTAACATTGTAGCCCATTTTACTCCACTTGCTGTGAAATGGAAACTGTCAACATTGTATATCTACTACTATTTTATGAACTCTTATGTTTGTGACTGGGAGACAAACAGCACATCCTGAAAACAATAAAACAAAAAACAGCTAAACTAAATATTCTCTTACATTTCCCACCCCCTTATTGTTACCCCACATTGTGATTTATACATACCAGACACAATTGAGCTAGTGTTGAACATTGGACAATACCAGCCCAGTAGGTACAAGTTTGTTTGTAGCCTTTATGTAACCAGGTAAAATACCATTGAGATCAAACGATCTCTTTTTCAAGGGAGCCCTGCAGCAAGTTGGTTACACATGAAAACATAAACACAACAGAAAACAAAAAGGACATCATACAACATAATTACAGGGGTACAATTTACAAACCTATCGACATTGACAGGTACCAGGATTATTAAATTGCATTGCATCTAGCCGTGCTTTAAAATGTTGCAGGGGAACCAAGATGCTCAGTCTCAGTTCTTTTTGCAGAGTGTTCCAAGCTAGAGGAGCTCGCATAAAAGTGAAATGAATATAATTGTTTCTAGTAGTCACCTTTTTAACATGGAAGTTGTAATGGGCTTACTTGAGAGTATTGAACAACAAAACAATATATTTAAAAAAATTTTTTTTAAATGTGGTTATTTTTTAAATAAAAACACATTTGTAAATGTAATTTAACACAAAAGTAGTGACCCTGGGCGTAGGCTTAGCATCATAACCAAAGCATATCACATGAAGAACCGGTTTGTCATTGAAGTTACAAGCAAACATTGCAAGGAAAGGGGCAGACGGGAAAATGAAACCAAGTGTAGTTTTGATTTCCCATAAGCCCAACTTGATTTTCTGGTTGCACCTGCAGTGTTAGTTGAGTATCGCACACCAAGCTCGTAGAAACAGCCTGTGCACTTTGTACTACATTTATCTGCGACAGATGCAGGAATTGTCATTCAGTTTCCTGTTTTCTATTACCTTAGGCTACAAGAAGTCATCATTATGAACTCTCTAAACCAGTGGTTCCCAAACTTTTTCTGTCAGGCCCCCCCTGTGGAGAAAAAAAAAGTCGGGCCCCCCCAACACAAGTCAGGCTCAGTGGCAAGGCAAGTTTATTTATATAGCACTTTTCTGTACGCGACAATTCAAAGTGCTTTACAAAACAAATTAAAATAATTTTTAGGAATAAATACATTAAAAACACATTATACAATTTTAAAACAGACATTACAAAGCAAAGATAATAAAATAATAAAAAATAAACACCACAGGTAAACAATACATGTTTAAAAGGCATACTGTAGTTCGAATATGAGCATCTCAATTAAAAGCAGCGGCAAAGAGAAGTGTTTTAGTTTCGATTTAAAAATAGTAAGCGTTTCTGCGGACGTGCATGATTTGGGTAGTTTATTCCAGAGTGTCGGAGCATAATAGCTAAATGCTGCCTCTCCATGTTTTGTTTTTACTCTCGGAGCCGATAGCAGACCCGTCCCAGAAGACCTGAGGCACCTTGGTGGCTCGTCAGAATAGCCTCAAGCGCATGTCAGGGGCCCGTGTTCTGTTGAATGACTTCAGCATGAACATACAACTTCAACACAACCCAAGTAAAGCGCAAACCTTAAAATCAGATTCCTGATGGAAGAAGTTGGTTGGGTTTTCACATTCATCACATTTATTTTCTTTTGCAGATTTGTGATATTATTAGCAAATAAAATAAAGAGTGGCTATTGATAAGTGATCCAATGTAATATTCTTATTCATTATTTGCCTTTTAATTAATTTTCTTCATAAATATGACTTGTTATTCTTATTCATATTATATATCACTTACATGTTTACTCTTATGTTTTTATTGAACTTGTGTGAACTCTTATCTGCTCTGTCCTTTGTTTCTCTCTTAATCTGTGGCAGCTTTAACACCTGCATTTCCTTACGGGCACCAATAAGGGTCTATTTTATCTTGTCTTATTTTCATTCAACTTTCTTATTGCCTGAATGTCATGCCACAGATACAGTAGTCTACATAAGGTCCAAAAATATTTAAAAAAAACTGGCATGTTAGTTCGTTTTAAAAAGGTGCCTTTTTTCAAAAAATAAATGTTGGCTTAATCAAGTTACTGAGAATTGTATTTAGGTTCTTCAGGTCACTTGGTTGAAAAAAATAATAGACTTCAGGAAACTGAATGGCAATAACAGTTGGCTATAAGTACGAAATTCTACCAATAAACACCAATTTAAACAACAATTTGGGGATTTCTAGACACTCCTGAACTGTCAACAGGAGGGCGGGGGGAGCCTCGCTGCAGGGGAACTGTGGACCTAAGTCGCCTATCAGCCCAACTTATGATGCCGTTTAAAACATTACAAAATAAAGGGCGGTGCCGGCCGTCAGCGAACCGAGCCGGTCCGCCCCTGCTTCTGGTACAAGACTGGAAAAGATTTTGCGAAGAAATGAAACTCGGGTAAAGAAACGAAACCTATCCTTTCATTGCACAGGCTACCGGTAGCTCGCATCCGACACACTCAAATCTCAGCATCCGACCTGCTGCTACTGCAGATTCAACCAAGAACTGTATTGACAGGATAGAATAAGTCATCATTATGAACACCCTGAACCAACACTATGAGGAGAAGGTGCGTCCCTGCATCGACCTCATCGACTCTCTTCGCTCTCTGGGTGTAGAGAAGGACTTGGCTCTGCCTGCTATCGCCGTCATTGGAGACCAAAGCTCGGGGAAGAGCTCCGTGCTGGAGGCGCTGTCAGGGGTGGCTCTGCCAAGAGGAAGTGGTAGGTTAAATAAATTAAAATAAAACATTGATTTTCTTTCTTTCTCTCTTTGAAATTATGGATGCTTAGAAGGTGTGGCTTGCCTAACGTCGCACAAGTTATTGGAGAAATAAAGTTCATAAGTGTCATTGGGGAAATTAAGAGAAAAAAAAATAGTCAACAGTAGGCTACACAACCATCAGTATCAGTCAAAAACTAAAGCTGCAGTGATTGGTGTTTGTCAATGGAGTAAATTAAACATAAAACTGGAAAGACACATTTCTGTTTTAATATTTTTGTTCAATAGGCTATAGTTGGCATGTCTTAATTCTCAACACGGAAATGGAGATTACAAAACCTGTATGGCTGGTTAATCAACCCATGTAGATGAGGGCCCAAACCCAAATTGTAGGCTACAAAAAGATTGCCACAAAAAACTAGAGCTTTACAAAATATAATATAGCAGCTATAATACGTTTCACTTCAGGTCACCTTACATCAGAGCCGGACTGGGACAATAAATCAGGCCGGGAATTATACACCCAGCCAGGCCACTACCAGTTTTTTGTGTCATTTTGCTGGATTTATTTGTCAATATTTACAGCGTTGCTGCCCATAGTGAAAGCCCTCTAAATCTACTACCCAAAAATAAACATATGGACATGGGTTACTATTTAAAAAAAATTGCAAATCTATTTAGGAACCTATTCATGTGAACATATTTTAAGTGGGGGCGGACCTCAAATCCTATAGAGGGGTCAGGGGGCATGCTCCCCCGGTAAGATTTTTTTTTTAAATGTTGGATTTAAATGCATCAATCTGGTGCACTTTGAGGGGGAAATAAAGAGACTACACCCATATGAAACATAACTGTAGCCTATCAGGGCTCAATATGTATACACAGTCTATGGTTGCCACTGATGGCAACCAAAGGCCAAGAAGCGGTTGACATTTTTTCTGAATGGTTGCCAATGGCAACCTGGCAACCGTTACTGTCGAGCCCTGCCTATACATTTAAATAATCATAAAATCATAAGAACATGGCCATAACCAATAACATACCATATCCAATATGAAAAACATTGAAACTTGTTTATTTATTTGTTTTTGGTTCATTTATAGTTGTGAGTGTGTCTGGGCTCCTGAACCAGCCTCACCTGTCTCCCCCTGCTCCTCTTTGAGGCAGCAGCAAAGACTAGTTTTAGCTCTCAACAAGTTTTAAAAAAAGTTGTTTTCACCTAGTTAACGTTTTTTTATTATTATTCATGCATATTTCACTAATCACTCCCCCCTCAAATGGAATGTGTTTACATAAAGGGTGACCAAACCGTTTGAGACCCACGGAGATAACTTAGACTAAGTTAACTATCTAAACACTCAGAGTGCTTTACCTCACCTGAGCTGTAGTTATCAGCCTCTCAGTCTGACTAGAGAGGACTCTCCCTCCACCTTGTTGTTGAAAAAGCTCCTTATATCCGTTAGCGCAGCTAGCTAGCACCAGATGCTAACAACAACAATACACATAACCGGTGCGCGCGCTTTCTCGCTCGCTCGCGCCACACATACACGAACACACACCCTCCCGAGCTTGAGTGACACACAGAGACCAATTGAGGGCTTTAGTGTATGATCTGTATGGAAGTGGCCATGTCGGCAGGCCACATCATGGAGACAGCCAGTCACCCTCTGTGAGGCAGACTCAGACCCACATTTGCGGAGCGTTGCGTTCACAATACATACATACAAAAAAGAATCCCCAGGCCAGCAGGCCACTTAACAGGCCAGGCCATCGGGAAACCTCCCGGTCCTCCCGATGGCCAGTCCGGGCCTGCCTTACATCACACAATATCATTCACATCATTCTTTTTAGTTAGACTTTTCTAGCATATGTATTATGCATAGAAGATATTTTGGAGATGTAATATAAATACCACTTTTATAAAGATGATTATCAGTAGTGTTACCTATTGCTTTTCTCCTAATTTCACCAATCACACTGGATTTCCCTTTTCCCTGTCATTATCAACCTTCTATCTTCATAAACTCAGGCATTGTGACAAGATGTCCTCTCGAACTGAAGATGAAGAGAAAGAAAGAAGGAGAGGAGTGGTACGGGAAGATAAGCTACCAGGACTTTGAGGAAGAGATAGACGACCCCGCAGATGTGGAGAAGAAGATCAGACAAGGTACGGTATACAGAACTCTACCACTACCAAAAACAGAGTATTGATGGAGCTGCTCCTTGTGGTTTCAGTGTTCAGCACCTCCATCCTGTAATCATTCAACATGCTTCCTCTCTCTCCAGCTCAGGATGAAATAGCTGGACTAGGGGTGGGGATCAGTGATGAACTCATCAGTCTGGAGATCGCCTCTCCTGATGTTCCCGACCTGACGCTCATTGACCTGCCCGGCATCACCAGGGTGGCTGTAAAGGGACAGGATGCAAACATTGGAGACAGGGTATGATACTTTAGTGTCAATCAATCGATCAACATTTATTTTTATAGCCCAATATCACAAGATACACATTAGTCTCAGGGGGCTTTACAGTGTGTACAGTGGACAACTCTCAGTCCTAAGACCCTTGCATCGTACAAGAAGCAAAGTCCCAACGAAACCCCACAAATAAAGGGAAGAAATTAAAGATACCTCGGGGAGAGCAAAAGAGAGGAGGGATCCCTCTATCAGGACGGACAGACATGCAATAGGTTCAGTGTGAGTATGGATTAAACATAATACAATTACAACAGACAGTCTTAAAGATTAATAAGGATAATGTCAACTTCTATGAAAAAAGATCCAGGTGGATTTTAAGGCGTGTCTGAAAACAATAGGCAGGACAGGACCAGAGCAACAGGCCCAGCTATGACTCATGATTCAGACATAAACTTTAATCCAGGCAACCTGCCAGGTGAGAGACACAAACAATCTGGGGATGATGCCGTGGATGCTTAATCAGCTTAAAGCTAATTATTCACTATTTGCTAGGCATCAAAATGTAGAAACAGTCCTATAATTGTCAAGGTTAGCTGTTGCCCCGCGTGATCTAATGTATTTAGCTATGGTATTTACATGAAGTCAACCAGACCTCTGGAAATGTGCCTGTTTCAGCGGGGTGACTTATTACCTGATTCTGATCAGCTGTCTGGCCTCTGGCCGAGCCGCTCCCATCACTCCAGCAGCCGGCGCTCTAACCACACCCCGCTGACACAGTGCTTAATAAATGACGGATAAAAGAATATGAGCTCGACGTTTAACAAAATAACTTAATGTATAATCTGAATTTTTACTTTCAGATAAAGAGCATGATCCAGAAGTTCATCAGAAGACAAGAAACCATCAGCTTGGTGGTTGTCCCCTGCAATGTGGACATCGCAACCACAGAAGCTTTGAAGATGGCCCAGGAAGTGGATCCTGAAGGAGAGAGGACTCTGGGTAAAGAGAACTGATTTTAGAAAATCAACTCCTTTGACAAGTTACTTTACTTTTAGATCACTGTCTATTTGTCTCTATGTTTCTCAGGTATCTTGACCAAGCCTGACCTGGTGGACAGAGGCACAGAGGAGAACGTTGTGGAAATTGTCAATAATGAAGTCATCCACCTGAAGAAAGGCTACATGATCGTCAAGTGCCGGGGTCAGAAGGAGATCACGGAGAAAGTGTCTCTTACTGAAGCGATAGAAAAAGAGAAAACCTTCTTCAGTGATCATGTGTTTTTCCAGTAAGTTCATACTTTTTGGGTAGTTTTGACAAATATCTTCATGGTTCAATTTTCGTACTGTGATTTGTAATATGACTGTATGTGTAATGTACTCAGTCGTCTTTTATTCTTGTTGTAGCTCTCTCTATAATGACGGCCATGCTACTATTCCCAAACTGGCTGAGAAACTCACACTGGAGCTGGTGCATCACATTGAGGTAACTTCTCACTCCAAAATAACTTACGGTATTTTTGCTTATTTTAAATGTTAAAGTTTATTATGTGTGATGTGTAGAAATCTCTTCCTCGACTGGAAGAGCAAATAGAGGAGAAACTAGCAGAGACTCAGGCACAGCTGGAGAGATATGGCAACGGCCCCCCGTCAGACACAGCCGAAAGAATCTACTACCTCCTTGATGTGAGCTCCCAAACTCTGCATAACATCCACTTGGCTACCCAAGACATATACTCACCATCATGTATGCATTTCAAATAAACACAAATGCCCTGTAAACAACTGTTTCTGCTGTCGTGTGTGTGCTGCAGAAAGTGACTGCATTCACTCACGATGCCATCAACCTGACTACAGGAGAGGAACTCAAGTGTGGAGACAGGTTGAATGTCTTCTCCATGCTCAGAAAGGAGTTTGGGAAGTGGAACAACCACCTGCTCCACTCAGGAGAAAAGTGTGAGTGTGTCATTTAGATCTGGTCTACAGTTGAGCAACATCAGGAGTCTGAAATGTCCGTTTGTGTTTTCCAGTTAACAAAAAGATTGAGAAAGAGGTGGAGGAATACGAAGCGACGTATCGTGGAAGAGAACTGCCGGGCTTCATCAACTACAATACCTTTGAGACCATGGTCAAGGACCAGATCAAACAGCTGGAGGAGCCCGCTGTGAAGAAACTCAAGGATGTAGGAGGTAAATGGTTGCATGAATTCCAGGAACAGTGTTATGTGTTTGTGCCCTGATCAGGCGCTCCTAGTGTGATGTGTCATGTCTAGCTGTAGTTTCCTGTTATGGTTTTGTAGTCCTTATCGTTTCCCCTCCAGGTGTACCCATTTGTAATTAACCCAGGTGTGTCTTGTCTCGTCATTACCTCATGTATAAGGATTCTGTTTTCCCCTTTGTCTGTGGCTGATCCTGTCTGTGCAGTATGTGTTCTTGTCTGTCATTACTTTATATTTCCTTCATTCAACCAGGGTGGTAATTATTAATTAAATTATTCTTTTGATTACTTCGGCTACCGTCTCCTTGATTATGTTGCCTTGACTCGACATTGAGCCTGCTAACAGTCAATGGTAACGTAATAAACAGCTTTCACCATTTCCAACAAGTTTCCATTCTTCAAAGCTGCTGTGTCTTCTTGTTTTCCCATTTCCTCCAGATGCTGTTAGGAAGGTGTTCATACAGCTTGCCCAGAGCAGCTTCATTGGATTTCCGAACCTGGTCAAAATAGCCAAGGTAGCCATCTTCTATGAACCTCTTAAAACTTGATATGCATCATTTCCCCCCCTTGCAGACTGACTGGAATCTTATTTTTTCAGGCAAAGATCGAAGCCATCAAGCAAGAAAAAGAGTCCGCTGCTGAATCCATGCTGAGAACTCAGTTCAAGATGGAGCTGATAGTTTACTCTCAGGACAGGACCTACAGCAGCAGTTTGAGTGAGAGCAAGAGAGAGGAAGAGGATGAGGATGAGGAATACAGAGAGAATAACAAAAAACATCAAGGAAGGAGTTTGGTGTTCAGCACTGATAATCATGCTACACTTCAGGAGCTGATGCTGCACCTTAAATCTTATTACAAAGTAAGTTTTAAAATAGAGATGATTCTTGAACAAATGCACACACACAGCAGGGATTAGATTCTTTCTTTTTCCTTCTTCAGATTGCCAGCCAGCGTCTGGCTGACCAGATCCCACTGGTGATCCGCTACCAGATGTTGCAGGAGTCTGCCGTTGCCCTGGAGAGGGAGATGCTGCTGATGATCCAGGACAAGGAGAATTTTGAGCTATACATGAGGGAGGATTGCGACATTGGCACGCAGAGGGCTGCTTTGCAGAGTCGCCTTAAACGCCTCATGAAGGCTCGCACATACTTGGTGGAGTTCTAGAGGAGGTCAAGCTCTCAACTATCGGTATGAGTCTACTGAACCTCTTTTCAAAATACACTTCCCTTGTTGTTATAGGATTGATGTTCCATCTTTTTTTTGTTACCCTGCATGTCAGAGCAGGGTAACAGATCGATGTCCTACTTCGGTAGGGAGTCTCTTTAGATGTAGTGTAATATGTACTCCTATTGCCATTTCCTCGATTGCTAACACACTAAAATTATACATAAAGCACACAATTATTTTAACTGACACTCAAAGAGCAAAACATCGGCTCAAATCTCCAAAACTCTAAACCCGTTTTCAGCTTTTCACACAATTTGCACTTTTTGCAAACCTCCGCACGTTTCTCCACGTAAGACACAGGAATCTGACATAAAGTCAGGTTTAAAACACTGATATTCAAAATGCCTCACACATGGACCAATGATCAAGAAACACGTTCCACCTGACCAAACACCTGGTAGCATCATTGTTGGCTCATCAATCAGGATGTTAGCACTATAAAAAGACCACAGGTGAGTACTTTCTTACAGCAACAATGGAAGCCAACATGGAAGCAAGAGGAAGAGGTGGGGTGAGAGTGAGGGGCGGAAGAAGAGGTGGGGTGAGAGCGAGAGGTAGAGCTGGAGGGAGAGGACGTGGACAAAGAAGAATACTCATGATATATCAGTGCTTATATCTGTTGTGTGAAACGTATTTACTTCATTACTGTAATTGGATTGTTGGCATGTTGCAGACTATAACTGTACAAAGATCCTGCACAATGTACTGTGGTAAACTCACACACTGACCGACCACTATGTCTGTGTTGTTTATCTGAAGGACTGAGAAACAAAGAGGTGGAAGGCTAAGGATGTCCAATGAGGCCCAGGAAGCAGCAGTTACAAACTGGGTGTTGGCAAACAATGCATCCCCCTTAGAGAGATCTGAAGCAGAGTAGCAATGTGCTGAGATGCATGTTGCACAGTGTTATCTTTGAATAAAATGTGATTTATTTTTCAACAACTCATTTGTATTTCTTCATGTACTGTATTTCTGTAAACTCAAGCAATCTTTCTCTGCAGAAACCTCTCTGTACAGAGCACAGCCCATAACAGATGGAAGTGCTTTAGAGTATGCTCAGCAGTGTGTAGCTGGGTGGTCAAACCATCTAGTATTATGAATGAAGTGTTATATCTGGTGCTGAAGTTTGCATTTGGTAAGTGTTTATGTAGTTTTGAGGGCAGTTCTTCACTTAGCAGGAGAAATGAGGTGTTTTGCACTTTGTGTTTAGTGTTCTGAGAAACTGAGCAATTAAAAAAAAAAGTGTTAGCAATCGAGAAAAACTAATGAGTATCCAGATTAAACTGTCCTTTAGCTCCCCCTTGTGGTTTTAGATGAAATGGTGATTGCAATTCCAATTTAAGAAAAACAAAGTTCTTCCATACTCTTTACAGGTGTGCTGTGCATCAGTGATGCAAATACAAAGCTGAGTCAGTCCTGATATAGATTTGTTGTTCTTCTGATAAACATTAATTTAGGTTTTTCCTCTTCATCAATAACTTATCGTGTGCATTTCCATACGTATGCAAATACAAAATGTTGGTAAAATGCGTGAACATAAGCTTTATTCAAAAATACATACAAAAACGTTTTCCAAGAAAAATAATATAAAAATCATTTAAAAGCAGTTCACTTCAATTATTTCTGCCAGGATCGTCACAGGTTCATTCTCCAGTTTGAGCAGGGCTCTCCTGGTTGTTGTCGTCATTGTCTGATTTCTCGTCATCTAAAAACATTAAAGTTATTAGAGAGGCAACGTTTTTTTTCCTAAACTCTACAGATGAGATTGATCAACAGCTATTAAGGAAACGAGGCACAAACATGCCAAGTTCTGCATCTCCAATGTCCTTGTGTACTCACTCTCCAGTGTCTGCTGTAGTTCCTGTATGGTGCTGAGCAGCACATGGAACTGCTTCTTCCTTAACTCCAACTGTATGTGACAAAGCGAGAGCCAATAATAACATTACTCATGGTCGAAGACATTGGATGTGGGAATACAAGGTGATAAATGTATTTAGCTTTACCTTAGCATCTACGTTCTCCTTGATTTGAGACAGCTGCTGGAGTTCTTTGTCAAGCGCTTCCAACTGCCTGTGATCAAACCAACAATAATATGAGTATCATGAAAGCCCAAACGTCTTCGACTCAATATCTGGATGAAACAATGACTCACTTAAGTGTTTCATGTCGGTCTGGATGTTGCTGGATAACCTTAGCCAAAGCATCGTACTCTGGGAGAAATGAAGTGAAAATGTGAGACAAGCGGCCATACAAAAACCTGGCTCAACCAAACAGAAATATTGATGTTATTTGAAAAACCTATATTGCCACCAATTATTTTAAAATCAGTGAGAGATTACTTTTTATAAAAGCCTGTGTCCATTTAAAAAACGCAATCTCTAGTATTCTAGTCAAATATTTTAACAGATCAAATTAAACAAACCATCCCTAGGATTATCTTTTTTGAAAACTCCTTGAGCAACAGTTGATTGGATTATAATTGCAGTTGTATAATAAATCAAATGTAATAATCTGCGTGTATGACAACTTCGCTTTGCTTCTCAAGGAAATAGTGTTGTCACGATACCAAGTCAAGAATTGCGATTCCGATTCTTTTTCGATACTTTTCTTAAAAAAAGGGAAACAGTCTTAAATGTAATTATTGTGCTTTATTTCACACCAGAACCATAACACAAACGTTTAAACAATGAGAACAATAAATTAAATGACTATAATTTGTATTAAATATAATTAAGCATCATCTGCAAACAACTTTTTAGTTTTTCGCTTCTGGCGTCTTTTTTGTCAACAAGCCGAGGCGCAGCGGCAGTTGCACTCCCACTTGCAGCCATGCTTCTCGTTTTCTCACATGCTCTGGCAGCTAGCGCGTGCACGAGAGAGGGGAGGCACGTAGAGCGTGCTTGAGAGGGGCGGGACTGCAGGTAATGTAAGCAGAGCGCTGAACACACACGGCTCTTATTAAAACGGTGCTTTCTCACCGGAGTACTTTTCCCCGAAATTCTTAAAGTACCGATACTAATGAAATGGAGGAATCGTAACGTTTTTAACGGCAGGGTATCGCGGTACCTTTCAAGTATCGGTACACCGTGCAACACTACAAGGAAATGCTCTTTTTCCTGTGAAAAAGCTCGGATGTTTGGTTTTGATTAAACTGAACATTTTAGTTAATCAGTGGGTTTTTGATAGCTTTTCTAGTTTGACTCACATTTTTGCAAACCCAAAGAACTTCAGTTTTGAATAATAAAGAAGAGAAAGTCTGAAAATGTATATTTTCCTTAATACATGACTAATCTATTGGCAATAACTTCTTTGCCATTTTAAATAACTATTGTTCTGCAGCACTATGTCAAGCTGTTGGATGTATTGGTTGTACTTGCTTAGACTCTTCCTCAGAACATTTATCAGGTAAATAATTACTATAATTCCATCTGGATCACTGAAATGCTCTTACCTTGGCGATTTTTCCGTACCCTCTTTGCTCTCTGTATTTCCTTTTTGCATTCTGCTATCTTCTCGTGTGCAGAGGTGATGTTTTGTTCTGCAAAGACAACAAGGTGGTGAGAGATAAGGTTATTGTGTAAACACTTCAAAAACTACCTTGTTTTGTGGTGACCTAGATCTGCTAGTTACCACATTGTATGTTTGAAATGCAGGAGTAGTTCTGGTATAAAAAAGACAAAAAACACACATACAAAATCACAATTTCTTACCTATGTTAGTGTAGATTTTCTCATAATTCTCCATTTCTCGAAGATTCATGTCATAAACCATTAACGTCTTCCCCATGGAGAACTCACACTGGCCCAGGGTGGCCATCACCCTCTGATACTGCGTGAACCTGAACAGAATAACGGTTTAATACTCAAACAAGTTGTCCACCACACTTTTATAAAAAAAAACGTTATTGTCAGAGGTGGAAGAAGAACTCGGATCTTGTACTTAAGTAAAAGTACACCACAGTGTAGGAATACTCTGTTACAAGTCCTGCATTAAAAATATTACCCAAATGTTTTGACATCAAAATATACTTAAAGTACAAAAAGTAAAACAACTCATTGTGCAAATTGGCCCATTTTGGAATAACCTATTATATGTTTTGATTATAATTATTGATGCATTAACGTGTTATCCAAGCTAGTAAATGTGTAGCTAGTAGGGGTGTAACGGTACACGTACCGAATTTGGTTCGGTACACGTTGTGTGTACCGAAGTGTACCGAACGAATATAACGTTAAACGTAAAAAAATGAGAACGTGAACAACTTCTTGGAAGTAATCTCAGGTGCTGCGTCGCAGCATTCAGAGTAATTTGCTCCCATTGTGTTCAACGCGTCACAGAGCGAGCAAGTCATTTCATTGGACGAGCTGGTCAGAGGGATGCGTTCAAATGTAGTCAGTAATTTGAGGAACTGTCGAAATGGCGAACGCAGATAAAGTTGAGCTCGAAAATCCTCCAGCATCATTGAAGTCTCCGGTTTGGGAACATTTTGGTTTCGCAGTTACGTACAAGGATGACGGACAAAGACAGGTGGACCGAACCAAAGCTGTTTGTCGGCATTGTTCAACTAAAATTGGTTACGCGGCTGGCAGTACATCAAACTTGCACACTCATTTGAAAAGGCATCACCCGAACGTGAATATCACCGGTACCAAAAGACTGAAGTGCAAACCCAACTCCCACTAGCATTTAAGCCTCCACCACTCGCAAAAACTTCAGACTGAGCCAAAGCTATTACAAACGGCAAATATCCTTATGTTGCCATGTTAGCAAAGCGCTACCTGGCTGTATCTGCTACTACCTCTAACCTTAATTAGAGGTACTGCACCTTAATGTTTATTTGTTAATATTTTGTATTTATTTGAGTGAATACATTATTCACAGTTTAATAATAATAAAAAATATGTTATGTTTTGTGATCATTTTTTATGCTGTACCGAAAACGTACCGAACCGTGACCTAAAAACCGAGGTACATACCGAACCGAAATGTTTGTGAACCGTTACACCCCTAGTAGCTAGTTTTAATTACTTCGTACAATGCAGGTTAGTTTGTGAAAGTTACTCCAGGAGTAACTAAAGTCTTATTATTGTGTTGTTTATATTTCAGATAATCCAAATCTACAAAGACCCCAAAGGTATTACATAAATGTAGTGGAGTAAAACCACAGTATTTACCTCTGAATTGTATCGGGGTAGAAGTACAAGGTAGCAACAAACTGAAATGCTCAAAATTGTAAATAAGAACAGTACGAGAGTAAATGTTTACATGACACCACCGGTTATTGTATATCTCCCAGTAGAGCTCACTCACCCTTCCTCCGGGGTCCCAGGCGAGTTGCACCATTTAGTGAAGCTCTTTAGCAGCACGTTGATTCGGCGGTCATCTCCAGCCCCGTCTCCGTCAATAAGAAGACGTTTCCGAATAACTTCATCTAAATGCGGGCAAAAACAGGATTCAAACAACATTCCAGATACAGCAGGCACTTTTAAAAGCACCTAAGCTAACTGTTAACTAGCTAGCTAGCATGCCTTCTGTGTATTAGCTGTGTCGAGAGCAAGCCTCTATCTTTTGTAACATTGGGCCGTTTTTGTAATTTGGCTGGATATATGTTGACACTTTAAGAGCTTCGGTACACATTTCTAGTCGTGTTTTTTTTTCAGAGAGTTGAAATTAGTTCATTAAACCATTACTTACCGTCCGTTACAGCTCCCATGTCTGTATGTAGCTAAATAAACTTTATTGAATAGCCGGAAGTGAACAAAGCAGCTCGACCCGCCTCCGATTAAATGGTCGGCAGTGATTGGCCACAGAAAAGGACTAACGATTTGATTTAGAACAAGGGTTTTATTACTACGTAACATAATTAAATGAGCTTAATACTATAATGTATGCTCATTAAAAACAGGGATATAGTCTAAATAGAGCTGAATAAAAGGCCATGAGTTTAATAAAATTGTCATCTCCAGACCAGTGACACAACATGTAGGTTTACACTGTGGAGAGTCAAATGGAAACCTTTTGTCAAAAAACAAACAAAAAGATTGTTAGATTGTCACAAATACAGACTTTAGGAAGAACACAAATTGAATATGTATAAAGTGAAAGCTTGAAGCAATGCTATACTTCACCCAGCCAGTTTTATAATAATCATTTAACTTAAAATGTGAATTAATCTAAGACTGATGACTATGGAGGACGGAACATGACATAAGTATAAATAAATAAATGTATTAATAAAACATGAATAAATAAATACGGCAATAAATAAATATACGAATAAATAAACGTAGAAATAAATAAATGTTGAAATAAATACCGGAATAAAATAATAAATAAATATGGAAAAAAATGAATGTATAAATGAATACATAAAAGTTGAGAATAAAACAGAACACACATTATTATAAATCTTTAATATATTTCTACATTTACGTTAATTTACATTTATTTATGTATTTCTGTGTCCGTATGATAATGAGGCGGTCCTAACCTCAGTCTGAAGCATGGTCCAAGAAAGAATAATCACTTCACACATCTCCTAACACTTCCCCTGGTGGTTTTACTACCCTATAACATCTGTTTAAGGCAGTGGTCGGCGCCCCCCTTGGGTAATTGGAAATATTTTCGGGCCCCCCAACCCGGTTCCCATCTATATTGGGATTAATTATTGTTGTAAAAACATTTAAAAAAATTCTGCTAATAATAAGAATATACAAAGATCCAACTATAATTTTATATTTGATTATGGATTACACATGAACAAAAGTGCTTGTAAGATACTGTGAATTAATTTGGCCTAATTAAAACTAGTCCTTCTTCCCTGAGTAGTAGATTTTTTTTATTCAAATGTCTTTTGTTTTGAGACTGCCACTCTCAGTTCATTCTCAATGTTCAGCTTTGATCTGTGTTTCGTTTTGATGGCAGCTCACACAAGTCGGATGTTGCAAAGGATGCCCACAGCTCTCTGACCAATGAGATATTTTCCAGCAGTGTTTGTTTAAACACCCCCCCCCCCTGCAGTACCTCCGCGACACACCACCGTTTGAAAACCACTGGTTTAAGGTATAAAGGCTTTTTATAAGGATTTTGAAATATTTTTATCTTCATTACTTTATTTTTTTAGTTTTGGTAAAACATATTTTTCACATTAACCCTCGATGGCATGACTTTTTATTTTGGGAGGAAATGTGTCACCATGTTTTTGAGGAGCTTAAGGGTCCCTGATATTATATCAATTATAACATGTGACCCCCCCTCACCCCTCAACCAGGGGTTGGTGTGTTGCCTCAACACTGTGCTACGAGGGGAGACACCACGGATCTCTACAATTCAGAAGAAATAGAAAAAACAACTCTATATGAATTCAAAAGGTTTTCTGTGTGTGTGTGTGTGTGTGTGTGTGTGTGTGTGTGTGTGTGTGTGTGTGTGTGTGTGTGTGTGTGTGTGTGTGTGTGTGTGTGTGTGTGTGTGCGTGTGTGTGTGCGTGTGTGTGTGTGTGTGTGTGTGTGTGTGTGTGTGTGTGTGTGTGTGTGTGTGTGTGCCTGCCTGCCTGGAAAAAAAAAAGTGGTCAAGTGCACAGTGTGGCAACGCACCAAAAAAAACATAGTTTTAGCTAATTAATAAGTACATAATAAGTCTTTAAACAATCAAATATACTTCTTTACGTATTCATGCACATGCATGTATTTTTTATTTTAAGTTGTGTACATTTCTAATATGTTAAAAAGTGAAATGTATAAGTGGTGGCCCTGAGTCCCCTGCAGCTTTGCTTGCAGAAAGGACTGCTCCACAAAATGCCACACCCATATAATTCCCTCATTTTATTGGACACCAGCATGTCAGGTGACATTGTGTATATTTAAAAAATAAAAATATTTAGAGGGCCAGTGTGAGGTCGAAAAAAGTGGTTTGCGGTATGCGGTAGAGGGTTAAATATCTTTAAATCATTTTTTTTTTAAGTTAGTGTTTATGATTGAATTATGTATTATTTTATTATTATTATTATTATTTTGATTATTATTTACGAAAAAGGATTAGGGCCACATGATCTCAGAATTCTGAGATTAAAGTCAGAATTTTTTTTTAAAAATCCTCCCAATAACAAAATGTATGTGGCCCTAATCCTTTTCCGTAATTATTGTATTATTATAATTGTATTTGTTTCACGTCCCCCAGAGGTGTTGGGGGCGTCTCCGCTAGCCCGGCAGCCCCTCCTCACCGAAGGGGGACGTTCCCCCGGAAGGCGTTTTAATGTTTTTGATTTTATTTGATTGTTATTATTAGTATTATAATTATTATTAATATATGTTTGAATTGTTTTCTTATTGATTTCAATTTATTTTATCTTTTTTTAATTATTATTTCCATTTATTGGAAACTTACGTAACTTTTTTAATATTTATTGAAGACAGAAGAGTATGAGTTTCTCCTCGCACTGTGCACAACTTGACACAAAGCTCCCAAATAAAAGGGGGACTGGTCCGAAAAGTACACTTGTTATAAATGTTGTCGTATCCACAGAAAGCTACCAAGCCGAATAACATTGTGTGAAACACTCACAGAAATTAATAAATATATTAATGTCAGTAAAAATACATTAAAGATATGTGTTCTGTTTTATTCTCAACTTGTATTTTTTTATTTATACATTTATTTATTTAGTGTTCATTTATTCCTGTATTTATTTCCACATTTATTTATGTTTAAAGCATCACTAACTATAATCAAATATATGGGCCAATGTGCATAATGACTATACTTTTACTTTCTTAAGCATATTTTGATGCCAATATGTTTTACTTTGACTTGAGTAACGTTTTGATTGCGGGACATTGATTAGAGTGTTCCTATACACTGGTACTTATACTTTTACTTAAGTACACGATCTGAGTACTTTCCCCACCCCTGCCTAGTAGTCGTATGCCATAGTTTTTCCATGAAGATAGCAGACCAAAAATACTTTATGATGATGGGGAAGCTGCTTTAAATCACCAGCGTGCGAACGTACGTGCGGGCGCAGTGACGTCCGTGTCCCAGAATGCAGTCTGGTAAACAGACATGGAAGCACCAGGTGAAGACCTCCACAGAGGCTGAGCTCTGCACTCGCTCTTTCCCACCGTCTTCTATCTCCTTCGCCCAGTGCATCCCGTTGATATACACCTGCCTGGTGTCCCGTTTACGCCTACATCACCCACAGCCTTGGTAAGAGTGAAGTTGTTCTCGATCCGTGACGACTGCTAATGACTTCTGCTGTGCTGTCAGCCTCCTCGCTAGCGCTAGTCACGGCTAGCTACAAGCTTCAGCTAGCATGCTAATGTAGCCACAGTGCTCTGTAGTAGCGTTAGTACCAGTCACAGCCCCACACTGCATGGAGCCTGTTTTCATGACATAACTACTGGTAGACTTTGTGTCTCTTTTGATATGCTGTACTTATAATTATCGTTTACTCTGCCGATTATATTGTTTGAAACAATGTTAATGTGGTTAGTGTGTATAGTAGTGGTGGGTGCTTGCTTTCTTGGTCTCTGCTAGCTAATGTCAGCTAGCTAACAACTTATCAAGTTGTGCACCTAACCTACCTGTCAATGTCAAGTAGTAAGCATTCTAAATTACATAATCTAATGTGCCAATCATAGCCTTTGACATAATGTCTTTGTACAACCCAACCCACGATTTGTTTACTTTGCAATATAGCAGGTTGTTTGGAAGGACAATGTTAGTGTTTATATTACATTCATGCAATCTTACTAGTAGTAATAGACAGTGTATTTAGAAATATGTTGAGGCTGGGTGACAATTCAATATGATGTAAACTTGCCTCTCAGTGTAATCATATTTTGATAATATTATGTTATGGTTATACACAATCCTGTTGTCAAAATGACATGTTTTCAAAGTTTTTTTATTTAATGTGAGCAACAAACATCTGAACAGACGTATTGCTTTGAATTTCAGTTGATTATTTTATGTTATTTTTGCATAAGCTTGCCATGTGATGATGTACACCCCTTATGGACAGAATACGCAGGGTAGAACCTGCTACATCTGTACAGACATAGAACAGCCACCATTTAACAACCACTCTGAAGCACACTGTCTGTATTTCTCATTTAGGCTTCTGGCTGCAAATGTGTCAAGTCTCAATGTTCATTACTTAACTCTCACACAAGCAGTTCAGTCTGTAAGTATTTGGCAGTTGACATATTTGCGTCAGCAAAAACAAAATAACGGCTATAAGATTACACTTGACATTTTATTCCAAGGCTTCATTGCTGTGGTTCTTATTACACTTATGTGAAAGGTTAATGGACTGGAGATTTTTTTTTTTTAATGCTGTACAGGAAATATTACGCCTTTTTTATTCAAAAAAATTCCAATCAACGAAAAATGCTAAGAGCTCCAGTTTATGTTTAAGCACAGATTTATATCCACATTACCCACACTTCTTGAAGCACCAGTCCAATGGCTGAAGCAAGATAGTTTATTACACTGCAGTTCCTCTCATATTCTGTCTATGTTCTTAGAAAGAAAGGAACTGGTAGCTCTATCATACAAATGAGTTCCAACTCCCTGTAGCATATTATCAAATGATCATTTGTATGTTTCCAAGTCAAACATACATCCTTACTTAAACTTCAAGATATTCGGCTGAGTTTGAAGTTTCTAGACTTTAACATGCTACAGCAACAATATTTAGCTGCAACGCATGTGACGAACCACCTTTTTGAAGTATGATGCACATTTAATCAAATTGAAGTCCAAGTAAGTGATCGTAATGCATACCCAGCACTTAGATTGGATGGCTTAAAGCGGCTTTTGCTTAAGGAAGTTACATTTATGAATATATTACAATATGTCTTGCATCAGTAAAGACAACAAAAACATGAAAATAGGGTATAATCTGTGTTTGAAGGGATTACAGCGGGGCTGGGGAGGGCAGTTAGAGATGTTGCTCAATGGGTTGGATTACTGCAAAGTGGTGAAGAATTCAACAACAAGGCCCTGGGAGGAAAGTCAGAATCAGAATACCTTTATTAGTCCCACAGAGGGGAAATGTACGTTGTTAGAGCAGGCAAAGAGCCACAGACAGTTTAATGTAACATATGTTACATGCGTAAAAAAGTATTAAAGTGTTCCCTTCCTTATGATTCCATATTCACATGAACTCTATCCAGAAACAACAAAACAAAGTTCCTGATAACTTGACTCATCTACTTTCAATGGTTGCGTGTGTGTGTGTGTGTTTGTGTGTGTGTGTGTGACTGTGTCCATAGACGTCCTCTCCAGTGTGTGTGGCTGCCAGCAATCACCAAAACTGATGAGGATCGGCTGATAAAATAAAAAATACGTTTTTTTTCTTCTTATTTTGCCAAGGTAAGATCCCACAACATACGAACGTTACTATATTTTATAGCTGTCCAATAATCACAAGTCGTTGTATAGTGCTTACAGATGTTAGTTGTTGCTTACTTAACAAGATATTGGAGTTCAGTATAGAACATTTAAATGTTTTTCAGAAAAGCAACGTTCAGGTTGATTCTTGCCTGGCTTTGAATATCATGGAGGGTTTTAAAAACAACTATACATGGAGTAATGATACAATTAGTGTATTAAAGTATAGTTAGGTAGTATCTAGCTAACAGGAAAAAACAGCTCTGAAATGAGTAACATTTATTTGCTTAGAGAAATACTTTGTTGATAAGACTACAGCAAGAGTGTGTTGCCTATTGAGGCTATAGGTTGCACCAGTGTTTCCCCTACGTTTACTGCTTTGGGAGGGTGCTGCCTGAGCGAGGGGGGGGGGGGTGCATTGGGATATATATTTTTTAAATGTGAAAAGTGACAGTAGATATAGATTAGGTGCAATTTGGTGCTATATATATATATACTATATTAAAAAAAAATATTTGTGTTTTTTTTTTTAAACACCTTCAATTTCAGGGGGGGGCGGGGCTCCGTTGGCGGGGAGCAGCGCCCCTCCAAAACAATGGTAGGGGAAACACTGGGTTGCACTGTTGATGTATATGGTTGCATGCATATTGCAGAAGAAGGATTTGTTTGATTGGAATTGTTTATTTGACTATGTATACAAATAGATACCTTCTTCAAATGATAGGGAATCCAATTCAACAATACCATCTCTGCAAACATCAAGCGCTACACAATGGCACGATGTAAGGCTTTTGTATTGGACTGCTTTATATTGTTCAGGGATTTTCTTTCATTTAGTCGTTAATTGCATATTAACAGAAAACCTCACAAAGATGCCTTTGATGAGCGCATTACTAGAAAGAGGCTGTTGAATAAAACCGTTTGATAGTCAGTTCCACTCATGAAGACGGGCAAATAATAACAAATAACTAGGTCATAACCCTACATGGTGTGCTAGTCTATGCTACTAATGTACAGGTTATGCAAGATAACGGAACAGTTAGCCTTTTGTGGCACTGGATAAACGGGTAAGTTACACATTGAAGCAGAACATATTTGTTTGATATTCCTCTTGACAAAAGCTTTTAAAGTTTTGTATCATTGTAACAAATCCACTGGTGCCAGGCCAGTTTGTCAAATGATAGAAATGCTACAGAGCTTTGTATACCACAGACTTGTCTATATATTGCATTAAATCAAGGGGTGAAGGAATTTTGTTAGACACTGGCAAATGACAAGCTTCTTAATTTGTATTTCTATATTAAGTATTGAACCAAAGCCAAGTTTCTGAATTGTGCACTTGAAATTAGCAACAAAGGGGCAAGTTCATTTTGCTCAAGGCCAATTTACGAGTATTAATTTAACCTTTCTTCTTTTTTTTTTTTGGCAAGTTTTTTTTTTTTCATATAACCTTTTGATATCAGAAAAAACTGGGAGGCTTTTTAACTGGGCCTTGTTTTATGTTGGACTGACAGATGTCTGATCTCCTGATGATTTAAGATTGTAAAAGAAAATAATAATAGGGATAGTATTATTTCATCATAGCTCTCATGCAAACATATTGTCGATGTCAAGACAAGATACAAAGCCTACATTTCCCATTGCCTTGCATTTAAGTTTTTTCCCCCCTTCATTTTGATATTTTGCTCCTAGGTGTTTTTATTCACATTTGTCCACCAGTCTGTAAGATAATGTCTCCAAACATGTGACGTTTGAGTTTTGGTCATGCATTGTCATGGCTAATATATTTTATATTTCAAATGCCTACTTTTTTCTTTAAAAAAAAAAAATATGATTCAGAATTTGCACAAGCATGGGGCAGACTGTAAATCTAGTGTCAACCCATCACATATATATTGAGGGAAATCAAGTCCTTATTTTTTGAGCAACAACACACATGTCGGTTATTTTATTTATTTAGGAAGTATATAGGCAGTTACTGATAAGATGTCCAAACTGAGACGCTATATTTTTGCACCTCTGTTGTAAATATTCCAAAAAATATAAGCATCTATGATGCAACAAAAGATGACATACAGTAACACACTGTTTTATTCAAGTTGTAATGGTACAGCGGCTATTTTAGGGCACACCTTAAAAACCTAAATGTAATATCGTCTTATATATATATATATATATATATATATATATATATATATATATATATATATATATATATATATATATATATATATATATATATATCTGTGTCGCTAGGATTAATGTATATTTAATGTTTATCTGTGTAATTAGGATTAATGTATATTTAATTAGCCAGATTAACCACGAGGCAATTTGCATGTACATTCAATTATGCCAAACTAGCCAGGAAACCCTACAGCCCTCAGTAAACCTCCAGCATATGTCATGTGTTGTATGATAGCTCTGTAGCCTGTTAAATGATCAACATAGAGCTTTTGTGTTTTCTGAGGGGCGGGGACATACAAAACACGCTGTTTTTGCCCGTGTGAAAAAGTCCTCCTATCCCGATCGCGACCATCGCTGACTCTCGTGTTGTTACATTGTAGCGGAAAGAATGTCGGAAAGGGCCGAGGATGACGTCAGGGGGGAGCAGCGCCGAGCGGCCAGGCAGCAGCTGAAGCAGCAGCAGATCCAGCGGGGAGAAGGCTCCACAGCAATGGCGACTGTTGCGGAGCGGAGATCCTTGCCTAGTCCAGAAATAATGCTGGGACAGCCTTGGAGCAACTGGGTCGACGCCGCCAAACTCCACGGCTACGACGGTGAGTTTCCTAGCTGCCCCGAATGTGTGCGAGGAAGCGAGGTGGCGCGCAGACAGTTGCCAGTCCTGTCCCTTTTTTGGCCGAGTGCATGCAGTTTTTGGTGGAATATGAAGAAACGCTACTGGTAGCAACAGCACGAGCAGGCAAGCAAGTGCAACTATTTATTTGTCTGTGTCGGATCGCCTCGTTTTTTCAGGTGCTGAATCGGAGGAAAGTTTCAAAGACTTCGGGAAAAATCGAGAAGCCATGCGTTTGTGCAGAGAAGGTGAGTGTTTTTCTCTCTAGGGCCAAAGGTGTATTTTGGTTCAGGAGGTTTACACACATACACATGGATTCAGGCACTTTACACGCGCCGCTAAGCCAACATGTGAACCTATTGTAAATGACGTTCTTTCTGCACAGCCGGAAACAAAGGGGGAAACATGTATCTTATTCGTGTGACAGTTGACATGTCCATAAATTAACTTAACGGTTAACAACTTAAACTCACTGTTAATGGTTCGAGGCCAAAACATTTAATAACAATGTCACATTCTGTTGGAGAATGCATTGAATGAACTTTATTGTTTATCTCCTCATGTCTGCCTTTTTTAAACATGAAAACATCCACCATAACTCTTTGCTGCCATACAAATATTTAGGTTGTAAATTATTAAAAAGTATAGTATTTGTCTAAAGTTCCTTACAATTTTTTATTTCAAACAAAAATCCCAAAATGTAATGTTTATTTTTACTCCTATTCAGAGTTCTATTTAAATTGTATAAATGTGCTTTATGGCTTGCTTCTATTTGACACCCAAATATGACCAAACGTACATTTTTAACACATACTTACATAAATAGTGTAGTGAAAAAGTACCACATGCCAAATTTAAGTTAACTTCTAAAATGTTTACTATGCACGTTCTCCCTAACCAGCATGTTGTGTAACTGTATGAATTATTCAGGACTGATATATGAACAAGTACATCATCACAATGAATTAAACAAGTATATCAGACTACTCTGATCAGAAAAAAGTCATTGGATAATTGTAAGCTATTAAAGTAAGCTCACGTTATCTTAGGATTCAAACTATTTTAGATTTCTGTAGTATGGTTTGTTTTATTGATAACAGGAAACGTTCAGACATGGCAGCATAAAGAGAAATCATTTGACATGATGAAACGCACATTGTCAGATACACTAGTCTGGATCCTGAGCCACTGTGATGTTTCAGAGCAGTTAGAACGGAAGTTTTATTTTTGGAAATGCTTTGTTTAATGTTAGCAGATCTGTCATGTGGCCTGGGTTTAGAATGAACATCACGACAAAGGTAAATTGTTATAGCAAGAAACTGGCTTCTTGTTTAATTATATATCGGTGTTCCAACACAATTTTACAGCCTCGGCAAGCTTTTAAGATTGATATCAGAATGAGCAAGTTGACCGGATGAGTTAAAAAACCTGTTCCTCCAACTTAGAATTTAATAAATGAATGAAAGACAAACAGCGTAACAACAGCGTTTGTGTTTTGAAACATCGCTTTTTAATGACTTGTACTGTCCTCTTGTGTTCAGAGCGACTTTTAATCACATTCACAGAAAAACCTATTGTCTCAAGGACACATGAGCAGGACGCATCAAGTGTGACTGTGCTTTTAAAGGGCAGTCTTTGCAGCTACTCGAACCTCAAGAATAACATGGCACTTTTCAAAAAGCTGTATTTCCGAACTAAACGCGCAGTAAATATACATCTGTTTTGTGTATAATAATTTAGCAAAACCACGAGTATCATCTTCAGACGCTTCAACACCGTCATCCATTCGACAGCCAACAACCAACCGATCATTTAGGTTTGAATAATTGACACAACATTTGTCAGCTTTTGGTCGCTTTTGGACACAGCATTGTGTAAGGTTTCTTTTTCATGCCTTTCTTTGAAGGAATTTGCACAAACAGGATCTATCCCTGACGTTAAATCTCAATGAGTATTGACCATCACGAAAAAGACACATTTCCCTTTGATCAGAGGAACACTTACCCATCATCAGTGTGTCCAGATCTTTTCCCACACGGTGCTCTAAAGGAAAGGGTTAATTGCAGGCTCCTTCATTTATCTAATGTTGCATTTGCACGAGTCAACAATGCGGTCTATGTGCATACACTAAGTAAGACCATTGCGCAGTGTCAATAACTTGTCCTAAAGGTTCCTAATGGCAAGAGAATACATCTTTAATATTTAACACAACGCTTAAAAAAATCGGGTGAGATACAAGGCACTGCATGAGAAGAAGTGGTGAGTCATCTAAAGAAAGCTGTCTGCTTTGTTCAAATTGAATCGGATAAGATCAACAATTAGTTAACTAATCGATGGCTTTAAAAATGTATAACCAATTCCTTTTGATAAATGATCAATCGCTGAAAAGACGTGTTCAATTCCAACATGGTGCTCCTTCCTGTTTTTTTCAGTTTAATTTTAAACTGATTATCTTGAGGCTTTAGACCTAACGGGACATTTCAAATGATTGCCTGATATCATGTCTGTTATGTTGAAGCGTCTGTTATTAGTGTCATGGGGCTGCTCAACACATCTTGCGGCTGAAATGTGTGTTCATAGAATTATTCCGCGAGTCTGTGTGTGTGTGCTTGGTAGCGGTATTACAAGTGGATGGTTACACCTCCTGCCATGACTCACCACCAGATTCCTCCTGTGGTGTGACCGGCATCCTCGCACACACGGATGATTAACACATTTCAAAAAATGCATGGCAAATCATGACGGATGCATTCACTCCTGATTTGAGAGTGGTGCCGTCACAGTGAGGGGAGCTGGGAAATGTAGTGCCAGTGTCAGCGACAGGTCAGATTCAGCCAGCGTGTGTGTGCTGCTCAGAAGCAGCCAGAGCTGATCCTGTTCCACCTCGATCAGTCATCACTGCCATGGATGAGGATGCTGAGATTAACTGGAGGCTCGCTCTCTTCCTCTGTCTCGTGCTCTCTTTCTCCTCCGAGAGTGCAGGTCCTCTGCTCGCTCTCTTTGTCTCGCTGACGCCTCGGCCGGCTTCTCTGCTCTTTTTCTCTACTGTGCTCTTTCTCTACTGCTCTCTTTCTCGGCTCCATTCGGTTGTTCTGTCTCTTCTTTCTCTTGCCACGGTGACTTTCTTTCTCTCTCTATCCTTTTCATCCTCTCCTGGCAAAAGAAGAGAAAATGGAGATTGAGAATGGGGCCGACACGGTGGCGTAGTTGGACCACTTTTCAAGTCAGGCCATTTCAGCGGTACAGTTCAGCCTGTGCGTTGAATGCAGAGTGGAGAGGCGATCTAGGCGGGCCGCTTTTTTTTATAGTCGAGCAGCTCGTTTTGGAGAACTCTCCGACACCAGCAGCAGTTTGGGAATGAGTTTCGTTTGACCTTGCTATTGATCCTGCAAGAGAATGTGGTCGGCCTGTTGGACCCTGCAGTTCTTGGCCTGTTTCAATAAACATTTTGAGAGAAGGTGAAAGTCTATATGGAGAATACATGGGAAGTTATTGATTTTACGTGTAATATCTTTATAACTTAAATTAGCGAGGGGTGCAGCAGAATGGCTCGCAGAGAGATTGATGGAAACAGTCTTATAAGAAAAGATGTCCAATTACTGCCATCACATGACTGAACTTCTTCTCTGTGTGTTGTTAGACCCTTGTTTA
This sequence comes from Pseudochaenichthys georgianus, assembly GCF_902827115.2. Classification (NCBI taxonomy): domain Eukaryota; kingdom Metazoa; phylum Chordata; class Actinopteri; order Perciformes; family Channichthyidae; genus Pseudochaenichthys; species Pseudochaenichthys georgianus. Next base: position 9,909,713 of record NC_047507.1, on the reverse strand, counting down.
TGCCCATCAGTAGCATGCTTCCCTTCTCAAGTTCCATATAATTGACACGCCTTTGTCTATTAAGTGAAGACGTTTGCCTTTTCTTCTTGGTAGACCCCAGCCGCTGTGAAAATGAGTCTTTTCGCTCCACCGCTGTTGAAGGAGACACTTAGCAGAGTGGCTTTACACAATTGACATGCTTTAAAGAGCATCAGGCTTGTCAATTCATCCACACAAGACTGCTACTGACCTCCCTGAGAGGGAAGCTCCTCCAGGTAGGCCCTGTTTAATGGCCTTTGCCTAATGGCCCTCATCCCTTACGGTCTTGTGGTCTTGGAGAACCCTTGACGGCCTTGCAGAGTACATATTGAAGAGGGACTCCACTCCTCTCCTCGTGTATCCCGTCTTCTGAGCATCTCATCATAACGCCCCAGGCAATCTCTTAATTGGACTCCTTAATTAGGTGGTTTCTGGTACTCTGCGCCAGGGCACATTTTGATCACGTTCTGGTGAGGAGCGGCACTTCCCTCTGATTTGCCTTTCGAGTGGCTCGTGAAGAGTGCTGGTTTTCTCTCATTCAGTCAGGTGGCTGGAGGTGGAGACGCGCCATGTGTTTCCTGTGGAACTTTCTTTATGATTGTGTGCCTGAAAGTTGCACGTTCTCACTGGCCCTATGGGGGATATACATCCATTACACCCTCCCTATAATCAGGCATTTCTTCCGGTTTATTTATTTTTGAATCTAGACTTGACTGTTGGTATCTGCATTTAGATTTCTACTCCATAAGGTCTTCTTGTGTTAATCATAAGTTGCTTTAAGGGGAGGACTCTTTATACGAGTCATGAAAACATGACCTTATTACTGGATTGCTGGATGCAATTTTTACAAGTTGACAGACTTCAAAGAAAACCATTATCTCCCTGTTTTAATTGCAAGTCTGCACCAAATTATTATTTTCATTATCAATGATCTGTTCTCTTAATTATTGTTTGCTTTTTTGTATGTTTGTTGGTCTATAAAGTAAGATTTGTCTAACAACTTCCTAAAGCCCAAAGTGACGGTCACATAAAATGGCACTATTTCAACAATTTAGCTATTATCAACATCTCAGATTTTTAACTAATTTGCCAAATGTACAAAGTGTTGCCGCTCATTTTTGTGAGGTTGTATTTTATAATATTACAGTATTCGTTTAAATGTTGCTAAGACATACACGTTGTTAAATGTGAATCTTAAATACGACAACAATAGTGTATTACTACATATATTATTATTTATTCCTCATAGAGTTGTAATATGCTGGATTCTTTTTTAAATGACATTGGGAAGGTGAAAGGAAAGGAAGAAGTTACCCAGTAGAAGAACAATACAAGAAACATTAAAAGAAATCCTAAATCCAAGTCATCCTCTCTATGCTTCACACAGTACACCCTGGATGTGTTTGTTTACATCCTGGAGGGAGGTTGCTTGTTCTTTGACAGCGAGTAACCTTGGGATTGCTCGCTCAGCCCGTTTCCAGCTCCTTATCATCAGGACTCTCTCTATGATGAATGGGGACTCACACGTGGGAGCGATCTGCATTAGCATGTGCTGACTTTGCCTTACCACGACTGAGCTGCTCTTTAATTTGTAATGTTCCTGATATGGTTACGTGTTTCCATGCGTGTGTTTTGCAACATAATGATGTAACCAATTTTCATTCTCGATGTTGAGCAACCAATATACCGTCAAATTCCACTCTCCTTATCTTGAGCTATTAAAGTGTTATGACAACATATCATGGATGTTTGAACGTTGAGTCAGTCTGCTGCCAACTGGAGCACCAGGTGAATGTCTATTTTATTTTCCTCTCCTTGACTTGTGCCCCGTCTCGTTGATTCTCTCCCTGTTTGTACAGACATGCACATATTTGGCCAGTGTCCCGCACAGGACGACTTCTACCTGGTGATGTGCAGCCACTGCAGCCAGGTGGTGAAGCCCCAAGCCTTCCAAGCACACTACGGTAAGTTTGAATGCACACACACATTCATGAATACAATGTTTTTTTTCTGGCTCAAAAATAGGCAAAAGTGTTGCATCATGTGTCCAACTGTGCATCCTAGACGGTGTATTTTAAATGTGTGGCCTATTTGTTACAAGGCTTAGTCAGTGACCGTGTCTATTATATGAACCCCTGGATGTTTAATCTGCAATGCTATGTTGTTGTCCAAGTAATATGCGGTCCTTTGTACAGTAGCACATGGTCAGCTATGTTGAGACTGAGAATATGACCCCAATAATGTCTCGCAAAACAATTAATTTCTACTGGCAAAATAATAATTATAAAAAGGTTAATCTCCTGTATTAGAAGCATTTAGAAACAAACTTAAGCATTAAAGGTATTTTAATAATGAACGACTTGAATGACTTAGTAGTCACAATACAACACAGCTGCAGATATAAAACGTTATTAAAACATCAAACGACATGTTCCATGTGATTGATCGCGGAAAGTTTGGTTATTTTTAAAGATGTTGTTGCAAACACTGATCATGATATTTGATCAGTTAGTGACGTTTTCCATTAAGATTTTAGTCCAGAGTTTGAGCGAGACTACATTTGACGTCTACCTTGTAATTCTCTATGCTAGAAAACCCCTCAAAAATAATCAGTCATCTTTCATGTGCACGCCATGCGGAGTGAGCTTTTAAGGGTTTCTGATCCAAATAGATTATCGAACCCACACATGAAGGGCGAGGGAACATGAACGTAGAGGCGAGATCAGTGACGAAGGAAGTAACAAAGTAGTCTTCACTTGTAGGGCCAGTGTACCACTTCAAGGCTGGTGGTGATATTTCACACATTGACACGCTCTGTGGTGTCACCTCTCCCTCTGCCTTTGTATTCCCCCTCCACCATTCCCTCTCCACACAGTAACCCCAGATGGGAGGCCACAGACTTTGATTTACTTATTTATTTAACTCCCTGTCTCACTTGTATGTGTTTACAATTCCGCTGTTAATATTTGATGTGGCTCTCTCTCTCGGTCTTCGCTGTATGTACTTTTTTTCACACGCACAGCTCATATCAGATTTCTGGTGCTGTTACTGCTTTATAGACGTGTGTGTGCGCTTCAGTGTGAAGATTTCCACTGCTTAAAAGTGAAGCTGCATTTTTGACCAAAGTGGTAAAGTAAATGGATGAATTATAGATCTGTGAATAGAGTACCTGCTTCACTCCAGATGTCTTTAAACTTTACAGCTTTCGCAGACATTTTACAGTTGTCATTCAGGAAATAATCTCATAAGCATTTTCTTAAATGGGTAAGGATGCTTACAAAAGAAATACCGTAAAAAATACCGGATCGATAAGCAGCATCAGAAAGAGTAGTACTACCATTACATTTTTATAAACCCGTCCCTATGCCACCTAGAGCCACCTACCATGTCCTGTGTCACTGTTGTTTAAAATGTCAATTAGCCTTTGCAATCACGTCAATTTAGTAAGTAAAAAATGTTCATGTGAGAGATCTGATGGCTTCAGCGCTTATTATCGCTTTACTTTTGCCCGTCACTGCCCACACACCCAGCATCTGACCACACATAGCAACATTTATTTTTATAACGTAGCTCTTTTTTCCCTGATGTATTGTTCCTGTCAGTCATGTGCGTTCTCCATGAAGTGACAGTAATTACAGGGGTCAAGGTCAGCCACAAGAGGGAGGTATAACGACACATGGCGCCCAGAGGGACTGTCCTTGCTACTGGGTCCACAATATTCAAAGAGAGGGCTCCCCCTACTCTGCTAACCAACACTGCAATGCTGCTACTCATGATTACTAAAGTTGAGTTACCATACCTGCATGGGGAACGAGGAGTAGACCAGGGCTCGAGCTTAAGGACGTCCCGTCGTCCCGGGGCCGAAACAAATAGTGTCGGGGAGGATACAAAATAATTTTGGGACGCATTTGGGACGAGAGTTAAAATAAAAATACCCTGCTAACTCTACTACAAACGGCGATGGAAATGAAACCGACTGCACGTTTTGTGTAGCACACAGTTATTAAACCTCCTTGTCAACATAAACACACACGCACAAAACATTTAGAAACCCGCAAAATACACACACATGTCGCTACAGCTGTGCCCGCGAATTCCTGGCCCGCAAATCCGCGGGTCTCGCTATGTACTGAGTGTGTGTATTTCGCGGGTTGAGTGATGTACAATGGCATCCCGTGGAGGAATTCTGAAATGTTTTACCATTACATCACAAAAACGCACAGCAGAACCAGACCCTGGAGCGCCGGCCTCTTTATTTACTTACTCCTCTTCATCCCCTATGGGTAATAAGGCTGAGATGAGAACTCTCCATCGTATGTAGTCCTTGGCAATATGCTTCGCCTCTCCCCATGTAGGGATGGGTACCGAGCCCCGGTATTAAACGGGCCCCGGGCCGGAATTATTAAAGACAGTGGTAACGTTAAGCTCCGACGTTATCGGACTTTTTATCGGTACTGGAGACATTTAAAAAATATGTCATGTATTATTGCTACATACACATTATATCGCAGTTTTAGTTTCACCGACTCCATTTCTAATATGCAATAAGACTACAACATGCGTCTATGATGTATTTTCAAGCTTTCCAATCCAGATGAGATCTCTCTCTTCCGTCTGTGTGCGAGGGGGCGGGCCGTTTGTAAGGGTCTCCTGACTGACAGACTGTCTTCCTGGTTAGTGGTTACTCTGGGTTCTGTCTTCAGGACAGTGTTGGATGTTTTTGTTAATTGGATGGGACTTGATTGGATTCAATATTAATTTTCTCGTTTGTGTGTTTGTTTAAATATATTTGGCCTTTGTTTATGTGATTGAATGGTTTACTCAACTAAAAAGGTTGATGAATTATCATCTAATGATTTGTATGATGTTTTATTTATGTTAAAGGTCACTTTGAATGATTTTAACTAATGATAATGTATCAAACGAACATTTTTAAATTCGGGACGGTCCACATTAATTTCGGGACGGCTTGGATTGTATTTCGGGGCGGTTCCGGGAGGATGGGGAAAAAAGTTAGTCGAGAGCCCTGGAGTAGACACACATTAGAGTCCATAACATGACATCTGAAATGGATTGATGCATCTTCAATTGTTAGTCGCCCTTATGCTACTATATTATTGTGTAAATGAAATCATACAAATTGCTACATGCATTCTTTTATCTTCAAGCTGTGAGGCGCCTCAACCCACTCTTCAAACCTTTACTGTAAAATCTGTCTTTTGGTTTTCCTTAATGTTGCATAAAGGGACTTTTCCATGGGAGGCAACGAATGGTGTCACCTTTGATTTTCATTAGTATTTGTTGTAAGCAATGGAAATAATACACTAAAATAACTTTTTCAATGAAAAGAAAATAGTAAAGAAATAGTTAAAATGCTGATATCCTAGAGACTAATATGAGGTTTGTCGATGTCTTGTTTGTCTGACCAACAAGTCGGGCTTTCAGGTTTCTTTTATTTACAGCATAAAAAATTCTCCCAACCTCTTAATTTTGTGGAGTTGCTACTGTATAAGTTTGACTGAAACGATTAATACATTATTTAAGTAGTTGGTTACTTATTTTCTATCGATTGACTAATCATTTTACTTCACACAGAGGCAGGCTTAATCCAAGTAAAATACTGTGCTGCTTTTTATACAGAGGAGTGCTCTCGCTGTGATTTTCCTCCCGTCTTCCTCCTCCAGATGTCATTATAGGAAGAACCCGTGTGGCGTTAACACGGAGCAAAGGCACTGATCTCAGCACCACTGAGATGGGCTTAATATGATTTCTGCGTGCTGCTTTGAGCCCATCTGCCTCCCGTTAGGTGTTTGCGCCTCTCGACTGAGGCTGGTCCCAGCAGGGGACAGCCGAACGCGGAGCTGTGAGCCAGGCTGCCGTTTTATGCCTTCACTTATGAACCCTTCGTACAAAGACTTCTTGCTGCTCTGCTCACACACATTGCATTGGCTGGGCACACGCACACAAACAAACCTTTTACTTCGGTGGCCAGGAAAATGACCATAGTTTTATCAGTCTCTAAGAGAAGTGGGTATTATTGTTATACAAATATTTCAGGGTTCGTACGGTCATTGAAAACCTGGAAAAGTCATGGAAATTGAAAATGCAAATTCCAGGCCCTGGAAAAGTTATGGAAAACAATATGTTTTGGAAAAGTCATGGAAATGTAACTAAAGTTGCGTCAAATATAATTTACATTTAATCTAATCGCTGAAATAAGATGGTGCATCAATCTGGTGCATATTGAGGGGAAAATATAGAGACTAGATCTATGGAAACACCTATATTAAACAGAACTGTATACATTTCAATAATCATAAAATCATGGCCATAACCAATAACATACCATTTCCAATATGAAAAAAACACTGAAACTTGTTTATTAATTTATTTTTGGTTCATTTATAGTTTTGAGTGTGTCTGTGCTCCAAAGACTAGTTTTCTCTCAACAAGTTTTAAAAGTGTATCTTACCTTTTTTCACCCAGTTAACTTTTTATTTATTTATTCATGCAGATTTTACTAATCACATTACATTTCATTTAGCTGACGTTTTTATCCAAAGCGACTTATAATGACCGATTACAGGGACATTCTCCGTGGAGTAACTAAGGGCTAAGTGCCTTACTCAATGGCACACTAGTGGTGGTGTTCCTGGCGGGATTTGAACTCACAGCCTCTTCAGCCCACCTCACTATCCATTAGACCAGGGGTGCCCAACCTTTTTTGAACCGAGAGCTACTTTTAAAGTTGCCAGTCTGCCGAGATCTACCAGTCCAAATAGAGAGGCGTAGCCATTACTGACAGCCTACTACCAGGTAAATACACACTTCTACTTGTATAAAACTGACCTTTAATACTCCATAAAATACTGCAGATCCTTTATTTGACCTCTTTCTAATCTACACACATACAAGTATTTAACTGAAGTTACACAACAGTGTTGTTGATACAGAGTTGGAGTTTATTCACACGTCACTACAGTGGGTAATGTTTTCAAGACACATTGAACAGTGCTGCCACATATGACACAGGAAAAAACCCTTTCTTTGCCATTATATAAAAATAGTGTTGCTACAAAAGTATAAATTAGGCTTACTAATAAGACAACTCAGATCTGAAGCTACACAGGAATCTGCTCCTAAAGTGCAATAAAAAAGACAAAATTAATAGAATCAAACCCTTTTGTTGTTGCATTTTAGTAGATTATAAAAAGAAATGCCTTTAAAATAGGATGCAAGCAACACTAGTTTCTTAACCTGAATTTATAATAGACTATAATCAATTTCAGTTTGCATTCTTATACCATTTTGTACAATAATTATAATAAATAAGTTCAAACAAATTAAAACTTACAGCTGATTAATAACGGTATCTAACTTGAGTTTTTATTAGATCAAAAACCTGTTGAAATGCTTCTGTTATTTTTACTGTCCCCAAAAGCGAGTCGGCAGCCTCCAGGAAAGCTTCTTTCACAACTTCGCCGTCTTTGAAAGACTTCATGTGTTTCGCAAGAACGTAACTGACACGATAAGATGCTATGGTCGCAGGCTGCAGCCTTGCTCTTGTTGTTGGGCCTGGTGGAAATGGACTGCTGTGCATTTAGCTGTCCTTTCAGGCCCCTCCCCTTTTGGAGCGTAGGGCAGAATTAGGATGGAATTCCGTCTCGTAGCGTTTGTGCACTGTTTTGAAATGCCTCTCCTAAATTACCCTTCTTCGATAAAGCCACGCTCGCATTGCAGATGAGACAGATGGACTTTGAATTGGAATAGATACAAAAATGATCATCCTCCCACTCGGAGTGAAAATGATATATTTTGGGCTTTTTTACTTCTGCAATAATTGCGGTCTTGTGTGTGTGCAGACTGTCTCTCCTGTTGACACGGAGAACGTCAGCGAAATAGTGCCCACTTCCCACCAGCCACGCCCCCACATATGGGGTCACGCCGGCCAATCACAAAGCTTTGGTGCGTTCAAGTGCATTATTCTGGCACGGGAAGATAATGTTATAGGACATTAACGATAAAACAGAATATTGTTGTTCTATTTTTAGACACATCTCGCGATCGACTGGGAATCTCGCTGCGATCGACCGGTCGATCGCGATCGACTGGTTGGGCACCCCTGCATTAGACCAATCACTACCCTCTCAAATGGAAATATGTGTTTACATAAATGGTGACCACACCGTTTGAGACCCACTGAGAACTTAGACTAAGTTAACTATCTAAACACTCAGAGAGTCCTTTACCTCACCTGAGCTGAGGTTATCCCGAGCTTGAATGACACACAGAGACCAATCAAGGGCTTTGATTTGTGATCTGTATGACAGTGGCCATGTCGGCAGGCCACATCATGTGGACAGCCAGTCACCCTGTGTGAGGCAGGCCACTTAACAGGCCAGAAGGAGGCGAGATCAGTGCAAGGGAGCGAGGGATCATTGTCCACAAGTTAATCGATCGCAGATGGCGTCGTGGTCACAGACGAATAAAAAAAAAAAAATTATATAAAAAAAAAAAACCTAAATGGGTCGCGAAATATACTTGGGCGGCCGTTAATATACCTGGGCGGCCCGCCCAAGTATAGTCTATGTGTGGGAAACCCTGGAGCGTGCAATTGGCATGCTGACAGCAGGAATGTCCACCAGAGCTGTTGCCCGTGAATTGAATGTTCATTTCTCTACCATAAGCCGTCTCCAAAGGCGTTTCAGAGAATTTGGCAGTACATCCAACCGGCCTCACAACCGCAGACCACGTGTAACCACACCAGCCCAGGACCTGCACATCCAGCATGTTCACCTCCAAGATCGTCTGAGACCAGCCACTCGGACAGCTGCTGCAACAATCGGTTTACATAACCAAAGAATTTCTGCACAAACTGTCAGAAACCGTCTCAGGGAAGCTCATCTGCATGCTCGTCGTCCTCATCGGGGTCTCGACCTGACTCCGGTTCGTCCTCGTAACCGACTTGAGTGGGCAAATGCTCACATTCGATGGCGTCTGGCACGTTGGAGAGGTGTTCTCTTCACGGATGAATCCCGGTTTTCACTGTTCAAGGCAGATGGCAGACAGCGTGTGTGGCGTTGTGTGGGTGAGCGGTTTTCTGATGTCAATGTTGTGAATCGAGTGGCCCATGGTGGTGGTGGGGTTATGGTATGGGCAGGCGTATGGTATGGACGGCGAACACGGGTGCATTTTATTGATGGCATTGTGAATGCACAGAGATACCGTGACGAGATCCTGAGGCCCATTGTTGTGCCATTCATCCACGACCATCACCTCATGTTGCAGCGTGATAATGCACGGCCTCATGTTGCAAGGATCTGTACACAATTCCTGGAGGCTGAAAACATCCCAGTTCTTGCATGGCCAGCATACTCACCGGACATGTCACCCATTGAGCATGTTTGGGATGCTCTGGATCGGCGTATACGACAGCGTGTTCCAGTTCCTGCCAATATCCAGCAACTTCGCACAGCCATTGAAGAGGAGTGGACCAACATTCCACAGGCCACAATCAACAACCTGATCAACTCTATGCGAAGGAGATGTGTTGCACTGCGTGAGGCAAATGGTGGTCGCACCAGATAACCCTAACCCTACCCCTAACCCTACCCCTCACACCAGATACTGACTGGTTTTTGGACCCCCCAGACCCCCCCAATAAAGCAAAACTGCATGTTTCAGAGTGGCCTTTTATTGTGGCCAGCCTAAGGCACACCTGTTCAATAATCATGCTGTCTAATCAGCATCTTGATATGCCACACCTGTGAGGTGGGATGGATTATCTCGGCAAAGGAGAAGTGCTCACTATCACAGATTTTTTTCAGATTTGTGAACAATATTTGAGAGAAATGGTTATTTTGTGTATATAGAAAATGTTTTAGATCTTTGAGTTCATCTCATGAAAAATGGGAGCAAAAACAAAAGTGTTGCATTTATATTTTTGTTCAGTGTAGATGATGTGTTTTTGTGTTATAATGATTGATCATGAAAGTGTTCTCAAAGCTGGTAAAGGTGCAGCTAGTTTGAATGATTTTGTATACTACAGGGTAGCTTGTGGATTTACTCCAGGTGGAACTAAAGTCTGATTTAAGAGTTGATTATATTTCACATCATTCATCCACATCTGTGAAGTAACTAAAGGTATTAAATACATGTAGTGGAGTCGAAGTACACCATGTACCTCTGAACTGTAGTGGAGGCGAAGTACACCATGTACCTCTGAACTGTAGTGGAGGCGAAGTACACCATGTACCTCTGAACTGTAGTGGAGGCGAAGTACACCATGTACCTCTGAACTGTAGTGAGTCGAAGTACACCATGTACCTCTGAACTGTAGTGAGTCGAAGTACACCATGTACGTTCAGGTTATTTATTTGTAGCCATAGGTAGATTCTGTTTGCAGAGAAAAAGACAAGGGTTCCATCCTGACACTAAAAAGTTTGTTGAGTTTATGAACTTAGCTACACCAGTGGCTATAAAGATAGAAAGACTAAGCCTTGCACAGAGGCATGGCAATACATTTTCAAAATGCTCTACAGTGCTGCCAGAATTATAAACTGACTGCTACACAATTAAAATAAATGCTTTTATATATTTCTATTAGATGTGACTCTTTGGCGTTTCTGTTATTAACTGCTGCTTTAGTTCTGACTGCTAACATCCTGTTATTCCTCATCTTAAAGCCGATATTCCGTGGGGTCGGGGGTCGGCTCCTTGTCACCTTTTTCATACCTGATGAGTTTGCATCCCTGACTACAGTTGCTTTAGCGTGTAGAAGCTAGTAAGCCTACTATTTGATTTGTTTTAGATAGGCACATGTTTCATATGCAGACCTTATTTTCCTGTTCCACAATTTTCAGTGGTAACATTTTTTTGGTCATGGAAAATGAGGTAAAGGTCATTGAAAATCATTGGTGAAAAAGTGTATGAACCCTGGTATTTCACAAAGGCCGTTTAAGAAACTGCTGAAACGTGGTGCTTGTGGAGATGGTAGTAAGGCCATTGTACGTCAAGGTGTTTGGCTCCCGCCCACAGCCAGGGATTCCCCTTAGCACAGAGCAGACGGTTTGGCAGCGGGAAAGAGGATATTGACGCTCCTCCTGTCTGCTGTTTTTGTTTTTTACCCCCACATTTTTCTTAACTCCTTTTTTTCCTGCTACTGGTGTTGGGTCTCTTTATTCGGTGTTAGTGCTTTGTGGACTGGGCGCTCACTGTCATGTTGAGGTTTCCTGGTGTGAGTTTGTTTGGAGGGTGTGCTGTTGACTGTGACCAGGACAAGACAAGACAGCAGGGGAAGGGGGGAGTGTAAAGAAAGGCTGCTAAGTAGAGGGAGGCAAGAAATCTAGAGTGTGTCTTGAATGGGTGTGTAAAGAAAGGCCCTTAGACGAGAAGAGGGCACACTTAAACGTGTTTGTCCTTCTGAGAAAGGGAATTGGAAGAACACTGTGTGTGTGTGTGTGTGTGTGTGTGTGTGTGTGTGTGTGTGTGTGTAATAAGGAGGAGCAGCTTTGTGGGTGCGTATGTGTAAGCATCCTCTCAATGTTTCTGCAGCAGCATGCTTATTCTGACTGAGTTTTGGCTTATGGTCAGTTCCCTGCAACACATGAGTTAGCCGAGTGAAAGCTTAATTTATACAGCCCACACCTCACCATGTTAGCTAGCACAGACGCATTTTAAAGAAAACATATTTACTCTCCTGACGCTATATCCTCTCAAATACCCTGTAAGACGGGACAATGTATCACTTAATGTTGTCTTTTTAAAAAGCGTTGTCTTTTTCCTGTTTTGAAGACTGCATTACATTAAAAGGATGTCATTTCCTATATTTACCAGACTGTTCTAGCAGTTTACCCACAGGTTGATATTTAGCTATCAAAAATCTCAGAGTAAATATGTTGTGAAGGAACTGATGGTGAACTCTACAATATCATCGATATACTGGTAAAAAAAAACGCCAGCTCTAATGTTCTTCATGTTTGCTGGTAGTTTTACATTTTTTTGTATTTGCTCATGTTGACAAGAAGAGGGTCAAGATAACCTCCAGGCGCCTGTCTCTCCTCAGTGGACACCTCTCTCTCTGTTCTTGTGCTCTCACTTGGAGCAGCAGCAGTGTCTGTCTGTACTGGCACATTTCCACTACACGGCCTCGCTCGGTATGGCTAGGCCTTGTTAGGACTGGCTCACTTTATGGCGCATTCCATTACAGTTTAGGAACTGGGGTAGTAACTATAGTAACGCAGTGTAGGCGGAGCCGTGGCGTCATCTTCAATGAGAAAACAACATCAGCCGTTAGCTGTTAGCACTCAAGCTCACAGCTCCTCATATCTGTTCAGAGACTAGACCAAAGTTAAACAAGTACAAACCACAGACTGCCTGTGTCATGGCGAATACAGTCGCTGGTTTATTTATGTCTGTGTAGGCCGTTGTTGTGAGTGTGGACGGTCGGAGCATATACAACGTTAGCTTAGCCAATCTCCATTCGGAAAACACGCATTTTAAAAGTTTTTCGCCTGCAGTCTGCAGACTTGTCAAAGCGTTAATTCATGGTTTTTACTAACCGGTATCAGTATGTTGTTACTTCGGCATCATTTTGAAACGTGTATTACAATTAAATCACGGTCAAATATGTTCATCTTGTTGTAGTTGTAGCCCCCTTGCCAGCGATTCTCTCTCTAGTTTAGCATACTCAGCCCGACTCAGCCTGGTTGTTGGCCCGGTCTGGAAATAGTACCCGCTAGCCGGTACTACGCTAACGGCCCGTCCACACAGTGGCGTTGGAAGCTTCTTCCAACCTTCCAACGCTTCTGCCCATTCACTTTGAATGGGGTGACGTCACTTTTCACCGAACTGCATTGTGGGAAGCAGAGCGGAGCTCTCCTGGCGTTTCAGGCTGCAAAAGTTGAGCAATGTTCAACTTTTGAAGCTTTCGGTGGAAGCGTCAGTCGATCAAATCATATGCCAGTGCAAGCTCTAGCCAATCAAACCGCTGCTTGTGTGTCAGGGGCGGGAGATTCATGTGATTGGTTGTTGGTCGAGCTTCAGACACGCCCGCCGGCAAGCTTTTTCCAAAGCCGCTGTGTGGACGGGCCATGAGTGGAAATGCAACCAAAAATGGGCCCCGCACGGCTCGGCACGCTTAAAGAGAGCTCCGCGCTGTAGTGGAAATGCGCCATAAGACCCCTTGTTCATCTGAGTGTTGAGAGCTGTATCTATAAATTCATTTTGTGCTCATAGTGCATCAGATTGATGCATTTAACTAAAAAAATATTCCCCGGACCCCCCTAGAGGATATAAAGTAGGTTAAAAATAATTGCATACATTTTCTTTTAGTAAACACTGAAAACGGGTCCCACAGACCCAAACAGCACACAAAGGTTAAAGGTAAGCATATAATGTTAAAATGTGCTAAATATATACACTGCAAACAAAACAAAAAAAGAGGAGTAAAAGTAGCTCATGACTTGTGTTGTTTTTTGAAAGTAGCCCTCATCCTAAAAAAGGTTGGAGACCCCTGCTCTAGAGAGATCATTTTGTCGCCCGTCAGCGCAACTTACCTGATGCCGTTCAAAACCTATAATAATAAAGGGCGGTGCCGGCCATCAGCGAACCGAGCCGGCCTTTCTCCGCATGGAAAAGCGTTTTAGCCAATCAAAATGAAATATGCGGGACATCGTCTCAATTTGCGGAACGCACCAAAAGTCGTGATAATGCTGTGAGTAGGCCTACCGCACAAAGCGGGACATCTGGTCACCCTACGGCTGAGTTTATCGCAGTGCAGAATTGCTGTAGGCCTATAGTTTAAATCTCCTAACAATGTTGTCCATTTTAGACATAGGCCTATTATGTTTACAGCCCTTAATAACATTCATTTTCTGGGCTCTATGTGTGTCTTGGCTGTTTTCGTTGTGAAAACAAATGGACCGTAGATACACGGATTGACCGTCCTCATCTGCGCTCTTATTTTGTAAGGCAACTTCCGGTAGCAGAATATGAAAAACCGGTAGTTTTTTTGTTTCTGTTTTCTAGTGATTTAATTTTTTGTTTTGAGAAGTAGAAAATTAAAATCATCCCGTTTTTTTAAGTTTAGTAAATCCCCTTTTGACCATGAAAAGAAAAAGGCCTTGTATTTCAATTTTGCTTTTCAATTTTAAAACAAAAATTAAATATCCAGTCGTTTTTAGTTTTTGAATATCCATTTTGTGAAAATAAAATCCAATGACCAAAACATACACCGACCCTGTCCTGCCTTCCTCTCAGGAATGTCAGGTGTGGCAGCGAAGGAGCTCTGGACTGTGTCTGTTGTGGCTGAATGAGTCTCTGCGGTGATGTCAATGGAATTATTATGAGTGCCATTTCATAGTTGTATGCTGTTACTATAAATAGCAAGAGCCTCCTTTGAAAACCCAAACCCTTATTGTGAGCGCATGAGACCGCTGTTTGATGATGTTTGTGAAACACGGTGTACTTTTCTTTCCGCGAAGGAATATCTATTCACTTGGCGATGAGCATTTCTTCTATTTGTGTCTCTCCATCTGTTTCACCCAAACCTTTTCTGCTGTCACACTGCCTTTTATCTGCCTTCACAGTCGCTGTGCTTAGAAGCTCAGACAGGAAATGAAGTTCTTGACCTGTTGGGTGCTTCTATTTCAGGCATTGAGTTCGCATGAATCACAAATGCTGCTTATTACTTGGCGAGGTTACCTTCTGTCACTTCTATCAGAGGAAGATTTGTTTATATTCCCATGTGTAACGCGTGTGGTTTCTACTGACACATTTATTCATATACATTAATCTGTTGTGGTGTAGGGTTAAAGGGGCTCTATTATGCCCCTACACGTTTCCATGCTTCAATGTTCTAAAAGCTCTTAATCTTTCACATACGGCCTGTGCTGCAGCACCTCTTTTCACCCTCTGTCTGAAACCAGAGCCCAGTCTGCTCTGATTGGTTAGCTGGCCGGCTCTGTTGTGATTTCTCAATCGCTTAGAGATGTCCTGCCCCTTAGCCTATTGCATACAATGTGTTGGAATAGAAACGTGAGTGTTACATCATGATGTCCCTGTGTTGCGGAAGTAAACAAAGAAGCCCAATGGAGGCATTTCAGGAATGTGGGAGAGAAACTCCCTCTGGAGGGAACTTTGGGATCCTAGCCTTTGACCATTGACATGCACACAAACATGTATTCATGTGCATGTCGTTATTCTTTCTTCGGATAATCTAAATGAGTTAATTATTATGTTTTGAATACTGCCCCTCCAGAGAGAAGACACAGTTCGGCCATGAAGCCAGCCTCCACCTCGCCCTTCCCCGTGTCGGGCAGGAACCGGAGCAGTGGGCTCGGGTCCCTGCTGGGCTCGGGCTCTGCAGCTGCAGTGGCGACTGGAGGCATACTTAGCCGACCTAACACAGCTGGATCCAGCTTATCCTCCTCAGCGTCCTCCGCCTCCTCCAATCCCAAACTCCTCAAACCAGCCAAAGAGAAGCAGCCAGGCATTCAGCGAAGAACCCCCTTTGCGCCCTTCAGGACGCCCCAGCTGGACAAGATGTAAGTTTTACTAGTCTGTAACCTTTGCAGTGAAGTTTGTTTATAGGGTTTTGCAATGTACCCATTTTCACTGGGGCTGACCGATGAGTTGTTTACATATAGTAATAGCAATTCGAAAGATTAAGCCAGCGATTGTTAATTTAACTGACTCTCATATGAACTGCTGCTTGTGAATTTACTCGGCTATAAAAAGTTAATTTAGTTTGTTGGCCAAACGACACAAAGGAAATCTCGGGTGTTGCCTTGTTAATATGCTCTCTGGTGGCAGTACATTTGCTTGTGGACGAAGAACCACCAAGCAGTAGAACTTTTTTAATTAGAGATAGGAAGTAGGCTGTGACCTTTGACATAAACAACCTTAGTTATTATCCTCCTGGCCACAATCTGAGCCCTCAACCGTCCCAACGTCCAAGTGTTGAATACATATATACAAACTTGTGTTTAAATATTTATAGCACAGTTTTTTTCTGAATTATTCGATTGAAATGTCCTCAGCTTTGGCTTGTTCTTGATAAGTCAACATGTATTTGAACTAGGCTCTTGATTGTAACACACGAAGAAGTGCTGTAAGTGCTGTCCTTATTATCAAACCCTCTTATTCAATCAGGATTATTTTCCCGGAGCTTTTACAAAACAGGTGTCATCATCTGACTTTCTCTCTGTTGGTATGGTGATACATTCTTGATCATGTTAGAATTATGTTTTGTCCTCCCAGCCCCCTCCATACGTGCACATCTGTCTCCTACCATGCGTTTCTCACCGGCTCCGTGTTTCTAACGCTCGGCTTCCTCCTTGCTGCCCTCTTCATCTCTGTAACCTTCTCTTCCAGCCTCATCCCGGCTGTCAAGGTGGAGAAGATGCATCTGCGGGTGGACTCCTCGTCAGCTAAGCTGGTGCAGGCCCCGTCTGCCCCAGCCACCACCTCCCCCTCCTCCACATCCTCCTCTAGCACCACTGTGAGCTCCAACACTACCACCATCACCACCTCCTCCTCATCCTCATCATCAGCCCTTAAACCAGGCCTTAACTGTCCCTCCATACCAAAGCCTCCATTACTGGCCCCGGGTCAGATTCCCAACGGCAAGGGCCACCTCTCAGTCCTCTCAGACAAGAAGCAGGACGGCAGCAGCAGTGCCAGTAGCAGACGCCACGTTAACAAGAAAGTTACAGGTCAGTTGGAGATGATTTGAGGAAAAAGGACTGTTAACACTTCTGTCATGAGTTCAGTTTAGATTATTAGGTACAGTATTTTTGTACTGTCTCATAATAAAACCAAAACTAAATATTTGTTTTCCTAAAATAGATTGTTTCTCTAGACCTGCTTAGTCTATTTTATAATAGGGTAATGGTAGGTCAATGGAAGACCATTCACAGTACTTAATCTTCTTATCCCGACGTCAGTAATCCATTTCTTTGATAACAGAAGGACACCTAGATAGAATATTTTACATAAAGTACAGTTAATCAAGGTACTAGAGCAGGTGATCTGTCACAATATATGTAAGTAACACTTGTCTTGTCTCTCTCTGTGCCTTCAGAGCGCGAGTACAATGCAGATGTCCACTGTGGCGTTGTGGATTTGACCGCTCGGAAAACATGCACAAGATCGCTAACATGCAAGGTAACCAGTCTCTCCGCTTTGTGCCGAGCGCCCGGCCTGTATGGCTGCGTGGGTTTCAAGCATGAACTGGAAATGTTCCTCGATTGTTCTGTTGTCAACAAGTGTCAAATCTTTTTTCAAGTTGAACCATTTATTTCTGATCCTCCACTCTAATGTATTTAATTGTTCATTTAGTAGGCAGTATGCATCACATACTTGATTGAGCATGTAGGAAGCACTTAGTATGGGTTTTCCAACACGGACAACTTATTTGGTTCTGTAATGATTAAAAAAACAAGATATGGCTCTATATAGCGAATACACATTTGTTTAAAAAAAAATCCATGCCTACATAGTGCTGGCTAAGTAGCGTTATACTCATCTGGCCTTTGACAAAATTCCCCAACACGGATAACCCGTCCTAATGTTACAATTGTGTTGCTCTTAGATTGCGGAGGCTAGCAAGCTACGTTTACTAGCTTTTGCTTGGACAATTTAAAACGGTTAAGCTGCTGCTGCTGCTGCTGCTGCTGCTGCTGCTGCTGCTGCTCAGTGTTGCTCAGTGTTGCTCAGTGTTGCTCATAGTTCAGAACTCTCAGCAAATGGTGACAACAAATCACTGATGTGACGAAGCAGTGGTTCAGAGCGTCAGGCTTAAAGCTGGTTAACTGCCTTCAAGGCTGTTAGAATTGGAGTGATTCTGTGAACAAGGCTAAAAAAAGCAAAATAAAAGCATGTGGGCTGTTATTCAAACGGGAAGAAAAGTATTTGCTAAGGACGATTTTCTACAGATCTCATGCTCCAGTTTCTGTCGGCAAGACGGATTGAGAATAAATACAATATTTGTTCTATATGCTGTAATAAAGGAACATGTGAGCCGTGTATTCTAAATAGTTTTTAGACAATGGCTGAGCTCTAGGGCTTGGAGCGATAAGCTTTATTACGTTTTTGATGCAGAAAGCAAGTGTTGCTCTTTTAATGAAATTCTTTGACATTTACAAACATGTGGAATTGTTTTTTAACGATGGTCGTGGTTCACAGATTCATGCATGCTATATCTTATAGGCATAAACACCAAGGAGTCTATCTTCTCAAACAATAATTCGGACCTTTGTAATGCCCCACCAGACACATTCCTTAAGCCAGCGAAGAGCGGTGCCAGGGCGGAGGAAGCGCTTTGACACGCTGCTGGCGGAGCATAAGAGCAGAACGAGGGATCGGGAGAAGGAGAAGGAGAAAGAGAAGGAGAAGGAGAGAGAGCTCCAACAAACCCATTCCCAGCAGAACCCCTCTCTCAGGGACCCTCACCCCTCCTCCCACCTCGCCGCTGCCCATGACGCCCACCAGGTCGCTCACGTCAACGGCCCCGCCACAGAAGCCACTAAGCCTTTGCCAATCGGCAAGCCCAAATTTCACAGCCCTGGTCTTCCACGGTATGTTCAGATCTGTTTCTCTATTGAATTGTGATCTATTTGTATGCATTGATGTAGTGACCGTCAGAACCACGCCTTATTCACTGAGAGGGGACGGTGAAACAAACAATTACAACTTTGCATTTGACACATTTTCTATACTTCTCTGAAATCAATTTCCTGACTATTATGGAATCGTATCATTCTTGGTCTAGACTAAACAGCAGTCACGGAGGTGTAACCCCCGGCGACCCTGCAGTTGTCCACGAGTCACCCCACCACGCCCAGACCACCCCCGATGGGTTTTCCCGACCCTCCAGTGACGAGGGAGAGAACGAGGAGCGGGAGGACAGCGCTGACAAACTGGACTGTCACTATTCAGGTTATCACCCCCGACCGGCAGCTGTAAGTGCGCCCTGCAATGCCTTGTCCCAGAAATACTTGTTATTTTCATTTTTATTCCATTTTATGTCACAAATATAATCTAAAATTGTACCATAGTAATACAAGTAAAACCTTTAGTAATACATGATCTGTTAATTCATATGGATATTAAGACTTTGGAACTTGTTTGCATACTCTATTAAAATATCCTAAGTAAACAAAATGTATCAATTATTAAGAAAACAATACCAAAGCTATTAATAGAATGATCTTTAGGGCTCTTTACACATTTTTGCAAGTCGTATAATAAACCCACTGTTTATTCTGGCATCATGCGGATGAAAATGTTGTCTTTTGGACTTGATAACCTGCAGCTAAAATCTGATGTATCCTCATACGGCTTCTTCCTCTGTTCACAGTTCTGTACATTTGGAAGTCGACTGTTTGGGAGAGGCTGCTACTCCTTTGACAGGAGATTGGACAGAGTGCGATGTGCGCTCACCTCAATGACGGACAAGCACGTCAACTCTCAGATGTGGAAGTAAGTGTGTCCAGCTCAGATTTGATTAGAGCCCACACACATGATCACTGTTCTCCTCGGCCATTCCTGGCCTCAATATTGACTTTTACAGATATAGCTAAAAGTTGATGTAATTCCTTGTTGCAGGAAAATCCCCTTGGCCTTGGAGAACTCCTCCTCCTCTGTTGTACCTTCACATAGGACAAGCACAAATTCCCACAGTAGCACCCCCTCTTCAGGCTTCCTGGGCCCCCCTGCCACCCTGCCCCAGACTCCTTATAGCC
The DNA here is from genome assembly GCF_902827115.2 of Pseudochaenichthys georgianus. Taxonomy (NCBI): domain Eukaryota; kingdom Metazoa; phylum Chordata; class Actinopteri; order Perciformes; family Channichthyidae; genus Pseudochaenichthys; species Pseudochaenichthys georgianus. The sequence goes on along the minus strand of NC_047507.1, from coordinate 9,889,950 downwards.
AATCGTACGAGGGCAAGTCCGTGCTCTCCTATGGGACCACCTTAAATGCCCGCAGCTCCCCACAGGGCGGGGCTGAGCACCCGGCCTACGGCATTACGCAGGCCAGACAAGTGTCTTCGTCGCCTCAGATGCCTTCAGCCCACTCGTCCTCCTCTTCGTCAGCTCCTTCCCTCGCCTCAGGCAGGGCGCTTAAGTCCCGCTCCTCCTCCTCCAGCAGCAGCACTACCAAGTCGTCGTCATCGTTCAGGCCCAAAGACATCTCCTCTGGCCCCTCCACCCCCATCTCCCCCAACTCCCTCAGTGGAGCCAACAGTAACAGTAGCAACACTAGCTTCAGCTCGGGGAAGAAGAGGAAGAACAGCGCGATTCTCTCTTCGTCCCACGTCCCCTCTGACTCCTCCTCCAATGCCAACTTTTCCTCGTCTTTCAAGAAGAACTGTGCAAATGTCGGCAGCTCAGGGAGCACCTACCACCACGGCTCATTAGGTCCTTCGTCCTCATCGTTGTTATCTTCCTCCCACACCGGTGTCCACAGCGTGGGGCTCAACTGTGGCCCCACGGTGCGGACCAACTCACTCAGCCTCAAGGCCGAGTCCACAGGAGGGTCGGCGGGCGGCTCCTCGGGGCCGCCGGCGAGAGGCCCCCCCTCGGGCAGCCCCGCAGAGTCCATCAAGCGCATGAGCGTGGTGATGAACAGCAGCGACTCCACCCTGTCCCTCGGGCCCTTTGTCCACCACCCGTCTCTGTCCTCCTCTGACCACCACACCAACTTCAGCCACCACTCTGACGGGCGCCTCGAGGGCAAGAAGCGCAAAAGCTCTCCTGCCTCCAGCGCCATTAATAGTGCAGGAGGAGGGGGGGTGGCAGGAGGGGGACCTGGACCAGGGAGAACCAAAGTGGCCAAGTCACCTGCCATCAACAACATCCATGGGAAGCATGGGCGGAGCATTCCAGGGACCCCGGGGCTGCCCAACAACCATTTTCAGGTGGGTTTTTCATACTACAACAATCAGGATGCGTTGTAATACCAAGGGCACATATTTAAACTGCTCCGAAACCTACCTGATATTACAAAAGCCAAAATAACTTTTCTTCTTCCCTTTTAATATAATTGTATTAATAATTGTGTACTTTGGAAACCTGGACATTTTTCTCATTTCATAGAATATTTGTTTAATTTAGAAAGTAATGAATAAGAAAATATCAAAGGATTATTTAATAATATAGATCGCACACAGACTGACAAATGTGTCATAATGTACACTTCATAGGTTTTCATAGCAGACATTTTGAAAGCAACATCTTACTATTGTCGTTTAAAGTCACTAAAGCAGTACTAAAACAAACACACTATGTACATGTATTTTTTACACCTTGTGTTTAATGAAGTTATGGTATATCTAGAATAACTATGTCTGCCATTGACATACACATGTTGGATTGCACCACTGCAGACCAGTAATTATTTATTTTGAGTATTAAAGTGAATTTTTAGCAGAGAACTTTTTTTAAGGCGGATATTTGACACCCATTTTGACCCTGTTTTCTCCCTCCTCCCCAGCCAAAGGCTCGTCCCTGACAGCGGTCTCCGGCTTCGTTGTAGGGAACCGGCAGGCGGACGGGGAACAGTCCGGAGCTTTCCGCAAACCGCTCCGGACGGCACGAGGCCTTTTAATCAAAACCCACATTTCTCTCAGCTTCCCACAATCCTCAGGGTGGAGATGATCTGGACTGCCTAGTGAAGTCAATGTGGTCCTTACTATTTCTCCCAAAGCCATGTGCGAGTGTGTGTGTGTGCGAGTGTGTGTGTGTGCGTGAGTGTGTGTATGTTGGGAGGGATATGGGTGCGATGGTACGGCGTAGAGTGCCAGGGGTCTAATGAGCGAGCCAGGGACCCTGCCCCCCCCCCTCACAAGTGTCCCAGTATTCTGAGAGGTCTTCCTGTCTAGAGGAACAATAGCAACAGCCATGAGTCTCTTGAGCTTCATTGGGTTGAAGTGAAGGGCTGCAGCGACAAGCCGCCATGCCGCTGAGCACCTGGGGAGACAACAAGCCCATCTCCTCCGCGTCAGTTAAAGAATGGGTGTGCAATGTGCGTACAAGTATTTTTCTCATGTCAGATTCTGCTGGACTACTGGAATTTCCAACTTAATTTCACCCCCAGCGCCTGATCCTCAGAAGCCTTGGAAGGAGGAGCAGCAAACCGTTTCTTGCAACACACAATCACCCTGTGTTGTTCCACTTCTCCTTAGTCCGACTCTACGTTCCAGTGACTTTGGGTTAGCCCGAGAGGAGCCTATCGGGACGATCTGGTCGATCCTTTTATTACCCAGAATAATTATGCAAAGTGTTACCTTTTTATGATTTCTTATGAGCTTTTTACACTGAACTACAAAGAGTCTTTGTAGACGTGGTGAAGGCAGTTTCAAATGTGAAAAGGACGCCTGATGTGCCCATTCGATCGAATCTTTTGTGAGAGATAACTTGGACATAATTTTCCGAATCTTTTCATTGTGCAAAAATGATCGCCACACAGTACACCTACCCCCAACTGTGAAAAGCACTAAGAAACTACTTTCTCTCCACAGGCATTGCTTAGTCGTACACAAAGCTGGCCAAATTCTGCTATCAGCTTTGCCAACTACTTCTTTCTTTTACAAAAAGGTGGGCAATTCTTGCTCATGAAGCGGTGATGGTGCATTGCCTGCGTGGATATGATACAACTTGTGCAAGCCGTATTGTTATTGCCACAACTTACCTACTTTATACCCATTCAGCCCAGTGGAATCCACAGCTGTTGTGGGCAGATGTGAATTGTAATGTTTATTTTTCCTACATAGGGAATCAGGTATGGTACGTCTTAACTGGAGCAAACTTTATGCACGTCACCTGTCTTCTGTGGGTTGGACTGTCCCTCCTGTGTGTAACCACTACCCAAGCTCTGGATGTTACAGTTCTAATGCCTCAGCGTAACACTATGTTGGTGCGTGTCGAGGAAAGACTAGTGGTAGTAGAACGGATAACCAGGCATTATACTCTATTCCTTTGTCAAAATGGAGTCTTAAATCAGGCAATACTTGCCCATCTCGTCGGGATGTTTGTTTATTCCGAGTAGTCTCGAGGGGTGTTAAGTGCGAGATTCATGGAGATGGCTTCACGGGACATATTTTAACTTTTGGCAACACCTTTTGATTTATGAAACCTCCACTGATGTCAGTGTCGAAAAGTAGAGGAGACATTTTTTAATATTGTTATTTTAGCCTCTTTTTTCTTTCTTGTAGCCTATGTATCAAACAAGTATTGAAGTATCCCTATTTGAGAATACATATTTTGTTAAATTGTACATAGTGAAATATGTATTTTTGCACAGGCATTTTTCGTACATGCTGAATTTTTGGTACACTTTTCAAAACATGAAATACAAAAGGAATTATTTATTTAGTAAAAACGATGGAAAAAGTCAAAGAACTTGATTATTTGAAGTGGTTCACTGCCAAGTCTATATAATGCAATACGCCTATATGTAGAAGCCGAAGCATCTCATGAATCGTGTACTGAGATGTTTAAAGGAACAAAGGTGAAGTGTTGCCACTGTAGCATGTGTCTGTACGACGGATACCTTTATTCAAGTTCAAGGTCTCTATCACACGTGCTTTTACAAGACATTTTACGTTGCCTATGAATCAACACAACAAGAAAGTTACTTTATGACCCAATTAGCCTGTGATTTTGAAACGTCCCGCAGACTTGAAGCTGTGCCCGTTGTCTCACCGGTTTCCATGGACTCTTCAGTCACACACTTTGTAGACCTTAAACATGTTCTTTTATAAAGGCTGAAGGGACTTTAGCAATCATCGCAAGGAAGAGGAACACTTCAAAGTCCGACTGCTTGCATCATCGTTGCCAAACAAGTAATTTGAATCACAGCTTTTAAAAGAAATATCAAATTAAGAAAGTGCCTGAATTTGTTTCACCCTGACTGTTTGAGGACAGTATTCTTTGCGTTGTTTTACCTTACTTGAATGTTCGAAGTGTTAAGGACTTTGCTTTTAAATCTGCCTCTGAGGCCTAAATAATGGTAAAACCTGAGCTTGTCAGCTGCCCAGTATGAAACACTTTTTAGTGTGTTTTTGGGGGGGGGGGGGGGTTATTCAAGTTTTCCAGACAAGACGTCAAGAATTTGTTAGCCCCCATGTGGCTTAAGCCCCCTCTAGTTTTACTGGGATTTCTACGTAAAAAAACCTTCAATCAAGTGTTTTTTTTATCCTCAAACTCCACTGACATCTCAGTGTTTCCAGCAGATGGGAACATCGTGCGGATGTTTTTTTATTAGCACCATAGACTTGGAATGTGAAAGTGAGAATACAGCTCGTGTTTGGGAGGAAGAAATAATCCACCATTCATACTTTGTAAAAGCTTGTATAGATTTTTTTTGTATACATTATCAAAATCATTTTCAGCTGGACTTATGTATTGGCTGCTATGTAATTCATGAACAAAACATAGTTAGAATTAATATTTAAAGAAAAAAAGATTGTATAGTATATTTGTTTTGTAACAAGTTTCTGTAAATAAAATAATTTATACTGCTATTTATATGAAACTATGTGTCTGCCTCTTTTCTATAATAAAAAGAGTCAAGGGAATGCGGTGTCAACAGGTAAACAAATTTTATTATATACACGATATAAGAGTCACTTTGTCAGACAAACTACTGGTTCGGGTATACCAAGATGAAGAATGCAAGTTCCCCTTGCAGACAAAGATGGCCGCGTTGGTTACATGTTGATGACTCTCGACAACTTCTGGACTCTGTTCAGCAGCAGGTCGCCCTTCTTGATGGTTTCCTGGTACTGCCAGTTTTTGCTATCAGGTCTAGAAAGAAAACCGGGAAGAGATGTTACAGTTCTGCATCTGGTCTGAGTCATTTCTTCCAGTACTGAAGTTTGGAGAATAGTTACATTACCTATTGGTTTCCACAATCTCATTCACTTTATCAATTTTACAGTGGAGACGGCCGGCAGCTATGAATCGGGAGAGTTCCCTGAAGAAAGAGAAGAGATTTAGTTCAGGTAGCAACCACAACATCTTTGATAACATGAAGCTTCAAAATAAATAGTTTGGGAAATGTGCTTATTCACTTTCTTTCAAATAATCTAACTGGTACAGCTATAGTGAACACAAGCTTGACCCGGTGAGGTGGTTTGTCCCGCATGCATTTTCTATGGAATTTCGTTTTTCTTCTAAAATTATAAATAGTGAAAAATTAAATATTTCTAGTGTGAACCAAAATATAATACTAAATAAAATAAGATAAAGCTTTATTGTCTCCCTTACGAGAAATGTGTCTTGGGCATCGAGATAATACACTCCGGTCAATCAGTCATAGATACAGAACTGAGATCACATATCACATGGCAAAGAAACAAACATATTATAAATAGTGATTTTTCTTAACTGAAAGGACAAATGGCATAAAAAACACATTCTAATACGGGTCCTTTTTGACCCACTTATGGAAGAGTGTGGTCGGGTCACTCGTGCATCTAAGGGTTAAGACATAATAGTCTTTATAGTAACCAGATTAACTTCATTCCCTCCGTTTTTAGCCAAAAAAACAACACTTTCTATTAACTCAGGTTGTCGGAAAGTTAATGAGCGTGTGAACATTTATCTTGCAGGACAGCCTCTGCCACCAGTCAAGTTTTACATTTTTTCAGAGCAACAATGCGGTCACAGATCGCTTTAAAGAAGCGCCATGTTGTCTGCCATTGAAAAAAGGTTGTTCACAAAAATAGTCCTAGTCTTTGTTAATGAAATGATTACTATGTTGATTCATCTAAAACAATATATCACTTGAGATTGTCAGGCGGAGGTATACTCATGTGCTCTTAAACTGAGGTAAAAACTACAGCTCGGATTTGTGCAGTGACAGAGGCTCCAGCGATGAAGATACATTATGTATCTCCAACAGAACAAGGTGTACAGGCACTCACTGGTCGATGAACTCTGTGCTGACTCCGAAGGCCTCGGCCATGTAGCCCAGGGTGAGGGAGCGGTAGGACTCGAGCAGCTGGCTGTACGCCTGGATCCTCATCTCCCTCACATAGTAGCGGTAGTGGGGTGCAAAGAGCCAGTCCTTCTTCATTTCCTGCTCCACCGTGCCTGAGGATCAAAGAGGTCACAGGTCAGGGTGTGGCAGAGCAGGACATAAATAATACAGCAACACATGGATGCAAGTTAAATGTTACTCTGACCTATCAACAGAGGTTGCTCTAGTCTAGTCATTTTGACGGACGGGATCGTAAAATTTCCGTCAAAATTCAGTATTACCCTTCGGGCTTTACACTCTTGGGGGTGGGGGGGGAGAGAGCACGGTCGTGAAATGTCAACGGGGGGCGGGGCACACGCTCGTGAACCGTTAGCGCCACACAGCGTAAAGCCAAAACTCAGACATTTCAATGATTTGTACGACACAGTTGGGTTTGGAAACGGTATCATTTCCTTTTTGGCAGGCATGCTTAACACCGGAGCCTCGCTGCGGGGAAACTGTGGCGCTGTTCCGAGTTTGTTCCGTCAAAATGACTGACTGCTTTCAGATTTTTCTGTCATTGTTAAAAAAAATCCGTCATAGACGGAAAATATTCGGTTAACGCGACCTCTGCCTATCAATATATGAAATTACTCGAGAGACCTAAGAGTGCTAAACAGCTAAATGACTCTACAAGTGACCAGATTAAAGGTGGGGTAGGTAAGTTTGAGAAACCGGCTCGAGATGCACTTTTTGTTATATTCCATGGAATGCTCTCAACATCCAGATAGCAATGAATATCTGAAGTGCTTTGACAAAAAAAATCCATAAAAAATGTAATCTGTGGAACCCGTAGTATCGTAAAAAGTACAACCAATCATCTGAGCCGGCCCGGCTAAAATAACTGGATGGCCCACCTGCCTGTCAGCCTTCCACCTGTGCACAAACTTATCTCGTGCCCTCATTGGTCATGTGCGCGTTCGTGTGTGTTGGAGGAGGGGCTCTCTAAGGAAGTGGCAGATTTGTTCCGGCTGTATTTTCAAATTCTTGCGCACTCGAGCGGGTTTCTCCAAAACTACCGACCCCACCTTTAAGTGTTTGCTTATTAGGACAAGAGAATAAAAAGCTTTCCTTACCCAGAGACTGGAAGAAGACTGAGTAACGACACTCGTACATGGAGAAAAGATACTGGCGTATGTTAGGCAGACCGTGCAGCACCTCCAAGATCTCTGCCCCCTTTATGACCTATACAAATAACATGTTTAAGTATCCACGACCTGGGTGAAAGCATAGCAAAAATCCAGTAATAATTGACACAAAACCTCCTTGATGGCCTTTTCTGAGTTCTCCTACCTTTTCACGGAGGTCAGGCCTTTTCAGGGCGATCATGCACACGTAGACTGTGTAGGTGACGAAGGTCTTGTAGTCCATGAGCTCGTAGGAGGTGAATGTGGAGACTGTGTCGAGGAAGAGCTCTGCAGCTTGCTTGAAGTCCCTGATGGCCACACAGTACAGACCCTGGTAGACCTTCAGGCGGTTCCTCCGGTCCCAGTCACCCCCCTCCTCGATAAGGCTGCGGAGAGAAGCAGGCGCACAGAGAGATGAGGATTGAAAATCCAACAGGCTGTGGGTGGAGAGATGTTTGAGAACAAAGACGTAAGAGCCTTTACCTCTTGGCTTTCTCTGAGTTGCGCGTGATGAGGTCGCTATCCATGTAGAAGAGTCCGATCCTCAGCAGGTAGAAGACGATATCTAGTCTGTGACCCAGAGCCACTGTCTTGTCATAAGTCTTCCTGAAGGCTGTGAGAGCGCCCTCCTGTGGACGCACAAGACAGACAGGCATCGTCAATAAATCAGCTACTATGCATTTTATGTTACTACATCCATCTGGCCAAAGATGAACAATAAACGAGCTTTAAGTCAATGGCAGGAAAGGGTACACTTATCATTATTATGTTTTTAAAACCAAATAGCACACAAACAATGAACAAGTGTGCACCCTGAAGTAAAAAAGGCTTTTTGAAGTGAAGTTTCAGTGCATGTTTTTCATGGTGACATTTCTATTCATTATTGACTGACACAAATTAGATTTTGAAAGAAAGGAAAACAACATAGACCCTCTTACATTATTTGAGTCTGACTACTTGACACTACGTCAGAAAACAAAATATGATGTCTCCAGCTAACTTATATAAAGGTGTTTATATGACACAGCAATGATATCTGCTCAGGTGTCAAACAGTCACACAGAGGATCAACTTACTGTAAAATACAACCCACATTTGGCTGGTTTGAATGTTCACAGCTTTATAGGACATTATGCTGAATAGGGAGGATTTACCTTGTCTCCGATTCTGATCAGATATTCAGCTCTGGCCATCATGGCGTCTCGGATCTCGCTCTCTCCCAGGCTCTTCTCTGCGTCTTCCAGGACATCATCCAGGCGCTTCAGCTCCTCCTCGTTGGCCTTCTTCATTTTACTCAGCAGGTCACCGTCCACGGGCCACTTCAGATCCTTACACAGACCCTCATAATACGGTGCCATGTCTGAAACAGGGAGAAAACAAGAGTCGTTTTTACCTGTGGACTGGGACAGCTCTCAGTTTTAAAAATGTAACTAAAAGCTTTTGCTTCTCATATAGACCGAGAGATCATTTATTCATCCCAATTATGAATAGTTGTTGTGTTCAGGCATTAAGATATTGTAAAGGTGGAATAAAAACGGCCAATATACATATTTACATCACAAAGAATACACATTTGAATGTGCTATACAGAGAGAAATATACTACAGTAACAGAAATATATAATATACTACAGTTGCAGACACATATATTATAGTATACAAATAGTTTAATATGAATATATTTACGACCCAGTAAGGTTTAAAACAGAAACACACTACAGATTTCATTAAAAATAAACAAGGTTCTGTTATTTTCTAAAATTAAATGCCTTGTGAAAAACAAAGGAATGTACTCAAAAGTTGAACAACCCTGTCTGAATGCTTGACGGCTAGCTGACGTTTGCTAATAGCGTCAAGCTAACATGCTAATTTGGTTGAGCTGTTTGTTTGTGTTTAGTTGGAATACATTCAAACATATGTATACTAATTTATGAGCAACTAAGCACCCCGTGTATGCGAGTAAATGATCATTAATACCACCAGCACCATGTTTATAATGACAACCAGACTATTACTGCTACCGTTACAAGTCACTCAGTGAAATGCTAACTCACTGTTAGCCGTTATAGCGTCCATGAGCTCGGTCTTCACTTTAACATCCTGTTTGTGCCCGTCCATTGTGAGCAGAAACTTCAGCTGTGCTATCCTCAGATCGGGGTTCTTGGGCAGACCCTCTTCCTCCAGATTTTCCTGAGGCATTTTTGGTTCAGATAATGGTTAAACAAAGAGAAAAAACGGCTGTCTTTGTGCAATTCACTACTTGCCGTTTAAAGCTAGCGTTTGTCAACGATGACTACGGAAAACAGTGACTGTGTTGCTTCCGCCGGAGCGTCAGACAGAGAGGGGGGGGGGGGAAGAGCGGAGGACATTAATAACCAGGGAATCATCACTGCCCCCTGCTGGACTGGAGCTGGAACTACACCCTTCTAAATGTATGCACTATGATTTTAGGCTTTATACACAGATGTGTTACTGTACTTTTACTGCTGTTTTGGCAACATTACACAAAAAAGAGGAAATATTACAATCAAAGTGTTACTTTGTAAATTTCACTGCCAATCAAACTCGAGAATTAAAAAGCTAAATGTATTTTTCTTAGAATACTTACTTAATAATAACCAGAAAGGGATTGTATAATATATTTCAAAATGATTATGAAAAAAGTAAACGTAAAGTATGTCAAACTTAGTCAAAGTATTGTAGTATGTCGATAATATCATGAAAAAGGTCATACAATTATAGCATGTCAACATATGAAGAAAAATCATAGGATAGTTTGTTGAAAATGTAAAGGAAAACATATCTGTTACAGGTTAGTATATTCTCTATACAGATAGTATAGTATGTCGAAATGTATTCAAAAAAAGTTATAGTTTAATACACTTTTACTTATAAAGTTGGAATTATTTAGTTTTCAGACACATTTATCTTTTTCCTCCAATTTACACACACAATCATTTCTTCAGAGGTGAAACATATTTTATTCCAACTTTATAGACAACAGTGTATGTTGTATAATAAGTCTAATATATTATACTATGTATTAAAATATGTAAAAGATCATTGCATAGTGTGTTACATATATCAAGAATAAATAGTTTTTTAAATACAAAAAAGTCCCAGTAAAGAATAGTATGTTGAATAAAATTACAACATCCGAGTCTAGTGTGTTGTATATATGATAACATGAAGAAAAAAAATAGCATAGGTTGAATAATATGAAATGGTATCCGCTCAGAGAATTCCCCGCTGGTTCTGTTGCTGCAGTTTACATGCTTTCAGATGCATAATACAATGCACTTCACAAATGCTTTATAGTGTTGTTATACCATAACTCAAACAGAAAAGCTTTCGTTATAAAGAGTAATACAAAACGTTGTCAAGAAGCCAGGATTGTGAGGTGTCTGCTGGTTACTTTATTTCCTGTCAGATGGTCTGAAAAGTTAATGATAACTTTCCTTAAATGCTTAACAGAGTCCGTATAGTCTGAACATTTATTTTAAGTCCATGCAAGTGAAGACAGAATGGGGAGCTTTCAACAACTAAAACAACTGGTGAGCTACATCTGAATCATCTTTACAATCATCATCTTTATAAATGTATATATTAATGTATAGCGTATAAACAGTAACAAAATGTGCTTGTGTGAATATCTTTTATAAACATAACTATTTTATTTTTAGACTAAACATTTTGATTCTGCTCTAAAAAACGTTTAATATCAGGAAAAAAAGAAAAGCATTTGTTTAGGCAAGCAGGATATTTTTAAGCGGTCCGATTGAAGTGCCTCATTCAAACCCAAGATTAAGCTGAGTCATTGGACTTTGTCAGTTTCTGAATCAATTTTGAACTTGAACAATGCAAAATGTAGGAAAGGGAGTAAACACATTAAGATTTAAGCAAAATAGATATTGATATACATATATATGACATTTATTAAGTATAATATCATTTTAAAATCAAGTAGAAAAAGGTTTAGCAGTTGTTGTGACATGTAATCGTGTTGTTATGTCACACATGCAGGATAGCGACTCCTTAAAAATATGCTGATTTTATTGAATAAAATGCATTCTGTGAATCCCAACAGTACATAAAGGTATAATAATGATCAAAAACCCTTTAGCAACTAGAGCAATAAACCTCAACACACATAATTTCAGCAGTAGTATTTATCCCACAACTTCATATTATAGTAAAACAAATGTTTTGAATACAAAATCAATAAATTACTACTTTTGCTTTTTTATTATTTTAGTTAATTTTGTCTATAATGATATACTTTATTAACAATGGCGTATTAGTCATTTTACTAATAAAGGTATATAATAAATATAATATAATATAATAATATAATATAATAAAGGAGGCTAAAAGTGTTCACCAATAGACTTGTCTGTGTCTAATCCCTATTCACTCTGCTTTGTAGACCCGTGGTAATGCTCTGTTCCTCATCATCATACTGGGAATTGGAGGAACCTTTCAAAATGGCTACCACATCACCGGATTGAGTTCTCCCTCACCGGTCAGATTCATCACTTGCATCACTATTGTTTCTTGCTCTCTGTTGAAACCCCCTACACCAGTATTTCTCAAACTTTTTCATACCAAGGACCACTTAACCAATACAAAAAACACTTGCGGACCACCTAACTCCACAAATATCCAAAAACACATCGTTTTTCTAGAACAGATTAGAAATCGCCTGCAAATGGTACAAACAAGTGGCAACATGGGTGATGAAGGTGTTGCGCTGGGCTATATCATGCAATCGAAAGTGAAAAACTTAAGCTCACTCCATTCCGGAGATATTCCCGCGACAGTGCGGAAAACTTAAATGTATTTATTTATTTTAAATGTGAAATGTTACCAATATACTCACGGACCACTAGGGGGCGCTCACGGACCACACTTTGAGAAGCACTGCCCTACACCAAATGTTTACGTCCCGTCACTGTATGTTTGAATGTGAAAATAATAAGCACTTTTACTTTAAAATGTTCAAGTTCCACATGCAACATCTGCGTTCAAACTTGCAGTACATTCAGCGCTTCATCAACAGCAGCTGGTACCACAGATATGAAGAGCCTCCGCCTCCACAGACGGTCACCATGATCTGGTCCCTCATCGTCTCCATGTTTGCTGTCGGGGGTATCTTTGGTGCCGTCAGTGTCAAACTGTTCTCTGGCAAGTTTGGAAAGTAAATAAGCAACCCTGTCTCATGGCATTTCGTGTTCACCAACACGATTTTTAATCTATTGATTAATAGTTCAATAGATTAATTGTTAATTGTTAATTGTTAATTAATTGTGATAAATCGTGTTGTTCACCAACACGATTTTCCCCTTTTTTTCTGCGGCCACACGAGGACGAAAACGGTCGCTTGCGTTACTGTTTAGTGTCATATAGACCGTTCGGCCACACGAGGACGACCGAATACGGCACTAAACGACTGAGGAAACGATAACGGGTCCCAAGGTGGATAGAACGGCATACGCAACGCTCTGGGGGGTCCAACGGCTCCGTGTGTACGCCCTATACGATCATTTTCTGATAATGATAAAGTAAACTGCACACTGTATTCAGATTATTTATCTTTCTCTCGATATGGACCTAAACGCGAGTGAAGTCTAATCTGACAGGACGGAGACACGCAGCTCTGCTCACCTGCAGCTCCTCCCGCTGCAGCAAAACACACACTTCAAGTCAGATCATCATTCCATCACCCTCTCAAACTCCCTAAACTAGTTATAAATATGTTTATTTTTACTGTCGGCTGGGTCACTCATTACTGGATCAGCTGCTGCATGAGACAGACACTGACGCTGTGAGACAGACACTGACGCTGTCAGTAGAGTGTATTTTATTATTATATTATATAGAGTCGTTATTCATTTGTTTTAAAGCTCAATAAATAACAAAGAAGACCTTTGACTGGCACTTTTATAATTGTGTCCGGAAGATTTAAACTTTAATACACGTTGACTGGCGAAAAACTCTGCCCGGTTCCCTCGGCCCCCACCGCGGAGAATAAACAGAAGGGCAACCATGACAACCATGCTTCTTCTTCGCTGCTTTTGTGGAGGAAGTTACAGCGCCACGTACAGGCTCCTGTACTGCAGCTTCTCCAGCGGTTGGAGCTAAACGGAGCGGTCTCGTGTGGGCAGACACTATCCGGATAACTATTGCGTGTGGACGGAAGCTTTTTTGCGATTGCGTTTGCGCTAATCCTATGCGTTTAGCCGTTTTCGTCCTCGTGTGGCCGCAGCCATAGACTGTATATAAATAGGTTGCACAGCACGATTTTAAAAGCAATGTATTTCTACTGGTAATGTGTTTCGTGCCTGTAGCACGTCTTTTTCTCCGGTCGGGTCGTGGAAGACCGGAAGCTGTGTGGTTCATAAAAACATGTTCTTACCATAGACTGTATATATAAAGGGTTCTTACTCAATTATATCAAGACACTATTATTGCTTTTATTTTAAATCGTATAATTTCGGACTTTTGTTGCCGTCTGGGAGGAAAATAAATGGGGCTCAGAGCCTCAGAATACTGAAATCTGTATTTTAAAAAAAAGATTTTCCTTCTAATTTGTTATTCTTTTCAAAATAACACACTGTTATTTACTCACCAATAACACACAATTATCCTTGCTTTTATTCATTGGTTTAATTCCATAATCTCGGGCTTTTTTGGCGTCCGTCAGGAACTGAATTTCAAAATAAAAATAACCGGAAACAGACGTAGGCATTTCGAGCGATTACCCAAGACCCTCAGCTATGGTTTAAGCTCGCTGATTGGATGTTTTAGCCGCAATGCATGCTGGGATTTGGTGTGTATATGATATGAAATCCGGAAAACATTTTAAAAGAATAAAAGAATACTTAATTCCGAGTGTTCTTGATTTTCTTTTTGAAAGTCATCACATAACGGCAGTGGCGGCGCCAGGGTATGGCTGGGATAGGCTACAGCCATACCAAGAAATGGCTTAGCACCACCTTAGCCCCACCATGAAAAATGATGTTAAAGTAAGCAAAATAAAGTCCGCCAACTCGCGCGGACTAAATTGCACAGACAGCAGTTAGTAAGATTGATTTCAGCAGCCACTTGTCTGGAAATACCGAAGACCAGAAACGGTTTTGAAAACCTTTGTCACGTAGTGATCGCCTTCTCGATAAAACATCTTTGATAATGTCTTCTGGCCAATCAGAATCAAGATAACGGCGTGGTGTTGTTGCAGGAAGTCCCGGCGGAGAATACTTATGCTGTAGTACATCTCTACATCGATACAACATTACGTGTTGATAGAAATCAACACGTAATGAAATAAGACCCCACGGTTTGATGATTGATAGGTGTGTGGGCTGTCTTTCATTTTGACACACAGAACAATGGTAACAAAGTAATTCACACTGCCTCTTCCCTCTTTTCTCTGGGAGGTTCAGCAGGTTCAGCTTTCAGAACAAAGTAACACAAAACTAAAATGGCATTCATTTTTTAAAATATGTCGTGGAGTAATAGATTTATTTATTTTTCTTCTCAAGAGAGTACCAGAATGTGTATTTTATGTTAGTATTTCAAAAAATCTCCTGGGGGAGAATCCACCCAGACCCCCCTGCAGGGGTTGGGTTTTCAGCATGTTAACTCTTTCACTTGTGGGGAAATTGCAGGATTGGCTCCAGGTCGCCATTTTTATTTACTACAAGACAAATGTGCCTTTTTATTTCATACAGTTCAATTTGGATTGAGACAGGGAAATAATCTAAACCTCACACGTGGCGTTTCACTGTCAAGGGGAGCGATATAGCGTGTATGTAATTACATTGCAAATACTGACTTGAGCCCCACCACTGTATGGGTTAGCCCTACCATAGATTACCCAACAAAAAACTCTGGCGCCGCCACTGCATAACGGCATTGTAATACACGGTTCGGCTGCATTACATATTACATATCTGCCGTAGTTCTTTATTTATAGAGCCCTGATGAGAAGACCTTTGGAAAAACTGGAAGAAATGCCGCCAAAACTGAATACTTGACGTGGATCATAAATATATCAACAATTAAACAACATCTTCAATTTCTCTTCACACAATACGTCTCCTTGCAGTATCAACACTAATTCGGCTGACTTTTACATTTGATCTAATTCATAGATAGGTTATATTTACACCATAACGGTGCACAGCTGATATAAAAGGACTTGTAGTTTTTAAATATATTACTGATTTTCTTTGAATATAAGAATGTAAATACTGAGTCTGAAATAGTATAGCAATATGCTGTAAAATTATGTGAAAGCATGAATAAAACTACACATCTTCAGATGTTGTACTTACATAAGTGTCCTACACTAATAATACAAAGTTATTATGGCTGTGTGTACCTTGTGTGCACCGCCTAGTGGTTAAAGCACGTTATTGAATTTGATATTATCATTATATTTGATTAAAAAAATATTAAGAGTACATACTTTCATAGGGGGAAAGTAGAAGGTCTGTGATAGAAATATAGAATATAAAAAATCAAGAAGATACTGTAAGTGATCTCTACAATAAAACAGTTTAGTGCAGGATGTACAAAGATATTAATAGGAGGAGGTGCAAAACAGAAAAACGAATGAACTTTTATTTAAACATTAAATAATACTTTAGATTAAGGTCTTCTTTTAAATAAGAAAAAAAACTTTGGGGGTATCTATCTACAGATAAATATTAAGCCTGACAAAGTACTTAACGTCTTTGCTTTCCTGCAATGTTAACTATGTTGAAGCACTTATTTTAACTGATATTATACATATGGATTATACTCTTATGTATGTAGATAGAATAAGAAATGTGCAGAATATGACAGTTTAATGGTGGAGGTATACACATATTGATAGATGTCTTGTAATGCACTGTTGAGGAACCTGTGACCCAAGATTTGCATTCATTGCATAACTACACCGTAGTTGCGTATATGATATGTCAATAAACCTTTGAAAATCTTGAAATCTTGAAAGGGATGTGCAAAATAGCCATAATATACCGTCTTTAATGAACTATTAGTAGAGAATAACGAGTAATGAATATACTTTATTACTCGTTTCCATTCATGTCAATTGCAGATAAATGTTTAGTCTTCTCAAGCACCACAAATATCTCTCCTGATTGTTGGCACTTGACAATCACCTTACCTGCATTTTACTCAGGTGTAACTAAAGTCTGATTTAAGGGTTGTTTATATTTCACATCATTAATCAGAATCTGCAAAGTAACCCAAATAAGTGTAGTGGAGTAAAAATACCAGGTTAACCTCTGAATTGGAATGGAGTAAAATTACAAAGTAACAATGAGCTGTCATGTGGGTATATATTAATGCTGCGCATTATGGACACAAGCGATTTTCAGCCATTTATAAATTATATGTTTTACATTTTATAACACCAATGTGTTTAATACTGGCAACTTCTAATTGTGGGAACAACGAAAACGTTCAGTGGAGACGTCCCATAGAACATTTTGTAGTGTAGTTCTGGGGGGCGTTCGATTCCAGTTTTGAATATTCTGGCGTGGTTTCATTCCATTTCAAACAGCTGTTTGACGCTCGGCGTAACCTTGGCGCGCTGCCACTCCAACATCCAATCCTAGAGCTTGAAGATTAATCACGGGGACTGTAGTCCTAAACGATAGCTGGGGATTATGGGTAGTGTACTGTCTTCGGCCATCCTAAACTCCTAGAGGCCTAGGTCTGTTTCCGGTTATTTTTATTTTGAAATTTAGTTCCTGACGGACGCCAAAAAAGCCAGAGATTATGGAATTAAACCAATAAATAAAAGCAAGGATAATTGTGTGTTATTGGTGAGTAAATAACAGTGTGTTATTTTGAAAAGAATAGCAAATTAGAAGGAAAAAAAGATTTAAAAAAATACAGATTTCAGTTTTCTGAGGCTCTGAGCCCCATTTATTTTCCTCACAGATGGTGTTGGTGAACACGAAATGCCATGAGACTGGGTTGAAATAAGAGAGACCCTCTGCAAAAAGCTGTCCATTCACCTTAACACCTCACTGAATGATGTATTTCCTAACCAGAAAAAAAACGATGATCTACAACAGCATTATTTCCATTGCTGCAGCGGGGGTCATGCTGGCAAGCAAACAGGCCAAATCATATGAAATGATCATAGTGGCAAGGATCCTGTTTGGCTTCTCTGCAGGTAAGCTATCAGGACTTTCTCTAAAATAAACAGCACATCATGTTTTTCCTGACTCATGAGATCTCATGACTTGCAGGTTTGGGATCCAGCACCCATGTAATGTACCTGGGAGAGATAGCTCCCATAAAGATAAGAGGAGCTGTGATTCTAACAGCAGCCACTTTTGGCTGTCTTGGTAAACTGTTTGGACAATTTTTTGGATTGAGGTATGTACCTTTTGTCTATACGTGGGAAATGACAACAGTAGTTAGCCATCTTATTCATATCTGAGAAATGTGCATACAAAAACACAACATTGTGAAGGGTCAATAGAGATGCAGTTTTTATTATTGTTATTAAGTTGTTCTTTTTTTTCAGTGAGATCCTAGGTCGCGAGGAACTGTGGAACGTCGTCCTCTGTGTCCCTGCGTTCTTCTCACTGGTTCAGGTTTTGGTGTTGCCTTTTCTCCCGGAAGCTCCTAGATACTTATTCATAGAGAAAGGCGATGAAAAGGCATGCAAAAAAGGTTAGTATTTTCCCACAAATAAATGCATTACAGTAACCAAAATAGTCTTTTACAGTCTGAGTAATAAAAACAAAGCAATGCACTACTTGAAATTCTGCTTGTAATATTTGAGGATGAGGTTATTGTGCACAAAATGTGGACTCGTAAAGCTTAAACAGAGCATTTCAGCCTGAATACAGGTATATTCTAACAGATGGTATGAGAAAAATAATGTGTATACAGAATAAAGCATGTAATCATGTTCTAGTCAAAACTACAAGTATGAACCAAAAATGAGCTAAATATGCCCCTTCATGTTCATGTGACAGTGTAGGTTGTGGTTTCCCAACACATTTTGGATCATCTAGCCTTTGTTTCCTTATTTGTTCTACTTTTCTTCTATTTTATATCCTTTACATCAGAGGTGCCGAGTACGTCGACTGCGAAAAAAAAAAAATCCAGCGCCGTTAAAATAGACAAAACAGGTTTTGATCCCTCCTCCCTTGGCCTCCCTGCCACTTAATTCAGGAGTTTACTTGATTGACAGAAAAAGCGACCTATCGCTTTCCAGTCTGTTAACCCAGAATGCAAAGCGATACAAAATCAGTCAAGTGCCGGGAAAACTCAAATTCGTTTTTTTAGTTAAAGAGACAAACAAGAGACAAACAACAAAATGAGTGCGGGACCGAGCAAAAAGCTAAAGACATACCACTTCCACCCAGAATGGGAGGAAGAATATTTGTTTGTGATGTCACATTCAAGGTTATTTGCCTTATTTGTAAAGCAAGCGTCGCTCTGCCAAAGAAAGGTAAAGTGGAGAGGCATTATCGGAGTGTTCACAAGGCATATGGCAGCGACTTCCCTCCGAGTAGCGAGTTGAGAAAGAGAAAGGTCATGTATTATTGCTACACAAATATTATTTCGCAGTCTTAGTGTCGCCAACTCGTTTCTAACATGCAAAAAGACAAACAAATGCGTCTATGGTCGGTGTATTTTCGACCTTTCCAATCCAGACGAGATCTCTCTCCCCGCTCTGTGTGCGAGGGGGCGGGGCAGTTTACACACACGCGGCTGCTGCATGCAGCAACACACGGCGGGGATGGCGGAGAGAAGCGCTCCAAGGTGTGGTTAAATGTTACCCGTCTTGAGGTGGACAATGCTCCTTGCCAAGAGTGTTTAGCATGTAAGGGCGGTAACACGAGCAATTTATCTAAACATTTAGCAAAAGTGCTCCACATTCAGACGGAGGAATGCACCGGGTTCCACTGTCTTTCTAGTAGCTCTGTATCCCCGTCCATGAGTAACGTTTCCACGTCAGGTGTTCTGTATGCTAGCAGCGACACACAGAGTTAACTGAATTATACAAACATGGGTTAATGATTAGAGGTAACTGAGTTATTTATTTTGTTAAAGTTTCAGCTATTCTGTTTACAGTTCTGTCATCAGATTATATAACACGATTTGTTAAAACGTTGTTTCTTTTGATGTGAAATATTATTTATTTTATTTAAATAAAAAGCAATGTTAATTTTGTAAATAATTTGTTAATTTAATAATATATGTATTTTTGAATCAAGTATTAATCTTTATTGTCTTCATTGCTAGTTTCCACATGCCTAAAACAACCTTAAGCTAAATCTAAAAGTTGATGGCTAAATCAGAGCGTTTGAGAAATTGTGCAAGGCATACAGTAATAGTCTGAATAGTCGATTAGTCGTTTCATTAATCGATAGATTAATCGATTATCAAATTAGTCGTTTGTTGCAGCCCTATTATCCCATGTATAAATAAAACGTGTTATTCAGCAACCCTTGCAATTTGGGATTTTATTTTTGGTTGGTAGACCTCGGTGAGCTGGTCATTTCAAAAGTAGCTCACCAGCCCAAAAAGTGTGGGCACCCCTGCACATAGTACCAAATACAAAATATGTCTTGAATGTGAGCAAAGGAGGATTTTCTTTAGTTTTCATTCGCTGTCTCTTTGGTCTTTTTCCTCCCAGCTCTCCAGAGTCTGTGGGGTCAGGGTGACTATGAAAAAGAGATGGACGAGATGTTAGCGGAGCAGGAGGCCATCGATGCGGCGCCACCAAAGACCCCTCTGCAGCTGCTGAGGGACAGGACCATCCGATGGCAGCTTCTCACCATGTTCATCATCTACCTGTCCAACCAGCTGTCGGGCATGTCCACGGTAAGGATGGATTTACTGCATCCAAAAGAGATTTATTAAAAAAAAAAAGATTATCAACCAATGCTTCTATCTTTCCCAGATCAATACTTTCTCTTTTGACATCTTCCTGAAGGCAGGCCTACCGAGAGACCAAATCCGCTATGTAACTCTTTGCCTCGGAGTGTCTGAAATCATCACCTCCATCGCCTGTGTGAGTGAACATGAGCTCCTTATCTCCACATCTTCATTGCACTCATGGCATAGGCCCTCTTTCATGCCCAGGATAACATTTTTTGTCAAATGTTAAACCTTTTTTTTCTCTCCCAGGGCCTGTTGATGATTGAGCACATTGGGAGGAGGCCGTTGTTATGGGGGGGTTATGGTGTCATGGGTGCCAGCTTGGTGTTTGTCACTGTAACGCTCAACCTGAAGGTAAACCTTTAGACACGGACATCTACACAGCTGTGTGAGAGGTTAGAAGATACTCTTTAAAGGGTCATTTTACCCACCTGAGCACATTTTCTTAGCCTTGGTAGTTTCAAGACATTTGAAATATCTTTGAGATAATCTGAGGAGGATTGAAGGACAGACTCACTGGAACTACTTTCAATCAAAGAAATAGTCCCTGTACTACAAATTAAATTACATTTCATTGCGGTGGATGCCGTAACAGACCTTTTCAAATGCGACATGTAGCAAATGCAAGCTGTGAAAGTGTATTTAAAAATAAACGTCTTACCTTTGATTGTTGCACTGTGCAAAGGCAGCAATTGTTTTAAATTATCTTGATTTTTAGTATCGAAGACAGTTTTAATATTCACATGCAACATGTTCTTCTCATGCAGGATTCTGGCGAGTGGGTTTCATATATCACGGCTAGTTTGGTCATCCTCTTCAACATCTTCTTTTCCGGAGGACCTGGTAAATTTCCTACAGCAGTTAAGGCCCCGGCCACACGGAGACGAAAATGAAAACAAACCGAATTCGATATCAAAAAAGTCTTCCGTCCACACGGAATCGGCTCAAGAAACGTGTCCGTCCACACGAGACCACTCGACCTGCTGGAAACACTGTAGTACATATGCCGGGCCTGTAAATACACCAAAAGCAGCGAATAAGACCCCCCGAGCGTGGTTGCCTGATTGCTCTTCTGGTTATTCTCTGTGGTGAATTTAGCAACATGTTACATGTTCATGTAGTTCTCTATGTCCATTTGTTGCTGATGGTTGTGGTAGAGGAGCTGTAGATTTTGCACTAACATCTGTAGCATGGTCAGTAGCGTCTGGAGCACGAAAGCAACCCTGTGATCCGCCATTGATGTTGTTGTTGGCTAAACACATCAGCAATGACGCAGGGGTGAGCAGCAGAGGTGGGGAGAGGCGGGGCTATGGCATCATCGTTATCAGGAAATGATCGTATATAGGGCGTACACACGGAGCCGTTTGGCCCCCCAGAGCGTGGCGTCCGCAGATCTACCCACCTTGGGAGCCGTTATCGTTATCATTATCGTTATCTGTCGGCCTCGTGTGGACGAACTGTCTATACGATAGAGAACTGTAGCGGATACAACCCGTTTTGTCTTCGTGTGGCCTAAATTTAAGACGTTTACTTGCACAGATAATTAACACCTGCATGTCTCTGCTCTCTCAGGGGGAACCACAGTTACTCTCCACAGTGAGCTCTTCATCCAGAGCGACCGAATGGCAGCTTTTGTCCTCATTGGGTCCCAACGCTGGTTTGTCTTCGCTTTGCTGGGACTAGTCTTTCCATTCCTTATTGTGAGTACACACAACTGCAAATCTGCCAAACAGGATTTGCTCATTTACAATAGAAATATTATTTTGTGTTTTATTTTGACATTTAGTTGTAAAACTTGAACAATCAACAACAGATGAAATAACTTTCTGGGTGTGGTAATTATTTATATATCATTAAACTCTCTGTGTCATATGGTGCTGTGGCTAAACTGATTGGCCAGTTTTAGCTGATCTTGAAGAAGCCTAAGAAAAATATATAATAACTTGGAGAAACAAATCTCAAAAGTGCCTTCACACAAAAAAAATGCCACGCTATTAATAATGAAAAAGGGCTTTTTAATAATAAACAAATGCCTCTTATAAAAAAAGAAAGAAATGTATCTTAGATTATAATTAAATGTGTATGAAGAGCATTCATATGAGAAAATCATATGCCTTCGTATGAGGTGTTCATACACAACTCAGGGAAATTGTGATAGCTAAAATGAACTGGCAAAAGGGGAATAACAACAAGAGCCAAAGAATGATGGACCGCCCCAATACTGAAAGACACAAAACATCTCAGCACTTGCCATGAAGTTATGAAGCTCTTATTGATGCTTACGCCTGTGTTTCCTTTGTCCCAGGACACCCTGGACTCGTACTGCTTTGTGCTGTTCGCCTGCATATGCCTGCTGGCTTCTCTCTACACCTTCTTCCTCCTGCCGGAGACTAAAGGGAAGACCCTGCTGGAGATCTCAGAGGAGTTTCAATCCATCACCGTCTGCGGGAAATCCTTCTCAGATAAAATAAAGGCAGCGACCAGGCTATGAGTCAAGAAACTGTGACAACAAGGACATTATTTATGCTTATGTATACCCTTTTTTGAAATACAGGAAGCTAGATTTACTTTGCCACTGAAATGCCAGGCTAAAATGGTTTATTATGAAATATTGTATGAATTATTTCCTATCAGCATTTTCTGTTGATACAGTAGCATGTAATCAAGCTGCAAGTAATATCCAAAATATTTAATTACGTGCCCATGTCCAAAGATTTAAAAAAGGTGTTGGGGCGCATCTCCAAATTATTCATTCTTTCCTGTTCCATACTCCCAAATAAACAGTCTCATCATACAATTACAACAGCTTGAAAAGCTAATTGATTTGTTCATTTCTACTTCACTCAATCAGGACAAGTTAAAGATGAGTTTAAGATGAATGACTTTACTGATATTACTGTATTTTAAAACTGCAAAAAGAGAGCCATCACTTCTAAATAACTGAAACATTGTTGTTGTGTTGGGTACCCGTTCCTGATGAAACTGCACCTGCAGCTGCACTCTGTTTGTCACTGTGAGGTCAGTCGTTTCCTTTCTCCAGCTCTCCAGCCATAAATCATCCGCTGGTCCCTTTGGGTTCAGCTGTCTGTTCTTTGACCACTGCAGGAAATGAAATGAATGGAAACTGTTCCACAACATTGTGAGAGGCCATTCCTCTATCTTTCTTTTGTCTCTCAGGGCCGGCGGATAGAACTCAAAGGGGGGGTGGCGGTTATTTGGAGGCATGTTGGCGACCTTGGTGTTAACCACACTCACACTGAAGTTCAACAACTTTATTTTTACTTTTATAAGCTACCAGGAAAATCACTTTGAAATGTCAGGGTTACGTGACGTTGTCCATTGGTTTGTGGTAGCCTGAAGTTGGGCATTTTGACGTCGCCACCAGAAGTGACCGGAATGGAAGACCTTTTTCAGATAACAAATTGTTATCATTAAATCTTACAAACTGAGAACACACCGTAAAGGATGAAAACATGGACAATGATCAAAACCTTACAACACTGTGCTATGACTGAGCCATTCTTATTGTGTAATTTACTTCAACTGGAACCGTCATTTACAAAATGACAGAACATATGAAACTAGCCATAAAATCATATTCAAATAGTTGATTTCTGTTTGAATCTAAGATGCACTTCTGCACTGGCTTATCAGATCTGAAATTGTAACCTAAAGTTGTCCAAAATTAGACACAATGAGCTCGTGATCATTCCAGAAAGGCTGTTGTAGCAACACCTCTGAGTATTGAATTAAGCAAAGTTTTATCCGTAAACAAGAGGAAGTAGGGTTATTCATCCTCTTAGGAGTTATAGTATTACGTTTTTTATTCAACGTGTGGTAAAACTGAACGTTTTTTTTTTGTATTTTCTTTTTCTCATCTTTTAAGGACAGCATATTGTGTGTATGGCCTTGCTTGCTTATACAACATGCATTATGCTTATGTACCGCATTGTGTCAGCATGTTTTACCCCCTTACACCAAGAACACTATAATACAGGATTGTGAACTGGACAGTTTCTTCCTCAGGATATTTTCCGCACTATCAGTGAGCCTTTCTCCTAGTCATTAGTACTTCATCCATCATTCGTGTGAATTCTGCAAACCACACTACAGTAAGTCCTGGCCGGTGAGTCCTTCTCACTCCCAGTTGGCTCTTTGAGTAACTCAGTGGCTATAATGAGATATATATAGTCTATATACGTAAGTGTTTGAAGGTCTCCCCTTCCTTATCACTATCCAGCAGCTGCTAGCAGCCACAGGGTCTTCAAAAGCTGCCAAACTCACTCTGTCCACACTTCAGCACGTTGGGGATGTGAGCTGTGATTGGCAGTGTCTTGGCTCGGCTGATCATCCTGGACTGATGTCCTGCTGTGCCTTGTTAACACTGTAGGAGGATTAGCTGGAGGATTAATTGGAGAAACCATTGTGAGATGTTTACCCATGCAGACCACATCCAATCTGTGTTTTTTAACCCTCCTGTTATATTCGTTTTTTGTAACAGCAATAATATTCGTTGGTCAATTTGACCCAGTGCATGTTTAATTATCCAAAAATGGTCAGAAGCCCCAAAATCCAGATTTTTTTTTTTACATAGTTTGTATCTTTTATTACTATCAATGAAATCAATATTTAGTGCAATTGTGTTATTCACCCCTCACAGATCATGATTCCATTAGAATAAGTCACTCGTTTTTCTCAAAACATATACATTCAAACACATTTTTCTATTTTCTTTTTTACATTGGAAAAACCTTGATATAAAATACATTAGTTTTGCATAACATAACATGTTTTAAATTAATTTTAAAATGTTCCAACTTGTTTTACAGTTGGTTGATGTTGATAAATAGAGACGAGACACTTCTTCTGTTCAGGGTCAAATTGACCCGTTCACTTAGAATCAAGCCAAATGAGTCATAAGGATTTGGATTGAAAGTGTTTTATTGTAACAGCAATTAAGAGTGTGTGTGTGTGTGTGTGTGTGTGTGTGTGTGTGTGTGTGTGTGTGTGTGTGTGTGTGTGTGTGTGTATGTGTGTGTGTGTGTGTGTGTGTGTGTGTGTGTGTGTGTGTGTAGGGTTGTGGTGTCTGTGCGCACACAAACTTGGAGGATTGAGGGACCCTGTTCTTGATCACCAGCATTTCGGCAGGGAGTTCCGTTCTGTTCTTTCGTACAGTTCCAACCATTGTTAGCTTTCTCTTCAGGAGCTCCTGACCCAGGCTGGAGGACGTGAAGAAATTGTCACAAGTTATGTTGTGACCCCTGCCCTGAGACCATGTGCCATGTCGAGCACAACCCTCATGCCCTGATTCCTCTCTGGGGCTCCTCCAACTGGCTTTCCAGAGTAAACCTGCAGGTTTAGTGCATAGCTGGAGTTTGCATCACATGCTGCCCATATTTTCAAGCCATATTTTGCCGGTTTCGAAGGTATGTATTGCTTGAACGGGCAACGACCTCTGAATGCCACCAGCCTTTCATCCACTGTGACATTAGGTCCTGGGTTGTAGAGAAGTGGAAGCCGCTCTACCCACTTGTCCCAGACTGTCCTTATAGCTGCCAGCTTGTCTCTCTCACGTCTGCCAGCTCTTGTGTCACGATTATCAAATCGGATCACTCTTGAGAAAATGTGGAAAGTCCCCAGAGAAATATATTCCTGCCTGTGTCTGCGTCCCACAGGCTGGCTGTCGATTCATCCTTGGATTTGTAGACTCTAGCCAGGATGAGGAGACCCAAATACGCATGTAAATGCATTTCATCCAGCTCCTTCCACTCCTCCCCATATACACGTCTCCCTTCCAGATTGGTCATATCCAGAATGATCTTCAGCACTGTGTTCTAAATTACCAAGGCAAGGCAAGTTTATTTATATAGCACTTTTCAACACAAGGCAATTCAAAGTGCTTTACAAAAAATGAAAGACATTAAGAAAATGGCATTTAAAATCAGTCATTTAAAAGAAAAGCTAATAAAATAAACATTAAAAGAAAAAATACATGGATAAAAGTTACAGTGCAGTCTAAGATTTGAATAGTTCAATTAAAAGCAGCGACAAAAAGAAAAGTCTTCAGCCTGGATTTAAAAGTAGTAAGAGTTGCAGTGGACCTGCAGGTTTCTGGGAGTTTGTTCCAGATATTTGGAGCATAATAACTGAACGCTGCTTTACCATGTTTAGTTCTAACTCTGGGGACAGAAAGCTGACCAGTCCCTGAAGACCTGAGAGATCTGGATGGTTCATAATTTAGCAGGAGGTCAGAAATGTATTTTGGGCCTAAACCATTCAGTGCTTTATAAACCAGCAGCAGTATTTTGAAATCTATTCTTTGACACACAGGAAGCCAGTGTAAAGACTTCAGAACAGGAGTGATGGGATCCACTTTCTTAGTGTTAGTGAGGACTCGAGCAGCGGCGTTCTGAATCAGCTGCAGCTTTCTAATAGATTTTTTAGTGAGACCTGTGAAGACACCATTGCAGTAGTCCAGTCTACTGAAGATAAAAGCATGGACAAGTTTTTCCAAATCCTGCTGTGACATTAGTCTTTTAATCCTAGATATATTCTTTAGGTGATAGTAGGCTGATTTAGTAACTGTTTTAATGTGACTGTTAAAACTCAGGTCAGAGTCCATGACTACACCTAGATTTCTGGCTTTATCTGTTGTTTTGAACATTGCAGACAGAAGCTCAGCGCTAACTTTTATATGTTCTGCCTTGGCTCCAAAAACCATTACCTCAGTTTTATCTTTGTTTAATTGGAGAAAGTTCTGACACATCCAGGCATTGATTTGTTCAATGCACTTACTCAGTGTTTGAATTGGAGCATAGTCTCCTGGTGAAATTGTTATGTAAATTTGTGTGTCATCCGCATAGCTATGGTAACTTATTTTGTTGTTCTTCATTATCTGACCCAGTGGTAGCATGTAGACGTTAAAGAGAAGAGGCCCCAAGATGGAGCCTTGAGGAACCCCACATGTCATATTTGTCAACTCAGATGTGTATTTACCTATAGAAACAAAGTTGTTTCTGTCCTTTAAGTAGGATTCAAACCAATTTAGAACTGTTTCCGAAAGTCCCACCCAGTTTTCCAGTCGGTCTAGTAATATGCTGTGGTCAACAGTGTCAAACGCAGCACTGAGATCTAATAATACTAACACTGAAGTTCTGCCACTGTCTGTGTTTAAGTGGATATCATTAAAGACCTTTACAAGAGCAGTCTCAGTGCTGTGGTTTGGACGAAAGCCTGACTGGAACACATCAAAACAGTTATTTAAATGCAAGAAATTACTCAACTGTTGAAAAACAACAATCAATGATTTTACCTAGAAATGGCAGGTTTGATATGGGCCTGTAATTGTTCAGCTCAAAAGCAGACTTGATGTCTGTGACACAAGAGACTGCCATCCTGGTGGGCCCTGGCACTGCCTTCATTATGTTTGCTGCCGATAGTGTTGCCTGGCATCCATTAGGGGATGAGGACCACTGAATTTCACCATTTTTGGACATGAATGTCTCATCTGGGCGAATATCAGTTTCCTCATCTGATTGATCATAATCTTCATCTTCATCTTCATCGTTTACCTCAAGGTAGTCTTCATCCTTGGAAAAGTTCTCCTCTATCTCGCTGTCGTGATCCTCCTCAAGGATGTATTCCATATAGCCCAGGGCTCTCTTCACTTGCGTTGCTCATTTTGTCTGATAGTATTGTGAGTATACTGTACGTTAAGTGCAGAGTATAATGTATCCCTGTGTGGGAGGAGCTTACACATTACACATTTGAGACTTGAACCCTCTGACCCCCACTTTCACTAACAAGTGCGGTGTGTATTTGTGTAAATCTGTTTGTCTATCTGTCTTTTTGTGTGTGGAAAATTACGATATATATATACTGTATATCGCATTTGAACCCTCTGACCCCTTCTAGCCTCCACTTTCACTGGTGTGTATGTGTGTATGTGTTTGTGTGTGTGTCAGAGTCCTGCACGAGTCTGATTTCCAAGACCCGCTCCCGCCCCGCACCCGCGACGTGCAATACCGAACCCGCCCCGCTACCCGCACATATTGCCAATTAGTTCCGCAACCCGACACGACCCGTCGGCACAAGATCCGCGACCCGACCCGAACCCGCATAGCCTATATATGAGCAGTGAAAACGTGCAATTATTAACACACGCAGTTGAATATTTGTCTCAAAAAGCATGGGATGTTGGTTATTTTCTCCATCTAGGATGACACCAAAAGTCTCGCAGACGTTGGACTTCGCTCTTGAGGAAGTGTTATTGAAAATGCTGTATTCTCCGCTAGAGAGCTTCACCTCAGCCATTTCGAATGTGGCGCGCACAGTAGTGATGTGTCGGTCGCGAACGAGCCGGCTCTTTTAAGTGAACGACGGGAGCCGGCTTTCGCCCGCGAACGAGCCATTTTTTGTTTTGTTTTTGCGGAGGGATCTAGATCGGCATGAAGGCACATTATGCAATGTGCACATTATCCCGCTTATTACACATGGCCACATTCTCAACAAAGTAACGACATGACTCCCAATATTAATTTAAATGCTTTTATGGATTTAGAAAATGATTTTATTGATTTAAAAAATAGTTTTATGTATTGATTTAAATTGACATGCATCCGCTAAGAAAAGTAGTCCGTTGTTACTGTTTGAACTAACGTAGCAACGGCAGGAACTGCTTCGATAGTGTTTTTGAGGAGCTTTTTGATTTGAAAACATCGTTGTTTGCTTTAAAAGTAGCACAATTCATTTTGTCAAACCTTGGAGAGTATCTAGATATCCCTGCCCTAATGCCAAAGGAACTGCACACTGAATATGTGTCGCCGTTTGATGTCTATGTCTGGACCGCTGCATAAAAAGGAGGGTTTCTGCCCCATTACTTCTCTTCTTACTTCTATAAGAATAAAACACGGAGGACGGAGATCTCTTTTTCTCCCCCTCTTCTGACAGCCCAGCAGCTGATCTCAAAGCACGCTCCCTTCTCCTGCAGGGGAGCGTGGTCGGCTGCAGCTCACAGAATCAGCCCCCTGCAAAAACAGCGCTGGAAAGAGCGAAATGAGGCATGGCTAAAATGCAGGATGTTTTTGGTATTTTGAAAAAATATATATATTTATATACTTTATATAGGTCGATACAGTAGCCCCTTTTTTTTAAATAGTTTTTATAGGTGTTGCTATCTGTTTTGTGTAGGGTGGTTCTACAAGCAAGTCAATGCATTCATTGGGTGGTATCAGAGAGTTACACGGGTCTGTAAATGCAATGAAAACAATTGGCCACAGCAAATCATTTATATTAAACATGTAATTTTTACTTTTGAATACTTCAGTACAAAGGATGTCTTGAATACTTTAAGTGATATATGTGTACACATATAAATCATTAGTCAAAACAGGGCTACATTTGATTTAATTAAAAGGTATAATATGTGGTAAACTGAAGAGCCCTTTGGGAGCCGAAAGAGCCGGCTCTTCTTGGTGAGCCGAGCCAAATGATCCGGCATAGCAGCAGATTGATGCGCGCTGCAGAGGTTATGATTATGCGTGGTCCCGCGGGGGAGAGGTCTGAGGATTTTAAATATTAAACTAATTTATTATTATTTTAATATATTTATTATGCAATACCCGACCCGATACAGGACTCTGGTGTGTGTGTGTGTGTGTGTGTGTGTGTGTGTGTGTGTGTGTGTGTGTGTGTGTGTGTGTGTGTGTGTGTGTGTGTGTGTGTGTGTGTGTGTGTATTTCTGACCCCTTTTAGCCTCCACTTTCACTGCCGGGTCAGATTGACCCGAATACCATCTCTGTGATATAGACATGTAGGGGGGGTTCCAAATGCATGACATGAACCATTTTAATTGTACTTGTTTATTACACTAATTAAGGTAAGTAGAAGAAGTTTCATACCAAAAAAATACTTGAAAGTATTTTTCGTAGATTTTCAAACTTTCAAACGGGTCAATTTGTAACAATGTAACAATGTAACAGGAGGGTTAAATGCATTTGTGTCCAGTTTAAAATATATTGAAGGTAATCACATGAATGTGTAGTGGACATTTTTGAGAAACACGCTGAATTAAAGCTGCAAGCCGTGATAAATGGCTCCTCCACATCCACATAGCCTACTGGCAGGACGCTGCTACCACTGCGGTGTATTGCCGTGACGATAGAGACTGGACTAATGAGTGGACATTATTTTTTGCATGGAGTGTGTTGCTCTGAAATTGACATATTGCACATCTTGCACTACTTCATGTGTCCACTATGTTATGTTATGTTGTTCTTTATCAAGTACTCACAAATACTGTAAGGATTTGCAGTAGGCTACTCCCTCCTTCTGCTTCCCTTTTTGTTTGTTGTCTGTTGTCTGTCTGTCTGTGTTTGTCTTCCGGGCTGGGCGTGGCTGACCTACTTCTGGTTCCCGCCAATTCATCTCCGCAGCGGCTTCTCATTCATCCTGATCATCTACTCATCCACACCTGTTTATTAACCCGGTCTCCTCATCCAGTCTTCACCAGTTCGTCGCCAAGATTACACTGGTAAACGTATTGCTTTCTAGCTTAGCCTGACACAACTCTGGAATCAGTTTGTGTCTTACCTGTTTGTCTCTCTATTCAGAATCCATCATCTCCTCCTCCGCTAGCCACTTCCTCGTCGGATTCATCCGCTCTCCACGCTACCAGCTCCAGCCTGCTCGCTCCCCTCGGCTCTGAAACCCCTGCTCGCCACACTCCTGTCTGGTAGGACCAGTGGCGACTGGTCATTAGGGGCAGGTGGGGCACAGCCCCCCTAGTGTCAGCAGAAAGTATTAAAAATAATGATTACAAAAAAATGCAAAAAATAAATTAAAAAATATATAAAATATATTTTAAGATCATGTTTAATCATCTGATTCGTCTGTACATTGCTGTTTTAGTCTGTGTTCTTCTAATTAGTGTCTACAGTGTGTGCCTATTGAGCTGTTTAGAGCCATGTGGGACAACACCCGATCCTGCCCCTCCCTCTCCCTATTTAAAGGAATGGTATGCTCATGACACTCATTTTTAAATAATTATCATCCGATAAAACAGACCAGTCTCTGCCAGTCTTTTTTTTTTTTTTTTTAATCCGATGACATTATCAGTGATTTTAAACTGATTATATACCGAAATAACATCAACACTGTGGGCGCCGCCATTTTCCGGACGTGACGTAAACCATGCGTTTGGTTTTCGAGGACACGTTGATCTCCATGTTATTTACTGTAGTTTCTCTCTTCAAATATGCCTCACTGTATCGCGAAATATTGCCACAATTCTGATAGGAACAATCCACGGAATGCTCGGTTCCATCTGTTGCCAAAAGGTACGCGTAAGAAGTACATTCGGAGGCAGTGGCTAGCGAAATGTGGCCGGCCCGAACCGAATGATTCACAGGCTCATGTATGCAGCGAACATTTCAAATTTCCGGACGACTACTCTGAGAGTATGATAAAACATAACATGGGATTTATGGAACAACCATTACTTAATGGAGATGCAGTACCATCGGTCTTTCTGGTGTCATCACCGACCAGGACACCAGTTCGGCCAGTAGAGAAATCGCCCTCTGCAAGTGTGAAGCGACGGAGGAGCAGAAGTAGTGCTCGGAGTAAGAATAAGGTATGTTATAGCGCATTTCCATTGCCGCGGCTAGCCCCGTTTTAACGTCCTTTAGCGTCCAGGCCAGGACAGTTTTTGGTGGCCTTTCCATATAGCGTAGTACCGGCTAGTGTGTATTTCCCCCCAGTTTTTTCCGGCCCCATAAAATCGTGATTCTATGGCCAGGGACAACGAAGCTGAGTATGCTAAACTAGAGAGGGATTCGCTAGCAAGGGTGGTACTACATGCATACATATAGTATCTTATATCATCTTCCTATTATACACACATGCATTTCCAAACATTTGGACTACCTATGTTGCAAATGTATTATCTTTTCAATTTACACACGGCATCTATTGCACGTCTGTCCGTCCTGGGAGAGGGATCCCTCCTCTGTTGCTCTCCCTGAGGTTTCTCCCATGTTCCCTTTAAACTGTGGGTTTTCTTCTGAAGTTTTTCCTTGTACGATGTGAGGGTCTTAGGACAGAGGGTGTCGTATTGTCATATTGATATGTATGGATGAATTCCCCCATCCAATCTCTTCACATTGGTCAAAACTTCTTCCTCTGCTGACGAGTCCGAACTCAAATACCCCGCCATGTTTCCGTGTGTTGACAAAGTGAACGCATGGATGACGTCACGACCATCACGTGACTACTGAAAATGGCAAAAATGGCGGCGGCCAGACGGAATATAAAGGTTTTGATAAAAAAGAGCTATAAAATCATTATTTACCGGGGAATATCGCTGATTTCTTCAGGGTATGGTTTAAACATAATGTTTCACTAAATACTGAAGTTTTGATTAATTATCTAATGAGTGGACCATTCCCTTAAGTCAATGGTGACTGTAAAAACTACACTGCGCATGCTCAGAGTATTGTCCTATTTAATGTGTGTGGCATAGTGCTGCCATCCCCACCATACGTCATCTCACATAATTCAGAGCTGATTGGCTGTAAGTACGTGTGCCGAGACGAGAGAGCTGCAGTGACGCGTCCTAAAACCCGGAAGTAAACTGCGCGTGGCTTCCCTCGACCTAAAAGCAATGAGATTTCTCCATAGGATTTTAGAAAATAGCTCAAAATAAGATCTGTGGGAAACAAACCTGTTTGATAAATGCACGTTTTGTTCAGCCGGATAATATCCACATGTCTACCCTACTTTTATAATTTTCGAATCATAAATCTATTGATTAGATTAGATTTATGATAGACTTTTGAAACTACAAGAAGATAAGGAGGACTTTTACAAAAAAGTAATAAAGATTTTTGTCCAGAAGGATAGGCAAATGGACTTCATCTTCAAGTCAAGGTAAGACTGCAATTTTATTGAAAATGGGATCTTACTAAGAGAGAACAATTCAATATTTAAATGATAAAATTACATGTTTTGGGTATCCTTTTGTTGAACTGTCTGTTTAAAATTAATTGAAGCGTCAGACAAAAAAAGCTTTTGAAAATAATATTATATTTTGATTTAGGTCAAAATATAATATTTGTAAACCTGAAGAGTCAGTGCCAGTGCCTCACCAGCCATGAACCTCACTGCAGAAGCTTATATATAGACATCTAAGTTTGTTGTGCCCCACCACTTTTGTACATATAGAAACGCCACTGGGTAGGACACACACTAACTCCTACTCCAACCTACTCGCTCTCGGGAGCGTACTACAGACTCAGGCTCAAGCCACCTCTCATCTGCCTGGCGATATCCCCAGCTCACTCCGCAGCCTCGGCTGAGGATCTCCATTACCTCGCTTTTTTATCCCCTTTCCTGGACTATATTAACACAGTTAGTATCCCCTGTCACGATTAGAAATAAAACCTTTTGCTGCAAACTCCTGTTTTTCTGTCCGTGTTTGTATTGTGGGTTCAGTCAAGCGATCACGGAGCTTAACAAATACAAAGCCATGGCAGCACATCACTCCCACCCTCATCCACCTCCACTGGTTGCCGGTCAAGTCCCGCATATCATTCAAAATCCTCCTCCTTATACCTACAAGTCCCTCCATGCCCATGCCCCCCAGTACCTATCGGACATCCTTCACCCACATGCCCCACCCTGGAAACTGCGGTCTTCAGACTCTGGCCTGCTTACCACCCCACGCACCAAACTGCGAACCTTCGGGTACATAGCCTTCAGTGTGGCTGCCCCCACCCTCTAGAACTCTCCCTGCGGAGATCCACAACATCCCCACGCTTGACGCCTTCAAAAGTGCCCTCAAGACCCATCTGTTCACCAAGGCCTTTGGCCCCTAATCTACTTGTTGTTTTTGTCTGACTGGTTGTCTGATTTTCTTTTGTTATGTTTGTTTTGCCCTGTTCTTCCTTGTAAAGCGACGTTGGGTCCCATGAAAGGCGCTATATAAATCTAAGCTATTATTATTATGAAGTGTGTATTACTCAATGTTACTCCTCAAGTTGGGACTCTTATCAAGCATAAGACATTGGGAGTGGTTTGGAGAAGATACTCTGGTGTAACAACAACTTCCTCTTTCATTGCGATTGTCTCAAAATATACTGCGAGGGGTCCTTCATGTAATAAAAAGCTTTTAATAACTCTTGGTCATTAATGTTTAGATGGTACTGACCAATTTTGAACTTGGGTAGAAGACATTTGTTAAAAAACAGAGCCTGTGTCGGTACCATATCTGCTCGGGTGTATTTCCGTCATCCGTCATATGACGGTCATAGATTTTTGCACACATTCACAGTAAATATGTATTCAGTATGATAGCTGTCTAACAGAAGTTAAATCCATTTCTCACTTATTCTGACAATGTACTTAACCCCAAATAAAAGAACCCAATAAAAAGAGTTACTAAATAATAGTGAAGTCACGTTGTAATAACAATAACTCATCTCTCTCTCGTTTTATTTTTGAGCTTTGCCAAAAGCCACTATGTCAATATTGTCCTACTTGGGTTGCCGTCCGGAGTTGTCCAATATGGCGGACCATCTCGCACATGCGCACTGCAGATCGGGTAGTGACAATGGTACCCCGAGCAGATATGGTACCTACACCTGCACATGTCTAAATAACGCAACAAAAATATCACACTAAATTCAAAATGGCCGACTTCCTGTTGGTTTTAGACGATGACCACAAGAAACCCTTTTTTAACGTTTAAATGTACTCCAGGTGTTTGGAGAATATTGTACAAGTAGGTAAAATGTACAGCAAAGGCTGCATCATTAAAGTTTTTGAGGAGATGCCAATGAGCACCCTCAAAAAGGCCCTAAAACATAATGATTAATTGGCCCTCAAAGACCCTCAAAACGCGATATAATAACTTTGACCCGACTTTGTCAGTGCTCAGGTCATTAGAATAATTGAGCAAAGGTAAAGGGTGTCTCGGGCCGTTTCTCAATCTCGAGGATACTGGCTTCCAAGCCAATATGTCAAGGGTGCTGCGTCATCGAGTGCCGCCGAAGGACTGTTCCAATCTCCAGCATACTTGGAATTCCACCGAGGCCGCGTCCTTGGTTTGGGGGAAATTTCGAGGCTGCACATGGGTAGACTTCACGTCCTTAAAATACCCACAATGCTTTGCGCACGGACCAATTTCAGAAACCCTTGCGGAGAATGGCTGAACCGACGCAGCACACATTTAAATGTAAGTAGGCTATGTAGTGGCGTAGACCATGTGTTGGTAAATATGTTACTTTCTTACATTTGTTTGTTATCACCAAAAATGTGTTCCGTGAAAGTAAAGCAAGTTCATAATTAGATAGACATTGTGAGGTATTTAATTTCGGTATAGTTTATGTTGAAACCGTTAGAGAGAGTGGCACACTTGTTAGCCTGTTTCATTCTTCTTCGTTTTCCACTACACACTGTGAAGACCACTGAGACAAATGTAACATTTGTGATATTGGGCTATATAAATAAACATTGATTGATTGATTGATTGATTTCCGAAGCCGTGGCTTGGAAGCATACTTGCTTCGTTTCTGAAGGAAGTGACTTGGAAGTATGCGACTACCAAGCCAGCATCCTCGCGATTGAGAAACGGCCTCGGTCTCAGAGGCTCTGGTTTACAGGTGTAATGTCTCCCTTACATCAACAGGTGGCAATGTTTATCTTCTGCCGAGAGGCTCTGATCTGGCCTTCACATGCACATTCACACCAACACCAAACAATAACTGTAGCCCATAGCAACCAGAGCAAGTGAGCTGAAACTCACAAACGTCACAGATGCTTTTATGTTATTTTATAATGATTATGAAATGTATGGTATTGAAAGGAGCTGATAGAAACTCCATGTGAAAATGTGCATTTACTATTTTGATTTAGGTTTTTTATTTGAACACGTGGTAGCCTACATTTTAACCAGACTTTGTAGCCTACTCCAGTTACACATTTTTTATTATTAAAGCAATCTGCTCACAACTGTCATTTTCAACTTCAGCCATAGGGGAATTATAATAGAAGGTACATTTGTGTATATGTTAAGTGATATAGGCCTACTGGTATTTAAACCATACCATCTAGCTGAGAAATGTCCTTTATGATATTTCAAATTATGCATCTAGTGAAAAAGAAAAGGGACTGTCAGAAGAGCTGAACTGGGTCATACAATAAAAGCATCGTTCTTATAGTGTCTGATGCTATTTTCAGCCTTTTGCATCTTTCCCTGAGACTCCAAAAGAAAGTAAAACCCTCCTCCAGCGGTGAACCCAAGCATTGCGAAGAAAAGGTGAAATAGAGGCCGTTATTCTTCTGTCTCTCCACCTGGCAACATTGAGCTCACTGGCAGCGCTGCAAATCAGAGGAAAGTGAACACAGTTGATGTAGAACAGATTAAATGAGTCACTGTTTCATAAATCTGAAGTTTGTACATTGGTCTAATTCTGGACTGTGCTAATGTTTCCAGTGAAAAGGTCTGAGCATGCTCTTTAAGCCTTGTGAATATGATTATTAAATGAGACAATGCCAGTTTGTGCATAGGACAGACACAAAATCCACCTGATTAAACTGTCCATTGTGTCTAAAGATTATCTACTTTGCCTAAGTGGAAGAGGATGAGTAGCAGATGTCCGTGGATTTAACCGGACACACTGACGCTTTTCAGTGCCGGATTTCGATTAAGTGTCGAGCAATGAAAGCTTCTTTGAAGGTATACTGTATGCAGCATTTTTCTTTGAGCAGTTATAGATTCAAGTCCTATATTCTACTGACATGGCTACAGTAGAATCATGGCAACTTAGTGTGGGGATCCTCGTCATAAACCATTAACAATAAGCATCATGTATATGTAAATATATAGGCTAAATGGCCATTTTGTTGTATTTGAAGGACAACTTAACTCACAAAAAGACCATTTGTAAATCCATAACTCACCTTGTTTTCACTTAAATTCCTGACGTTTTTCTCACATGCCTCCATGTAGAAAAGTCAAGATTAATAAAAGTAAATGGGGGACAAGTAAAACAACAGCAACATTGTTTATCCACATGTATGCCCACTTCTTTTCAAACAGATGCATTTTGTCTTAAACCTTACTATATAAATCACTTTTTATAATTGTAAGAGTACAGTGTAACCATACTTTGTTTGTCTTGGAAAGTCTTGGGAAAAATGTGTCGCTGTAAAGTCAACATCACAGACCCCTGCCTCATTTACAGCTGAAAGACTAATGGCCCCATCCATCATCTCTACAAAGCAGATGGACAGAGACAGAGAGGTGGGGGAAGAGAGACAGAAAGAGAAGAAAAGGGAGGAAATAATTGAAGATATTTAAATAATGTGCATGATGGAAACATTGGAACACATGTGAATAGTGTCCTGCAATAAATGATGCTATCATTGGTGATGTTGTGCAGGTGGCCCACAGATGGGACCCCTCCTGGTGCCCGAGCTTGTTAATGAGTCACAGATAGGAGGGGTGAGCAGGCTGACATCACGAACCAGACGGAGCCCTCTGGCAGTACAACATCGAGGTACCCAGCATGCCGTTCTCCATTATGGCGAGGTGCCCCCATGGGCCGTTGACGCTGCAGATTAACCCAAACCGGGAAGCTTTTTCCGTGCCATGTGTCTGACTGAGCAAACAATGCAGATACATTATAATGTTCTCTCACTGTGGCTGAAAACAACAAACAGGCCTAATAAAGGGCCCCATAGAGACTTATTATAAACTCTAATTAATGGTGCAGTGTGTTTCCCAATTCCAATTCCAGCATTTAATTGCTTTTTTAAAAATTGCAGTCTATTGAAACAGGGATTAGTTTAAGAGGTAAAGCCAAGTGGGATGCAACGTGTTTACAGGTCACAGTCGAGGCCAGTGGAGAGGCAAAGTTCAGGCTTAAGTGAGTGACAATACATTTAAGATTAAAGGGTTAAGTCAAGGTCTAGAAGTCTAATACTGTACTTGACTCTTTCACTATCCTTTTTCTGCAGACAATTGGGAGCTTTCTTAAATGTGAACAGCAGGGAAGTTGTGTAGATAATTAGATTTTGGTTGTGCTGTGCAAGTTTGCTTTAAAACAAAGTTGAGAATTAAGTATAGGGATGAGAGAGAAGAGAAAAAGGACAAGAGAAGACATGAGCAGGAGCAGGTGGATAGGGGGGTTACTGTCACAAGATATTAACACATCCTCCTCATGAGGAGTTACCCTCCCAGACATTTCCAGAAAAAGTGTTGAAATACAGGAATTTTCACACCCTAACACTTTGGAAAATTGCTACATGTAGCCTTGAAACAGTTATTTTTGTCTGGCTCTTGTATGGAAATGACACGTTGTTGTAGATCTATGCTTTGATATCTGTGTGTGTGTATCTGTTGACATAGTTCTGGTGCATTCTTGCCACAGTAATTGGACACACATGATGAGGCTAAGGGAGGGGAGTGCTGGTAAGGCCTCAGTCCTGTCATGAGTCTCTTATTCCCCAGCCCAGTGTGTGTCTGTGTGAGAGTGTGTTTGTACTTGTGTGCCTATGAGATCAAGCTGGTTGTGTGTCTGTGTGTGTGCGATAACACACCATTGGCATTCTTCATTTGTAGATAATTGAATCAGGCTATTTTAGTTTGCTCAGAGCGCAGCTGTAATTTGCAGCCGTTCTGCTCTTAAGGACCGGTAATTATGGCTTTTAGAGTCTCCCAAAACAACTCAAACGGCTTCAACTCATGACAGCTGTGCATCTGGGGCCTAACACGCATGTGTGCTGGTGAGCATTCACAAACACACACGTGAACACACGTTTGGCTGTTAATTAATCTGGTACGTTTTCCCACTGAGGTGGACTCAATGCAAGGCACTTTTTTTATTAATTCACATTTAGTTTTTTTTCCTAACTTAAATCAATAGTGTTGTTTTGTACAATAAGACCTTTATTCACAAAAGACATAATGCAAATGAAATGATTGAAATTGGATCTGAATATTTCAGAATTTTACAAAACCATAACAGGCTGATCAACTTTTTAGTTGGCTAACTTACATTCTTTTAAAGCTTGATGACAATCCAGCATAATACATATTTAAGGGAGAATTAAGGGAAAGCTTATTAAGCATGTTTAATGTAATCATGTTACATTTCTGTGTTCCTTTTTATCGTACGCATATCAGGCTGGGGTTTGTCCTATCCTAAAAACAGAGCCTCTGGCTATTATCGCTTCATCACCTGATTTGCTTGTTGTTTATCGGGTGCAGACACAGACATCAGTTCATGAAGGGATGGCTGTCTGTTCTCCAGACGCTGTGCTGTCAGGCTTTAATAACGTGCAGGCAACGTGATTCAATGGGCAACTTTCATGGGATGACAGAAATAGAATAAGCTTCCTCAATTATGTGTTGAAACAACCTCCAGTACAGGGCGGTCGCATGAGACTGGAGACAAGCTACAGAGGAACAAACTAATGGCAGTTCTTATCACTGGATCCTGCTTTCATTCCAGCTGCTTTTCTGATAGAACAAATAAAATGCTTCCAACAAACTTCAAATTAACCTGCACTCAAAAGCACTGAACTGTGTTTTCATGCACGCTTTGTTCGTCTGTTTTTAATGCTGCATTAACTCTCTGATTTGGCAGAGCTGCTGCTGCTTTGCTTCATTACTAGTAATCTCAGTATATTATCGGTGTAATTAACAGTTTGATTTGAGTCATGCACGTGTGACAGCCTCGTTATGTTTTATAAAAACACTATTTTACCATTTAATGCGGAAAATTCAGAATGACTACAGCACACATTCATTTTGACAGGGATATGAAAGTATAAAACTCAAGAAGCAGAAACGTAAGATTTGAACTCATTCCATAAAGTGTTGTTCCAGATGTTAAATGTCCTGAGTGCTTTCGCATATCCTGGATATGATCATTGAAGTTGATTTATACAGAACAGGCCATCGAAAATGTTCAGGTAAATGAGTTTGAGTCGCCAGAAAAGAGGCGTTGTGTTGCTGATGACCACATCTTGACACTAATTTCGACAATGTCATATGATTGTAAACTTGTGTCGTGAGTTAATCCTGAAGGCACCTAAATGCTCATGAAGATAATTTAGTGGCAGTCGCAGCTTAGTCGACAATATGACTTTTACAACTGGAAGCATCCAAGCAACAAGAGGATTATCTCGCCACCATCCGCTACCTTGAATATGGCACAGCCCGGGAAGCATATGGCTGCAATCTGTGGCACCACCCTCGGTACGGCCTTCATTTGCTTTTAATTAAACACATGGAGACGCCCCATGCTTGGGTAACAACCTGGCAAGGGACTAATAAAGAAACACCCAAATGAGAGTTAGATACTAATGATGTTAGGGAAGCTCATGTGTCAAGGACATTAATATCCACACTACTTAAAACAGGACTTTGCATACACTTTATCGTATGTCCCATTACACTTAGAGAAACGGATTGCAGTACTTATCCAAACTTGCAGCTGATGAGTGTAACAGTCTGCATCCTTAGTTGGGAGATTTGCTTAAAGTAGGGGGAAATCCATTGGCAGTCAGACATAATGTATCTCACATGTTTGTGCAGCTGGTTTAGTCGTATCACGGCTGACTAAGTGAAGACTCTCTTCCTCCCTGTCTGGAATTTATCCGACTGTCCCAGAGTAAACATGAAAACTGGAGCACTCGCCATGGAAGTTCAGGTTAGGTGAAGTAAACATACTAATGTGCCAATCATGTCATCAGCATTAGTGCTTGAACACCTCTAATCAAGCGATTGGCGTTCACACACCTTGACCCAAGCATATGTGTGTGTGTGTGTGTGGATTATGGGGGCTAGGAACAGTAATCTCCTGACCACATGGACGTCAGAGGCAATCCAATTTACAGTATGACACTGCTTAACTCTTACAGATACAACCCGTTGTACTGTATATATTCTGGCTGCTGTATATGCAATATTTCAATAGGAGAGGTTGTCTTGTTTATGATCTGACCTTCTTATTGTCGCCAAGAGGCTAACCACACTAGCGGCTAACTGACTTTAATTTTGAGAAGTAGTGCTTTGAGCTAAATGTAAATTAATGGGTACTCAAAACGACAGAACTAACATGACAATTAGCATTATAGTTAGCACGATAAACATCAGCTTTTTAGCATTTTGGCAGGCTAAGTGCAGGTGGGAATGTCATTAGCGTTAAAAAGGCTAATGACTAGCTATCTGCCAATTTGACATTATGAATCCCGTTAGATTGAGATTGATATTATGACGAAGAAAAATCGTAAAGGAAGACAACCACCTTAATGAATTCAGTCCCTATTGATGAACACATGAAGATCCATGCCACATTTCTTGGCATCCATCTGATAGTTGTTGAGGTATTAACCTCAAAAGCACATATGTCATTGTGGTGCCACAACATGTACCAAATCTAGTGATATTACACATCGTACAAAAATATATATAACTGCTTTTGGTGCTAGAGAAAAGAACAAGCATTTGGTCATAGATTTTTCAGCTTGGAGCAAAGTGATGGATCGGTATTGCCATCCCCTCAGCTGCTAGCATGTAAATACAGCAAGTATCACCAGATTTTAATAACTAAATCCCTGGACCGTTGTCAGCCGTTTGCAATTTGAATAGTCTGATGATATGAACCAGAACTTCAGTAGCATCTGTTGCAGGACAATGGAGCTCTGTTCGCTCCAAGTGACGGCACCCATTAGGGTTGAAGTATAACAAACCGGCGGCGGGTGACTCTCCCAATCAACCTCTACACCACATTGTCATTCATGTATGCATTAAACAGATGGAGAGGTGACTGTTACTCACTCTTGTGAAAACTCGACACATGTGTTGTCATTCTCTGGAGAGAAACACCAGCTGTCAATCAAAACACTCACTGAAATACTCCTTTATTCC
This sequence comes from Pseudochaenichthys georgianus, assembly GCF_902827115.2. NCBI lineage: Eukaryota > Metazoa > Chordata > Actinopteri > Perciformes > Channichthyidae > Pseudochaenichthys > Pseudochaenichthys georgianus. Next base: position 9,847,872 of record NC_047507.1, on the reverse strand, counting down.
AAATGCAGGACCAGGTCAGCCAATTAAAACATGCATATGTTGTCATTTTCTATCTCTACATTATAGATATTTAATACATAAATGATTCTATCAATACAAAATATAAAAATATGTGAGGCCTCATTTACAACCATATTTACATGGACTTCCTTAACTTAAGTGAAATTATTAATTCAATTATCTATGTACATACTATGAACTAAATACGATAGTACAGTATATCCAAATCACATTGCATGAGAAAGCTCAACGTTACCAATCTGACTACCTTGCACACTTTGTTTGCTGCATGGAATTGAAGTTATGAGTAAAATAAAATTGCACATTTTGATAAATGTTGTGACTTGATAGAAATGCGCATCGTTAGCCTTAATACTCAGGAGATTTTCTGAAACATTGAAATGAACAAACATGCATGCTTTTTCACTGTTACCGACTGATATTCATCACCGACTCTCTAGTACTTGATATTCAACACTCAACAACACTGAATAAATGGACCTTTAGTTTCATTTATTGTTTTTGTTCCAGGTGGAAGATGTTAGTGTCCACACGCTGGACGAAGAGTCATTTCCGTTGCTGGGCGACAGGATGTTAGGAGATAATGCAGTTCTTGCTCTTTCTGCGTTTGCGGGTGTGTAACTGCCCGCTGTGGCTGGGTGCTCCGATCCCCGTGTTGTTGTACTTATGGACAAGCTCCTGGTTGCTGAGGTAGCGCATCTGGATTGGTCTGGGGATCGGCTCGCCCAGAAAGTACCCTTCATCCTCTGATTCTGAGGATGAGGAGCAAGTGGAGCACCAGCCGTCATCACCGTAATCATCCCAGGAGTATTGGTTTAAGCCAGTGCGCCGGCCGGCCCCAGGGTTCTGAAGAGTCAGGTCTGAAGTGGTCCTGGGGCATGGCCTGAAAGGTTGGGGCTGGTGTCTTCCCGCCCCGCCTCCGCCTCCGCCTCCGAACTGGTCCCTGGCGCTCCTGGGCGGCGGGAAACGGTCGTAATCCTCCCGGACACGCAGCTGTGGTCTTTCCTGAGGTCTCACTCTTCGCTCTGCCACCAAATTGAGAGCGTTTTCTGAACGAGACCGGCGAGATCTCCGGGAGCGGTGGTGGTGCCGGCGCCTCTGGGGAGTGTCCTCTGGTGCATCTATCCTGACACCGGCACCCCTTCCACTTCCAGCGACACTGACACCGCCCGCCCTGCGCTCACTGATGGGTGGTAGGCGGGCAGCGTTGGCACTGCTCACCAAGCTCACCCTGTCCTCCTCCTGGAAGGTGAAACCGGGCGGTAAATGACTCATGCCCACGCCCATGCCAGAGGGGTCACAGTACTGCAACTGGTACGGGGCTGACCTGGGAGGATTCATTTCCATGTACGGCTGACCGGCTGTGAGGCTGTGAATAGAGCCAGAGCTTCGAAACTGCGCTGAAGAGTTGAGGGTGCCCATGTTACTTTTCTCCGACACGTTCATTCCAGAGTCTTTGCTCAGGTCTGGCATGGAGAAGCGGGAAAGATGCTCCTGACGCTTTCCTCCTCCATCGGCAGAGTGGCCTGTAAGAAAGCAGCGTCAACTTCAGTTAAACTATGTCTTTCTTTGAATTTTACGTGAATACATGTACATTATGTGTTCAGCAGAGTAAACATAATAAGCGATTTATACTACCAACAACACTAGCACTTCTGCTGTAAACAAAACTTCTTGGATCTATAAAATGGTGCCAGACCAGCAAAGAGAGGCTACAACACCCACCTGTAGCATTGGACATGGCCAGCGACTCCATGGACCCTCTTGGGGTCTGCTCCAAAGGCGTCAGTTGCTCTGAGAAGTTAAGTGCATTGATGGGGTTCCTGCTCCTGGCCACCTGGGTTGCAGCTGGAGGCCCCGCCTCTCTGTCCCTCTGGAAGCCGTGCAAACTGATCGAACGCTTGTCAGAGGAAAAGCCATTGTGGTGCTGAGAGCATTGGGACATCTCTGTGAAGCTCTTCTGGGTCCTCAGCTTAGGTGGATAGTAATCCTCTGGAACCGGCTGTTGGAACCACATCTCATTCATAGATTGGCCTTTCATGGCTGAGATGGTTGGTCTCTTTAAAATCCCGTTCTCCTTGATCCTGTGATCCTGCTGTTGATTACTCTGTCCAGAGCAGGTGGGGTTATAGGCAGTTCTGACATTGCACTGGCTGAGCAGCTGGAGGGGGGTGGGGTTTGCAGTCCCGTCCGATTGGGACTCATAGTTATAGATGTCACGTGCCTGCTCTTGGCTCTGCCATGCAGGTGGCTCACGAGTCAAACTGGGTGTTTGGCTGGAGAGACTCAGGAGATCCATTTGTAAAGACAGTGGGTCCACCTCCCCTGAAAACCTCTCATTCTGCTCTCCCCCTCCACTCTTCGCTGCCTTGGAGCTGCGCCTCGACTCTCTGGTGGAGCGAGCGCTTTGGAAGGCCGAATCAGAGGAGTCAGAGCCATTGGGCTCCTCCCCCAGGCTGCAGGAGCGGGAGCAGAAGATTTGGCCCTGCTTGGGCAGGAAAGGTCGACCCAGCAGAGAGCATTTGCAGCGGGCACAGCAGAAACATCCCTCTATGGCGTGCCAGTGCTGCCCATCATAAGTCATCTGGCCCTGGTCAATGCCTGCAAGAAGGATACACATCGGTTTATGCTAAATACAATTAAAATACAAAGCACTATGTCTTTATCAAAGAGATTGAAATGAAGAATCTCAATGTCTTTATTTGAAATGCTGTTTCATGTTGCTTGTTGAGTGAGAAAATAGAGCTGGAGGCGACTTAACTGCGCCTGGGGGCAAAGTCATTACGGAGCTTTCCCAGCATTGTATAAACACTTTGCATTTGAGTAAGCTTGCAGTTGTTGCTGGGGGAAAGAAAAGCAGCTATTTGCTAATGGCTTCCATCTGGTTTGAGCATGTTTTTCTGATGGTTTCAATTTATAATCAGTTGTGTTTTTTGGCCAAATACTTTTCTATATCCTGTCAGACAAATAATTACAGAGCAAATTTGTTGAGAGGTTTGTGCCAAAATCACACCTGGGCATCCTGTCGGGCAGACGCACACAGAGCTTTTACAGGAGGTGGAACCGGGCCAAGAGGTGCTAATATGAAGGTTCCCCAATAAAAAAGTACCCCATTTTTTTCTTTCAATGGGTTTACCTCTAACTTGACAAATGTATGAATGTGTATTCAACTGATGCTTGGTGCATGTGCATGGGCTGTGCATGGGCTGTCAAAAAAAGACATCCTAAGGATGAAAAGTCACAAAATACAGTCATGCCTTTGACCCAGATTGGTTTCACACTGCTTGTTATACATTATACATATGTAGGTGCTCTTTAGGCCAGGCCAGGCCAGGCCAGGCCAGGCCAGGCCAGGCCAGGCAAGGCAAGGCAAGGCAAGTTTATTTATATAGCACTTTTCAACGCAAGGTAATTCAAAGTGCTTTACAAAAAATGAAAGACATTAAGCATTAAAAAAGAAAAGCTAATAAAATAAACATTAAAAGGAAAAATACATGGATAAAAAGCGGAGGTCTCTCCGTGTTCCTCTGCTACATGCCCCTGCCTCAAATGCCTGCGCATGACATCATTTGGTGATAAACTGCTGAAAAACAGGCCACATCCTTTCAAATGTGGCCTTTTTCTCCTCTCACTTGATGCCAAAAGAAAATAGGTCACTCCTTAAAAAAAAAAAAAACCTGAAGCCAAATAATGCTCCACTTAATTTTTCCATGTATTTAGCATTTAGCCCTTTTCTGTAGGCATTCCTTTGCTGCTGGTGATTAATGCAATTTGTACAGTGTATCAGTAACAGTGATAGATGCCAGCAGCATACCGATGTGCTCCCCACAGGAGTCGCAGTACTCTGCGTAGAGCGACTCGAAGCAGGAGCAGCAGTAGGGCCGTCCTTCCTTCATGATGTAGCGCTGGCCCCCCAGCACAGTCTCGCACTCGAAACAGCAGAAGTGCTTCATGTGCCAGTGACGCCCCTCTGCTTCGGTGCACTCATCTGCAAGGATGATCTGAGAAAGGAGAAAGGGTATCGTTTATCACGGAGCCTCGGATGGTAAAACCTCAGGTGGGTTATTACGGGACGCTGAATGACAGGACAAAGGCTCGGCTCGCCTCCTTCCAGTTCCTACGCACCACTTTTTCCTCTGCAGCCTAATACTCTGAGATTGTCCCCTTTGTCGCACTTGTGACAAAGTGTGGGAAGTTAATGTATGTGCCGTGGGGACTTGAGGAAATCTATATGGTGCATTTACTTTGAATCATCCTGCTGGTAAAACACCAGGGTGCTTTTGAAGTACTAACAGCGTCCTCCTTGTCCCCATTAACAGGGAGTCAGTGCTAATGGTTGGGACATCAAGACATCGAGAGCTGACCCCATTAGCCAAGAAAAACCTTTGCATGTTTAAACTGGGCCAGTGTGTGTTGGGAAGCCTGTGAGCATCACATGACAGCAGTTTGCACTATAATTGCGTGCATATGTGCAACATTTGTGTATGTAAATACGTAATAAATAGCTCTTCTTACACCATCCCACAGGAACAGTATGTTTAATGAACAGATCTGTGGGACTTTTAACACATGATTATCTGCGAGTGTTTGGCGTGTGCTCACCTCATCGCAGGCGGTGCAGCGTGGCTTCAGCCTCTCAGCATGGTGCCGCCCGCAGTAGATCTTCCCGTCCTGGTAGAAGTAGATGAGGTCCACCAAGAGCTCGTTGCACATGCTGCACACGAAGCAGGCCGGGTGCCAACACACACTGTGACCAGCCCGTGTTGCAAATACAGCAATGTCGCCGCCATTTATCTGGCCTCCGCACTACAAAGAAGTGGAGGAAAATAAGAGTTAATCAGCGTTGCAGCTTTTATCTGTACTTGGTCTCATATTTCTTTGGCAATGGGTTTTTCAATACCAACACTTGGAGTAGCAGCTCAGAGAGAGAGGATTCTAATGCCCATGATCTATGGGCTCAGATACTCTAAAAAACGATTGACTTCAGCTTTAAAGAACATTAATTTAAATACATGTATTCGTGGGCATCTTATAGCACAGTATGTTACCAATTTCTCAAGTAATTGAAGTAAATCCATTTGATAGAGCGCAGAATAGCGAGATTGTTGAACCACTTGTGAGGACTTAAGGCTGCACATCGTTGCAAACGAGAATTTGGGAATGTTTAAAGGACAAACTGAACGAGTGCTGTTTCAGTGCTACAGAGGATCTGAACTGAAGATGTACAGTTTTTTTAAAGTAACTTTTTCCCAAGAATTTCCTGGTATCTTCAAAAGGTCAGTATTGGTGCCGTTACAAATCAAGTATATCTGATTGGTACATCTGTTGGTTACACCATTTTGCATGAAAGCTAATGTGAGAGCATGAGGTTGTGTTTACATGTGTGGCCCGGGAAGGTCACAGAGGGGTAGTCGAACAGCTGCTGGAGGACGTTGGCGGGGCAAAGGGGAGAAATAAAAAGTGAGTGAAATATGGGAAGATAAAAAAGGAGAGCGAGATTGGCGTGGAGGTGTAAAGGTGTAAAGATAAACGAGAAGGAGTGCTAAGGAGACAGGGGGAAAGGTCGGGAAGGGAAAGTAGATTTAGAGGGGTGGGAGGGTGGAGACAGAGCGAGTTACAATCAGGTTATCTAACTGGCACAAACCCTGGTGCTGCAAGGAGGCCAAGAGGGGGAGGGGGAATCCAATCAATACACACTCTCCCAACAATGTGCTGTATAATAATAATAATAATAATACATTACATTTATAAAGCGCTTTTCCTGGTGCTCAAAGCGCTTATTGTATGTGTGTGTCTGCTGAGCGAACCAGAAACGCAAGCTATAAAGTAGCTATACACCTGGGGCACCAACACAACAGAGAGTAGCTCCGTTTTACACACAGTAATAAATGGCTCGCGGATGCTGAAGTGCGCTGGTTTGTTGTTAAAAGAACACTCTCCATTGCCCTCTTTAGTCCCATAAGGCCACAGCAAGAATAAATGTTGACAACACATTAAATATTTTATGGGACTCTGGGAACGACTATGAAATATTTCCTGAGGATTTAGTGCAGATTTAGCTGTAACTTAGTCCTCTGAGGGATTTTGTAAGCCTTGTAAGTCTTAAGAAAATAATTCTTTGATTGGCAGACAGCAGGGAAAATAAGACTCAACATAGACATGCGACACATTGAGGTTAGACATTTGAGGTTAGACCGTCATGTCCAAATGTTATTATAAAAACCGACGAATGTAGCTTCTCTGCCCTTTATATGACCACAGTAAGAACTCCTCGTACATCACTACAAAGAAATGAAATGCCAACAGGCTCTTTGGTGTGTCAGTCACGATTCATGGCTTTCATTCTGCAGGCCACACGACACACCTTTGATCCCGTCACACTTAATACGCTCCTGTCACATGGACGCAGCGCAGAAATGACACCTCGAAGTGAGGCAACGGGTGGCCTTCAGATCATCTTTGATCTCGTCATATCCATGGACTGTATGTATTTGATCTGTCAGCTTACCTGTTCGCAGATCGCCCCCGTCATCGTCACGGGGAACGGTCGGACATTGCCACGGCCCAGATTCTCCCGTTTCCGTTGGTTACTGAACAGCTTCAGTTCTCTCTTCTCCTCGTCGTCCAGACCATTACAGTAGCGTACCTACACACACACACACACACACACACACACACACACACACACACACACACACACACACACACACACACACACACACACACACACACACACACACACACACACACACACCACACACACACACACACACACACACACACACACACACACACACACACACACACACACACACACACACACACACACACACACACACACACACACACACACACACACACACACACACACACACACACACACACACACACACACACACACACACACACACACACACACACACACACACACACACACACACACACACACCATATATTCGTAAAATGTAATATTTTTGTGTGCCTTTTCAACATTTTTTATTGAAAATGAACCGTTGCTATTGTTACCATATACAATTACAGCACTTCACTCTCAATTCAACATTTTATTTAATATATTTTTATTTAATTGATATCTAAAGGGTTTCCCGAATTGTCATTGTAAAGGAGTACGAAGACGCTGTCATTTTGTCATAAGCATTTCATTATTTGAAATAAGATTGGTCAGTAAAACGTGACTTAAAAAAGTGATTTAAAATAAATAAAGAAATAAAATGCATCCTATTGATAATCCGGTTACAGGCCCCTGACACACTCATTGTCTTGATTCTAATCTGATTAGTGGTGTTGACATCGACCAATTCATATTTAGTAGAAGGGTTTAGGGATGGTGACATCATCTGCAAATACGGATTAGATTCACACAGCTGTTCACGCTTTTGTAAGCCAATTAACAGAAACAACAGTTCTCAATTGTTTATTTTTATTTGAAAGATTACTCTTGGGGACCGGGAACAAGCAAATAGAGAGAGAGAGAGAGAGAGAGAGAGAGAGAGAGAGAGAGAGAGAGAGAGAGAGAGAGAGAGAGAGAGAGAGAGAGAGAGAGAGAGAGAGTCTGCAGCTGGAATCAAAGAGTGGATGTTGTGGTTAGCTGGCATGTACCTTAAGCATTCAGGGGTTCCCAAAAACATAAACTTAATGGCTCTTAGCAAACCACTTCCATGATGTCACCCCCTAATAAAATAAACCCCTCTCAAACCGAAATGCGCTAACGTTACCAATATGTTACTCTGGAACAGCTCAGTCTGATAAGCAGGCGAGCGGCTAAAGCTTACAGATCTTCTTTGTGGTGTTTCACTTGTTTATGGCAATAACATCTTCACATTAATTGTGGTAAATGTTTATTGTTGTACAAATCTTTGCAAACAAAAACCTGAATATTTTATTCCTGTCCAGTCCGACTCCATTTTTTACTTCGTCTGTCTCCTTCCTTCTTCACTCTTATCTTTGTATTGCCCTGAAGGAGGGACGGGAGGGATGGATGGATATATGGAAGGAAGGGCGGGGGTCAGTTTGGACTCTCACCTCATTGTCGTGGGGCGGGAGTTGATGGAGCAGCTGTTTGATGCGGTATTTCTCTCCAGGGCTGTTCACATAGGGCACCTTGTCCTCAGGCAGGGAGCTGTAGTACTGATGGACCTGAGCGAGGGACAGAGAGAGAGGGGAGAGTTTAAAAAAGAACACGCATGCAACATGTAAACAAGCTGACAAATGCAAAATACTATAGGCTGCGGCCGGTGATCATTACCAATATGAATAGCTCATGGTTACTATTTTGATTTGTTGTATGAAATGTCACAAAGGGATGACACATGTCCATCAAGAACGGCCACACTCTCACTCTTTCAATAGCTTACTTTAACAGCATTAACACATTCTGGAAACAGATTATAAGGACAAGAGAGAGAAAAGATAAATGGATGAAGGACAGAACATATATTTGGCCTTTGTATTGATAAAGTACACAAAAAAGTTCAATTAATATTAAAACCTATAGTATGCAAGGACTAAATTAACCGGATCTACAACCTGGAATGACCTAACACACACAACACCCCCCCCCCCCCCCCCACACACACACACCCTCACACTTAAAATCACTTTGATTTATGGCCCTCCTGCGGAGACTTAGTGGAACCTCACCTCTCCATCTATGCACATTGACATGGGAATGTATTGCTGACCCGTCAAATGTACACACACACACACACACACACACACACACACACACACACACACACACACACACACACACACACACACACACACACACACACACACACACACACACACACACACCACACACACACACACACACACACACACACACACACACACACACACACACACACAGTGCGTGTGCATAAGAATGTGTGCGACTGTAGGATTAATGCTAATCTGGCCATTCAAAATTGCTTAGGGCATTCCTTGCATTACAGCGCCAGACAATGAGTGTCATCTCCAAGTTATTTATAGTAGCTTTTTTTATTACACTGTAACAGGGGGCCGGGGTATCACAGGGGTCAGGCAGTCGTATATGAATGTGATTAGAGGGGGGTGCAAACCCTGAGAGACGCAGGGTTATAAAGGAGGATTTGAGGACCGAGGTCAAAGACAGGAGAGGACAATGAGGGGTGGGGAGAAGTTAATAATACACAAAATACAATTTTTTAGATGGATGAAGAAAGGTCAAGATGTTGTTCGATCAAATGAAAGAAACAACATATAATGAACAACATGATCGATAGCTGCTGACTCGGTCACGCAGATGACCAATCTGTCTACAGAATGGATCTACTCACGAGAAGCCATCAGCTTTGTCCTTGGCAAGAACACAGAGTCTGTCCCACAAAAACAATTACCTTCAGTAAGATTACCTACGCCTCAGTAGATAGAGACCTAAATGAAAATATACTGCTTTTGAGAACTGGCATATATTAAAGTTTTTTATTTGTTGCAACATAGTGTACAGGCATGTTTGTTGTTGAGATGCTTTTAAAACAGGAACATCTCGATGTAAGCGTAACCTAATTCCATCTGCTCTGCTTTGTCGGCTAAAACCGTTGTTGGCAAGAGGTGCTGGATCTATGTCCAGCAGCACGGCTCAGGACAACGGGGGTGCTAAGGATAGTCCGTGAAAGACTGACTGTGGTCAAGCACTGATCAATCACACAGCGCCTGTGCTTCCAGATACACACACACACACACACACACACACACACACACACACACACACACACACACACACACACACACACACACACACACACACACACACACACACACACACACACACACACACACACCACACACACACACACACACACACACACACACACACACACACACACACACACCACACACACACACACACACACACCCACACACACACACACACACACACACACACACACACACACACACACACCACACACACACACACACACACACACACACACACACACACACACACACACACACACACACACATCTAATTATAAATTATTAAAACTGCTTCCAATAACAACATGGTTACAATCTGTATTTTAAATGCACTTTGCCCCGAGGAAAATATCCTAAGACAAATACACACCCTCACACGTGCACACTTACATGCACATAATGGATGCAGTTGGAGCGAGAGCCAGGAGGAGCAGCTTGTGATAATAACTGTAATCGAAAGCAGACGAAACTAAAGACAGGGCAGAATTTCGAACTGTACTGAAAGGAGTGTTTTTAAGAGCTAAAGCAAATGGTAGGACTTCGCAGCTGAGTGGCAAGAGCGATCGCTCCACACAGCTGGTTTCTATTGCTGTTAATGGCCAGACAGCCGGAGGAAAGGACACCACCAGGCACCAGCCCTCACATTCTCTCAACAAGACACTTTACAGTGATTAGTGGACATAGATATTATATTGTTGAGAAAACACTCGTAGTTAGGGCCCAACATGGTGGGAAAAATTGTGTTTTCGTAGCGAAATGAGCAGATTTAACGGTCTGTTTTAATTCTCCGTCTTCTTTCTCACGTCTTCGCTGAAATTGGCAAGATTCCATGGCTTGACATTGCACAGTTGGGTGAGCAAATCCAATGCGTGTAAAAGTTAAAAAGCATGAGAGATGTGTTAATTAAGCATAACACATAAGCTGTACTCAAAGTACTGAATATAATACAATTTGACTGGATGAGTAAAGTCTAAAGCCAAACTAGCAGCTCTGTGAAGTTGTATTTAGAAACAGTGATATTTGCTTAAAGTAGTACGCTTAACTGCCCACAGTCACAATAATAGTGTGCTGGAGCATAGAAAGTATAATGGTTACTGTCGTCACCGTCTTATTCTGGTGCACAACTTCTGCAAATTAGCATCAAAAAATTTGTGGCCCTGGCGAAGAAAAGTCAGATGTTGACATCATTTTGCTGGTTTTATGCTCTGGGAACCAAACATATCGGGACACACTTTCATGTCAATCCATTAAACTGTTGTGAAGATATGAGCCTCAGTCTCTCTGTCAGCAGGATTTCATAGCAACTACTATTTTCATGAAACTGGGTGGAAGGGTGTCGCATTGGCAAAGGTAAAACCCATTACATTTGGAACAGATACAAATCTGTTAACATTGTAAAATATGGCATTTGGCCTTGGTAGAGTTCTGCGCTCGCCAAGTGCTTTTCCATTTTAGTTAGGGTTGGGACGTTTCCACCTTTAAGCCACGTTGTGGGCATTGCTAGAGATGTACAGATTTGCAACTGATCTGATGCAGCATTATCATTTAATGGTGTGTAAAGTGCTTTTAATAGCGTTATTAATAATCTTCCATTCACAGCTGCTGGATGTAATCTGGTCAGGTTCAGTTTCCATTGTCCTTGATTTTGGATGGGAACCCGTCTATTTGTGCCATGTTCCACTTTGGAACAGGTCAAACTAACATCAGGTATCGTTCAGATCTCAAATCTGTAATTCAATTTGAACCTGGAACGACTGAATAACCTTTGACTGCTTTTTATTCAAATGTTCTCAATGTGAGCAGTCTGAAAAAGCAGAGTTCACGGTGAAATTAAAATCCTGGTACATGCTGGGTAGAGTCATATTAGACTGCCGCTTTACGTGATGGTAAAAGACCCAAACAGATAAACAGACACAGGCCAATGCTGAGTAACATTCTTGGCCTTGACAAGCTGTAACTTGGCAACATCCAAGAATTGTATTTGACAAAGATGGAGAGGAGAGAGCAGGACAGTGGGAGGGGAGTGTTGGCCGGCCCTCCTCCACATTGCAGCTCAACAACATCTCCAACACTCTCAGTAATGGCTGTGTTTGGTGATATTCCAGCTATTGTTCCACAGACGGGAGAGTTGAACAGCGCGAAGTTATCCCTCATAATCCTCAGATATATCTCACTGGATCCTGGTCTGAAATCTCTCGTTACAGAGTGGAGACTTTACACTGGCTGAATAGCAGACTCCTTCACAGCCCCGGGTCGCAACGGGGAAACCTAAACCCACAGTTTAGATCCTGGAGATTAGCGTTGTGTTTACCATCTCGCTCTGTCTTTACCTCGTGCAGAGGAAGACCGGGTGGTGAAAAGACCCGCATCGCGCGTACTTCCGCTCCTCTGTGAGAGGTCACACAACATGTTTCCACAGCTTGAATGACTTGGACGTGAGGTCGGGGTAATTTAAATCGCTATAGTTATGGACATTTTTAATCAAGGCTGTCAAACGTTCTCCACAAAATAAGTTATTTTAAAGGTTGTTTACAATTGTGCTGCTCATGCAATAGTGCACAGCCAGTTTTGATTATTGCTCCTGAGGTGCTATGACCACTCAAAGAAAACCCTAATGACTAGGGGGACCCTGGAGGGGGATGAAAAATAGCTTCGCTCATTCCTCGAAGGTGAACACGGGAGTCTGTGCCAACATTGTATTGACCAGTTCATTGCTTTCAGTTTATGAACCGGATTAAACCAGCTTCCATAAACGCATCTATTGTCCTATAAAAACCCTCCCACACACCTATGGTTCAGTGGGTTATTGCATTAGAGGATATTCTTCGACATGTATGGGACCATTTAATGTGTGTGTATTACGCAGGCTTACCTTAGCGGCCATGAGGGCGGTGAAACCTACTGTTAACACGTTTGCCGGTGGAATGAATTGGAGATTAATTTGACTGCTGGAGCCATATAATCCGTGTTATCCATTAGTCCGAAAAAGGAGCATTCAGCAGAACTGGTGAGCTATCATATGTTGAGGTGCAGCTTTTGCAGAACACTTACATAGTATGCATCACATGCAACCCCGTACACAGGGACAGGTTCCTTAGGTTAACACTAGACTGGGATGTATGTTAATGTAAGAATTGTAAAACTGAAATCTATCTGTGAATGGAATATTTCCTCGTTTTTTGGCCTTCCATTCACGCAAACATGTTTTATAACACCTATGTTTTTTAAATCAGGGTTTTTAGGGGAGTGTGACAGTAATGTAACCCAGGGCTCTCATTGTTATTTCAATCACTTTGTAAGAGTGCTGGCATGCTCTTGTTAACACCTGCTGTTGGACAACAAACAATACTTTGAACAGAAAATGATGCCACTTTCCAAGAATAGCACAAAGCTGAGGGCTCAAATGCTGAGAGATGACTCTAAATGTATTTTTTTCCCGTGTGGATGCAAACCTTTGGTAAACCAACTGCCTCTAAATTAATTCAGGCCAATATAGATGTTAGACTGTCACCCAGAGGGGTGTAAGATGCTTATACCTGCTCAGGTTTGAGTCCCGGTGGGACCCAGGCATACTCCTCAAGGGCACAGCCTGAGTCGTCGTCCGAGGTGGAGTTCCTCTGGAAGTCGTACATCAGCTTGGTGACCGTCTTCTCCATCTCTACAGGCATGGCTGTCACAGCATGCTCCTCACGGCGACACTTACAGTGCACACAGATCTTCCTGCCAGGAAAACACACAGGAAAAGAACATTAGTCAAGCAAATATCAAGTGCAAACCATAGACTGTATATATATAAACTAACTATGGTGTAACAGGTGTAAACGACGTAATGAAATAAGAGACTCAGATTAGAAATGCAGGCAGTAGATGCTTGCCCTCTTAAATTACAAAGTTGTAAAGTGTGATTGGTGGTTTGCAAATAACCCTTGTACACTTGAACTCATTAGAGCCCAGTATACACCACCACAACCCTCAGTTTAATAAATCACTGTGTAAACAGAAATACATTTAGAGGCATAGAGTTTCAACAGAAAACACACGTCATACTGCAGTTGCTGTATGGGCCTCTGAAGCCCGTAATTAATCACTTAAATTAAAAATAACCAAATTACAATTTGAAAGGTAACCTTTTGAATACCTATTAAAAAAAAAGAGGGAAATCAGTCATCCAGACGAATCGTTCATGGACCCCAAAATATTCAGTGAAACGTTGGACTTTCTTTGAAGACTTTCTACCCGTGAAGGATGTGAACTCCACACAGTTCATAGGTCAAGGCTTCCCACCGCAGCTCTCACAGTAAAATGTAGGTACCACAAAAACAAAGCTCAACAATCCTCTGGGGTACCAAGAACAAGAATATAATCACAAACAGGCTACGGAAATTAGCAGAATCCAGCCAATGACAGTGATGGAAAGCAGCACTGTACAAACACACACCAAACACACACTCCTTTATGCACAAGGTTAGTGAGAAACAAAAGCAGATGCTTAGCCAGGACAGGGCTTCACTGTCATTCATCTGCCCTTTCGTCTCCAGTGGTGTACAGAGAGCAATAAAGAGCCGTGTTATATTTCATGGACTCAAACAACTATTCTTGGTTGTTGTCATACAAAATATTGGGTATATATAATATATATATATATATATTAACCGACAATAACTACTCCTCTGAGGATAACACAGAGCTTGGGAGACGTCTTGCAATGAGCCGAAGTGGATGTGGGTTAAATGGCTAAGTGCATGGATTAAAATTAAAATATAGGCTACCTTCTGTAGGTCTGTACCTGGATCCAAAGCGGGAAGGCACTGCATACATACAGATTTCAGTGTCCTTGACAGCTCTAAGCCCCTTTATGAAGAGGGAATCTCTGGGTGGCCAGAAGGTTGCATGCCACTAACCCTTTCTGCCCCTCAGGCGGTCGAAACCAGGGAGAGAATCCCATTACCTTTCCAGACGGACGCCTGCCTGTCTGACAGACAGCCCTACGGAGGAGCTTAAGGACACTCAGGACACCGCTTGACAGACTGACAGCTTGGTCGGCAGAGGATCTGTTAATATTAAGTCCTTGGAGCGCAGACAGCACCATGTGGAGAGCTGGCCAAATCTCACATTGTCCCTTTTTCAAAAGAAGCACTTCTTGTCCAAGGGTTAAGTCTTGGTCTTCTGTCTATTTGGCATAGAGCTGATTGGTTTTGATGACAGAATGGAGACTAAAAATACTTTCTAAGAAAAACAACTCATTGGCATGCCAAAGCTGGTCATAAGACATATGTTCCTTAAAAAGAAAACCTACAAATGTATAGGTCTTAAGTTGGACGAAATCTCCATCACCACTTCCTGGCCATACAGTCTATTACTGTCAGCTCCAGCTTTCACCACTACTGATGAGAGGGAGACTACTGTAGTCATTGTGGAAGGGCAAGCCACAGGCTTCACAAATTAAATCCATAAATATTTCACATAAAGTGCAAGGGTACCATTGTCATGAATATGAATGGTTATGATAGACAGAGCAGCGATGTAACAAAGGCAGACAAAGTCATCAAGCAGCTGTCAAGCAGGCCCAAGGAGAAGGGTGTTTGGCAAACCCCTGTCCAAGCAGCATGTTGCTATAGCCAGGGGCGACGCAGCTTGCCTCATTACAACCCAGCACCTTCACCATCATTACTAATTTAAGGCTGATTATCGGGCTGAACAGAAAACAACAGAAATACGTGCATGTCGAAAGCACACTCGATAATGATTGAAAGTGAAGGACAAAGACACCAAAGGTGGAGACAAAAAGGATATGCATAATAAACACATCTCCCAGTCTTGTGATATGCTGCCTGGTGGTTAGTATTTCTGCCTTGGGGTAAGGAGGGACTCTTGGAGATAAGAGTATACAAATAGCCAGAGCTGAAGGAAAGCATTTCACACCGCATTCCTTCTGAGAGTTCACTTTACAATGTCCCTGCTCAGCGGTCTGCATATCTATAGGGTTCAACTTGGAGACAGTGTGGTGACCATTGGAGAAATGAACCTGGCACACACTCCAGAAGAGTCCAGATGTGCAATGATGACCTACCTTTAGTGATTCAACTAGAAAAATATCTGATCTCCCCACCTCAGCGCTGGCAGAGATACCAGTGTAGGCCTACAGGGACCGTTCCCCCCCCCCCTTCTATCCTCATGATTTACAACACGCGTCACGCACATGCCTTGGATTTCCCCTTCACTGAAACCCCAAGCTTCCCCTTGCAATCTACATGATTTCAATTAGGACAGATTCTTGGACGTAATACAACTCAAGTGCATCAATGATGCCTCGTAAAAGACTGCGAGGTAAAGTCAAGGAAGTTGAAAGGCGGGTTCTTTATTTAAACATGACTAAGCATTCATCCCCCGGGAGATGTAAAACACTGATGTATCATTGGCCAGTCGGAGTGTGGAGTTTGCTCAAGACCTGGGGGGTATTGCTGTTGGATAGTCATCCCTGTCACCATGATGTCAGTGGACAATGATTCACCGTTTCGGGTTAATTATCATCGCCTTGCTCTCCTTGATTAGCCATGTAACCAAGGTAACAGGTGGTTTTAATGCGTAACTGGAATCTGATAGAGCCAAGTGACAGTTACATAGATTCAGTTCAATTGCTTTTTTCTCACTGCAGACCTTAAAGGTGGGGTAGGTACGTTTTAGAAACCGGCTCGAGATACACTTTTTGTTATATTCCATGGAATGCTCTTAACATCCCGATAGCAATGAATATCTTAAGTGCGTTGACAAAAAATCTATTAAAAAATGTGATCTGTGGAAGCCGTAGTACTGTAAAAAGCACGACCAATCATCTGAGCCGGCCCGGCTAAAGTAACTGGATGGCCTACCTGCCTGTCAGCCTTCCACCTGTGCACAAACTTATCTCGTGCCCTCATTGGTCATGTGCGCGTTCGTGTGTGTTGGAGGAGGGGCTCTGTAAGGAAGAGGCAGATTTTTTTCGGCTGTCTGTTTTCAAATTCTAGCGATCTCGAGCTGGTTTCTCCAAAACTACCCACCCCACCTTTAAGCAATCATGGCAAAACAAGGTGTTTTATAAAATATACAAATGTACTATCTTATAAATTATGCTTCAAATCAAAGCAAGAGTTGACTCGAAGATATCTTTGCAAGGCAAAAATAGGGCTACGGTTGTATTAGGATGGAGGAAACTCCATTCAACCAAAGCTTAGGGAAAATATCTGATTCAACTGTATCCAAGAGCCAGTCGAGGAAGTATAGCCTTGGAGGGTTTGAAGCTGAAGTCTCATTCCTGAGCAGCTCCCAAAACCGCTGCAGCTTTTCCATGGCATCACTCTAGATGGCCAGATTAAAATCCCATCTTTAAATGGCAGCTCAGCGCAAAAGCAAAGGTTCGATGACAAGAGGGGAGAGCAACTGGGTATGCTCTTCAGCCAAGTCTTGTCTTCTGTTTTCCTGCTTTTGTTTTGTCTGGAAGAAGTGGGGGAAGAAGAGGAACATACACTTTTCTCTTTAACGCCCCTTGTTTGGCCATTACAACATTTCCGTACAGTGTTTTTTGAGCTGTTGTTGGAATTTTTAGGGATTTCAATGCTTAGCACTGCTTTCAATTACAAACACACAAGCAAAGAAAGCCTTTGTACCTCAACCAGGCGGCATGTTGTCTTCAGAGCCAATCGGAGTTAATCACAGTTGAACATGACTGGAGGTGTTCCCGACAATAATCAGGCTCGACAAAGACGTTTTCTATTAGCGGCCAATTAGTATGAGCCAGATGCAGCGTGTGGTCGAGGACAGAGATTAGGCCTGCATCCACCTGTCATAACACATTTTAGAGAACTCAAGTTCAACTAGCCTACAGCCTCAACCTGATGGTGAGTTTCCTCCACTGTATTGGATACAAATATAAAAAGGTATTTTGCATTTGTACCTAAACACAAAAGAGGATTTCAATAGCATCCTCCCATGAGACAATTCGTCAATTAGGCACAACAAGTGTTTTAACGTTTATCCTGGAGGTGTGGGGTTAAAGAGAACCGTGAATTTAGGAGGTGGCACAGGATCTCAATGTAGATGCTACTATAGTTGTGTTATGAAACCGTAGAAACCATTGGGTTTCGTGCTTGAACCAAACATACTAAAATATTTGCAAAATATTGACCTCTGTTGCTTCAATTTGAATCACTTCCATCTCTTTTGGGAGTCTCACAACATCAGTGAAGTACAAGACAAAAGCTCACTGTAAAACTGCTTCTAAGACTTTATGGAGATGTAATAAGTTGTTAAATGCTAATCATTGACTGATCTCTGAGCTTGGGTGAATTTACAACTGTATAATGTAACCTGTAGTACCTGGAGATTGTAGATACATGTTTTTACTGTATATTTGCAAGAAGCTGGGATTTTGTCTTCCTGCTATAGCAACGTATAACTCCCCCTAGTTGTTCACTCCCTCTGTATTAGAATTGAACGATACAGGACTTGGGGGAGAAGTGGAAAGCAAAACGGAGAGAGATATATTTATGTACCATCAGACTGGGACGCTTTTAAGCTGCAGCCATGACACTGGATCACATTACTTATTCATTCAGTGTTGACTTGTTCCATAAAGTGACACTTCTTTGGATGGTAACCGGGGGAGTCATGGAAGGGACAGGCTTCCAAGAGAGCCTCAGTAAAGACTTCAGACTCAGACAGTGGTAACAGTGCCAGATCATAAGCTCATTTATTACCAACTACCTATATTAAACGGCTTTTGAAAAGCAGCCACCAGTGCAGTACAGTTTTTTTCCAGAAGCCGTTGTCGATGTCAGCAATAATCTTGATCTGGCTATTAGGCTTCTGTCAGCTCAGTATTTGGGTTGCTCTCAGAACCGAGGAGCCCAAAGATACAGCAGCCAGCTGTTGAAGCCACATTATTCATTATCCCCCTGTCAGTCCATTCATGTGCTAATCCAGTGACCCTTTACACTGCCAAAAAGTGGCCATATAAATGGGTCAATTAGCTTGCATTGAGTCTTGTTATGTTCGCCTTAACACAACTGTTATGGAGCTGCGATTATGCCACTTGTTTCCAATTCAATTTGAATCAAACCCCAGGAATATTATTAGAAACTCAACTAGGACAACTCAAATACAGGCTGCATCATTATAACACTTGACTAGAGAAACATCATAAACAAGTTGATATGGGGGTCGAGAAATAATATATTTTATAGAGTCCTAATGATACATCTCTTAATTAACTAAGCAATCTATAATCCATATGGCACAGAGTCCTAACAACAAAGACTTTCAGGCAAGAGAGCGCACAGTAGCTTGACCATTGCGCCACAGGGGGTGGGGTGGGGGATATAAACTGGTGAGAACACGTCTATGCAGGGAGAGCTACAGTGCGAGTCGGACAACTCTACATACTGTGTGGCATTTACATCCAAATAGCACCAGGTTTCAGCCATTAAAGAGTAAAGTGACAACGCGAAAACTTCCAAAAATATAAAATACAAATCCAACTGGTTTTAATATAAGCCTCGTGACTACTTCACTCACACATTCCAAAGAGGGAGTAAAGTAAAAAAACTATTTATGTTTGACATGGAGCCATGGATACATTTGGGACTCAATCTTCTTTTCCATTACGCATTTAAAGCCCCAGCCTGGGTCGTGCGGTGCGCAACAAAACGGCTCCAAATGCATCACAAACACGATCAATAATCAGCTGCTTACCTTCTTACAAACTGCGGCGGAGGGAAGCCATAGCCCTGACCTCGGTGCTGGTTGTGGTGGTGCTGGTTTTAAAATACGTTTTCCTCATTGCAGAATTTCTCAAACAACTCCAACTCCACAGCTTTGCCACGAAAACACCCCAGTCTCACCTCGCTGTGTGGTGTCTGCTCTGCACCCCTCCGCTACATTAACCCCCTCCGTTTAAAAGCCTTTTGTCACCCCCCTGCTCTCCGCAAACACACTCGGGAGTTGAGCAAATGAGGAGAAAGCGTAGACGAAGAGCCAACTTAAAGTGCGTAAAGAGATCCACATTTACACATCCAAAAACGAGTGAGCAGACTCCGCTGAAATATTTGAAAATATCCAAAGAAATAAAACAGAAATCTCTCGGAAACGAGGTTACTGCTTTCTGCTCTGACTGAAGAACAGTGCGGACTTTCGCTGCTTGGAATCACGGAGCGCTGGAGTCTCTCTGCTGACCGACCCGCTTTAATCCTGCAGCGAAATCAAGTCACTGTAAATCACATGATCACTTCCGGTGTGAGCTTTCAAAATAAAAAAGACATTGCCAAATGGATTGGAATATTATATTTGGTTGAATAGAAAAGTTATATATAATTATATAACATTATAATAATATAAAGAAATATTTTTGGAAATGGAAATGTTTTTATTTTCTTTTTTAAAACCAAATTAGTATAGAGAACAAAGACATAGCTCAGCTTTGGGGGCAACGCAATTGTGGACCCTTCAGATGTTACTTTAGCTTCTTTATTTGTATTATACTACAATATCAGATGTAAAAAATATTATTTCAACACTTCACTATTAATAATGCATTGGTATATTTGCCTATATTTGGTTCATTTTCTGAACCTTCAACAGCGTTGGGCTTCTATTCTTTAATGTACAGAGAGCGAACATCAATTAAATTCCCTTTTATTACAAAGCTTTTGTTTGAGGGCACGGTTGCTTACTTCCTGTCTTATGGGCCCTCTCTGGTTGACTTGACACACGCTCACACACACACCGACCCTTCTCCCCCCTCCTTCCTCTCTGTATCCCGGTGTGATGTCAGCAAGTCAGCGTCCCAACATTGGTGTAATTAGCAGCGTGAATTACTGGAGTTTTGGCGGGATTTGCATGTGAATTAAACCACTTCCCCGAATCAACTGGCCCATGGACAAGAAGAGAGAGGGAGAGAAAGAGAGAGAGAAGAGCTGCAGGGCTCTGACCTGCATGGGGAAATTGGGAGGTGAGCCCCTGTAAACAAAACAGTGCTGTTTAGCATAAGAAGCGGACATTAGCTGGAGAAGGGACATAAGGCTTACAGACCAATGAAAATCCACTGAATCCAAAACAAATGTGAAGCCAATTTAGTTGGATTTTTAAACTCCAGGAGCCAATTTTCGAAGTGCACCCATGGGCCCTTCAATAGTGTTTTTATTTGTCGGACAATTTATAGACTTTTTATCTTCACGGTCATCTGTATATTTTTCTTACTCTAATGCTGGTTTATTTCTATTTTGAGATGTTCATATTTCAGAATTGTTCTACTATTTAAATTTGTTATTATGTGCAATGCCTTGTTTTGTTTTTTGCTGCTGCAACAAAAACATTTCCCAAATTGGGATTAATAAAGTACATCTTATCTTATAAATTACTACCATCAATGCATATGTAATTGCAAAGTATGTGTAATTATGTTATTAGAGAATGTAGTTAGTTGCATGTTGGGCAATTTGTCACTTTGCCATGCTTTGAAAAGTGATATAGAAGTAAAGCTTCCTTCCCACATTGATATGATTATCAAAACACAGCTGTTGTAAACTATAAGCCAGAAAAAAGCAGGGGGCATATTTTTATATGATCAACACGTGAAGTTAGCTTGACCATTGTGCTGTTTATGCAAACAAATAAACAGCAGAATTGTTCACTAACAGATTGCCACCATATCAGCTATTCTGGGCTCTCAAACACTCACATGACAGGAGCTTCATTATGCTACTCCCCTTCTCCTGTTCCTACAATGAGTGGTAGGAGTGTTAAACAATGTCCTGCTGCTGCTCCACATTTGCATATTTGTGTAACGCAAAATGTGTCAAGAAACAGGAAATATTGCCAAAAGTTTTCTGGCAGTCAATTAAGGCTGAACAGATTTGAGGAAGACTTTTAAAGGCAACTTGGAGGACGGATGGGAGTGGGTTAGAAAGTAATTAAATCAAGATTTGTCTATATTCTTCTCAAAGTGCCCCGCTGCTGCCTTTTGGCTAAACAAGAAATGTGGAGAGGAATATCTTATTTAGTTTTTTAACTTCCTTTGAAATAATATATGTAAAGCTGCACAAGGAAGCATTTTCTTCTGAAAACCGCCAGCAGCTCTGAACGACCTCTTCAGTTTCTAAGGACAGTGCTTCAGTCTTTTTCTCCTTCAGGAACTGTTCCTTCAGACTGAAGCTCTGCTTTTCTTTTTTGTGTACTCCACTCACACATGGCAGGGCCAACTCTTGCTGTGACTTTGTCTCATATACATCTCAACATAAGACCGCGGCCTCTTTACAAACACAAGAATATCAATTACAGCTCGGGCTGTACTTGCGGCCTATCCAC
The DNA here is from genome assembly GCF_902827115.2 of Pseudochaenichthys georgianus. Lineage (NCBI taxonomy): Eukaryota > Metazoa > Chordata > Actinopteri > Perciformes > Channichthyidae > Pseudochaenichthys > Pseudochaenichthys georgianus. The sequence goes on along the minus strand of NC_047507.1, from coordinate 9,825,774 downwards.
AATATTTTCTAGAGGACCCCTAAGTGACAGTGTCCTCAGCTCGGAGCGACCACAGAATGGGTCAATTCTTGTGGGGCCAGGCATTTACCACAATAGGTCATTCCCTTTTTGCCAATAAACTGTTCCTCAACTTGCAGTGAGCTGTTTCAAATGCCCAGAGAGGAGTGCATAAAAGCATAGAGGCCAGCTTGGGGGACATACCACAGATAGCATTGCCTACATGGACTCCTGGCATGCACTAAGAGTCGCTGCTTGGTAATTTTAGACAGTGAGCCAAACAGGTTTACTCCCTTCCCAAGCATGCATAAGCGTATTGAGTTTTTTGTCTCTATCAAAGCACAGGAAGAGATATATTGTAAATACATGTTGCCCCAGGGGCCGGGATCCCTATCTAAAGTATGCAAGTTGTATGGCATCAAAGGATTATATCCTACAAGAAAATTATTCATATTTCACCAGGGAAGGAACTGATGTTTATACTGCATGACATGGTAAGAAAAACACACACATCAATGTGTTTATCTCGATTTGAAAAGTAGCCAACATCCCAACATGGCTTCCTCATCTTTATTTCTCATCTGCTTTTTTAGGAACACCAGTCTCCTCTCCTTTCATGTGGCAAATGCTGATGGCTATCACTCTAGAGTCAACATACGAGGCAGCTGGGACTCACCCCAACAGCTGATAGCTCAGACATGTTGGGAGGGAGGGAGAGAGCCAGCTTCCTCTCCATATAGTTTTCTATCCCCTTGCTGAAGAAGGTTCCTGAGCACTTTCTGACTAAGTATTTACAGTGCTGCAAATCCGAGCTCTAACTGGCTACTGAACTGTGATGCAACTCCTTAAAGGCCCTGTCACACTGTCCCGAAATTGACACCCGATGGACACCCGATAAAGGAAATGTTCAAATTCGGCTGTGATCGTAGCAACATCGGGCCATTCGTGAGGGCATCTAAGCCATCGTATGACCGCCGGTGGAGTTTCTCAGACTCCGGCAGCAACTTCGTGAGCGGCAACTTCGTAAGGCACTCGTGAGGGCATCTTGTCAAGTCGTGTCATCTTCGTGTTATCATCGGTGCATTCGCCCTCACTCTGATCGGGGCGAATGCCCGATGGCACCGATGATAACAAGATGCCCTCACGATGGCCTTACGAAGGGCAAAAATGGACCTTCGCAAGGTCCTTCGGCAATTTTTTGGCATGCCAAAGATTTTGCCACCGCTTACGAAGTTGCTGCCGGAGCCTGAGAAACTTCACCGGCGGTCATACGATGGCTTAGATGCCCTCATGAATGGCCCGATGTTGCTACGATCACAGCCGAATTTGAACATTTCCTTTATCGTGTGTCCATCGGGTTGTTTTATTGCACAACAAAATCATGTAAACATATTATGTAAATAACCCAATTTGTGTTCTGTGAAACTAAAAAGGATATAATATATTATTTTGAAGGAGAGTTGACAGGAAGTTGTTGTTGCTATGGAAACAACATTACGGAGAAAACGTAATATTTTCTACATATAAAGACGGATAAAGAAAAGAACAAAGTCTGAAGATATCAGTACAGTATCGTAGTACTGTAACATAATTGTTTTTGGTACTTTCATTGTATGTCTTAAATGTAATGTAAATGTTGCCTTCGTGTGTGGTTCGGGGCCATCTTCGTGCGAAATTCAGAATTCCATATTCGTGTGTCCATCGGGTGTCAATTTCGGGACAGTGTGACAGGGCCTTTAACCAAAGGGTCTAAAACTCAGGCGGCCATGATTTTGAGGGCGGGGTTATATTATCACACCATTTCATTCCTCAGCAACCTGACCTGTGTTGGACAACGAGCATAGTGTGGGTTTTCTGAGGGTTCACTGAAGAAAGAAAGTCCTGCAATCTCAAATACATTTGAGATAAAAGGAAGAAAAAGACAAGTGATACAACATGTTGCCTCATTAACCACAAAGCAGATTGTTAACTAGTTGAATAATAACTTATTTAACTAGAAGTAACAGCTTTCCAACATGACAAGAGAGGTGCTTATTGGCACATACAGAGCCACCATGCAGTCACGTTGTTACCATTAATTCACACTTATAGTTATGCCATAACAGCATCGACACTCATACCACCATACACCTCTTATAGTACAAGAATATTTGAGTGTCTGAACTTTCTGAAAATGAATATGGATAGCTCGCCCATTTTGTGCAGCGATGGATGTTCAGGGGTGACATACAGTAGAAAGCCTGATTTGAACTCACGCTTTTTCCCCACAAGTCAAACAACTAATGTAATTTGTGTTTGAACCGTTTAAAGGGTTGACCAGGTCTCGCCTGTCTCCATGAAGGCAGGATTTTCTTCTCAACATTGAGAGGTGAAAAAAAGTTAATCTTTAATTGCTAGATTATTTGCTACAGACCAACACATCAAACTACCAGGGCATTAAACTCACTGAAGGGCACACTGGAGACGATGTGGAAGTTGTTGCCAACCACTGCAGATAATCCTGGTAAGTGTGTTTGCTTACCTGCTGTTGGATAACGGTCCTTCCGCTACATTACAGGTGAAATGATTCATGTTAACACTCGCATACAGTTACAAAGAAGAGGAAGCAGCTGCCAGTTAGTATAAAGGTTCACTGATTTCCCCAAACCATTGAGTGAGAGCAGAGTCATTCTGAAGACACATTGACCTCCTCTCTACCATGAACAAGCAGTACTTTGGCTCAACTACGCTGCCCAGAAAGCAGATTTAGTGTGACAATACCGGGGGCTCACTATGGGTCCTCCACCCAAGAGCCCCTCTGTAGCCATGTTCCCAACAGATAAGTGGCCATTATTCACCCCGTGTTGAACATTAACTGGATTAATTCTGCTTGAGCTGAGGGGTGAAATTGTATTTGTCCAAAGGGAGGGAAATGGCAAGGAAATGAGCAGAGTAGCCAGCCTGGCTGAAATTCTAATTAGCTTGGGGGTTCGTTAACACACAAACTCAACTCTTGCTGCAGAGACTTTGCGGGTAGGGAGGCCTGGGTAAGCTATTAAGCCAATGAAGGGGAAAAAGTAGGAGACAGAAAAAAGAAAAAGAGAAAGAAAGAGGAAAGAAGAAATAATATGGACACTTAGTTTCACGAATAAGGCTTATGGCAAGGAGGTGACCTTGTGGAGTGACTCCTCAAGGGGACTGGAGTTATGTTTTGCCCCTTCTGGCCCACTTACACAAGGGCTCTTCAGCACCGAGAGAAAACACACTCTGAGCCCGCTACGCTCGTCTACCCATTAGACCATCCATCTCCAGTGTAGACAGCACTCTCCAGGGCAAAGCAGCTCAATTTCCAGCGGTCTGTGCCCAACAATGGTGGTTTGTCAATGAGCGTTTCTCATTCGTACTGTACATGTGGATTCTGGTTCAAATCATATCTAGGTCATGCTGGTCTTAGAAAAAGGGCGTTCTAAGGTTTAAAAAATACTTTAGTGGACACAGTGGGATATGAGGAGTGGCAAACAAGACACAGTGAGTTATTAGTTTTGACATTATTAATATTCCTGCGTTCGTACCTTAGAAAAATAGAGAGGTTAAGAAGAGATGATCTAGCTGTCTAAGTTCAACACATCCATCTGTGCTGAAATGCAATCTCCTTTAAAAAGAAGTTGCGAGTAATGCACAAGAACCTCTCTCCTCTCTCCCAGCAACACAGCTCTGATGCAGAACGATCTCGTGGCTCTATGAATGAACCACCCACCTCCGAACATCCCACATTCAGCAGCCGGCAGCACATTTCTCTGACTCAAATCTCTCATTGAGCCTCCACTGATGTTCCTCTTCCTTGCCTTGTCTTCATGACCCAGATGAGTGTGTGGGTGTCGATACTGATTTGCTGACGCTCTCGCTATCCTTTCCACTCTCTTATAGTGTGGGTTTATGTTTCATTCACTACTTCACTCAATCAGCTGAACCTCTTATGACTTACTTCTGGTCCTTTGTCTGCAACACATCATCTTGCTACCCTTGCTCGCGGCCTGACCAGATATTTAATCATTATTCATGAGCATTGGCATCTTTATTTGCTGGACCACAATTGTGGTGTGTGGTATACAATCTTACCACTTGTGTCAGGAGGCAAGCCAACACAAAAGCCTTTATGTGGAGTTTAAGGGTTTGTATTCAATGTTCTTTGTAAAGACGCCAGGTAAAACCATGTATCCATTTGGGTTGAAAAGAGAAAGAAAAATATGTGAATGTGTGTTTGGCTTTTAGCCTTGAGAGTAGGCCTGAGGCTTAGTGTTTTTGTAGTACTTCCATGAATTTTAAAACCAAGCGATAAAAAGAGATGAAAGTAAAGGAAAAAGAAACAGATGATATGTCAGGTAGGAGCAGAGAAACCTGCAGTGAAATAGATTATGAAGACGGCATTTGTCTGTATTTGTAAAAACATCCTATACCAAGGGCGAGGTTTGAACTCCACTTTCTCTAGAGGTCTCCTAATGATTTAAACTCAAACTTGTAAGTTAAATAAACCCAAAAACTCAGCTCTACCACGTTTAAATATTTAGCTTTAGAGGGGCAACAGACAGACAGCCTGATCGATCCACTCTGGAACAAAGAAGAAAAAGGTACAGGGTGCTCTCTTTATTTTTGTATGCAAATTTGCCATCAACACATTTCTTTTAACGCACTAACGGGAAGTCTGAGTTTCCAATCCTTAAACCAGGTGTGTTGTGTGTTGCTTTGGGTAATGTCATTATCAGCCACAAACATACATGAATATGAGTCATGATAGTAAATTAGGAGTAAACCCATTGTCCTATTCATAACCAACTGTATTTACAGACTGGCAACATGTTTGTGATGGGAAGGACAGCACTGGCTTTTATTAAAGCATTTAGCCTTTTCCGTTAGAGCATTTAATTAGCCACTGAAACTTGAAGGATGAGTTAGCTTCACATCAATGACAGATCAGACGGATCAGACAGACAGATCGAAAGCATACTTATGTATAGTAAGGTTCACACGATACAGGGCATATTAACACATTGGAAAATAAATTAAATGTAACGTGTACATTTTGTTTAATCACCTATAATGGTTTTATGGTTAAACAAACCTGATCACATTTAAAGCTTCTGAAAACAGGGTTCCAAATCTTAAATGTGTCTCTATGACATTTAGAATTCATAAATGTGGATCTACCAAAGGCAATGTTTGAAAAGCAAGAATTATCTATTGAGTGTTATGCTCAGCCAATCTGGAATGTTTGAAGGGGGTAACGTAAACATATACTTTTTTTATTTTATTTTCCCAACTGAGCCCATCGCTTTTCCAACCTGAGAGAAGAGCACGAGCAAAAACACTCAATTCTCTCATGAGATAAAAACAAAACAAAAAGGTTCTTCGATTGGATAGTGCGTTCAAACAGGACCTGAATGCTATTAGTTACTAGATATGGAGATGTCCGCCAAGACAGTTTCCATTATTGAAAAATAATAGTTGTATCTGCCCCCTAAATCTGAACGGTTTTCCAGTACTGTCTGAGCTACATTTGAACAAACCGAAAAGAACACATAGCATCTTTAGTGAATACAATAAGCTGAGTGAGTACTTTCCAGGACCTATTCCAATTTCATTTAGAAAATAAGGAAAGGCTTTTGGTATAGCTTCCGTGCCCTCAAAGGTGGCCTCATAGCAGAAAGTTTCACTTACATAGAGAAACACTCAAATGTATCAATGCTATGCACAACTGGAAACTTTAGAGTGAAGAGCCTTCCCTCTGTATAGTTCAATTTGCCCCTTCTCACCCCAATAATCCAGCTCAGCGCTTCTCAATAGATAACATCTCCTGGGGCAATTGTGTTTATATGAAGCAGGTTATTGGAGAAAGAAAATAAATGAGATGCACGAGAAAGAAAGAAATTATCTCAGGATGAGGTCATGTTGTAGTCTAAATAATGAACAGCTGAATCCAAGAGAATAAATAAGGAGATTAGACTCAAATCAGATACAGACTAAGCAAAAAAAAACGGAGTCACTTAAGCTAATAGACTTGTAAACCACAGAGAACATACTGAAGCCTACCGCGACTCTTCAAAGGTCTCATTTGATGCAATAGCAGTGTTTCATCTGGATTCCTTTCAGGTTTCAATTTAATTTCCCCCTTATTTCATCTTGTTACACGGTTTACCCAAACAAAAGCGGATGAATGATGAGCGGAACACACACACACACACACACACACACACACACACACACACACACACACACACACACACACACACACACACACACACACACACACACACACACACACACACACACACACACACACACACCCACACACACACACACACACACACACACACACACACACACACACACACACACACACACACACACACACACACACACACACACACACACACACACACACACACACACACACACACACACACACACACACACACACACACGTCAATAAGGCCACTGCAGCCCTCTCCCTACAGGATCTTAAAGGCCGGTAGAGATTATAGATTGGAGGAGATATTGCCATTCCCAGGACGTGAGAGTCTGTCGTTGTGTTTTATCACCGGACCGATAGAGACGGTGAACCCGGGGCTTTATTGACAGATCGCTCCCGAGAGCTGAGACTTTAGTCAGCAAACACACAAGGACAGACAAGGCTCTGGAGAAGCTGCGGGAGGAGGAGTGAGTCACATTGAGCAATCCACACACACAGACAAATCCCATTAAGAAACTTTAATCAAACGGAGGTCAAACTTTCAGAGCGAACTCATCTCCGGGCAAAGACTGTGTTTCAATGCATCACTTCTCGTGCCTTTTAAAATGCCCTCTGGATTAGTTTTAAACACCGTTTCTGAGAAAACCTCTTCACAAGATAGTCCCATGGAAATTCCCCACTTACTTCTGCTCCCCCACGTTCCCCATTCAAAGCATGGCCCATTAGGAAGCAATGAGAGAAAGAGAGCAGTGCCATGAGAGAAACTAAATTACCCCGGCCGGCTGCTGTTTACACCAGACCTGGCCTGCTGCTTGAGCCGCTGTTTATTTGAACTGTGAACCTCCATATGAGGTGTGTGTGAAAGGGAAAAGTGTAAGGGTGTGTGTGAGAGAGAAAGAAAGAGAGAGCATGTGTACTGCGGAGGCCAGGGGGAGGGAACTGTTCCACACAAAACCTAGTGTGTCGCCCTCTGATTTCTTTCACACCTCTCTTAACACGCTTTTCACAGTGTATTTATTCGCCCCGCGGGCTCCTGGCTCTCCTCGGGTTCTTCGGGCCACAGACGGGCCTCTGTGCTGCACCACTCAGGCACAAGGAGGCCCAAAACAGACCTCTTACACCCCCTGTAGAGCTCCAGACACAATAATGTCCTTCTGCTGACCCACATATGACATCACAGCCTGGTTCTCTCACATGCACATATAGCACATCCACACACTATTACTCAAAGAACATACAGACATTGTGCTCCGTACCATGCACACACGCGTGCAAATTAACAGGAATGCGTGCAATTGTATGCTTATTTTGTATGTATGGCACTCTAAACTCACACACACACACACACACACACACACACACACACACACACACACACACACACACACACACACACTCACACAAACCAGGGAACAGTAAGGTTAGTGTGGGATCGGTTAAAACTGTCCAAGGCAAGAGCAAAGGATAAGAAGACCTGAGCATCAATGCGACCACTGTTTAAAAAGCGCAGACCAACTGGAGGAGCAACCAGGAATATGAAAGGCTGCCAAGAATTCAGACACGAGAACAAGGACACACACTCAGGAGATACACATGTAACACTTCTATGTACTAGGTTGCTTTCAATGAGGAGTAGAAGACAATATAAATAGAAAAAACAATATTAAATGAATATAGCCGGCATTCACACACATGAAATTAGAACACACAATACACACACACATACTAACATGTGTGCACATAGAGCTGGGCTTATCGAAATCCAAGTTGAGTGTATGGAATGACTCTACATGTACCTATCTGAGATATTTGTGTTGCTCTTTCAGGTTCATATATGCGTGGGTGGCTCTGAATCATCAGCACAGCAATTACTGGTCGTAAACGCCTCATTCATTCTCATGGTAAAACTATCAAACTGACAATAAAGATGATATAACTTCACTTTTCATAAGATTCCAAATGTGCGTGAGGCCCGATTATGTACAAGACCACCGGAGAAGTGGCAGCCAAAGTCTGGTTTGAGTTATATGGATAACAAATAAGTGATCATCGGCTTCAGTTTCCTTACGAATATTCACACATGCTCTTGAAGCCATTACATGGACACAAAGAAGAAACCGTGCAGCTGCTGAAGCGTGGAACAGCTAATCACCGTGTATCATTCTTCTCGCCTCTGTCGCTGAGCTCCGCATGTCTCCACATAAACACACGTTTTTACCAGACGGAAACATCTTACAGAGAGATAAAGCAAACACATAATGCTGCACAGTCACACACTGGGCGTGCATGTGTCAAAAAGCACATGGGCAACATCAGTTTCTTAACAAGCTACTGTTTTCTCTCAAATGCATGCAAACCCATCAACCAAGGGTAGCACAACAGAGGGTGACATGCTAATCTGTGAAAAGGCTCCGTCGATATCCTCAATGCTTAATCACATCACAGCCCTGCAGCTCAACTATGTGGTGCCTGCTCTGGCTCTTCTCTGGTATCTGGGGCAGAAAACCAGCCAGTTGAGTAAACTTTGGACAGGAAAGGCTGCTCCGTGTGTCTCAGCTTGTGTGTGTATCTGCATGCCAAGTCTGTGCCAGCCACAAGACTGAAGCTGGCGTCAGAATACATCCCACTGTAGTTTGCTATTCCATTCCTGCAACACACCAAGAGGTTAGCTGAGAGAGGAAGACAGAGAGAAAAAAAGATCATAAAAACAGATCATAAAAGCAACATCAATGGGTGATAGACAGAGCGAGAGAGGGACACACAAAAGGGAGTGTGAAAAGCAGGAGGGCTGGTGAAGACAAAGCTTGAGAGGGAACCATAATGAGGTAAAAAATGCAACAGGGAGGTAGAGCACAGTATCGCCAAGCCCATCCATCTGCAGCCAAGCCAATACATTATTTTGTTCTCCAGAGTTGACCTATGGATTTGTCTTATTGCTAGCTCACCTCTCTGTATGAAAACCACCCAGTGGCGTATGTGGAGGATATTGTTTAGAGTGTATGATGGGCCAGTATAGGGAAACTGACACATGGCTGCTGCAATAGCATCAGCTAATACATAGGCACAGTTTCTATCAATTGCATTGGAAACGCATCATTCAACTGTAGAGGGGAAGTCATTCCAAATCTGTAATGTTGAGTTCAATTTGATAAACCTTTGTGCCATTGACAACTAAAAGATACATCTTAACAGTGGTATACTTTAAGAGACCCAGAGAGCCCAAAACAGAAACAAATCTATGGTAGCTTATTACAACACAGTCTCATGGCATTTCGTGTTATAGTCACAAAATGAAATTGATTCGTGTTCACCAACACGATTTCGCCATTTTTTTCGTGTCACACAGAAAGATTTTAAAAGCGAAGTATTTATATTGGTAGTATGTTTTGTGGCAGCACCAAATAATAACAAATTAGAAGGAAAAAAAGATGACAAAAAATACAGATTTCAGTATTCTGAGGCTCTGAGCCTCGCGGACGGCAAAAAACTCCGACATTATACAATTTAAAATAAAAGGGATAGGGTTGGCTTAGGGTAAGATATTGAGTGAGAAAATGTTTTTATGAACCACACAGCCTCTGGTATTCCAAGACCCGACCGGACAAAAAGACGTGGTGCAGGCACGAAACATACTACCAATAGAAATACATTGCTTTTAAAATCGTTCTGTGTGACACGAAATCAATAGATTAAATTAATTCCGTGACTATAACACAACATTACGTGAGACTGGGTTGCTTATTAGCCGTGTTGCACTATGATCGTCTTTAACATCCTCTGTGTGACCCGCTCAATATAATGAATGTCATTTGTAAACATTATTAATAATACAGTAGTTAATGGTTTAACAAACTTCTTGAAAAAACGTTATTCATTCCTTTAGCAACAAAGCTAACTAGCTTGTTGTAGGAGGTGAGTTAGTGGCTGTCTTCTTTTTCTCTTTGTTTTATTATTGGTGTTTTGTCGTATGTTTTATCCTATGTATTACATGCTGCCGTTTTATGCCTTTTATTCTACATTTTATAGTTGTATTGTGAATTGTGTACTGTACTGTAAAGCACTTTGTACATCCGTGTTGAGAAGGGTGCTATATAAATAAAGTTTTACTTACTTACTTACTTTACTTGTTAACTATTAGAAAGGTTGCTAGCTCGGAAGGACATTGTTCCAATGTTCAAAGGGCATTGCAAGCATTCATCCATTCACATCATGCCATCAAATTAATAAAATGACAGGACAGACAGCAAATAGTATTATTAACAATAGAGGGATTTCAGATACGGTCTGGCCATGTTCCTGGGTGGGTAGCAATTTAGCTGGTAGCTAGGGGCAATGCTATTACTCCAACAGCCCGTTATTTCAAAACCTCAATAGCTCAAAGACATTACCATCAGACTGAAAGCCTATTAGTCACACAAACACTCATTCCTACTCGTAACAAAACCAAACTAATGAAGGCAATATAGACAACCATGGGCCGAGTTGGTTGGGTTTCAGAGCAAAGGATGTATTTGGGGTAATGGCCACTTTCTGATGTCGCTGGGCTTAATCCCTTTGAGTCTTCAGTCAACATGGCCAATGGCCTGTTTTCCGCCTCAAAGAGGACCACTAAACATAGAGATCTAAAAGAAACCTGGCTCTGATCTTTATTGATCATGAACTACTTTACATTTAACTGCTGTGGCTGACCCTGCCTGTCCATCTGATTTTCCAAAGGCCACAGATCAGAGCAGCACTTTGCCATGCATGGTGAACTTTATTGATTAGACATAAAAATCAAGAATCAACTGACTACTCCAACGGATCCTTTTGGGACAGACTTTCATTTTCTCAAACAATGTCTAATCAATGCTCTGGTCGAGTCAGCCGGTTTAAACAAGAATAATCCCAAGCTTCACCACATCTTAATTGGAAAATGAAAAGATAGAAGTATAGACATAAACAATAGGTTAGAGATGTCTCCCATGTTGGGAAGCGGATATGAGAGAGCACCATTTTTTGATGACATAGCAAAGATCTTGGGGTGCAGACAGCACAGCCTGAACAACACATGAACTCCTCGCATCTGGGACATATTTAGCCCCATGTGCAATGTATTACATATTTCTGGAAACGAAGCCACGCTCGAGTCTGTGATCTGTTGATGGGAGTGTATTCCCGTTGTTCATGGTTTGGGTTGTCGTGACCTCAGATAGGTAAGCAACGTACTTCTGAAAAGGAGCTGGCACAGAATAAAGGGTGAAGAAGGAGTGAAGACAGTCAGGCTTTAAAAAGAAAACAGAGGTTTAAGAGAATCAGATATAATTGGAGACAACTGGAAGACCACCAAAATACTGCTCACAAATAATCAATTGCAGCTCTTCCACAAGCAGGCTCTTCACACTCCCAGAATGCTCAGCTTTAAATGACGGGTTTAGAGCAGAGGGGTGAAATGTGTCACCCTCATGGTCGGCAGGCTGGGTAAACCTTTGATCATCAACTTGAGGAGTCCTGGCACTGCACTGACCTTCAACTGGAAGAGGACACTGAAAAATGGGTAATAACAACTGCTGATGGGCCCTCGATATCCCCATGCTTCACATTGTTATGCTGAGCTAAGATAACCAACTAGCTCTAGTTTCAGATTCAAACAGACAGACATAAGAGCAGCTCCTAATTCTTGGCAAGAAAACGAAAAGCACATTTTACAAAATGTGGAAAAAAGATTTAGCTCAAAAAAGATCATACTGCACATTACTTATTATGCATTCAAAAAATAGCATTCCTCACTTATTCCTCACCCCTTTGAAGCTCTAACATTACAATAATAAGATACTCCTCTCCACTAAACCATCAAAACTTGAGATTTTACCCATTCTTACATTTCAATCTTGGAATAACTTTACCTTTGCTGTGCTGCAGCATGAATAATCACAGAGACCTTACAACGTTGACGCTTAGTTGATCTTTCTGGGGGAAATGCCAAGTCGTGGGACTGCTACCAATACGAGTTGTTTTAGTTAATGTTCATCTATGATTGTTAAAAGTTAGAAAACAATTGCAAAGTGCTTTAGACAAAAGAAGCACCTGGGGCAGTGAGATGCCATTCTGAAAACAAAGGCTACATCAGGAAAGTATTAATTTATCCATCTCTGCTGGAAGAAAACTATAATGTACTTTCTTAAAATGGCAGGGTACATACAAAAATGTGTACTGATGATAATTAACAAAAATAGTATGAGTTTATAAAGACTGCCGGTGTCTTCCACGGACCCAAAGCTGCATTTAACCCGAATAGTCAGCACACACACACCTGCAGGACATGGCTTTAATAAAGATAGTTAACATGAAGCTATGAGATGGCCCGCCAAGCCCTTGTCAAAACCTCATTCAGCCTCTGTTTTGAGTCAGCACCCTAATGGTGGCTCGCTGCCGTGTCCACTGGCTCTCTAGGCTGAATGCTGAGCAGCTGAGTGGCGGTGAGGCTACTGGCCAAGCAGCCACTTGTTCGGTCTGCAGGGTTAGACAGCCACATCTGGTCTGCCTGCACCCACTTAAAGCTCCACCATGGTCTACTGTTCAGCCAAACCTCAGAGGTCAGACACACAACCAGGGAACGGCGGTGTGTGTTTCAGTGTGTGTGTGTGTGTGTGTGTGTGTGTGTACACCCCTAACCCTCTCATACAGCCTACAGGAATAGGAATTGGTTGTAAATGATAAACAGTTGTGCTCTGCTCTAAATAAATATAAGCTTTTCATTCAGAATTTCAGATTAAATATTGCTACTTGAAGGATTTGGATTCATGTGGGCTAGGTCGGGGTAGAGGAGAATAAAAAGGAGCCGGCACCGAGCATTGTTGTAAAACTGGAGCTATCAATGCAGCTCTTACTCATCAAGGTGAGATACTACAGGTTCCTGTCCTTAAGATTTTTCACCTCCAACCCATTTGTCACAATGCAAATGCCAGCACCTGATGTCATAAAGCTGCTGTAATGAGAGACACTAGCATGCAATAGCTTTATATGGAGCACTCGTGAGTGAAAATAGGACAACGAGCCCATCATATCTGCCATAAAACCTGCATCTTAAATCGGTTGCTGGCGATGATCATTGCTGAGGGTAATTAGCACGAGTGGTCGTGTCTTTGTGTTTGAGTGATTCACATATCACATGACCCAAGCATAGCTACGGTAAGAGATGACATGACTGTGACAAAGACCGGGCTCTTCTTTGTGTTGTTAGATCACCCTAATAAGACTTCTCTGATGGTAGTGCCTTAAACATAATACATAACATGACTAATCACTCTTGTGTATAGACATTGTGACTTGGATTTATTGCGTTTGTAAATGTTACACTTGTGAGAGACATGTGACTCAAACGGAAGGAAACAAGACAACACAAATGGCTGATGACATTCATGACGAGTGATTCAAATCATTAATAGAGGAGCACCCGATACAGATCCGTTGTTGATCTTCAAATCAGACTGAAAAAAGAGGGGGGGAAAAATAACAACATGGCAAGCTATTAACTTTGACAAACTTCTAACAAGGGTGAAAAGCGTGTAATGTAACGGTAAACGTGTGATGGACGCGGTAAGGCTGGCGCAGCTTCTCACTGATTTAAGTTATTTCTGTATATTAGTGAAAAACGATTAGCGACATGTTCAATGTGTTTTTTAATATCTTTAGATCAAAAAGCAGGGACCACAAGCACATATTTAAAAGACAAAAGCAATGTTATGTTGAGGTGCATTAGAAATAATCATTTAAAAAAAGAGTGTTTAATTACTGCTGCAAATATACAGCAGCTTTTTGTATGGTGGTAGGTTGGTAGCAACAATATACAATAATCTATCCGCCCAAAACATTTATTTGATCACTTTCCATCAGGTCCCACATGTCAGCTGTCTACTTGTAAGTGGGACTGTGCTGCACAATATTTGGCTACCAATCAGCACCTATAGTATTTGAACTTGTATTAGTATTGGCCTGCTTCCATGGACCTCTTTACCATCATGCAAACATACCATTTAGAGGAGCAGGCTAAAGGCCATAATTACTTTGACATTCGAAAAATACCCTTTCATTTATCAGAATTGGACTCTGTCACTGCACAGATTGTAAACAATTAAGCCAGGAAGCAGGTGGTGACTGATGGCAGACATTAGATATGGCATTGAAAGATACATAAGCAAAGTATGGCATGTGCTGTATTCAACTAAACATGTAATAGGAAGGATGCAACACGGTGGTCCTGAAGGGCAGTGCTTCAACAAGCTGCAGTGAAGGATGTGTTTTGTCCACAGCGGGATATCAGCTGGCTATCACGGTTCAGTTTATTTTTGACTTTGAAGTGCGAGCCTACAAAAAAAGCTGCAGGTGGTTGCATCTTTGTTTTCTTGTGTCAGATTGAGGTTATCCAGGATGCTTGGAGGAGAGATATTTGCCATGTTTGTGCCTGCAGGTGCACGAGAGAAACGGCTTTAGTGATTGACTTTATGATAATTGCAAGGGGAGAGCGACAGAGTGCTCAGTTGAGAAAAGTAAATAACATGACTGAGAAGCGGTGATTTGCTTCCAAATGCATCCATCTCAGCGTCTTTCATTAACCGAGACCACCTTCCTGCCGTGCAGAAGCACACGCAGAGCAATAAACACATGAATACGTAGAGATGGACGCTGGGAAATTGGATGAGTCACAAAACACTCCAGGGGGTTAAAGGAGAGAAGTGACAAGTGTACCTAATATCGACTTGAACGCTAATAATAATAATAATAATAATATAGAACGCTGTGTTCCCTGTGAGGCTAACGGGAGGTTAAACTAGGGTTTGTTCCCAACAACGTCAATTTTCTCTGCTGGAGTCGTGCAGCCCACTACAAAGTTCCTCCAATGATTTAGTGAGAGAAAACAAACTGATTCAAGGAGGAACAGGGGAGTTTTGAGTGCATGTAATCATATGTTGTGTGTGTAGGAGGGGGAGAACTCGGTGTGCCAGATACCAGAGCCTCTAACTGTATTATACAGATTAATTAATAGCCTGAATCTGTTTCCTATTATCTCTGCATGCTTGTTGTGGATGGGGTTCTTCGGCCACACGCGGCGCTGTGTGGGGGGTGCGGTTTGCTCCGATTACATTAGAGCTGGGCCACAAGGGGATTGTTTTAATGACCAAAAAACTCAAACTCAACAAATATCTCCATGACGCCCCGATCGCCCACAGCAACATCCTCTTGCAGGTCGACAGGCTGCAGAATGAAAATAAGTGAAACGCTCTATTAAAAGGTGGGGTAGGTAAGTTTGAGAAACCGGCTCGAGATCGCTAGAATTTGAAAATACACAACCGGAGAAAATCTGCCACTTCCTTATAGAGCCCCTCCTCCAACACACACGAACGCGCACATGACCAATGAGGGCACGAGATAAGTTTGTGCCCCGATGGAGGCTGACAGGCAGGTAGGCCACCCAATCCGTTTAGCCGGCCCGGCTAAACGGATTGGTTGTACTTTTTACAGTATTACGGCTTCTACAGATGAAATGTTTTTATGGATTTTTTGTCAAAGCACTTCAGATATTCATTGCTATCGGGATGTTAAGAGCATTCCATGAAATATAACAAAAAGGGTATCTCGAGCCGGTTTCTGAAATGTACCTACCCCACCTTTAACCATAGACAAACACAAGGTGCATCCAGGAAGTGCCTCCTTCTGGAGTGTTTTGTGGCAATGGGATGTAGCGGAAGTGTGTGTATGAATAAAAAGGCAGAGCGGGGGTTGTCAGAAAGCAACAAGTTGGAGGTCATTGTCCAACTTCAAAGGAGCCACCCTTCCCCCCCAACCCTTCTGACTTTATGTGGCGTTTAACGATGCAGAGGCAGACAGACACCGTTGAGGTTCTGGCAGTGTGTAGGTTTCACGGCTATGGTCTCCTCTTGGTTGGGAAAGGCACCGGCTCCGATGGGGAGATGGATGGCTGGGGGATGGGCAGAGGAGGAGGGGAAAAACAACTTTCTCCATTAACTAACATTGGCCTGAAGCAAACAGTAGGGTCCTTTTCTGCTTCCAACTGGGGGTAGGGGGTTAAAGGCAGTGGCCGCTTTTACACCTCGATGTCACCAGTGCTGTGTGTGTGTTTGGAGAGACAGAGGTAAAACGATAAAAGAACTTTGCAGCCGTGAGAAAAAAGCAGACCGAAAGAGAAGGAAGAGGAAAGAGACAGAGCTGATAAGAGAGGCAACACTTTTGGTTGTATTTTCAAAAGAAATCAGCTTTGGGGACACAGTGGTGGGCGTTAAAAGATTGGGGCCTTCAAAAGGAACAAAATGGGGCTATCTTATCTGCAGTTTGGGCTCTGTTACAGACTGTGGGAACATCGAGGGGTGGTCTGAAAATCACTGTTTCCAGAGAGGGAAATCTACCATCTGAGCCTTAATAACAGGGGTCCTCAATTAAACCCAGGTCACTGATAGGCCAGACCGCAGGGCGCTAATCCTCTAAAAATACATAAACAACATGTAAAACACCAGCGACCTTTTTCTAGCCTGCAAACATGGAAGACATTCATTAATTGTTTTAGTAATGCATTTGTCTGAGTAAAAACACACACACACACACACACACACACACACACACACACACACACACACACACACACACACACACACACACACACACACACACACACACACACACACACACACACACACACACACACACACACACACACACACACACACACACACACACACACACACACACACACACACACACACACACACACACACACACACACACACACACACACACACACACACACACACACACACACACACACACACACACACACACACACACACAGGGTTTGGAAGTCATCCACATACTGCCGATAATTTTAGTTACATGTGCATGTTTATAAGCATTGGCATTTAATTGTCTGCTTGTGTGAATGTGTGTGTGTGTGTGTGTGTGTGACTCTTGTAGCAGGGTTTATGAGCTAATTAAGGTCTGGCCAGGACTGGAAGGCTGGTGATAAGGCCTGTCTCCGGCCCTCTCATTAATGTTACACGCTTCACTGGACACACACACACACACACACACACACACACACACACACACACACACACACACACACACACACACACACACACACACACACACACACACACACACACACACACACACACACACACACACACACACACACACACACACACACACACACACACACACACACACACGTATAATAATCGTTACAAAACCCCACTCTGAGTCATAACTCTCTGTCATGTCACAGTCTGGTACAGAAGCAGTATTAGTATTTAAAAAGGTTTGAAGCATGTCTTTCTACAGCTGCTCCAGCCAGCATCTTTCTCCATCTTTCTCTCTCCATCAGTCACTTGTCATCTTCCACCAAATTCTATAATTGTCCTCTCATTTCTGCTCCATATTCTGTTGTATTTGATCACTGCGGTTTGTCATCGCTGACTCACTTATATTGCTTCACAAATCAGACCCAACGCTTCATGCAAACTCGTATTGTGAAAGAGACATGTCATAACCTCTACATTCAGTGTGAAAAAGCACATCATATATGTGTATGTTTCTTTATGGCATTCCTTTGGGTATAGATTTGGCAAAACATAGCAGAAGGAGACACGGATCACAGACTCCCGGAAATCAATGTTCAAAGCATTAGTGGCGGAGAGAGGCAAACACAAAGATGGTAATACAGCAGCAAGACATCAGGAAATACATTGTTAAGATGAGGAGGAAGAAGAGCTTGCAGCAATGGAGGAGAAACGAGTTACAGGGAGTAGGCTGCTCTGCTGGAAAGATTCATGACTTGTTTGGAAACAGACCAATCTGCAGACGAAACCGAGCCAAAAACACACACACACACCAACACACACCGGCATCACTATAGTGACCTCCACTACCCCGAACATGAAAAACCGAAAGCGCCATACAGGCACACTTAGCTACAAGCTAACTAGCTAGTGGAGCATTTAACAGTCAGATATTTCCCTAAAGTGCTGTTAAACCGATCAGATAGATATTGGAAGTCCAGAGAAACCCAATGAATGTTTGAACAGATAGGCAATGTTGTACAAAACACTTTCATTAAAAGGTTTACAAGACACATGGGCGGATGAGCTGACAAACATCACATCAAGTCATGGATGGGACAAAGGCTAGCGATGTATCGTATTTGCTCTAAATGCCAAACATTGACTGATGCCCATTTGAAGTATTGGACGGGTTATACTATTTGTAACTGGCCCAAAAATAGAAAGCCATTTGGAACGAAATATTTAGCATCTTCTTCAATGAACTGAAAACCCTAGGCCACATTTAAAAAAACGATTATGATAGAAAAAGCATTTAGTTTATAGAAAGCTCTAAACAGTCCATTCTATGGCTTAAAAGCAGAACATGTGAACAAAGAATTCTGGAAACTCACTTGTCCCACCTAAAGAGAATTATCTTTACCTTTAATGATTAATTGAATAATGACTGTGTGGTGGGATGAACACACACAACACAGAGATGACTCGGTGGAAAGTCATACAAAGAGAGGAGAGTAAGAGCGGGATCCGTCGTTCCTGTCCTACTTTCCACCACAGTTCTCCTTCTCTCTCCCAGCTCCAGTCTTTTGGGAGCGATCAGTGAAAACTGCCTGTCAGCAAAATGTTGTATATACTGTACAATGTACAGTATAGACAACATTTTGCTGACAGGCAGTTTTTCACTGATTAGGGGAAGTTTTGGATTAGGAGGGAAGAGCACTGGATGTACAGTGTACATCCAGTGCTCTTCTCTCTTCTCTCCTCTGCAACCCCATCAAGGACAAGGAACATACATGTAATCTTCACTGCACATACCAATTTAAAGGATTTATAGGCTGGCACAAAATAACATCTAAATCCATTACCAACAATTAGCTCACGCCTCCAGATACAAAAGGCTATATAAACAGATGAGTTTCAGAAGAAGAGATTCTTTATAATTCACGGATGAAGAAAACCATCAACAGTACTTGTGTCTACATAGAGGTGTGTCATAGTTGGATTTTAGGGTTGAATGAGAAGTTTAATCTCCATCTAGAGACGGGTGTAATAAGGCGTGCAATCACATGTAGAGACACAGCAGATTCCTCTGTTCATCTACAGTTTGCTGATGTTAACCCACGTGAGGGCAGATGTCTGTGGTAGAACGCATCGAAAGTGGAATGTCAAAGCTCTGGGAATGTGAGCTGAATAAAAATATGTCTACATCTCATTGGAGTGGGCTTTGATTGGTTGTATCACTGCAGTATAACACAGACAGAAAGAAAAAGGGACACAGTCCAATGATCGTGGACTATTTCACTTCGCCGTTGATTTCACAACAAATATGTTCCTATACCCTAAAAAGCCATACAAATACATTGTTTGGATATTTCAGGCTGTATGAATGAATCGGCCTCTGCACATACAGACTTATGCAAGGAGGGAGTGGAGACACATGTAAGCCATTGTCTTCTCTGCACACTGTACTGTGTGTGCGCCATTGACAAACTGACAGGCTGACGTTTCAGTGTACTGGTGACAGCGGCGGAAACCGCAGGACAGCACGACTTGTTTACTGCAGGGGAGGAATTCACCATTTGTCTTGATTCCATCATTGCTGCGTGTGTGGTTGTGGAGAAACAGAGTCTTGTGCATAACCAGCCTGTCATACTGAACAATAGGTTGTTTTACAAAGTCCTGCCACCCCTGGTCTGGAGACAGAGACAGAATGTAGGTAAAAATGTGTGTGTTAGTGTGCGTGTGCGTGTGCGTGTGTGTGTGTGTGTGTGTGTGTGTGTGTGTGTGTGATGGGGATACAGTGGGTGGTAGGAAGAGACAGATCATCTGTCAAAAGTTCCTGTGTGTAAATATGTGTGTGAATGTTTGTGTGTGTACTTTGAAATGCAGGAGCTTGTCAAAAACTATGTTGTGTGTATGTGTTTGGATCATCCAAACTTCTATGCGTGTGTGTGTGTGTGTGTGTGTGTGTGTGTGTGTGTGTGTGTGTGTGTGTGTGTGTGTGTGTGTGTGTGTTGTGTGTGTTCTCCCTGGCATGATGGAGCGGGTCTCGTGGCCGTGCCAAGGCTGCGGTTATTCTCCAGCCAGAGGCAGAGGAGCACAGATACTTCATTATGGCCTCATTCATCACTCCTGGGACAGCTTGGCACCGCTCGCACCCCCCACCCCCCCCCCCCCTCCTCCTCCTCCCACCTCCCCCTAACCTCGTCCCTTGCTCCTCTCTATTTACAGCTGCATAAGTTCATGGCTCATAGCATCTCCTCTACCTCGTTCACTTCATCTCCCTCCCTCAGTGCGATGTTCCCTTGTGCTTGTTACTCTTCTTTCCTCTGGTCAGATACACCCCTCTCGCTCGGCTGCTTGCTTGCCTCGCTCCAGTGTTCCCCCCGCTCTCCCTTTACCTTTTTCTAAGCTTAAACCTTAACCCTCTTTCTCTTTTTTAATTAACTCTCTAATCCTCTGTGTCCCTTTGTCTTGACCCACCCTCCCATGCTTTCATTAACTTCCTCACTCCATTTTCCCCCTATCTTCCCATAAATGCGGCTCATTTATCATTCCCATTCTCCTCTTCCTAAAACTGATTAGCCGTCTGGTTTGGCATGCATGGCAGTAAAAGCAGATCGACTGATGCATAAATGTGTGATAAGAAACAATTTGATATTTTGGTAAAAATACTTTCTTTCCAAGTGTTAGATGTCAATACCACTCTCATGTGAGGGGTTGATTAGCATAGCATAGCATTGAGACTGTAAGCAGAGGGAAACAGCTAGCTTAGGAAAGACAACTAGCAACCTAACCAAAAGTACTTTGCAGATGAATAAACTGTTGTTCATTAAGTAACATAACTTCCTCTGAAACAACAAATTTCTGTTTGTGTACGGATTCAACAAATATTAAGCAATATGTTTTAAAGATGTCGGTCGGCTAATGCTAACATGGTTTCCCGCCATTTTCTATCTTTTTGATAGGCTAATCTACGCAGCCCCTGCCTTTAGCCCCATCTGACTTTTCAAATAAATCAAATAAGCATAATCCCAAACTTGTTTTTGCTTAAAGAGGTTGAAGTGATGTTTGCTTTTACCATATTTAAAACATGGGAAAGCATCACTGTTTTTCATGGCATAAAAAGTAGAAAGTGGAGCCTGCAGCACATAATCTAATGCTTTGCCATTTACAGTACTTTTCCTAACCCTTTGAATCTGCACTATGCGTGCTTGTGTGTGTTTGGACCACACGAGAGGAGAGCCTACCTGCTGTCCCATATGGTTAGCATTCAGCCTAATTAATGCTTTTGTTGCCCCACAAACTGGGTGTATTACCACAAGTGCTCCCTGAAGTCCTGTATTTATGGCAACATGGCATTATAAACAAGGATAAAAGGAGAGCAGAGACAAGTCTAAATTCTCTGCACGTCACCATAGAGACAGAGGAAAAGTTCCCAAGCAACACAGCAGTTAACCAGCGATGCCAGCTTACATGCCCACGTTACGACCGTAAATAGTGCCACTGTCACGTAATACGCTTGGATTTCTGGACACATATGGACATAGTTACCAATTTAAATGCGTACGTAACACAAAGATTAACGGACATTTCTCTACCTATCTTGCTTTCACCATCTATGACACTGATCAAGCTGACAGTTATATAGTCCACAAAGCACTCATCTGCACTCTCTGTGCTTATCCTACATAGCAGTCATACCTTTGGGACTAGCTCAGGGTGACCTGGGCAGAAGACATATGACACTGAAACATTTACACAAGACCCTGAGCTAACCGGCTGAGGTCAGTGCGGAGAAGCTGCCCTCACAGCCTGAATAACAGCCATGCTCTCCCCTTCCTTTCCAGGAGAACCACATGTACATACAGATATAAACCTGAATGAATCATCAAACATGGTGGAAATGTTATTAACTTAACTAAGAGCATGAGAAAGCATTGCACTTGCTGCAATTTCGTTCATAATTATCCTCCATCAGGACTTTAATGAACAGTGTGGGAGCTGGCACTTCCGCTGCTCTCTGTGAAACCAAAAATAGCTCTGTTTTGTGTGGCGCATGCAGCAGATGGATCAAAAACAAAGAATTTCCGCTGCCAAATGTTCCCCAATTAAACTTTTTCCACAGACAGCAGTGGTGTGTTACAGCGTCCTGTGTTCTTGACCAAACATGATGGAAAAACAAGGGGAGGTGTAGAACCAAATCAAATGAGCTTTTAGCTAATGCTGTGGCTCAGCTGTGTGTCTCATTTTCCTTATTACCCCCCGCAAGAGATGTAAGGCCGCTCTGCATCTCATGAAACTCCAATCCATCTCTTCTTGTCTAATGAATGCAGCGAGACCGGAGGCAGCCGTCAGCTAAATGAACGCTACCCGGGCCACTTTCAAAACAATGTCAAGAGATGGTGAAAGGAGATAAGCGAAGAACAACATCTGGGGCCTCTTTGATCACCGATGACTCTACGTGGGAGAGAAAAGTTAAGAGGGAAGAAATGAAAGACGATGCAGCGAGTCAGAACATAATTCTCACTTGTGTATGTGTTATCAAGGACACAAATGACTCAGAGTGACGCGTCCATCTGCTGTTGAAAATACGGCACAGCCTGGTAAAAACTAATATCCTTCTTCATCAGCAGAAATCTTTAAACAGAATAAGTTCAACTAGAGTATAGAAAGGGCTCTGACTTGTCACCTAGTTACCTCTGACTTTCATTTACCTAAAAACTGCTGCTATAAGGTCTTGCTTTTACACTTTGAATACATTTTGGGTTTACAAAAAATGTCTGCCATTGTGAACCTTGAACAAAGATCTATTGTTGAGTTCTGGTCCAGCACGACAATGACTTTATTTCCATGAGATGTTTTATGGTAATTGACCTAATCTTTGTAACCTAATTAAGGTTTTAGGCAGTAAAAATGCAACAAAATGAGAACAGAGGGGGACGTTGTGGTTGAGATGGTAGGAAATAGAGAACATTTTGACATGCTGCTACAGTAAAGAGCGCTGTTAAAGACGGCTGGTTTGGCTGCCACAAGACAGGAGGGTCACACATTCTTTGTAGACATCTGCCTTCCCTCTTTTCTCTAGAGTTTTGCACTTCCTCATTTCACCAATCTTTGATGGTTTCATGGATTCCATCCAGGTCCATTTTTTCTCTCCCTCCGACCCTCCTCCACTCACTTTCTCTTTATTCATTTGCCTCAATCCTCTTATTCCCAAACCACTCTATATCTGTCTTCCTGCCTCTCCATCTTTCTCCCTCACACTCCTCCCCCCTAATCACTCCCATCACTCTCTTCAAGAGGGCAGAGAAGCAGGCTCTGGTTTGACGGACAGGTCCTGAGTGCAGACATCTCCCCGTGGTCGACCTTATCAGTGGCCAAGCTTGGCAGAGTTGAGTGGCAGCCTGCTTTTTCTGGCTGCACTTTTTGGCCTGTGGTCGTCCCAAGAGCTTTATCTGTGTGGTATGGTGTGGTGTGTGTGTATATATATATATATATATATATTTATACTCAGACATGTGTGAACAGGCTAGTCTGATAAAAACGTCTGAGTACACAAGAGACTCTAATTGCTATCTGTTGTTTAATTCAAATGAGGCCAGTGCTGATATGCTTCTTTTAATTTGAAATGACCTTCAGTTGTCGTTTAGTGTCGTCAGCGTGACTGAAAGAGCTTTTGTTTCATATTTAAACCCCCACTATGTGAAGTCTGTCATAACTGTGACACAACCCAATTACCCAGTTACTGTACTCTGTTATTTCATTCAAGTTTCATCCCGTCTCATCCCTCAGACGGACAGCCTGAGCTTACTTCTGGCTGAATCGCCAGAATCACTGATGTTGTCTGGCATTTCATAGACATACAATTTCATAGAAATAAAATACAGATTGTCTCACATAAGGTAGGATGAGGTATGAGGTAGGATGAGGTAGGAAACTGACAAACTTTATTTTTCTCCAAAGTTGTTTTCCAGATTTCTATGAAATCCTACAATGAAGGAAATCTGGTCTTCTGAGGCCTAAAGCTTGACAAGTTATGGCAGTCCCTTGTTTGGTTTTGTCATCCAGCACATCTTTCCAAACTGAAATCTTGACTATTAGATAGATTGCCAAGAAATGATGTACAGTTGTTCATGGTCCTATTAGAGGATAAAACCTTTAAATATTCCCTCTTAAAATGACGGCAAGTGAATGATCAGGCTACACCGGGGCTTCTTTCCCTATCACAACTCGTCAGGAAAACACAGTTTTTTTGGGAGCTGGGGGGGTTGTTATCAATAATATCTTGTTTTTAGCCGAAATTATTTCCTCTCCCCGTCCACAGATGCTGATGCTTTGCTTTTTTTCGGAGGGTTTGACCAGACCCCAGAAGAAAAGAGGCCCCTTCTTCGTCCTTTTTCTCTCTGTCACGTTAAATTTGTATTTCTCCTCACATCGGGAAGCAAAGGAGGATGTCATTGAATATAACGCGATATCCAGGTGATACTGGTGGGAAAAAGCCTCCGTTATTTCCCGGTTTGGCGCAGGTACAGCCCGCTGTCAAGTCTCTCAGGTTTGCGTATTCCCTTTGAATCCGTACGGCAGATTATGGTTACATGCAGGGCCGCCCCTGGCCAACTTGGGGCCCCAAGCCACATTGTGAGAGGCCACGTGGGCTCCGGTGGACCGGCCGGGGAGAGCAGAATCGTTTCTTTGCAGTGTTACTCTGAATTATTTTTGCCCCCTTTTCTCTCTGAGGATTGAACATTGAGATAGATAGCGTTGAAGAGGTGGGGTGGGGCAATCGGCTATTTGGTGTTTTTTGTCTAACATATCCTACATTCATCAACATTATTGATTAAATGTTCAGATCATACATCTTACACATATAAGATTGGGCTATATGAAAACATTTAAGTTGACTGAGTTTTTTGACTGTGTAAAGGCAGAAACAAAACAGATACGGGGAAGTGATACAACATGCAACAAAGGTCCCAAGGCTGGAATTGAACTCAATGCGGTATGGCATCCATTCTAACCACTTGGCTACAAAAGTGCCCCAACATTTGTGGTTTTTAGTTATATGTCTCAATAGCTACCGCACAGATTTGCAGGAACATTTGTTCAAACTTATGTCCCCCTTGAAATGCATTGTCAGATCTTTGAAATGTAATTGGGTCCTATTTCAAATCTGGCCATTACTTTGGTTTATGACTACATTCATCACTATCAGTTAGAGCATGGCTGTAGAGTTTTTGTCTTGTAATTTAAAATGTTCCTCTCATCCAGGCTGGAATTGCAGGACATTGCGAAGAGATGATGTCTCACTCTGAATATCTGAAGGATATTGTGGGAGGTGAGAATTCACAGCTAAAACATGAAAAAATGTATTGAAACAGAGTTAAATCTTCACCATAAAAGATTATGGACTTGGTCGTTTACTAAAATTCATATTGATCACAACGAAGAAGGTATGATGAAAGAAATAATGTCACAAAAGAAGGAAATAATGGTAAAATGGCCGGCTAGTGAATAAGTGACACAATCACAGCCCTTTTTAGAGACTCAGATGCTGAAACATAATGAGGACTAGATTCAGTGGAACTGATCAATGCAGCTTTAAGTTGATACACCGCTGCGAGTTGGTTCCTTGACATCGATCGGTTGACAGCACACAAATGCAGGCGGTAGGTCTGACAGCAGGAGGAAGGATGGGGGGAGGAGGGTGTGCTGGCCTCGCTCACCAAATCAATTTCCACTCTCACCGCCGGAGGATCAACTAAAGATCCACTTGCAGAGGATAATTCATTCATCCCTCTGTTTTCATCCCCCTCCTTGCCTGAACGCTTTCCCTCCCTTCTGCTTTAGTGAGATTCAGTGAGACTCAGCAGATTTTAAATCTTACTTGACTCTGGAGAAACTTTTGAAGTAAGGGATGTTTATCTTGAGGTCTGGGAGGAAGTGGTACTAGGATGGGGAGACAGGTCTTTCCTGCCAGCTGTCAACAACTCTAGGCTCTCTATGTTATCTATTAATCCATTGATGAAATTATTTTCCTAAAACACACACAAACACATAACTTGTTCCCTGGCAATATGTTTAAATCAGTCAGCGCGGAGGCTATTTTTTGTGGGTGTAGTCGCTGTGGGTGGGTGCTTGCAGTCCATATGCAGAGACACTGCGATCTGCACGGGGTACAGGAAGCTGCAGGGCTCTAAATCTAAGCCTCTTTTTTCCCTGCCCTTGTTAGTATTTAAAGAGCCGCTCACACAAGGGTGCCATCAACAGAGCTGGCAGCATGTCTGTGTGGAATGCACTCTTGCAATTTACGGACACACGGTCAATAAAGACAGTTGAGCCAGCGCTGGATCTCACACATGTAAACTGTTCTTAAACTTGTCACGGTTTGAGGCAGAACACACACCGAAGGCTTTAGGCGAAGCAGCTCTTGAAACTGTCTGGAGGTGAAACTCATGGCACTGACATATATAGACATGCTCTGATACAGTCACACAATGACACACACTACACAACCCCCTTCTGGCACATGCAGACCCAAACACATGGGAGCACACATACAGAGACAATAGTCTGCACGCTGCCTGGACCTGGCAGCCTAATATAAGTGTCCGGGTTAAAAATAAAAAGGGGAAGGCATGTCCCACAGCTGTGAGATACTGTGAGATTTCTGTGCTGTCAGCCCACTTAAATCACAACAGCTGAGAAGACAAGGCACTGCCTCTCAACTGCCTTTTCCTCTTCTCTCTCCTGTCATTCACTTGCTTTTATTCCCTTCCCACTCTCAATCCGTCACTACACCTTTAGCTACTTCTCTTCCTCTCCCTTGACACACATTTTTCTCACCCCCATATTATCCCCCTTGTATAGGAGATAACGCCACCCACTCCTGACAACTGCATTGGCAGCGAAAACAAAGCAGCACCCAAGGGAACGGAAAAACAAGATCCTCGTGACGCTGTTACTCAGTTGTCACAAGTCAGTCGTAATTCACTGTAAAACTCTCAGAGACGGATTTGCACATCAGCGTGCAGCACAGTCGCTTAGAATTACACTCACCTTTGTGTAAGCACTGATACAGCCAGAAACACACACAGTAGATTGCCCAAAATTACAGTGGAACTCGTGCCCTCCCAAAATTAAAACATTCCACAATGTCTAAATTGTCAAGATAAGTCAACAGTGTCCTTAAGAAAACTAACCAATCACTGAGGGGTTTATCTATCCAGAACGGAAGGTGTCAAAATGCAGAATTTACACCACCCAGGGGAAATGTCTTGACTCCCTGGCAAAGACAACTCTTCTCCACCAATCAGCGCCTCAGAAGCCGGCATGAACAAATCAGCAGCTGGATGAAAAGGATGAAAATGTTTAAAAGTTACTCACCGCTTCCCGCTTGGCTGTGCTGGGAATGAGGCGGAGGGGGGGGGGGGGGGGGGACACAGTAAACGGCAGGAGGATCTCAGGGGGGGAGAAAGAGCAGCAGCAGCAGTGCGGCAGCCTGAAGCAAACACTTTCAACGGCTCCCCCCTAATTGAAAAATTCTGTTTTCATCTCTCTTGGATCGAGTGAGAGAGGGGAGGGGAAATAAACAGATGCCTTGTGCTGAGGTGACGAGGAGGAGAAGAGCGGTTCTGCTTGCAGATGGTCAGCAGGGTGAGAGCTGTGAGTGTGAGGAAAAGACCAAGAGGAAGTGAGAAAGAGTATTCTTTTAACAGACGAATGCAATCAGGGGTGACCACCAAACTGGTTGCTGAGAGAGCAAACAACCCACAGCATTAACCCCACCCACTGCCTGTCAACAGCAGTCAGCATTTATTCCTGAACCTCTTTCCCCACATGCCCTCAAACCATGAATGTTCTGGCAGTATTCTGCCCTGACATCATGTGCAGGACTACTGATCACGTTTTAGAGAGAGCACCCAATCACTTGAGATATGGATGTTTCAGATCAGTAGCATGAACTCTGACATCCAGGACTTGAGAGCTGGTGGAAGGAGTCCAGTAATAGAAAGAAAGACAAGACACAAAGACGCTATTTAGATAACAAATAAAAACCTAATGCTAGCTTTTTCCAAAAAATGTACATGGTTGTTGTCGTTGGATGGAGGTTTCTCTTTCGTCATTGAGATTCACTATTTGGCATTCTAGGTCTGATATGATTGTATTAAATGCCCATTTTATGTTGTGACTCGACAGATATGTTAGGTTTAGTTATGTTTTTACTCTAGTTTTGTGTTTTGATCTTGTCACTTCCTGTTTTTATTTTGAAAGTAATCTTTACTGTCATTCCAGATCCCACATTTCCTGCCTTTGTGTGTTTCCCGCCCGAGATTGCTTGGCCCTGCCCTGATTGTTTTCACCTGTGCCCATCCCCCTCACCTATATATAGCCCTGGGCTGCAGTCGGATAGTTTAAAAATCAGCTCCTAAGTTCTAACCCTATCGTCTATTCCTTGACCTCTGAGTGAAACGTCACGGGGTTAAGGGATAGTGGATAGGAGAATTCAAAAGGACTTAGGAGAAGAGACTGCGGTACTTTAGAGAATCCGAATGCACTTTCACTATCCGACGTGTTTATGATGCGCCAGCGGACGTCATTGTGTGCGTCTGCTGCTGTGGGGAAACTATGGAAACCACAGTTTTCTATACAGCGGACTACAACATGGATGTTTAATAAGAAGGAGGGACTACTGTAAAGTCATCTAGAGACTCTGCACCGTGCTCTGATGCTGCTGCTTTGCTTTATGAACAACAGAGAAACATATTCTTCATGACCAAAGTTGGAATTGAAATAAAAAAGGAAAGTGAAACTTCTGCTCGTCTCCCTCTCCCTCCAGTCCACATTAATACTAATGATCCCAAAGATTGTATGAACTATGAAAAGATCTTAAAATCAATACAAATGTATTTATTATAAACGTTAGTCCTTAACATCTATCACTGTGTATATCACCATTCAAACATCTTTTAAAAGTTGAACAAACCCCACACAGCTCAGTGAAGACTGTGAAATGTTGACTTTATTTGATCATTTCAGTAAAAACTAACGTTCATATTTCTCTTTTTGATTATAATACTGATGAATGTTCAAAACAAAGCACTTTGGCAACTTACCACATACGTTTTAAAATGCTTAATAAGCACCGTAACTTTCATGATATCATTTCTCATAATCGGTTGTTTCCGTGAACGGCCGACTGTTGAGTGACGGCAAATGCTGCGGCTGCAATGCATTGTGGGGCAGCATTTTCTCCTCTCCTCTCGTCAAGGGAGATCCAGTGGTTCCTAAGCTAAAGGAGGTGATAAAGGAAGTTTGAAACCTCCTTTCCTTTCATTCTCATCATTCTAGAGAATTCGAACGGCACTTATCATGGCTGCCACTGAGGGACTTCCGGGTCATTTCACTCCTTTAGGAAGGTTCCTAAGCTAAATGGACTATTCCACTTCAGCCCTGGTGTTTCTTTGTTCCTTTGTCAGTTCGTTATGTTTCATGTCGTGAGCACCTAGGCCTTTTGACTCCTGATACCTACCTTGAGATTTAGACCTTTTGCCAAGTGAGTTTTTGTGTTTCTGTACAACTTAGTTTTGGCTGTTTAACTACTTTCTATTTTTTGAAAGTACGATTTAGTTTTTGTTATTAAAGAACATTCTATTTTTGGACAACTGTCTCTGAGTCCTGCTTTTGGGTCCTGCGTCCTGTGTCTCGGTTCTTAACAATTTTATGGCTTATGGCCTTAAGCGTTCAGCTGTATCACAAACAGCATTTCAGCTGGGATGTAAATATATTAATCTCTGTAACAACTGTGCAAACCTCCATCCAAATATGAAGACCATGTCATTCGCGTAAAAGCTACTAAGTGCAACTTGGTATTGTTTGTCTTCCTATCTTTAGCGTCGAGAATAAACTTGAATGACTTATCTCTTGTATTTATTTTTACATTACAAAGCTGCAACAATTCAATGATTATTCAATGTTGATTTCAACTACCAGAATGTAAGAACGTGCTGCTTTTATTATGCTATTATTAAATATCTTTGGGTTCTATTTTGTCCCTACTGAAGGTAGGTGCTTTAGCACTGGATATGTCCATCGCGCGCATGCGCAGCTCGAGTACCAATAACAACAAAGTCACCTGTGACCCACGTGACACCGGCTATATCAGCCGGTGTCGTCAGAGGATCTGTTCCTTTCATCTTCTCGCTGCGCGAGGGTACCGTGGCTACATTTGTGTAGCCTACAGTGTTCAGGTTTGAACGTTTGATCTGAGGGATTTCTCTGCAAGCAGCTGGCCGCGTGCAGCTTCGCGACTGACAGTCGGAGCTACGAGTCGTTAAACGCGTCCTCCAGGAGCTGTGGCCGGCTGTGCGCTGTGCAGAGCCTCGACGGACAGGTTTGTGTCAGCTTGTTGCTGGTGATGGCTGTGTCCCCGCACCCTCTCCCAGCCAAGTTGTCCTGATTGCCGTCTTATGTTTTGTTTGGCTTAGACTTTCTGGTGACGACAGTGTTCCCGCTTCCTCTCCCATAAAGTTGCCCTTATGCTCTTTTGAAAGTTCTGCTTGTGGCGTTGTGCCCGAGCTATCAATAGCATTTGAGTCCCAGCTTTGGCTGTGTCCCTCATTCAGTTTAGTATGGAAAGCCCAGAGTGTCATATTTTAAACCCATTTTTCGTTGAGATGCAGAGAGTAAGGTAAGTACTTTCTATTTTATAGAAGCTAATTATCTGGTCTTAATCTTTGTGTTCTGACTTGGTCGCTTGATTGTTAGCAGCAGCCGCTTGGCTAACACCT
The DNA here is from genome assembly GCF_902827115.2 of Pseudochaenichthys georgianus. Taxonomy (NCBI): domain Eukaryota; kingdom Metazoa; phylum Chordata; class Actinopteri; order Perciformes; family Channichthyidae; genus Pseudochaenichthys; species Pseudochaenichthys georgianus. Next base: position 9,794,710 of record NC_047507.1, on the reverse strand, counting down.
TGCTGTTGAGCTTAACTATTTAACTCAGCCGGTGAGGGCAGTGCTCCCGCTCCCGGTAACATAGGGTTTGATTGCAGTAGCGTTATATCGTTGTAGTACTGCTCCTAGTACTAGACTCCTAGCACTAGGATGATATGCAGAGAACATCTTCACTGCGGGTGCTGTGTGCTCTGCATGTGCGGTTACTACTGTAACCATGGCATACGGTTCTATGCGGGCTGTTCTCTTTCTTAGAAGCTAATTATCTGGTCTTAATCTTTGTGTTCTGACGTGGTTGCTTGATTGTTAGCAGCAGCCGCTTGGCTAACACCTTGCATGTACTGTTAAGCTTCATTATTTAACTCAGCCGGTGAGGGCAGTGCTCTCGCTCCCGGTAAACGCATGGTATGGTTGCAGTAGCGCTATATCGTTGCATTTACTTCTCCTAGTACTAGACTCCTAGCACTAGGACGATATGCAGAGAACAAACTTCACTGTGTGTGCTCTGCATGTGTGGCCATTAAAGAGGATTTCATCCTCCCAATATTATATTATCGAGGGTGCAGCCGTTTGGCTGACACTTTTAGGCACCAGCCACAGTTACTACTGTAACTACGGTTCCAAGCCGTGTAAGTACTGGCCATAGTCAATACCGTAACTACGGCTCTAGGCGGTGTAAGTACTGGCCATAGTTACTACTGTAACTACGGTTCCAAGCCGTGTAAGTACTGGCCATAGTCAATACTGTAACTACGGCTCTAGGCGGTGTAAGTACTGGCCATAGTTACTACTGTAACTACGGTTCTGAGCCGTAAGTACTGGCCATAGTTACTACTGTAACTACGGTTCCAAGCCATGCAAGTACTGGCCATAGTCAATACCGTAACTACGGCTCTATGCTGTGTAAGTACTGGCCATAGTTACTACTGTAACTACGGTTCTAAGCCATGTAAGTACTGGCCATAGTTATGACTGTAACTACGGTTCTAAGCCGTGTAAGTACTGGCCATAGTTACTACTGTAACTACGGTTATGCCGTGTGAGTACTGGCCATGGTTACTGCTGTAACTACGGCTCTGTGCTGTTCTCTTCTTTATAAGCTAGTTATCTGGTCTTAAACATGTGTTATTTGACTTGATCTCGCTTGATCGTTAGCAGCAGCCGCTCGGCTAACGTCTTGCGTGTACTGTTAAGCTTCTTTATTTTACCCAGCTAGGTGAAGGCAGTGCTCTCGCTCCCGCTCCCTCTGCCGGTAATGCGGATGTAGCTACATCCCTTTTTCTGTTCGGCGAGTAGCAGCACCACTCTACTCTTCCCGTTCAGCAGGTAGCTGGTGAAGGCTGTGTTCCTGCACCCGCTCCCGGTTACGCTGCATCTGGTATTCGTCTCTAACTCAACCAGTGAAGGCAGTGTTCTCGCCCCCGCTCCTGGTAGACGCTGAACTGCCTAGTTTTTCCGTTAAGCAGGTAGCCGGTGAAGGCTGTGTTCCCGCACCCGCTAGCGGTTGGCGCACCTCCTTCGGTTGACGCACCTCTGTAGGAGGACGCCTTGTCGCTGGTACAGACTCGTTGCCAGGTTTGGCTGGTCCAGTCACCACTAACGGAGGCATGTAGGAGAGTCCTCCGTAGTGTACCAGTCGAGCCAGAGGAGCTGTTTGGGTCAGCTGCCCTGGATGCACTGGAGCGTGCTGCCCAAGCTAGGCAGACCAGGCAGCAGCTCTCGGGTCTTCGCAGACCTGTGCCCACTCCCAGCAGGCCCAGGGGCCGCTCTAGCAGCCGCACTCAGCCGCCGGATTACAGGGGTGGTCTGCAGAGGTCTTAGCGGCCCACTCAACCGCCTCCCAATGACTTTCGTGCCCCAGGTCGCCCGCCTTCCAGGCGGCCTCGTGTCCCAGAGCCTTACCGGCGCCCCCCCAAAGGGCTCCAGGGGCTGGGCCCTGAAATCCAGGGGGCGGTCGTCGGCTGCTTTCCCAGCAGCAGCTCAGTTACTGGGCGGTCTGTACTTCCGGCCCTTGGGTGGTTTTCACCTTAACCCAGGGGTACGGACCGCAGCTCCGGCCCCTAGCCTTCGGCTAGGCCTAATTGACAGTCGTCAGCAATCTGGCAGGGGCCCTAGCTCTGGCCCAAGAGTTGTCCGTCCTTCTGCCCAAGGACACAATTGAGCCAGTAAGACCTTCTGCTTAGCCCAGGGGGTTCTCTCTGCATACTTTCTCGTGAGCAAGAAATTCGGCGGATTTCGCCCGATCTTGGACCTCAGAGGAATCAATAGATTCCTGAAGGTGCTGCTATTCTATATGTTGACCACTGCACATGCACAGGTGGAGTGGTTCTCTACCGTGGACTTGAGGGATGCCTACTTCCACGGGGGCCGGGCAAGATGGTGCCTTATATTCAGTTCCTCCGGCCCTTGGGCAGACTGGCGGCTGCCTCGGCCGCTGGGCCCATAGGCCCGCTGTCGTTGCGCCCCATGCAGATGTGGCTGAACAGCCTTCACTTGGACGCCAAGTGGCACAGGCACAGGGAAGTCAGGGTGTCGCAGCATTGCCTCCACTCTCTGTCACGCTGGAGGGGCAGGGCCTATCTCCTGATGGGCGTGCCCATGGGCGCTATCCCATCCCGCCAGGATACCATCACCATAGGTGCATGTCTCTCAGGGTGGGGTGCAGTGCGGCAGGGCAGGACCGTTCAGGGTCAGCGGTCTGCCCAGGAGGGTGCGCGCCAGGTCAACGTGCTAGAGCTTCGGGCTGTGCAGCTCGTACTCACGCACTTTCTACCCCAACTGGGGGACAAGAATGTGCGTGTTCCTTGGGGACAGCATGTACGTTGTTGCTTAGACAACAGTCCCTTCTAGATAGTGGACATTCTCACTCCACTCTGAATTTATGTTCAGAATGGTCGACGGCGCCACGGCGGGGTGCCACAGGTCGGTGTCCCTCTTTATGATAGGGGCTTTACGGCAGCGTCCCCCTAGCACCCCGAGGGCTCCGGCTCGGGACCTGCCCCTGCTGCCGGATGCCCTATCATCTCCTTCCTTCGAGCCCCTGGCCCAGGTGGGGCTTAGGTGGCTGCCCACGAAGGCAGCATTTCTGCTTGCCATAGCCTCAGGGAAGCGAGGCCCTTTGGGCAAATGTGGCATTCCTGCCCGGGGTCCTTCCACAAACCCACTTCAATCAGCCTGCCCAGCTGGCACGCTTTGACATTCAGGAGTACGGCACATCGAAGTTGCTGTGCCCTGGGGTTGCCCAAAGGGCGTATATCAAGGCTACTGCCTGTATACGGCAGGAGGAGCAACTCTTGATTTTGCCCTGGCGGCACTAAAGGAGGTTATGCCCTCTAACCAGTGGCTGCCCCACTGGGTTGTTGATACCATCTCCCAGGCTTACGGGGCCAGTGGCCGCCCCCTGCCATCGGGCTGAGATGCCACTCTACAAGGAGCATCTCAACATCTTGGGCTGCCCTGAGGGTGGTGCCCCTGGAGACCATCTGCGCCGCGGTGTCGTGGGCGTCTTCTGGCACATTCTCCAGTTGTCATCAGGTCAATGTCGCCACACCCCATTCTTTGGGCGTGGTCCTTTTGCCGAGCTCTGCTGCTTCCAGTGGTGAGCAAGGGCTTGGATTCTTCATGACATTGTTGGTATAAGTCATCCAATGCTAAAGCACCGCCTCTGGCGTTCAGTAGAGACGAAATAGAACGATAGTTACGGCTGTAACTACGGTTCTATGAGTCCCGGATGACCACCAGAGTTTCCTGTCACTCAGAATTCTTGTGTGCTCGCGAGAAGATTCTGGGAACAGATCCTCTGACAACACCGGCTGATATAGCCGGTGTCACGTGGGTCACAGGTGACTTTGTTGTTATTGGTACTCGAGCTGCGCATGCGCGCGATGGACATATCTAGTGCTTAAAGCACCGCCTCTGGCGTTCTTCCGGGACTCATAGAACCGTAGTTACAGCCGTAACTATCGTTTTGGACTATCGGGTGGCAACAAAAAAACACATTAATGACACCACATTTGCATTTATGAAATTATGAGTTCATAAGACCAAAAATAAGACTTAATTTGTTACCTAATTGCATCAAGAGGCTACAAAAGTCCTTCGGCTAATGTTGTCACGTTTCTTTGATTTATGTGGTAGCAATGCATGCATCAAGTCAGCAAACTTTGAGAGTAGTTATTATACTCTAGGTTTGCTGCGTTTAGAAGCAACACTGTTAATTAATTAATGTAATGCAAATGAGGTGTCTTTAGCTGTACAATGACTGATCTTTACAGTTTTAGGGAATAGCAGAGTAGTATTCCCACTTCAGCAGTCAATCAGTCTCCCTCCTCTGAATCCGCAGAGGAAAGGTCTATGGAAACATCTGCTACAGCACTTAACAAAAGCTCTCCTCTGTACAAGTTGGACCAATATACATTCAGTCAGCAGCGGATAACTTAAATCAGCTCAAGTTGACTGCGACCTTGTAATGGGTCTCTTGGTGCCAAATCCTAAACTAACCATAGCCCAAAATGGCCGACTCCGAAGTGCGTTTTGCTTTTATCCTCGCCTGTCAGTCATATACCAAATAAATACAGAAAGAGAAACGGTGAACACAGGAAAGCCTGATCTATGTCTTCGCAGTCCTAAATTGAGGTTTCTGGCACTATCAGCAACTGTGATGTGGGCAGAATATCATGATTTCTTCTGTGGTGCTCGCACTGTGCAACTACTGTTCTCCGGAGTGTGGAGTTGCCAGACTCACAGCCGTAAATCTTGAGGGATTTCTGGTGAACAACCAGGGCTGCAGCCGAAGGAGGTTACTCCTGTCTACACCTGACAACAAAGACTTGTTTTGTTTCTGCTAAGGATATGCAGGTATTCACATAACATTTGCATTTCACAAATAAAGGAACAAGACACAAATAAAGACACAAAAACAAGCTAAGGCGAGAAAAGTATGCTTGAAAAAAAATGTCGAACAACATTTATGTAAATTATATCAGTAAGGTAACAAGCCACAACGTCTCATGTTTCCTTTCCTGCTACTATAGAAAATGCTGCAGCCCACATCAGTTAAATCTGGTACAAAAGCTCACCATCATGCCTAAAATATTCTGAGAATCTCCCTGCTGTGCCAGGTACAATTGGTCCCATTTGTACAGCAGAAAATAGCACAAATGACCAGGCACCACCTGACTGCATGCAAGAGCTCTCTTGTGACAAAAAGCACTCACACCGCAATTTCCTAATGACCGACCTAATACTTTTCAAAAATGAGATCGTTTGTCACTGTTAAAAGCAAAATGTGCTTGAAAGGTGGAAAGGGAAAGGAGAAAAATAAACGCCCCCTTGTCCCTCCATCCCCTCATGCAGAGGACAAGCCATGTTCTCATCCCCCTCCTCCCTTCAGGACCAAATGAAGTTATCAATCAATCCCACGGTCCCACGGAGAGAGGGGGCCAGAGGCACACAGAGAGCAGAGCTGAGGCGGCCAGAAACAGAATACATGGTGATTGTTTTGAGAAAGGGCCCTAAAGCCCAGAATCAGACGGCTTATACACACACATACATTATGTTTGCATAGATCTGTAAATCACACAATGTCACAGGGCTGTGACACATTTACAACAAAAAGTGTTCCCGTTCATAATTAAATGGTATTGCTAACTGGGTCTAAAAGAGTCTTATGTTATTAAAACCTATATTAGTAACCATGCTTGTTTGAACATAGCAAATCTTTATCAGCTAAATAGCCAGAGATTTACCTCAGCAGTTGGGGGAGCTAAGAAATTGAAGAAAGTTTTATTATTTTGTTCATTATTATTTTGTTCATTCAACAGTCATCAATATTTTTCCAAACTCCAACCCTAATAGCAAGTTTCTCCAAAATGTAATATATATTTTGTTGTTAATTTGTCAAAGACTTGTCTAGAATCAGACACCACTGCAATAGACACTGCAACCACCCAAAGAGACAAAAGATGATACAACTGATGGAGTTTAACCATTTTTATACACAGTATATTTCCCCCTGAACTACCAGATGCTGTAATATGATTGAATATATACAAATGTAGAGAATAATCAGTTGCCATGCCTTCCTGTGTATCAAGGTCTCTTTGGTTGTCTTATGAAGCAACGAAGAGCGAGCCGCCTACGCAGAGCAAGTAGTTGTCGCACAAAGAGAGCTGCAGATATTTCTGTCAATTGTGTGACGTTGAAACTGGCTTTGGCTAATTACAGACGGAATTAGTAATGATCAGCATAACAATGACAATCTACACTGAGAGAAACTCCCCCTTCTCACAAAATCCTCAGATGGAAATGTATTCTCTGAGAAAAAAATATAAAGACAACCTTGCAATAATTAAATCTCCCTGAAAACTCTGCTTCACAGAAGTTTATGTCTGCCTCTCCTAAACACTTTCCAAGGCCACGCTTATCATGTAGCCACAAAAAGGCCTGGAATTGGTCTTGTGACCCGGGATGTCCACACAGCTCAGCAGTGAACTCATCATCTCATGATTTCTGGCTGTCAGCTCCCTCGGCTTGGCGGCTTGGCGGCTTGGCTGCATTTCTCTCTCTCAGTTAGTGTGGTGGGTGATGAGAGGAGCGGTGAGGGAGAAGACCAGAGCTGAGCTTCAGCCAAGTACAATATAGAAGGAGAATGAAAGATGGAGGGGGATTGAAAAAAAGGTAAGAGAGTAGGAAGAAGAGGGAGGGATTCAATAATGTGTACTTTTGTTTGATGGAGAATAAAAAAGAGGGATAAGGAGGGAGACAGCTGGATAAATGGGCTGTGTGGCCTGGAGAGAAGTCAAGTAACTGAAATAGAGAGGGATGAGAAGAGAGAGCTTGCACCCGCTCTTCTTTTTGGCCTGGCAATCGGCCCTTTGGCAGAACCTGTGGTATCCATTGCATATGGGTAACCCTGATGAGCGAGAGACACACACATGCAAACAAAGCGACCAGAGTTTAACAAAGAATCTCTGCAGACTTTGAGGGGATTTCCGAGGGAGGGTGATTTTCTTTCTTTATGTAAAACAAAGTCTGAGGCATCGAACCGCACATAGTTGAGAAGCCAAGATCGGCCCTTATTAGCCCAAATAATTTTCACAGCTGTTTCCGATCTGTTAGAGGTTTTGAGGGCCGAGAAGAGAAATGGAAAAGTGAGGAAAGAAAATGAAGGAAGGAGAAAATCACAGGCAAAAAGAGACGCAATGCTGTCGGCAACTTTGACAATAACTCAACAGCCAATCTCCATTTAACTACACAGACACAGAAAAACATGCAATTCTAAAGGAGTTAACAACGTCCTCAGTGAGTTCACGAAGGGCAATCCTTGTACTTAGAGGAAGGCTCGGATTTCACAACACCCAGCTGTTTCACTCGCAGTAAAGCCCATGAAAATTCCTGCTTACAGTGAAGAGGCATCGCCGGAACACACACCTCCAATATAAGGGGAATAAACTCAAGGCAGGGGAAATCAAGCCAATAACTTCAGAAGGGGTCTTGTTTCCTCTGTATCTTTTAATCCCTTTTTCTCTCTTTATGTCTCGTCTTTCAATCTGCCCCCTCTCATTCCCTCAATAGATCTTAAATCTCAGGGGAAGAGTGGACACACACACATTATTCACAGCACATTCACACACTCCCACGCACACTTTCATAGTCTCCCCAGTTAGTCACTGTGTCATCATTAAGTGCCCGGTGCGGTACACACATCAGCCAGTAACCCTTTGCACAGTCAGAGCTGTCATTCAAACCGAACAGGAAGACAGCACATTAACATAAAGCAAACGCCAGCTGTCTGCTCAATGATAAAGGACTTGCTGCAAAAAGTTTGGTATAATAACAGCATCTTTTTTTAATGAGAATGAGGGATGAAGGGTGCAAAAGGTGAACTTGAAGATATCTGATTCTGTAGACATTATAATGAGGACATAGTAAAAATATATATTCAGCTTGACATGTGTCATAAAGCCCTTTCCAGGAGGTATGGTGGGTAATAAAGAAATGCATCTATACAATTTAAAGGGAAAGGAAGAGTAGGAGGGAGAAAGCAACAGCAAAGTTCACCAAACATGATATTTGGGACCTTGTGGCTACTTGAAGGATCTTGCCTCACTCTGTAGGGACTTACGATACGATATACTTTATTGTCCCCGTAAGGAAATATGTTCTGGACTCCCTCTTGGACTGGAAACCGAAGGGTCGCTGGTACACGGCCCGATCAGACCAACAACAACAAAATACGGATTATGGACTGGTAGCTGTAGAGGTGTCAGTTCACCTCCTGGGCCCTACCGAGGTGCCCTCAAGCAAGTCATCTAACCCCCAACTGCTCCCTGGCGCCGGTTAACTGGCAGCCTCTTCTCTCAGCTAGTCTTCCTGTACTGCATGTGGTATTTGTTGTGCATGTATCCTCTGTATATGTATATCAAGCCTTTGTGTAATAAAACACCAGAGTGGAAAAAGTAATTTCCCCGTTGGGGATTAATAAAGTAAGTGTTCTTCTTTTTCTTCCCTATGAAACCATAAGTTATGCTTCTGTCAAATGATCTGATCAGAAGCTTCGCTCTTTTGTTTCCACCACTATTGGTGCTTTCTTGTTGCCCTTATCATTGTTGAAAAGACAAATGCTGCAGAAACTGGATATTGGCCTATTAGCCTCACAGAGTGCAATTGCACTAGGTGTTCCCCAGGGGTCTACACGTAGACCACTATTATTACTTATTTAGATAATGTATTTGCCCAATTTAACTCAATTGATCCTTTAAAGTTTGTATTCTTTCTCAGGATTACCAAACATATGCTGCTTGCTGAAGGGTCCAATCCTGGCCGTTGGATGACTTTGCAAATTGTGAAAGTAGGAGAGAACTCAGAGAATTCAAAATGTTTGATTAGATGCACTGCTGTTAATATTCGTCTACTGGGGTTTAAGCTGAGACACATGTTTAAAAACTCAAAAAAGCAAAATCTGTTCGTTGGGAGTCAAAAATGCTGTAAAAAGTCGGATCAGAACATGTTATCGTTGTTGTTTCTGACAAGATGGACTGAATGTCTGAAATGTAAATTGCTTTGTGAATCATATCTCTCGTCCTTGCATCATCAACCATCGAGAGGAGCTTCTTCGAGGGAGTACTAAAAGGCACACACACACACATCGTTTTCTACACACTCACATACGTGCACAGACAGCTGAGTAATCAACCACTGGCTGTGACTGCAGACAGTCCATCTGCTCTAGGTTTCCATGATGGGAATTAAACATCATCTCATCATAGACAAAGAAGGTATCATGAAATCTGAGACACACACACACACTGACCCGACTATGTCTGATTAGGCCATGACCCGAGTGAACCCTGACCTGTTTGGATTATCTGTGTGTGGGGTCATATTTGTGTGTGTGTGTGTGTGTGTGTGTGTGTGTGTGTGTGTGTGTGTGTGTGTGTGTGTGTGTGTGTGTGTGTGTGTGTGTGTGTGTGTGTGTGTGTGTGTGCGTGTGTTTGTGTTTGTGTGTGTCATGGTGATGCACAAAGATAGTCACCAGTTTCTGGATAATGCTTGAGTGATGTAAACTTTTAGCTCAAGCTTTAATTCATTATCCAACTAGCCATTTAAAAAGAGATTTGTTTCCCCACAACTCTTCTTAAATGATTTGTCATCTGTAGTGTTTGTATGTCAGCTTGTATGTGTGTGTGTGTGTGTGTGTGTGTGTGTGTGTGTGTGTGTGTGTGTGTGTGTGTGTGTGTGTGTGTGTGTGTGTGTGTGTGTGTGTGTGTGTGTGTGTGTGTGTGTGTGTGTACAGCTGTGGAAGATATGCTGCCATAGTTTATCATCGGAGCCACATTGATGAACTGTGGCTGAAAGCCTCATGCCAATCCAATGATGACTCCTCGAAGCTCATATGGGGAAAAACTGGTGGAAACCTCCCTCAATAATGGCTTCCAAGTGCAATATTTAAAATCCAAACCTCTCAACATACACGCAACACATGCTTTGCTCTGCAGTCTCATTAAAAAACCATCCACCGCTCTCTGGTGTGCCATAACAAATACAACCATAAATTGAGAAAAGGGTGGAGGAGTAAAACATTCCCACAAAATGGAGGCGCTCCCTTTGTGGTGGCTGTGGCTTCACAATATGGGATTTCTGGAGTGTTTCCAAAACAGGCGCGTGGCCCCCTGTTTGACAACAGCTGAGGCCTTGAGCCCCCCCACCTCCTCCCTCGATACACACAAACAGACACGGGGTCTCCAGGGATCAGCTTTGTGTGCCAGAGTGATACAATCAATCAGTGGATATTGCTTCTATTGACAGTCCCCAGAAGAGTCTCCTTCTGTTTGATGATCTGTCGCCCTTGTTTTCCTCTTTGGCTCCTTCGTCCTTCTTTCAATCGTAAACCGACCTTTGAATCCATATCTATTTTCTTTTCGATCTTTCATCCAGTACATCTCTCTGTTGCCACCATGCATTCTACCAAACGATCTATTTTTTCATTGTCTGCTGCCATTTGCAGAAAATACCACACACAGCTACCCCGAAGGGCACACACATTTACACAAGAGCAATTCATTGATCCTTACCCCTAACACAATAAGACAACACAAAACTATTCCTTCCTTTGGGGGATAGGAATGAGGGGAGGGGAGTCGAAGCACGAAGGCCTCATGCATATTTCATACCTACTATGATACACTTTCTGCCCATGCATAATGCAGACGCTGTTTAAGGATGAGTATTGGGGGGGGGGGCAGGGAAGGATTTCAGTTGGGGAAATGAAATGAAAAATCAGAAACCACCCATTAACGGCCCATCCAGCCATAATTTGAACACAGCATGTCTGCCCACAAACACGTCTAGACTCAAAGTTAGCATCAGAGCCATCCATCAGAGCCAATATATGGATAACCAATTTCAAATTGATCCTTCGATTTTAATCCAGAGAAGACTTCACATATGGTGTTCAAAATTGGTCAACTAGACCATAGATGTTTTTCTTTGCCCACAATTGCAAAACCTGCAGCTTTCTTTCCCTACATTTGGGTATTGGTACAACACTTATATAAAAACGATGCCAATGCATGGCACAAGAGATGGCAATGGCGGGCAGTTGTGGCATTTAAATAGGAATATTTAAACAATTCTGGGTTGGTTTATAATTAAATACCTGCAAAAAAATGCCACCAGCTTCAGCTGTAAGCCTACTTTATGTTTAGTAAGATGTTGAAACGAAGATTGTTGGGTAAACTCCCGTATTATATCTGCTCTCTGATAACACAGAGAGTTGCAAGCAGCTATTGTCTGAGATCGCATGATGTAGTATTGTTAGATGTGCCAAGAGCAAGGACTATCTTAGGTAAGACAGCTTTTATGTGCGCAGCTCCACTTGCTTTGAACAGTCTTCAGCAAGAATTGCAATCTCATTCCTCTGCATGTTTTTAAAGCTAGGCTAAATGAAATGCTCGTTGATACTATGGGCACTTGTAAATGTCTATAACTATGTAAATGTATCCTGTAAATATAATGTATAATGTCCTTTATTGATTTATGTTTCATGTGGAACCTATATGCTGCAGGTCTCCCTTGAAAAATGGGACCAATCTGGTTAAATAAAGGTTTGAAATGAAAATGAAGATACAATGTTTTTTTTCCAATCAATATTTAACATCTTAAGAGCTATGCCATCAATTTTGCATTCACGTTATTATTCCTGACTTAAGACATCAATATCTCCAAAGCATCTTAATAGATTATTTTAGGGTTTGAAGCGCAATGTTTGTCTTTACTAATCTCTTACAATGAGGACCCTGGGGACATATGAATGACCCCATTATTTTGTCATCTAATTGCTTCTGTTTCTTCTTGGTCTTCGTTTTAGAAATGTCACTGTGTTGCCAGATCGCAACAATTACTTAGGTGCGGAAATTGTTCACACAATATAGACAGAAAATGATGGCTGAAACTACAAAAATGAGACCCACGCAATAACATGGATAGATCCTAGGGGGTGGTGAAGCACTTTACTACATGTCAAATCTCCAGTAGCTGATGTTCTTCCATGAATTCCCCTTATGCGCATCATCCAGTTCTAGTTAACCAGGTGCCGTGTATCAGCTTCTCTGTAAGGAAGCCAAGCCACTTCTCCCATCATTGAGGATTCAAAGGCATAATGGTCTGAACAGCCTGACTTCACATTCAACACAATAAGTGAGTAACAGGGGGTCAATAGCCTCACTGTGACAAAGGAAATCCCTTCTCTTTAGTGGCTTTAACAGAACGCTTCTAAAGTGTCTAATTCCTCTTGTCAGTGGATGCACATTGAGACAGGAAACAGAGTCGAAGTGGATACTGGAGGAAGGCAAGGGTTTAAGATGGTCTATCACTCGGATGGAAACAAGGCAATAAGATTTCTGGCAGCAGCCTGTCAGTTTAACGAGGCTTGATGTTGGCCTGCCTCTATCTTTATAGCCTCACTTTCCCTTCATTTCTCACAAAGTGACTTTCTCGCACTCTTTCCATATTTCTCTGTTCTCCTCCTTTTCTCTGTTCGCCCCTTCTGTCCCTGTCTGGGTTAACTGATAGTCAACGGAGCCATTTCAGTGGTACATGACCGAATTGTCTTTGAGTGATATTTCAGTTGTTTTTTTCAATCAAAACCTCCTCCTTCCTCCCCTCTCCACAGCCCCATCACTCAATCAAGCTGCACAACGAATGGAGAAAACACCAGAGATGCATTTCCATGTGCCACTAGGGATGTGCACAATCCAATTCCAGTCCAACAGATGTCATATATCAACCCCTCTCTGAGGATGCCACGCTACGGGAACGAAAGGGAGGAAGAGGGGAGGTAAAGAGGAGGAACAAAGGCAGGAGAAAGGCTCAAAGTCAGACCCCACAAGCTACAACGCAGGCACACACACAAACACATACACTTTGATTGTAACAACGATAAGGATGTGGTGGTTACCAAACCATTATGCAACTTCTCCTCTACCTGTATATCATCTTATTCTAACCCCCCGCCCCCCAGACTATCCCCTACCATCCCTCTCACTGTCTCCAGACTTTCTCTGGCAAACAATAAAGAAAGTAATTTGCGTGGAATTTACTCAGATTTCCATTGAGGGACTTCCCATTGTGCTTTTGCTTTCAGGCTAAAAGGCACCATAAAGGCTGTCAGATGGGCTCATTATGAATTGTTGGCACTGAGCAGAAGTCATCAGTCACAATGGAGGGAGGGGGTTGGCTGGCTGTATGGCTATATGCTGGTTAAATAGATAGTCAGATGAATGGACAGATAAATGACCCCTATGCATCTGGTGTTAGCATGAATTCTGGGTAATTAGATTCTAATTAGATAGACTCTTCCATTCTGTCAGAGTAGACAATGTGTGCAATCTAGATGTTAATGCACCTGAGAAGCTCTGAAGATCAGAGTATTGTATTTAAGTATGCTTGAGAAGTGGTCAGAGGTACATACAGGGCAATAGAAGTATATGGGCTTATTATATAGGAACATGCATTAAGGGCCACCCTGGTCTGTGAGGCTGTGGTGGCCCCTTTAGATACATGCTAATGTAAGTATGCCGACACGTTCACAATATTAGCATGCTTGGATTTGGTTTTTAACATTAAACAGAAGTGCAAAAGAGGCGGACAGTTGTGCAGGTATTTGGTCATAACCAAAGTATTGGATACATTAAAAACCTTGGCCTGATGATAAATAAAAAAATCAGCTAATAACGAAAGTCCTCAGAGTGTTTTCTTGGAAACAGACATTTCTAAACAAATTGCAGGATAATCCATCAAACTGTTGTGGAGATATTTATCAGTCGACCGACAGTCATTTCCATCCGCAAACCGAGGAAGCAAGCAATGCTACAAATGTCCTTCCCAACACCGAAAATAATACAGAACAACATAAAATAAGATGAAATAACTCAAAGATGCGGGAACAGGATAACCACTTCAGCAACATAAGGTCTAATAAAGTTTCGGTGTGTATGTATATCATTGATCCAGATGTGCTTCTGTATCCTTCCTCACACACTTGGAAAGCCAAGCAGGTGCAGTGAATCTCAATGTGCTCGTAAGTGTGAATCTGTTTTTGTTGGTCTGTCTGCTCCGATACATAATGCATGCTGTGATTCCTCCTCCATTAGCAGTGGGTACAGATAAAGGATAGTTGCATGGATGTAAATACAGTCAAAGCACATAAGCTGTAAACAACCTCTGGATGATGAATGAATAATGGATGGCTGGATGGCTGGAGCGTGAGATGTGTTATAAATCTAAGATCCTACTCTAAATCACTTCAGACAAATTCAGAACATCACCTTGACAACCCAGGGGGCTGAAATATACTGTACATGACATTCGAAGATAATTACAAAGTGCCGAAATAAATGACACCAATTATGTATGGTCGTGAGCCATTATTGCGCACTCAGTGACTAACGTCCATATATTGGAATATCATGAAAAATAGATTGTGCTACTCGGTGTGATATCCAAAACGTCAAAACTCATGAGCGGCAAAATGTGTCCCAAACTGATGTGACAGATTTAATGTTGATTTTCGTATCTGAAATGAACATCAGGCCTCTGACTGACAAGTAGTTAGGCCAATAATATAATATAATTGAACCCTTACTCCCTCACTGTCTACTCCTTCCCTCCCTTCTTCCTCGTCTCCTTGCTGGTGTCCTGTCTGTGTCCGTTCCATGGTTCAGAGCTTCTATCTGCCCAAAATGACTCCCCTGTGGCTCCATGAAGCGAAACAGAAAGGGGAGTTAAAAAAAAGAATCTCATTAAATAAGGGATCATCTGCTGTCAACTCCCAGCCCGGCTCCAGCAGAGCTCGGACACAGAGACAATTCAAATGGCAAGAAAGACCCACCAGTAATTTGGAACAATGCCACGCTGCACAGTCAGCTGCATATAAAACAATGTCGTATATCAAATAAGAAAGACTGTAAACCCAAAGAAATGGAATCGAAGGAAATAACTGCCATCAATGTTTTTTTTTTTTACTTAATATGTAATATAATACACTGGAAGCCGTTTGAAAAACTAAATAAGAGCTGCCTCCAAGGAGAGAAAGCCTGCATGAGCAGAGGAATGAACTCTTCGGTCTGAAAAAACATCAAGACGATTTCGCTTTGAAGAAGAACATACAAATGGTAAATAAGTCGATAAGTAATTACATGGAATAAATAAGTCATTTAATAGAATTTCTCTGTGATGAAGCTTAAATTAAGCGCCTGATTTTGAGGCATGGGTATGCATTTGATGCTTCATTAGCTCTCATGAGAGGTGATGAGTTCAGTAATTGTATTGGGTCTGCAAATGAGGATTTTCGCTCAATTACCTGCAAAATGTGTTTTTCAATTTATAGACAAAGATAAAAAAAAACAAAGCTGTTGAATTTACTGTGTTATAAAATGAAGGAAAGCAGACAATTGTTCTTAGGATCAAATGTTTTGATATAAGCACTTTTCATGACATTTCGATAACAGCAGGCATTGCATCGGTTGAACCAAAAACATGAACGGTGACATTTAGCGCAAACAATTCTCATAGTAGACATTTTGACTTGCAGAAAAAGCACATGTGTAATAATGGACAATAATGGAGGGCTGCAGTCCATTATTAAAGGGCCCTCTACTGATGTTACACAGAGCTCAATTTACTTGTCTATACCGAGCACGACCAAACATGTGAAAACAGGCATTTCTTCTGTATCTCTGCAGGAGCTTTGCTAAGGTTGAAAATGAACCCTGATGACGTCAATCTTTCACACGTAATAGTGAAGAGAAGTCATTTGGGCGGCCGAACACGCAATGAGATGATGATGATCCATTGATGTCTGGAGTTTCAATCTTAACAATTTTCTAGGATTAGTGATGAGGCAGTGATTTCAGACACAGTCCAGGGGCTTATATCCAAAAAAAGAAAAGAAAACTCAGATGGTCAAAAGATAGTTATGCATTTTAACTAATTTAATGTAATTTAAAATAATAATTTAAAATAATAATAAAAATAATAATTTAAGTTGTAATAATTATTCTAATGGAATTAATTCATTTAGCTTTTAATTAACAATCTTTATTATTTTATATTTTAATGAAATGTTATTAGAAAACCATCTCAATGTATTTACAGTTATCCAATGCAACAGGGTAAAAACGGCCCCTCTTCGCTCAGTAGTTATCTCGGTTTGCCTTTGATCCTTTACTTGCTTATTAGTGTCAACTACAATAACTCTCAATTTCAATGCTTTTTGCAACTCTTACATTTCTTATTTTCTGCCTTATTAATGTAGAAGAGCTTCTTAAAATCCCCAAAATCTTCTTATCCCTTCTTGCTGCCCTACTTTTCCAAATGATACTCTCAACACCACTTGCATTGCAAACGTTCACCTGAAAAAGGTTGCCTCATCCAAAAAAATAAGCCTTTCTAAAATTCAGCACTCATTAGCTGCAAAGTGTGAGGTTGCCTCAAAATGTTAATCAATGCATAACTAGAAACAGGAGATCAAGCAGGGGGGGAAAAGACTTCAAAGTGTTGCTGTGTGGAAGAATAATCATTCCTTCTGGTGGTGCTGCAGCAGGTCACCATCTCAACGATTTACCTTTCCTGACACTTCTTCTCACCATAGCCCTCCCTCATGGAAAGAACAACTCTGGGGAGTTGAGCGTGTTGAAACGCCCGGCCTCTGTATCTTCTCAAACTCTTGCAGTGCTGATGTGTCCTCTCCTCCCTGGTGTCTCCCACTCAAGCCTAATTTCCTCTACATCAAAGCCCCACCCCTGTGAGGTGCTCTGGTCGGAAAAGCCAGAGTTAGTTTAATCAGAATTGACGCTCTTATAAAGCAAACACAACGTTCAGCCATGGTCATGACCTACAGTGTTAGCCCTACTTTACCCACAAAATGAACATTTGTATATCAATTCCTCCCCTGTGTTAACTTAAAGTGGACCTATCATGCTATATTTGAATAATATATTTTAGGGCCATACCTATATAAAACATGTCTGTGAAGTTTTTTTTTCAAAATACCAAACAGATCATCCCTTTTAGCCATGCCTCATTTCGCTCTATTTGCTCTATTCCAGCCCTGTCTTCACAAGGGCTGATTCTATGGTAAATGTGCTGCAGCTGACCACGCCCCCCTGCAAAGGAGGGGGGCGAGGCACGAGCGTCATGTTACCATGCTGTTACCATGCTGTTACCATGCTGTTACCATGCTGTTTCCCTGCTGTTTCCATGCCACGCAACCTCTCATTCCCCTGATAGGTGGAGAGTTGCCCATATAGGCGGAGCTCCTCGTTTCTGACGTCAGAGATATTTCAAATCTGTATCAGTCTGTATCAGATCCGTTGCAGCCCCTTTTTTAGAGATTTGGGTACGGAGGAAAAGAGAGAGGGTTGTGTTTTCTGACACTTGGTGAGTTCCCTGACACACCGGGGACACATATTCATGTATAAAAGACGTACAAAAGTGTATTTTGCATGATAGGTCCCCTTTAAATATTAAAGACCTTATTTTTCTTCATGCCTCAACGGGGAAAAAACGTTTTTGAGGAATTGAAATAGAAACGCGGCTGCATTTGGCTATACTATACACCTTTTACAAAGTCTCACACAAGTCTGCCAGTATAATCCATGTCTTAGTTATCTAGTCATATGTTCTCAGCTTCCAAACACATGAACTTTCCCAAAAAGATTACAATTTAAAACAACCTCACATTTTGCAGATATGCAAAACTGTTTTAAATAGTAAGCTTTAGCTAAAGTAAATGAGCTTTGGGAAGTAGCGAGCCTACGACTGAATAGATGGGTCCTTAATCCTACTGAATGAGTTGTAAACAGTTTTGCTAAGTCTCTGCTAAACATAGCCCCAATTTACTACAATTTAAGACGTTTCTCCATTTTATAATTGCCCATTCACTGTGAAGGCATGCAGAAGTTTTCTTCTTTTCAAATGGTTGAGAAACGGTAATTTTGTGGGTCAAGTATTCCTTCAACCAGGAAACTGTACGCTGAACAAAGACAGGAGAGAATGGCGGATGAATCCTGCACTGCTCATTAAATCCAATCTATCAGATTAATGTTTGTTGATGGGACAGCCAACCTGCACCTTTCTTCAGAAACTGCACTGTAGCAGGCAGATGTAGGGCACATGCTGGCCCAGTTTATACTTGGAAGAAAAGAGATGGAATAAAAGTCGGGAGGGGTTAGCTGTGTGTATTCAGTATTAGGCAATATGTATGTGTGCATGCACCATATGGAGAACAAATTCGACACCACACAAATCACGGAGTAGTCTGGCGTGTTGAGCACGACTGGCCTTGGATGCTTTTCCCGCTGTGGGATTTGAACAATGCGGAGAAGAACTGTCCATACCTGCCAGCACTGTAATGCTATTGTGTCAAGGCCGGATGTTCTGCGTAATGTTTCGGGAAATGGAAATGTCTTCACTTTAAACTCCATCTTTAAAACATGTTACTGTTAAGTGAAAGCCTAAAAAAGTGTTGAGCAATCTTCTTCAGAGTTTGATAACAGCCGTGTCCTCTCATTGACATTGAAGTGTATTGAAGTATATTCAAAGATTTCTTCAGAGGAAAAATTATAGGAACTTGTGAAAGAGAAAAGGTCAGAAACAAACAGTAAACATCCGGTTCAGGACAAGACCTCGTAATCTGTCTGCCTCCACACTACCACAACCCTGGTTTAACCTTTTTCCATTAGGGAGCTAAAGAACTGTCTCCCACAAATATAAATGGATGCTGTCGCAATTCAAGCCTATTTCAGGACGAAATTGCAGTGAAATGGAATGACTCATGCCACAAAGGCCGTCAGAAATATCACTGAGGATAGTTCAAGAACAAGCTGCCGTGACGCAAGAGAGAACAACGGCAGCAGAGTGGGTGTACAAATACAGTGATTATCACTCCGTACAGGATCTGGGAAAACCGCTTCAAGTCAAGATGAGAATGAATCACAGAGCTCAGTTCTTTAAAAAGGTTTCAATGTGTGCCCCCACGGCCCAGTGGTGTTTGTTCGAGTTTGCTACTTTAACCGGCTTAAGATCACACCCCACCACAGCTTTCTTTCTTTCTAAATAAAGTATTTATGTTACAAATACACTGATATGTCTTTCATGTTATCTACATAAAGAATTAAACTATTTAATGTGGATAAAGGGAGCCTTTGTGTCTTCTGCTAACATGTATGGTCAGTTTAAAGGGGAGTTATCACCTTGTTGGGCATATATTATATAATCACGTTGATCCAAATGCAAACGAAGGATGGCACATTTAAGGGTAAAGAATTGGAGCTTCCCAGCCACTAGCAAGAGCTTCAAAGATCCTTGCCATGAAACAATTCTTCTAGAGCAGGGGTGTCAAACTCAATTTCATTGTGGGCCACATCAGCATTATGGTTGCACTCAAAGGGCCGGTTGTAACTTTAAGACTATATAAAAATACATATACAAATTTTTAATATATATAAAATAATGTATTATATTACATTATTGCCTCTGCATTGGATTATTATCGGATAGGGTAATAACTTCATAACTAACTACATCTGAAAGCAGAAGTCTGGGGCAAATCATTGCAAGTCTCTTCAGTAAGAATGTCACAAAATGATTTAAAAAGAAAAGCCACATTAAAAAAAAAAAAAAGGCAAATTCTGAGAAAAAAAGTCAACTTTGAGATGCATTGTGGGACATGTAGTTTATGGGCAACGTGCTTCTGTAAAGTAGCATGTAGCCGTATAATAAACACATTATATTCTTTGCAAGCTCTTATGGGGCCACATAAAATGAAGTCGCAGGCCGGATTTGGCCCCCGGGCCTTGAGTTTGACACCCCTGTTCTAGAGAGTGCCGTCTAACATGTTGCTCCGACATGTATCATTGATAACCAACAGGTGACAGAGCCACGGAAATGTGAGGCCATAGCGTTCACATTATTTTAACATAACAGTTGTCCCTCTTTTTGCTGAAGTAAGCTAAGTACCTGCTTGCTGTAGCTTTATGTTTAGCATACATACAGTCATTTACCGTAACTCTTGGCAAGGAAGCCAATATACAAGTTATTTTCAAAATGTCACTATTGCATTGCAGCAACCGTGCATTTTCAGGATTTGCTCTGACATTGGTGCTGTTTGATCAAAGTTCCATTCAACACATGAACAGCAAGGACAACCAAATTCAATAAATCAATTTTCTTTTTGGATTCATGGAATGAATTTAAACCAGTTTCCTGAATTGTAATGACTTTGATACTAGCCCTGAATCATTAGATAAACGCATTCTGAAATATGATCATGACGGATTCTGATGCCCACTTAGCGAGTGAACCCCAAAACTCGCCGCCGCCCTCTGCCAGGCTAACCTCTGGACTAAAATAAGTCCCACATGTGCTCATTTGGCAGGAGCACGACCCTATTAACCCTAAACAAGGCCGATGCAGGGTCTTGCTAATGACAACCCCAACCCTCCTTCGTCTGGCCCATGATGGCTGACTGACAGTCAGGGTCTGCACACACAAACAAACACACCGCGTTATTGGGCATGGACACACACACAAACACACACAGGACCTGTGGAGGCTGGTTGTGTGTCGATAAGGAGGTCAAACAACAGATGGCAGCCAGAGGATTAGTGCAACTCAGTCTCTCCACACACACACACACACACACACACACACACACACACACACACACACACACACACACACACACACACACACACACACACACACACACACACACACACACACACACACACACACACACACACACACACACACACACACACACACACACACACACACACACACACCAAACACACACACACACACACACACACACACACACACACACACACACACACACACACACACACACACACACACACACACACACACACACACACACACACAC